>NW_022147434.1:5515136-6715136 GCF_002938485.1 Sitophilus oryzae | reverse complement strand
TGCACGAGTGAGCGGTTGTATCCTCCAAATCCGTGCACTTAGGATCCCTATATTGCAGGAGAGTTCTTTCACCTACGCTTATTTCAAACTTTATGTGTCTGTGATCCGAGCACGATGGCTCAGATGATACCCTCCAATTGGATATCCTGTTGATCAAATAATTAGAGCTGACCGTAATGTCTAAAACCTCTTTCCTGTTACAAGTAACAAAGGTTGGTTCGGAGCCTATGTTATTAACTACTAACCCTTCACCTATTAAGTAATTAAGAATTAACTCACCTCTGAAGTTGGTGTCCGTGCTTCCCCATGCCTCGTTGTGGCCGTTGACGTCGCATCCTATCACCAGCTGTAGGTTTTTCCTCTTGCAGAAGGAGATTAGTTCTCTCACTTTCTTTGGAGGAGGTAAATCCGCTGTCTTGTCTCCCGGGAAATATGCCGAGCAGGCAATGAACTACACTCCTCCTCCGCTCCTCCCCGCTGAGATCTTGATATGTACCGCCACCACATCCTGACAGCAGAACCTATAAAGGTTAAAAGAGTGCACGCTCTTTTTTACTAAAATGCATGCCCTAGGTCTGGTTACTCCAGGGGCAGTCTCTCTGCGTCCCCAAGGCCACATACGCGGCCTGAGTTAACCCAGGGTTCTTGAATGAAGGCGAGATGCACGTCTTCCTTCTTGAACCTTCTGCCAAGGACGTTAGAGGCGGCCTTGGCATGTTGCAGGTTAATTTGTATACATTTGACTGCTGCAGCCATCCCTGCAGTAGTCAAAGTTAGGTTTTGCTCCCACCATCAGGGGGTCTACGTCCCCTTTTGGTGGGAAACCTACATTCGTTCCGCCTGCCTTTCTGGGTGGGTTTGTTCCCACTCGAGTTGCCAGGCTTCCCCGAGGCTCCAGAGGGTTTAGCTTTAGACCCTTTCATGGCCGGGTTTTTCAGTGCCACTACTTTGCCTCCAGCTCTCTCCCTCTGAGTGTTGCCAGACCTCGTGGCGTCAGTCGTCACCCGAGAGGCTGTAGGATGGTCCCCACCATCTCCCGAGACTGACGCCCTGGTCTGCTCCGTGTTGGTTTCATTTTCCTTATCTCTGGGTCGGAAGGTAATCTGCCCAAACCCAAAGTACGTCTCGACGTACGTCTGAATCCGTTGCGGCGAAGGAGATCCATGGATCTCTCGTCAACCGCAAAGGTCCAGGTTTGTCCCGGCCCTGCATCACTCTGGTGGAGGATTCTCCACTCCTGAGTTAGCAGGCTAAGATTCATTCTTCTAAGTCTGTTCAGCACCACATCCCCTCTGAGCCGTTCTCCAGTCTCATCATCGGGAATGTAGGCCGTACAGACATGAGGCTTGGGTATATCCCGCCCCCTTACTGCCCTGAGTTCCATGCCCTGCCATGGCGAAAGGTCGTTGACCATCCTTTCTAACCACGCAGCGCTGGTCTCGTCGGCACAGATTACAAGCAGCCATCCAGGCCGAATCGAGCAGCCTTGGAAGCGTGCCTGTAGTCCTTCCTCTGTGCTTGCGTCCACGCCCTTCATAATGCCACGTTTCAACAACAAGAGTTGCTCGGTGGATAGGCTGTTCTCTGGGTGGTTAGGTCGGATTACTCCAACCCTTATTTCCCCAGCAGCCTCCACGTAGCTTCTTGCGCCCTCCCTACAAGGCTTCTTAGCGCTCTGTTCAGGCGTGCTTGCATTATAGTATATATAATATATAATATATAATATTAGTTTATATTATATAATATTAGTTTATTCTCCTCCGGGTTGATTTGTCTCTTCCCGGAAGAGGTACCCCCACTTATCTGTGCCCTCTGTTTCTCCGCTTGCCGCTGCAGAATCGACTGCAGAGCGGTCTCATAGGGCATTCCGCCCTTGAGAAGTCTTGAGAGGAGCTTTCTTGTCGCCCCTGCAAACCTTTTTTTTCCAGGGATAATTTCTCCATTTGCTTGGAGACCCCGAAAGGAGGTTCACCTTCTGCCTTCCCAGGCGAAGGGGATCTGGGCCCCTCTGTTTCTTGATCCGGCTGAGGTGAGTTGTTTGGGGTAGGAATAGTCCCACGCTCCTTAGTTTCCTCCTCCTTAGGAGAAGGATCGGGACGGTTTGATCCATCCTCGTCATTGGGTTTATTACTTTTTTGGTCCATATAATGATACCACGAGTAGCAGGGGAAAGAAACGACCATCACGGCAGAGCCCCGCAATACCGTGACTAGGCATTTATGAGCTGGGAGGTCGCCCGGTATCCCAGGTTAGTCGCTAGTGGTCGGGTTTCCCCCCGACCATCCATCCCTTTGGCGCGCACTATACCGTAGGATTTGGGGAGGTTTTTATAGTGGTACCTCATCCACGCGGCTCAGACAGTAAAGCCAAAGCCCCCATGTCTCTCCTAAGAAAGACTTACGGTATGACGGACGTTAAGTCCCGAAGGAGGTCCCGTCCGGCATCGTTTTTATGTCTTGATGCAGTTCCCTGGCCACGACACTACAGCCAGGGACAAGACATTGAGATGCTCCTTAGACCTAGCCAGAGCGCAAGAGGGGTCCCCTCCGGTGCCCTGGCCGGGACCTTCCCCACCAACGTCAAGGTCTCGCATCTCGTAGGGGAAGAAAATTGACATTAGTCAAATGATTATTCCATTAAGTTTTTGAATAAAAAGATTACGGAAGGAGTATAATGCTAGCTACGCCGTATTCGTGCATTAAGATACGGAATCAACATCATGAACCCCAAATTTTGAGAGTTTTGTTTGACGTTTCAGTTGATACATTTGAATTTAATTAAGAAATTTTGCGGACCTGTTGTGCTTTTCTGAGTTTGTTTTATGTTATTTATTCTACAATTGAGTTTATTTCGCGGTAGTAAATCTAGAAAGATATTGTGTCAGAACTGAGCACTTAAATTAACATTGACATTATTGCAATACATTGACATTATTGCAAAATTGTGCAGGTAGATCTCGGTTTAAGATCGAGATAAATAAGAAGATAATTTTCCATGGAAAATAACTAACACGAATACACGTTAATTGTAGTAAACCAATGAATTATGAAATTCACTTAGAATTAACATAATTACTGGAATTTCTTTTCTTGCATTTTTTGCTATTACTCACAATTTATAAAAAAAGATTAGGATACGTCAGTATGATTTAGATGTTTCAGTAGCGCATCTGATATTATTGTTATTAAATACTTATTTTAACTGATTTATTTCTATTGGAAATATATTTTTTAACAATTTAAAAACAAATGTCATCTAGTGACCTATTTATCGAGTCTACCCTACATTATATTTTTACATATTTTAAGTAAAACTAGAACGCCAGTGTTGTTGATAAACATGCTTTTTTCTTAATCTTTTTATTCAAAACATTCACTAATTTTTAGAATATTAGAACGGCAACAAAAACGTTTACGTACAAATGAACAACATACCTATATTATTTGCATCACGTTAAGTAAGTTCCGTTTATACTAAATTTAGTAAAATAGCACAATCTTTAATTATTGGAATGCTACTCTTGTAAAAACCACGTTGATAGCACAATTTAATTGTAATTTTCAGTTTGTATTGTTTTTTCCTTGTGCTGTTATTTTTGATTGATTTTAGTTCACGAGTTAATTCATAGTTTTGCTTTATCAATACTTAATAACATAAAAGGTTTCCATTATTATTTTTTTCGAGAATGCACACACAATCCAAATCATGGTTGTTGTGCTTTAAGCATTTTGTTTAAAAACAAGTGCCTTAAACATAATTACCTCACTCTAATAATCTAGAAAAAAATCCTTCACATTAAAATAGAAAAAAGGTACCTAACTTTGATATCAGAACTAAGAAATATATTATGGTACTTAATCATTTTTACCCATTGATGTGCAAATACCCGGTATATTGAAATTTGGGTAAATACCCAAAGGTTTGAACCCGTATTTATCCACCGCCCATTACTGCTTCGACCTGGTTTTCTGTGATACAACTGGGAGGAAAAAATATAATAATCTCTAAAAATCGAAATAAGTTTTGTCGCCTTATCTTTACCCAATCTACTTTTTGCTTATTTTGAATGTCTACTAGGTCTGCCTCTCTTTCTTCTGCCTTGGGGAGCGCATTGAAAAACTTTTTTTGGCCACCTCCGGCATTTGCAGAACATATCCAAACCATTTTATGCTGGATTTTTCGATTCGATCTAGTACTATTTCCTCCGATGCATTTATGATACGTCTGACCTCGATGTTTGCCTTTTTTTCATCTTAGATATACCTGCGCTTTTTCTAAGGTAGTCCATTTATCATGCTTACATCAGATGGTTATTTTATCAGCTATGTGACTTAAATACAAATTATATTTATGTTTTATGTTTTGATTCCAGAAACCTTTGGAGGTAGCGTGGGTCTAGCCATCTCTCAATCGCTGAACTTAACAGGAATGTTCCAATGGGGAATGAGACAATGGAGTGAACTTGAGAACACCATGACCTGTGTAGAAAGAATAAAGGAATACGCTGACGTAGTACCAGAACGCGATGAAGCAACACGAGATCCTCCAAAATCGTGGCCTGAGAAAGGAGACATCACATTCGAACACCTAAATCTAAGATACGTAGCCGGCGATGCTTTGGTTCTGAAAGATCTAACGTTTAGTATCAGGAGTTCAGAGAAAGTTGGTATTGTGGGGCGAACCGGCGCTGGAAAGTCGTCTATTATTATGGCCCTGTTCAGATTAGCTATTAACGAAGGAAAGATAGTTATAGATAATATAGATGCGGCTACTATTTCCCTTAATCGTCTGAGATCGACTATTTCTATTATACCTCAAGAACCGGTATTGTTTTCGGGAACACTGAGAAAGAACTTGGATCCATTTGACGAATATACTGATGAAGTAAGTAGTAATTACTTATTTAGATTTTTTTTCCGTTATGCGATATACGGCTAGCCATTAATGAGCTTGTATTAGAATTACTTATACACGGTGTTCCTTAATGACATGCTAATATTTAAGGGCTGATTCTTGGTCCTATTCTACGAAAAAAACTTCATATAAATGTATGTCCTAAACATCTTCATTTCTGAGTTGCTTCTGAGTGATCTTCAAGATCTCCATTCATTTCTAAACATCTTTATTTCTGATATTAAATTTTCTAAAAAAAATGTTCACAATAATTTTTATTTTATTATAGATAGCTTTATGAAACTTAATACACATGTTTTATGCATCAAAATACATTTTTTGATGTACAAATAATTTTATTTATTTCATCCAGTGCCGTCCATACGAGTTTTAGATTGAATATTTTTGGAGAAAAAAGTGGTAGACCACCGAGTTCTCTTAAAATAAAAATTATATTCAAGATCTCCATTCATTTCTAAATTAAAAAAAAAATATTTTTTTATCTTTTGATTCTTTTCGTCGGACGCATAGATTTTGCTTAAAAAATTAAAATCAATTTATTTCAGGGTCAAATCGCTGAAAAAGAAAATCTGATGCGGTGACTGTTGTGTGGAATTCATTTCTTCATCGGTTGGAAGGAAATTAAGAAATATAATCTTTTTTGTATATCAAAATATGCATTTTGATGCATGGAAGACGTGTATCAAATATAACATTAGAGATATTTTGAAAAAAAAAAATTAGAAAATTTTACCACTCTATATCTGAAAAGTTAAGATGTTTAGGACATATATTCATTTGAAGTTATTTTCTTAGAATATGTATCTATAAGAATCACCTACTTAAATATTAGCATATCATTAAGGAACACCCTGTATAGGAATAGATTGTTACGTTTTTCGTCGGTTCCGTGTGAATAGAAAGTCTAATTTATTTAAACACAATTTATTTTACACTAAGTAACAAAACAATAACGATAAAGCTACTTAAAGAACTATTTACAACTTATTTACTATTTATCTAACTATTTATCTCAAAAGAATTTATTTTGAATTTAGCGCGGTAACTGTACGCGTCAAAGTGTTTATTCCCTCTTTTGCACAGGCCTGGGGTTATATACCCACAGCTAAACAGTTCTCGAATAGTCTATTAGATCATATTAGGTGCATGTGGAATGTGGAATGAGTAAGAGGGGGGGGGGGGTTAACCACTGCGATATTAAATATCTATTGTGTCCCCCTTTCTTGAGCCATCACACATTCCATAACCCATCATACCCCATACTGTTGTACAGGGGACATGGTATTTCCCATCCTCCTCTGACAACAGTTCTTCCTCCGTGGGTACACACCCTTCCACGGTTGGAGTCGGGCCCTCCGTGCCGCTCTTCACGGTCGAGCAGCTCGCCTCCGGCTGAGGAACCCGTGAGGTGGAGACTGGAGGATCTGTCTCCATTTTCTTCACCTCTTTAACTTGGTCTCTTCTTAAACCTGATACCGGTGTTGTCCCGTATCCATAATAGAGGATATGTCCCTCTTTCTCTATTGCCTCCTTGGATTTGAGGTCAATTCTTATTGTGAGGACCTGACCATGACCCTCCTCCCTCGAGTTGATGACTCGCCAACTCGATTGAAGTTCTGACCTTGGATACTGCTCAGCAGGTAGGTGGTGTCTTTCCCCTTGCTCCTCGGCAGAAAGACCGTTAAGGCCGCCCCTTTAAATATGTTTTCTCCTTTCACTGCAACCAGTTCCGGCCCTTGCCAATTTTTAAGCTTAGGTGCGATTTCCACCAACCAATTCGCCGTTTCTTGAGATACACAATTTATGAGGATCATGCCCACCCGAAAGTGTATCCCCGCAAAACGCAGCTGACCCACATTTTGTAGATCGTTGTGTTGCGATCCGGTCGCCACTACTTCGTCCAGTATAGCCTCTTCTAGAGAGGTTTGCTGGTCGGTGGTCAGAGCAACCTCTGGGAAATCCTTTGGCAGTACCGCCATTTCCAGCAATAGCGGCAAAGTTGGTGATACGTCCCTGCTTGCCTCAAGTGTTGGACGGCTTTCCATCCTGGCTTTTTTCTCTCCCTGCCGGAGAAGAGGTGAGATTGACTCTCTTTCCCTTTGAACCTGACTCTCTGTCCCTTTGATGGAGATGAGTCAGGTTGTTTCTTGGTTTCTTTACTCTCCCCTTTTCGGAGGAGTGTTTTCTCTTTTGTTTCCTCTGGAACAAGTCCTTCTTGCCTAATTTGTTCAGCTTCTCTAGGCATTCTTTGACCAACTGCGAATTGACGGTTACTGAGTTCATCGCTTTTAGTGCTGCTTGACTATCGGACAAGATGGATATTTCCTGTTTCCGATAGTTTCTATCTAAGATAAATTGTTCGCATCTTTCGATAGCGTAGATTTCTGCCTGAAGGATGCTTGGTTAGGTGCCTATTGGTTCGGAGTATTTAGTTTTCGGCCCAAATACACCTCCCAAATTCCTGTCCCTGCTTTGGTTTTTGAAGCATCAATATACCACGTTATGAAATGGTCTTTTACATGGTGAGCAAACATTTCTCTCTTCCAATCCTTTTTATTGCTCAATACTACAGTGAGGTATTTCACAACGTTGTAGATTCTTGGTATGTCATCCACTGGGAGTTTTGATTATCAAATAGAAAGTGCCGTTTGCGATCCAGAACCTCGCAGTGATATATTATGTGGTCCGTTGCTACAGGACCTTTATCGCAGAATTTGCAGGAAATACTTCCATGATACAGGTTGAGCTTGTTCAGGTAGCATTTGATAGTCATATGCCCTCTTAAGAGACCTATTGCAATCAGCACTTTATTATTCCTGCTTGTTAACCCAACAATAGATATACATTGTGTTTCTCAAAAGTGGCTCACCCCTATAACTTTTTATTTGTTGAGATATGAAAACGAGATTTAATATGTTAGTATATGACATAAATTAGGATTGATTGATGTATTCAGTTGTTGTCGGTCACTTCCCTTTTCACCGGAAAATACACAACTTTTCATTTATAAATGACACCTTCGGGATTTTTTTAGTTCATTTGATAGAAAATTTACATGTGAATAGAATCACATAACATCATTTGTTTAATTGAAAATGTCAACTTTTTGACATTTTCAATTAAAAAAAGGGCTCATCTGACTTATCAATTTACTTTTGGTTGTTCAGTTAACTTAGGTCGCAGGAATACATTTAAATTTAAATACATTTTTTTGTTCAGAATGACAAAAATAAGTTCATACTCTTTTCTTGCGAAAAAAAACGTACTATTAGATGTAATTCAGGTTCGTTCTTTAAACGTTACTCGTTATACTTTTTGGTTAGCTTTCTTTTTTGTAAGAAGGTCTACAGTACATCTGCTGGATCTGTGTCTATGAAAGGAATGCGGACAAAAAACATTTAAATAAACAGCAATATATTTTATACGTCGATTTGACGAGTGCGTCACGGCAAATCGCTCCGCCCACTCATTTTATTGGCTAATTGCAAATTTGTTGAATTTCTATTGATGGGACGCGTCGTCTATTTTTTTACAAAAAACATCGAGAGAATATCGTTTCCCCTCTCACGGATACCCTGTAGCTACAGAACGGACAGACGTATTGTACTTTTGAAGACGACGCATATTTTATTATAAACAAACTTTTATTCAAAAACTTTCTTAATAAGTCTAATAATTTCTTGTTTCAGTCTATATGGAGCGCTTTAGAAGAAGTCGAACTAAAATCAGTCGTTAGTGACCTACCTCAAGGGTTAGAAAGTAAAATGTCCGAAGGCGGAAGCAACTTCAGTGTTGGCCAAAGACAACTAGTGTGTCTGGCTCGTGCCATAGTCCGGAAAAACAAGATCTTAGTTCTGGACGAGGCAACAGCCAACGTAGATCCTCAAACCGACGCTTTGATTCAATCGACAATTAGAAGAAAGTTCTCCAGTTGTACGGTGCTAACTATTGCTCATAGATTGCACACTATAATGGACTCAGATAAGGTGCTAGTCATGGATGCCGGTAGAGTCGTTGAATTTGGACATCCTCATGAACTGTTACAGAATACAGAAAATGGAGTATTCTACGAACTAGTGCAACAAACTGGTCGAGCTATGGCCGAAAATCTAATAAGCATTGCTGAAGAGGTAACGTGATTATAAACATTATACAAGGTACAAAAAATAGGGTATCTAACTTCGGTGTGTGATGAACTATGAACATCTGCCCTAAAATATTTCTCTAGAAATTACAGCCAACGAAATGTTAAATAAAAATAATATATGTTGTTTATTTTTAAGAATATTGAAAGCAAACGAAACAAAGCGAACGGTGATCGTAACAGCCCTGAAAAGGTACTTTCCATTAGGGTAGAGAGTACTACTGGTGGTACTTCTTTTATCGTTATAGATACAGTAATTTCAAGCGATGAAAATTAAAGCTAGGACTTTTTTTTATGTAAAAAGGTGCTCTTCGTGTGAAAATTATTAGGAAACAGGGAACGGGGTTCAAGATATTTGCATTTAAAGTTTCGATGCATCGATTTTAGCATTAGCGAAATCAGAAGATTAATTTATTTAACATTTTATCATTTCACTAATTCTAAAATTGATGCATCGTAATCTTTAAACGCAAATAGCTTGAAAACCGTTCACCTTTTCGAACTAAACGAAGAGCACCTGTTTTACGTAAAAAAATTCTAACTTTTTATATCATTTGTTGAAATTACTGTATTCTATAAGGATAATAGAAGTACCACCAGTACACTAGTAGTACTCACTACCCAAATGGAAAATACCCTCTCAGGGCTTTTATGAAATTTTTCATCGAATACAGCCGAATAGCCATTCGCTTTGGAATTAAAATTTGTGTAAGAGAACCAAATTTCAGGAAAAACGGTTTACCAAAGTTCTAAAAAATAAACAAAATATACAGGGCGGTCCGAACTGTATTCCGGAATCTTTGGCAGCATATTCTGTTGGTAAAAATAAGTAGAAAAGTTTGTGTAAATGTATGTCCTAAAATGCTTAGTTTCGGAGTTTCATTTTTATTTCGATTTGTTCCAAATAATTTATGAAGTTATGTCAATATTTCTATAAAAATTGGTGTCTGGGAATTTTTTGACATGATAAATTTGATTTTGATGTCAATATGACTCTTCTTTGTACAGGGCGCCACCTACATATTTTTTAACTGGTTTGAAGAGTAATAACTTTTTGCACGTACCTGTATAAAACTACCAAGTGGAAAAATATACTATACTACTTCTGTAATTTTTTACGTAACAAAAACGTCTCTTGCTAAAAATCACTAGGAGCAACCGTTTTCAAAATATTTGAAATGGAATTGACAAAAATAAATAAATATGTTGACTATTATAAGCAGAAAGTAGTCTCGACTGACTAGTGAGAAAGAAAATCTAGGAACTAGTGGGGTTATAGTCGGAAGGGTTTGAAAAAGAATTAATACACTTTATTAATTGTCAAGCTTTTGGAATTTATTTATTCCTTCCTCAGGACATTAACGTGGTACAGAAATGACCTTCATAAAAAACTACATTAAAAAATATGGCTCGTGTTGATAACTCCACCGTGAAGTATCGCTGACCAGTCAACCACAAAAAAGGGGGGAAAAGGACTCTTATAGGGCGGTTAAGCCACTTTGCGCCTTCACGCCTTAGATTGAGACGTAATTGAATTTTTAATTTTTAATTGAACATCTCTTAATTATTCCAATGTTCTAAATAAATATCAGGCGGCTTAACCGCCCTATAAGAGCCCTCGTCCCCCCTTTTTTGTAGTTGACTGGTTAGCGATGCTTCACGGTGGAGTTATCAACACGAGCCATATTTTTTAATGTAGTTTTTTATGAAGGTATTTTCTGTACCACGTTAATGTCTTGAGGAAGGAATAAATAAATTCCGAAAGCTTGACAATTAACAAAGTGTATTAATTCTTTGTCAAACCCTTCCGACTGCAACCCCACTAGATTTTCTTTGACTATTATAGATAGTTATTTGACTGAAATTAATTATTATTACTGAGTAAAAAATATACATTTGCGACGTTTTTTACGTAAAATCTTGGTAAAACTCGCTACGAGTAATAGTTTCCGAGATATTTTGAATCTAAATGATACCCTGTCATCATTGACATAAATTAAACATGTTGAATAAATAGTTATAAATTTGAAATATTCTTCTGCCAAAAGTTCACCAGAAAGTGTTTTATCATAATTTTTTCGAAGAAAAATTTATGATTAATTTAAAAAAATCAAATTGTTTCCAAATTTATCATTTCAATCAAATAACTATCTACTCACACACAACATATGTTTATTTTATTGTCAATAATGACATGTATTGACTATTTCCATTCTAAATATCTTGAAAATAGTTGCTCGTAGCGATATGTACAGGGTTGTTCACCACATACGACAGGGAGTATTGTAGCTAAACGATTAGATTTTCGCAAATTGTAAGTTTTGGGTTCGTTGAAGCACTATTAGAGATACAATTTAAAAGTATTTTCACGAGATACAGAGTGTCCCAAATAAATAAAAAATAACAAAGTTGTATTTTTTTAAACGGAACACCCGTATATTATTATATTTTTAGTTTCTGCGATTAAAATAAAGGTAAATTTGATTAAGGTTTACCCCATTTTAATCTTACCGTTTTTGAGATATTTAGGTTTTTCTCAAAATACAGTATAAATTTTAATGCTTCATTTCTCTAGGCGTTATTATTTATATTAGTATTTACGTTTGGTTTGGTTTGGTTTGACACAATATTTGGTTTTAAACAAATATTGTACTGAAGTATTTCTATTTACTAAATTTTGTGTTGCAATAATAAAAATTATACTATCTTATACAGATTGTCTAAAAATTTATTTTAAATAATTACTAACTTTCACGGCAATTTGTTTAATTTAAATTGAACACCCTATATATTTTATGAGAATCAGATGCATAATTTAACTGTCTATCAAATTGTATTATACCATATTTTACCTATCTCTTCAAGTTTTTGTAGAAAATGCGTTTTCTTATAATTTAGACCGCATTTATCAATATACCCATGGAATATTGACATTTTAGATTATTTTTAAGGACGTAACAAATTTGTAAAAAAAAACAGATACTAATATTGTCGATATAGTGCGTTTATTTCATTAAAAATAAAAAAAAGCTGTTTAAATATCTGTTAAAGAGGACCAATTAATATGATTCCAGTATTCAAACTACATTAATTGACTGTTTGCGTAGATTAATAATAATTGCTCCAAATACTAAAAACTGAATTTTGTGTCTGTATTAGACAGTATGGTACACAAATCCACACAACCCAAGGCTGGTAGACAACTTTAAAGCAGCCAACAACACGCTTTGGAGAAAACTACGTCAACTAAAAGATAACTGGTGGTCACAGAAAGCTAATCAGATTCAAGAGTACGCCACGCATCACGATTACCGTAAATTCTTCGAGGCTGTAAAAGAAGTGTACGGCCCAACAAAGAAGGCAAGCTGCCCAATCATGGCACAAAATGGCGAACTTCTAAAAGAGGAAGAGCAAATCAGAAACCGCTGGAAAGTGCATTACAGCCATATCCTTAACCAAGAAAATAACCCCAATATGGAAGCGCTAAACACAATACCTTAGTATAACAGCCTCGATGTATTAGATATCCCAATAACAGAACAGGAAATAAAGGCCTCCATAAAACAGCTTAAAAACAACAAATCAGCTGGCTGTGACGCGATTCTGGCGGAAATCTATAAGTGTGCAAGTAAAGAACTTATTGCTCATCTTAAGGCTCTCTTCGATGTCATATGGGAAAGCGGAGAGGTACCTCAGGACGTTTGCAAAGCAAATATAGTGAATATATTTAAGAACAAAGGAAGTGCATCAGACTGTGGAAACTACCGGGGAATTTCACTCTTGGCTATCGGCGGAAAAATTCTTCCAAAAATTATGTCAAACCGCCTGCACCCACATATAGAAAGAATCCTTCCAGAATCGCAAACAGGTTTTCGCACTAACCGCGGCACCGTCGATTCCATATTTTCCATCCGCCAACTACAGGAAAAAGTAAAAGAACAACAGTCTAAACTTTATGTTGCCTTCATCGACCTAACAAAAGCCTTCGACTCTGTGAACAGAGATGCACTTTGGGCAATTATGAAAAAGTTCGGAGTACCCAACAAATTTCTTACAGTGTGTAAAAGCCTCCATAACAACAACCAGTCAAGAGTGTCACATCATGGATCACTAAGCGATCCCTTCCTGACAAATACAGGAGTTAGGCAGGGATGTGTCTTAGCCTCTCCTATTCAACATATTCATGGCAGCGCTCTCCATTATAGTGGACAGCAAACTGCAGGAGAGAGGATTGGGCATTAGATACAGATATGATGGCGGTCTGTTCAACATAAAAAGACTCAGGGCAAAAACACGTACAAAATTCATCACAGAACTTCAATACGCTGACGATTGCGCTCTAGTTGCAAAAACTGTACAGCAATTACAAGAAATGTTGAACACATATACCTGGGCATACGAGGCTTTGGGCCTTAAGCTAAACATCGACAAAACTAAAATCATGTGCACTCCCCCGGAAGATCACAACAATGCTATAAAAATCGGAGAAGAACTACTGGAATATGTAGCGGAATTCAATTATCTCGGCAGTTTGATTTCGGAAAAGGCCAATATCGACTCTGAAATTCAGCACAGGATTAGCAGCGCTTCAAGAGCATTCTGGAAATTAAAAGACAGGGTTTTTTACAACCATGACCTGAGCACAAAAACGAAACTTGCAGTGTACCGAGCAATAATAATCCCCACTATGTTATATGGGAGCGAAACCTGGGTGCCGTACCGCCGACACATGAACGCATTAAAAAAGCTGCAACAGAGACACCTTAGACAACTCTTAAGAATCAAATGGTTCCATCACGTCTCAAACGTATCGGTTCTTGAAAAAGCTAACTGCGAGAGTATTGAAGTCATGGTTACAAAATCCCGACTAAGATGGGCTGGTCACGTATGCAGAATGCAAGAAAACCGCATACCAAAATCACTGCTTTACGGTGAGCTTGTAGACGGTAAGAGGAGGCCAGGTGGACAACTCAAAAGGTACAAGGACATTTTCCACGAAAACTTAAAGGGGATTAATGTGCAGAATGAGTGGGAAGTAGCAGCTCACAATAGACTCAATGGAGAAGAATTGTAAACTCAGTTAACAGCGAGAACCAAAAAGTTAAGAGGCAACAAAGCAATGAGATTTTTGAATGTCCGGAGTGCGGTAGACAAATAACATCACGTATTGGGCTTTTCAGTCACAGAAAGGCTCATGAAAGAAAACGCCTTGCGTGACCATCTTCTGATGCGTGCCGTGATGCGTCTTCAAATACTCGTCAGCGAGTAATGGCAGTATGTATATGTATGTATGGTAAAAGTAACACATTAAAAACTTTATTTCATTTTTTGACGACTGCTTGTTATTTGTAACTTGTAACAGAGACGTTCATTTTCATAACTTATTATACGCATTTATATCTTACTTATTAAATTGATTTCTGATTCAAATCCACACTTGTTTAGAAAAATTATTTTAACTAACACAATTAAGTATGTAATTAATTAAGATTTGGGTGGAAATAATGGTGGTATATTTAATTAATGGTATACTTTTTTATAAAGATTTAAATAGTTTTCTTTTTGTATAAAAATGGGCTAGTAATATAATTGTTTTTAGCACCTGTACGTTTTGTACATTTGTTGCTTTAAAAACAATCTCAAATGTCAATATTCCATGGGCATATTGATAAATGAAGTCTAAATTATAAAAAAATATATTTTCTATGAAAACTTGAAGGGATAGGTATAAATGGTATAACACAATTTGAGAGACAATTAAATTCTACATCTGATTCTCCTAAAATATACAGGGTGTTCCATTTAAGTTATTGCCGTTTAAAGCTAGAAATTATTTAAAATAAATTTTTAGACACTCTGTATGAGGTAGTATTATTTTTATCATTGCAACACAATAATTGATCAATAAATAAACTTCAGTAAATATTTAGTATTAAAAACTTGGAAAAATGAGGCCTTAAAATGTTTACTGCAATTTCACAAAATTGAAAATATTTCAAAAACGGTAAGGTTTAAGTGCGATAAATCTTAATCAAATTTACCATTATTTTAATCTTAGAAACAAAAAATAATATACAGGGTGTTCTATTTAAAAAAATACAACTTTGATATTTTTTATTTATTTGGGACACTTTGTATCTTGTAACAATATTTTTAAATTGTAGCTCTAATAGTCCTTCAACAAACCCAAAACCGAGGGGTAAACCACTCGTGGAAATCATTGTACATTTTCCTGGGAATACCATGGCAATCAACTGGGAATACATGGAAATCCCTGAGAATCACCTGGGAATATCTGGAAATCACATGGGAATCCCTGGTAATCACCTAGGAATCAACTGGCAATCGCTGGGAATGATGTGGTAATCGTTGGGAATCACCTCATCATTCATAACTTTGGAACCAAAACAGATACAAACATGCGGTTTTCAGATTTATGATTTTAACGAGGATTTTATGTTTTATGAACTCAATCTTCAATTCTTCAAATTCAGAATTTTCTAATGAAAACGGATACAAATATGCGTTGTTCAGATTTATGTTTTGATTTAATAACAAGAAAAAAAAAGGGAGTAGGGATAGGTAAAGGGTGTAAAGGGGGTAAAAACTCATAACTTTGGAATAAAAAATGATACGACCTTGCGGTTTCAGATTCATGACTTTATGTGGTAAAAATACAATTTAATAAAAAAAAGAGGGTGAGTGAGGGGTGTGAAGGGGGGAAATTCACAATTTTGGAACCAAATCAAATATGAATATGCGGTATTCAGATAGATAATTTGATCTGGCGAGAATACAATATAACTCGCAATTTAATCAACGAAAACGGGTGTAGGTGGGTGAGGTGTGTAAAGGGGGTAAGTTCAAAGAGCAGTTAAAGAAGTAAGGGGTGGAGAGGGTGTTTTTGATTAAGACCTCGATTAAGACTAAAAAATATAAAATAAAATACACGCCATATAAAATCGCGCCACGATTTTATATGGGACTTAAAAATATACAGGGTGTCCCAGGCTGAGCGTGCATTAAAAGTTTCTAGAGAACCACAATATCTAGATCGGAGATTTTTTGTACATCATTGTTTTACAACGAGATCTATCGATCAAAAATATTTTCAATATGGCGGCACTTCCAGAAATACCGGAAGTTGACCGCAGCTTTCTTATTTTAAACGGGTTCCCCCATTTTTTATTACATACTAAAATTCTCTGTAAAATTCTATCAATATTGATGTCAAACACTCTATACCTACCATTAACCATTTGTGAGAAAAAAAATATTTAAAATTTCTGGACGAAAAAACAACCTGTCAAAAAATTTTGTATAGCCTAAAAGTCAAATTTAGTGATTAACACAGCCACTGTGATATAAAGAGAAGATATGTGGCTATCTATTTCAAAAATTAAATTATTCAAATGTCATATAATAATATGGCGGTAGCTGTCATGAAGTTGAGCGATTAAAAAATTATCATAAATCATTTTTTTCAAATGAAAATCCACTTTTTTTATATAACTAATAAAAAGATTTTTCAATTCGTTACTTTTTAGCTATACATGTTCCTATACCTAAAATAAATCGTTTTTAAGTTATTTATGATTTAATTTGAAAACGTTGATATCTAATAGTTGATATTATTAATAATATTCCATATAATGATCGAAAAAAAGTAGCGCAAAGTTGGCTCGAAAATGATGCTGCTTTTTGAACAAAGCCTCACAATATGACATGACCAGATCTATTGTTTTACATGTCTTGACGTTTAAAGTCATAGGCTACTGGTTAATATCAAGAAAAATATACGCTTTAAAACTAAATTTTAAATAACTTAAAAACGATTAATTTTAGGTATACGAACATGTATAGTCAAAAAGTAACGAATTGAAAAACCTTTTTACTAGTGAAATAAAAAAAAGTGGGTTTCCATTTGAAAAAAATGATTTACGATAATTTTTTAAACGCTCAATTCTATGACAGCTGCGGCCATTACTATATGACATTCGAACAATTTAATTTTTGAAATAGATTGCCACATGTTTTCTCTTGATGGCACAGTGGCTGTGGTAAACACTAAATTTGACGTTTAGGCTATACACATATTTTTGACAGGCAGTTTTTTCGTTCAAAAATTTTTAATATTTTTATTCTCAAAGACGGTCAATGTTAGATATAGAGTGTTTAATATAAAGATTCATAAAATTTTACAGAGAATTTAAGTATGCAATAAAAAATGGGGGCACCCCTTTAAAATAAGAAAGTTGCTGTCAACTTCCGGTATTTCCGGAAGTGCCGCCATATTGAAAATATTTTTAATCGATAGATGTCGTTGTAAAACAATGATGTACAAAAAATCTCCGATCTAGATATTGTGGTTCTCTAGAAACTTTTAATGCACGCTCAGCCTGGGACACCCTGTATATTTTTAAGTCCCATATAAAATCGTGGCGCGATTTTATATGGCGTATTGTGAAACTATGATGTACAAAAAATCTCCGAGCTAGATGTTGTAGTTCTCTAGAAACTTCTAATGCACGCTCATCCTGGGACACCCTGTATACCTAATGTGCCATTAACGTTAAATCTAGGCTGTAATAAACAGAAATGGGCCAAATTGCTTTTTACTTTTTAGGGCAATTTGTAATAAAATCGTTTAACTTAAAAATGTTTTTTTTATTTATCTTTTATTTTTGGAATGGATTATATCAATAATCTACTAAAGGGCTTGAGCTAATACCACAATATCTGATAACTCTACTTTTACATAATGGATTGATAGCATATTCCCTTTCCCAACTGAATATTGAAGATCTTTGTAAATGAAAATCGAAGATGAAAAAATTGAAATATATGCAAGATATGTATTGTTCAAAGTTGGGCTATGATTCTCCTTCTTATCAAATTAATCTTCCATCCGTAGAACTTATTAAGCACACGATCGAAAAAGCCAAAGAAGATGCAATATCAAGTGCTAGACGGTACGGTAATGAATACGGAATGTTGGTTAAATGTTGACTTACCAACTGAACAAATTCCATGTAGTACAGAACTTGAAGAGGAAGAAGAATTAGATGACAGTGTTATAGATTATAAAAATCGAAAGATCGAGGAAAAGATCACTTTCGAAACCTCACTCGAGACCGGCTTGCCAAAAGAAGACTCAGATTTTCTTTAGTACACATCAAAGTTTAACAATTACGATTCGCTACAATTAAAGGATTTTTCAGGACAAAAAAAATACACAAGTCATGTCTAGTGCTGACGCTTAATGATGGAAAAACCAGAATACTAAAAAAATCAACTTTAATTTGGTTTGGGGCTCAGGGATTGGAAGCAGGGGGGCGTTTATCGATACTGATCGATTATTAAGAGTTAAGGCGATGCCCTTAAAAACATTCAAAAAAAACTGTAAATCAGAAAAGTTTAAAATGAAGTTTTTACAACATGACAAGGATATTTTTAAATGGCCCAAAAAAGACTATATACAAGAAGTTTATCGACGTTTCATTTTTTATGGACCTATCAAATTATGTGGCTGTGATCCGTTTACTATAATGAGAAACCATTTGGTTGCAATTAACAAAAAATACAAAGATTTTAAATGTTAATAATTTATCTATTGAGATACCTACTATTTATCAGTTTCGTTCTTTTTTTTAAATAGGTAATAATGTTTTAGTTTTTCTTAGCTAATGTATTTTTAATGCCATGTTCCTATTGCAGTACCTGCCTTAATATTTTTAGTACAATGTTTTTTTAATTCTGTTTAACTTACGAGCCAAATATACCTACATATATTATGTATGTTTTAGTTTTACTTAGTTAATGTATCTCGCAATTTCGCATGTCATTCATAATAATTTTCTTAGTTTCAGTATATTTTAACTATTATAACTTGAAATTTTTATAATGAAATATAATGAAATCTTTAAGAAACCATGCTTATGGCGTAATGAAGAAATATTTTTTAAAATTTCTGATGTTGTTTTAAAATATTCATTTTCTTTCCTAGATGCTGCTAGTACATATTTTTCGATCACATAAAATGAAAATGAACACTTAAATATTGTTTTCGTAATTAAATTGACTGGGAATCAGGTGATTGCTTAGGAAATCAGCGAGGAAATCAGGGAATCACATGGGAATCGTTAAAAAACTGGGAATCACTTGGGAATCATATAAAAATACTTGGCAATTAGTGGAAATCAGTGGTAATATTTGGGAATACATGGGAATAACTGATGAGTGATTGCCAAATATGGAAATCATTGTACATTTTTTAACATGGTGGTTGACCCCTCGCCCAAAACTTACAATTTCCAAAAATTTAATCGTTTAGCTACAATACTCCGTGTCGTATGTGGTGAATATCCCTGTATATTATTTTATTTACTCAGTAGTTTTTACAGGTACAGACAAAAAGTTATATACTCTTCAAAACAGTTAAAACCTTTGACACATGTAGGTGGCGTCCCCTACAAATAGGAGTCATATTGACATCAAAATCAAAGTTATCATGCCAAAAAACTCCTAAACACCAATTTTCATCCAAATATTGACGTCACTTCAGAAATTATTTGGAAAAAATCGAAATAAAAATGATACTTCTCTAGCCTGTATCTCCGAAACTAAGCATTTTAGGACATACATTTATTACGAACTTTTTTACTTATTTTTATGTGCAGAATATGCTGCCGAAGTTTCCGGAATACAGTTCGGACCATGCACCCTGTATTATTTTTATTTAACTTTTCGAGGGCTGCAACTTTTTCGGAAGGCGTTAGGGCATATGTTCATAAGAACCAAAAGAACTTTTTGTTTTATTTTTATCTGTAGAATCAGCCACCAAAATTAGATATACTATTTTCTTGACACCCTGTATTATATAAGTTAAAAAGAACTTTTTGCTTTTTTAGAGTTACAATAATTCCATAAGGAACGAATCATTAAGTAATAAGTAATCCATCAAGGTTTGTAATAGAATAACAAGATGAAGAAGAAAAAAAAACATTTCTAAAGAGGGACATTAGAAACTCGAAGAATTTTATTGAAGCAGAGGTGTAATAAACACTTAATACATGTGTGACCAACTTAATTATTAATATATAAATATGTTTTGTATGTATTAATTTATAATTAATAAATAATCCAAAAAGTGTTTTTTGTTTATGTAATTATATTCAACATAGGTTTCTACTATGAATAATGTGTACAGTCTGACCGCAATGACATTATTTGACTGGTAGTATTTTTTGTCATTTCTTGGATGTCATTTGTTGAAATCTCCTCTTTTCCCACTAGAGGGACTTTAGTAATAGTCCCACCAATAAACGTATTTTTTTATATTTTGTTTAATCCAGTTGGCGCTTGAGGCTGGGCCCTTACATGCAATTTCGAGTCGGCCCATTATTTGATCGGCCAACTTGACAATCGCGTACACATATGCAATCAAACAGTCGAAAAGCATTTGACAGCCGTACACCTGCTTTATACTAAGGGCTGGCAAAGGTTAGTCTTGGGTCGAGATTTCCGTATATAAGAAGAGTACAATGCGTTTATAATGTACTGAACAAAGAGAGAACAGTAAACACGTTGCCAAACGTATGTAATAAACCGAGAAACTGTGCGCATTGCTAAGAGACGTGGTAGGGGATATAGCAGATTTGTCGCAGTTGACTGGTAGACCCATGTCGTCGACCCAATCAGTACCTCTGTCAGTACTTAAAGTTCTAGGGAAAGGTGTACATCATGCGTTCAGCTTCACGATTTAATTACGTGAATCTTTATTTGTTTATTTATTAACGAGTCGTTGTAATTTTCCCTATAGCTTGAAAAATTTTAAGTGCAAGTTAGAAACACTTGCATTTTTGGTAAAATAAGTGGAATTGAGTTGGTGTTCGACAGTGGTCGCGCTATTAAAACTCTAAATTCAAAAATCGATATCTCGAAATCAAATAGAAATAATTGATTGTAGTTTTTTTCAAAAACCTTCTTAACATTTCTGCTACATTTTCTTCGCAGACAGTATGTGACAATACCGGTCTTCAGAATAAAATAAAAAGTTTCAATATCTAAAGTGGTTCTTAAGTTATGGCGTGTTACGTGTTAAAAAGTTGAGTTTTTAAATTATCGCAATTACTGATGTTTTCTCGTTACGAAAAAATGGACACTCTAACGATAACCTTATAATTCCATTTCAGATGCTCAGAAACATATCTAATGATTTTATCTAGTTATCTTTTCGAAAAAAAGTCTTTTAAAAATAAGCGGTTTGCGATCGTGATTTTACTTTACTTGATAGGGAACGCCATCGTATTGGCAACGCCGCAACAGCACACCGTCGCATTTCTCTCACTCCGACTTAATAAGATCCCTATGCGATTTACTTCCACACATGTAAATACCGACCCAAAAGTAACAGTTGCCAGCCCGGTATACGAATTTTCTGTTTAAAGCTTGTCAGACCAAGGAGACCACCTACTCGTCGACCGGTTTCGGAGTTATACTCCATCATCACTCCATTATGAGTCTGCCGTTATACTCCATCATCATGGAGTGATGATGAAGTATAACTCCCAATGGGTGATCTCCTTGCAAGCGCGGTTTTAGGGAAGGGGTAATGGGCCCACTAGTGATGTAAAAATTCTAAGTAATCGTTACAAAGTAACAGTTACTTTACGAGGACTCGAAGTAACGCTTACTATTTGAATTTAGGACTCGTTACTCGTTACTAAGCTAATTCGTTACTTTTGCGCTGGCAGTAATCGTAATACCTGGAAATACACGAACCGAGGACTCGATACTAAAATATTCCTTACTTATATTAATTAAATTAATAAAATATTATACATATTATTAAAAACATATTATTCAGTACTTGAATACCGAGTAATGAAATTATCCTATTAAGCCCTTACACTAGAAGAAAGTAGAAACCTCTTATATGTTAAACCGAGCAGGCAACGAAGATCGCCGAGCACAATAAGTAACAAACTTACAAGTCAAGCCCAAGTCTTCCAACCTGTACAAAAAAAAACGATTATCTATAAAGTAACGATACCAAATACAAACGTGACGAGTAACTAAAGTAACGAGTCCTATTACCAAAAGTAACTAGTAGTAACGAGTCCATATAAGTAACTAAAGTTTACATCACTATTACCCACCCCCCGAGACCGATTAAACTTCAAAAAAAAAGTTTTTAGCATGTATTTTTTTTTGCGTGAAATAAATAGTTTTTTATGTGTAACAAATAGTTTTACACGGAAATATATATTTTATACACGCAAACCCTATTTTTCAGGTGTAAAAAGTATTTGTTAATCCCCCTAGAATCTTGTTCTGAAACCGCCCTTGTCTCCTTGGCCTGACAAGAGTTAATAAGTATATAAAGCAGGTGTACGGCTGTCAAAAGCTTTTTAAACTATAACTCTGCTAAAAAAATGCGCACAAATTCTCTAGCTTACTTGATACATTGATATGATATAGGTACCGCCAGATAATCAAACCTTAGAGCCCGACAATTCACGACAAGCGAGACGCTCAATTCTTTAACACAGGCGCACTGTGCAGGCCAGTTTGCGCAGTTTAACTGCGCCGTTTTACATTAATTATTACTTTTTAAGACTTTGTTTTTTTTTTTCTAAAAGAGCTTCTTTAGTTATTAATATTTTTAATAATTGCTTCTCTATAAGCTACCGATTCAATATTCTTT
This sequence comes from Sitophilus oryzae, assembly GCF_002938485.1. Lineage (NCBI taxonomy): Eukaryota > Metazoa > Arthropoda > Insecta > Coleoptera > Curculionidae > Sitophilus > Sitophilus oryzae. The sequence continues at coordinate 6,692,370 of NW_022147434.1, read as the reverse complement.
AGTTTTTCCAATATACAGGGTGAGGTTTCTACGATGTTCTCTTTGGGTAGCTCGGAAACTACTGGGTATAAAGAGTCGGTTAAATGGGGAAAGAATTGCAGTTTTGAGGGGTCACAAATTTGCGCCTTTCAGATTTTTGAAAAAGTTTATGTTCATGGCTTACTAGATATTTCGAAAAAAAAACAAATTTCGGCTATTTTAAAAATTGTCCATAATTCCATTATAATCTATTTTAGACAAACAATTTCAGATAAAAGTTATAGATAATCACATCCTTAATGAGATAGTGTCCTTCGTTTTTTTCTAAAGCCTGTCATTTTTGACATATGACACAAAGATGTTTTTTTAAATGGAAACCATAGTTTCCAAAAAGCGCCATTTTTTAAGCTTTTGAGCCATATAAGTTATAATATATGATTTTTTCGAAAAATAACTTAGTTAATAAATCCTTATCATTTTTAAACAATTTCACTTAGTTAGCCATGGAAACAAGTTCAAACGTCGTTGCTCTCAGGAATGTGAAACTGTCACATCCAAACTTTGCAAATTAAAATAAACAAAAATTGTAAATATGAATTTTACTAATGAAGAAAAGCGTATTGAATTATTAGTTCAACTTTTCTTGGCCATATATTTTCGAGGATACGTTGACCGGCGAACGTTATTATACTTGCGTTTTTTAGAGAACGGTTTTCAAGACATGTTAGAAAGGTTAATTAGATACTCGCTCATCAATAGAGTGGTTCCAACACGACTTTCATTATGACCCCCCCCCTCCCACCCAGAATGAAAGAAATGTTAAACATTATTTATATCATAATTATGTAAACTCAGGGATAGAAAGAGATGGACCAATTGCATGAGCCTCTTCCTAACCTATCCATTTTAGATTTTTTTATGCGGTATGTCTAGGTTTTTTTTTATGCGGGACAAGTGTTACAAAAGAACATCTGAATGAAGAGAGGCACACGAGGAGGCGGTACGGGAGAAATTTAAACGGGAGAATCAAAAAGATGCATTTATATTCAACAATATATTCTGTTATAAAAAGTTATAAATCATAATAAAATCAGAATACCACGCCAATTAAGTGAAATTAGTCAAGAAAGATAGGAACTGGCTATAACTTAATTAATTAACGTAATTTTTCGAAAAAAACATTATCGCTTAAAAACTTAAAAAATGGCGCTTTTTATGTAGTCATCATCACCTGTAGTTTTCATTTAAAAAACATATGTTTGTGTCATATGTCAAAAACGACAGGCTTTAGAAAAAATCGGAGAACACAAACTCATTAGGGATGTGATTATCTACAACTTTTATCTAAAAACTTTTTGTCTAAAATAGATTATAATGGAATTAGGGACAACTTTTAAAATAGTCAAAATTTGTTTTTTTCGAAATATCTAGTAAGCCATAAACTTTTTCAAAAATCTGAAAGGCACATATTTATGACCCCACAAAACTGCAATTCTTTCCCCATTTAACCGACTCTCTATCTCCATCAGTTTCCGAGATACCCATAGAAAAAATCGTAGAAAACTCACCCTGTAGGCCTGTATGAAGCTGCGAATTTTTGGCACAATATAATCTTTATTTTTTATTTGCCGTATACGCATGCATATATAGGTATATATATATATATAGTTAAATAAATTGGCATACAATCTGTTTACTGCATATCGGCATTTTGCTTTTAGTTAATAATAGACTGAACTTTATCTATACTTTATCTTTATCTATATTATATGTATAACAGTGATTACAAAATATTTGTGTGTGGTCAAAACATCGAAATTGTGACACTGTGCAAAGAGTAACGAGTTGGTTTTAACCTGTTTTTCTGCCTATCTCAATTCTATAGTGCCGATCCTCTGGCCTCTGGTAATACTGTATTCAGTGCTTCAGAATCTGAAATTTATTTTTCAGTATCAGAATTTATTTTAGGCCTTTGTTTTTCTATAATATCCACTTCTCGTTCTTCCTTTTCATCGTCATGTTCAGTAGTTAATTCGTCATCTTCGTTCAAACAGTCTTGCATGAGCTCTTGCAATCTTTCTTGTTTTAGCATCTTAGGTTACCAGATTTTCGAATTATCGGGAAAAATAGGTACCTACCTGCGGACTGTGAGATCGCGTGCGAGAGTTAAGAAAAATCCTGATGATTTCGTCCATTTATAGGCTTCAGTTCGAAACGTCGAGGGCGTCATCCTGTCCCCAATTATAATAGACCCGAAATAGACTTTTCTTCAATATCAAATCGTTAGTCCCACCCCGATGAAGATGTAAACGAAACGTCGTATACAACCTTGCAGGGTGGGACCGTGTGCACCGTTGTTCACATAGCCTACCCACCAAATTTGGTCACGATCGGACGACATGAACTTTTGATGTTTCTTACGTCAAAACTAAGACACTTGTCGTGCACGGTCAAGTTGGCCTTGGTCCAATCTATCGACATACCAATTTCATTTAAATCGGACGATTTTTTTGATTTGATTCATTGATAATGGGGTTTGTTGAGCAAATGTCATAATAATATCATGGAAAGATAACCTAACCTAACCTAACCTAACCAAAATCTACATTCCCTGTTTCGGCCCCTTGGCTCACATACGACCCGAGTTACGACGCTCCAAGATTATTATCACTTTTCCTCTTGCGTTTCGTGTGTCACGGCCATGTCGTCTTGTGTTGATTTTCGTCTGTGTTATATTATTTTGCGCCTGACTATTGCTTGTAGGTATTTTTTTATATTCTATTTTATCACTGTCACTATTTGTATTTAAAAACCATCGATATTTTTGTCTTTTTCCAGTTATAATATGTTCTATATCTAGATCCGACCAATATGGCTTTTACTTTCTGTATATTCATAAAGTCCCAATGCCGCCAGGCAGCGCAGCTGAGTGTATACTGTTTTTAATGTATTTGTGATATATCATGTCAGGGTCTTCAAATCATCGTGCATTTACTAATTTCTCATCTAGGCGTAATCAGTAGTAATGAAAATAAATTGGATATTATGCTTGAGTTTGAGGAAAACCACTATACCTTTAGTTGACAAACGGCCCGAGTGTCCGCTGTTAGCCGTTCATCGAACATTAACTAACACCTACAACTAAGAATCTCATGGAAGACTATTTGACAATATAGTTGACCTTAGCCGTTGTTACACTCTGTATAAATAGTTCATGGTGTAAAGTGAGCAACAACTTTAAATACTAATAGGTGGATTGGATAAATTGTAAAATAAAACAAATACAGGGTCGCTGCAAAGTATACGAGGCAAAGTATACGAGGCCCCGCTAAAAGTTAAATACAAAAGTTATGGGTTTTTAAATGCCTATAACATCATGTAATAAATTTAAGTATACAGGGTCGGTCACAAAGGCGTTGCACCCCAAAGATTATTTTTTTAAATAGTATCCTCTGTATATTATTGGGTATTTCAATTCTTCCTTCAATTTTAAGCAAAAATTGTAACACAAAGTACCTAAATCCAACCGTTTCCGAGATATCGAGTTTTGGTTTTGAAATGTTAAACGAAAATATTTTAATTTCCAGACTTGATATAATCTCATTTTATACATCTATAAATGCTAACTTGAAAACGAATGTCAAATATTATTAAGTATCACAGTTTCCGCAGAATGGCATCGTTAAATAAAACCGAACACATCGAAATTAATTAAATCGAATTGTTTAAGTGACATTTTTAAAAGTCAATAACTCGGAAACGGTTGGTTTGAGGTACATTGTGGGTATCTCGATTTTTGCTTAGAATTGAAGGAAGAATTGAAATATGCAATAATATACATGGGTGCTACAACTTTATGACCGACCCTCTGTACTTAAATTTATTATTCGCCAATAGACATTTAAAATCCTATAACTTTTCATTTGTGTTGGTGTGTTATCTTATTAACGGATAATCCATTTTTATTGGCCATTAATAAAAAAAGGAATCTTTCAAAATAAAGTGCTTAAAAAATATCATGACCCAAAAAAAATCAAATTGATAGCTAAATTAAATCTTAAAATAATAAATAAGGAGTTTTATGTGAAAATCCCTGTAAAAATATTTTTTTCCGAGACCTACTAGTATACTGGGTGGTGCATCGTCGTTGAAAACACGAAATCCCATGCAAATTTTGAACTGTTCAAATATTGGCTCCCCTATTGATTTTACAGCAAAGTCGTAAATAATTTTTTTAAATGTTTATGTAAGGTAAATACACATGCCAAATTTGAACAATTTTGGACCAGCCGATTTTGAGTAATATAAAAACGATTGCAAATGTTTTTAAATTAAAACCGTAACAGTTAACAATCAAACATACCAATCATTGGTCAGGTAGGTTTACAAACTATGATTTTGTCATTGTCAAAAGTATCTAATTTAGGCTGTATTCCGTTGCAAAACCAGGCGAACCAGACCGGTAAACTACGGTAAAGAGCGGTTCCTGAAAAACATCGGTTTGATACGGAACGGTTTGGTAAAATTTTGGAAACGTCAAATGTTGACGTTTTCTAAATTTCAATACCTCTATTATAAAATTTATCTTTTATGCATTTTTAATGTACTCTCTGCTTTTACGTTTGCTTCTTCTTTTCAATGAAGTTTAATATTTAAGTACTTTATTATAATAATCTGTTAAATTCGTTAGACAGTTCAAGTTAAGATTTGAAGTCCAATATTAAAACAGATCAATAATAAATAAGCAAATCTAATCAATATGTTTTCTTGTGTTTCATGTTTTCTTTAAATGTTTCTGACTTTAAGAAACAATGGCTGCATGATAAATTTAAATGGTCCTAAAAAGTGATTCTATTTAGTTAATGAAATTTATTTACTTTTACTGTCTACCTCCATTGCTTTTGGATGTAAATACAAAATATTGGGTCCGGTGAACTATCCTGACACACGATTTTTGCATTTTTCTTTTTTTTATCAAAAAGTAACCATTTTTAGAAGTAGTTTTAAATAAAAATAAATGGAGATTATACACGGAATTTTGAAATATTTAAATTTAATTTTAGCAGTTTTTGAAACATATTTGACATTATGGAGAATTTTAACATTTGATTTAACATGACAGCAAAAGGAAAAGCAATATTGCCAGTTGCACTGAATTTTCTTTTTCTGTTTTTATTTTTATTTTGAAAAAATAGCCATTTTTAACTTTGAATAAGAAGACTAAGGAAGGAGCATAATGCTATCCATGTATTCATGCATGGTGGGCGGAAAAAGCGCCATAAAAGCACTCTAGGGTGGGGATCCTTGACAGTTCTGTTTGACGATTCATTTGACACATTTGAATTTGATTTGAAATTTTGTGGATTTGTCAGTCTTTACGGAGCTTATTTTATGTTATTTATTATTTATTCTACTACTGATAGTTGTATAAAGGTAGTAAATCTAGATGGAAATTGTGGCAGAACTTAAATTAACAGTGACACTATCGCGATTTATCGAAAAAGACTCTAAAATAGTTGGTTGTGTAGCGTGCGGTAGATCTCGGCAAAAATTGAGTGAAATAATGGAACAACTTTTCGCTAGTAAGTGACTATATAATATTCACACGTGTAGTAAACCGATCATTTATGAAATTCACTTAAATTAACTAAATTATATATTTTTCTTGCATTTTAGCTTTTATTTATTACTTGTCAAAGATTAGATGTCAAAGAATTTAGATACGTTAATTTGACTTACCTGCTTCAGTAGCGTATCGGATGTTTGTGGTAATAAATACTTATTATAACTTATCTATTTTTATTAGAATTATATTTTTTTATAACAATTTTAATAACTACCAACATTTATTCACAACGTAAAATAAAACAACAAATTATTGAGTCTACCCCACGTCTACCCTACATCATAGTTTTACATTTTTAAATAAAATTAGAACGACACTGATAAACCGGAATTTAAGTCGGCCATATTTGAGGCCCATCGCAGTGTACCTAAGATTTTTGATATGCTCCTTCATTAGTCTTCTTATTCAAAGATTTTTAATAATAAAAATGCGTTGGAAATGTGTGAATGGGAAAACTAAAAAAAAACAACAAAAGAGTGAAACTTACGCGTGTTTTGTTTGCGTTTGTTTCACTCTTGTTTAAACCAAAATATCAATCAAACAGATAAAAAGGAAAAAAAAACAGCCAAACCAACCCAAACTAACTCGACCAAACCCTAACCAACTCATACAAAACCAACCAATATAAAACCCAACCAACCAATACCAAACCAACTCAACCCGAGTCAAACAAAAACGAAAGAAATGAAAACACGCTTACAGCGTGTTTTCTTCGCTTTGATGGCTTACAGCTTACAGCGTGTTTTCATTGCTAGAACTATAACTATCGCAATTGCCTCGCCGGCGCGGCGGTAATTTAGCCAATTTGATAAACTAAAGTAATGTAATTCGTTTTAAAAAAAACATTTTAAAACCTATGACGTAATTTTTTTCCCTAAAAAAAGATGCATGAAATTCCGGATAATTTACTAGCTGATCTGACAACCATGTATCAATTCGCAATATTTGTCAAAAAACTCGATCTTCACTACTGTCAGCGTAAACATAGAAACGAATATAAACAAGTCCGCCACTCTTTCATTATCGGTTATGGAATTTGCCCGGGAATGTGCTATAAAAATAAAATAAAAACATTTTTAAGAATGTTTTTTATGTGAAACGTGTTTTTCCACATCAGATTTTAGTCAAATAATCCAAGAAATTCATTTTAAGGTAACATAAGCTTCATTTTCTAGGAAAAATCGTGTGTCAGGATAGTTTACCGAAGCTCAAAATATTTTTACAAATTTTAAAAATTAAATGAGAATTTCACTCGAACTTCTAATATATGCTTGATTTCTGTCACATAAATGACATTGATTGACAAACAAAACCAGAAGCCTTCAAACTAACCAGCCTCGTCGCGCTGGTTAGTTTGGTGACAGTTATAAGCGAATTTTTCAGGAACCGTGTTGCGTAATAAGAAAACTTTCAGGAAACCGATAGAAACGGAACATAAAACCATAACCAAGGCAAGCAACGGTATCTGCGGAGGCTGCACAAGTTCTGAGCTCAATGGCCCCGATAGACATAGTAATTGAAGAAAGAATGGAAATGCAAGAACATTCAGGAAGAACAGCGGAAGAAAGTAGAAATAGAGTTCTGGAAATATGGTGTAAAAGATGGAGTCAAAACAGAAATGGGAAAGGTAAATGGACTAGAACACTTATAAAGAACCTAGAGTGTTGGATAAATAGAGAATATGAATATGGCCACGGTTGTTTCAGGTATTACCTACATAAAATAAAGTTAGCTGACTCCGATGCTAATACGGTGGAGCATACTCTTTTGGAATGTAACCGATGGACAGCTGAACGAAGAGTTCTATACGAAAAACTAAGAGTCCTAAAAATTAAGATTTCCGATCTAGTTCCAGAGATGATTCGATCCCCAGAAAATTGGAATAGTGTTCACACTTTTATGGAGACACTAATAGATGCAAAAGAGAAAGAAGCTAGACGAAGTAACTAAAACATCGGCAGTAAAACCGCCTCCGCGAGAAGTAATGCCGAAAGGTAGTTCCTCGGGGAGATATTCAAAGCGGCTTGTGGAGGTTTTTTAGTCGGTAACGTACCTTAACCACCCCGATAGTATCACATAGTCTCTGGTTTGCAGATTTTTCCCCACAAAAAGAAGGTAAGCAACGGAATACACCCTTAATTTTAATATTCAGTGGAAATTAAGCGAATCATGTCAGATACATTGTCTAAGCTATTTCCCGTATAGTACCATTTCATCATGCTGATTTTTTCTTTGTGTGTATCACAATAAATTATTACTAGTACTGAATATTAAAGTTAAGTTACGTTTGAAAATGACGCTGACAACTTAAGTCATGTCGGTTTTTGACTGGTGTTTGATTGTTACTAAACTTGGCATGTGTGTTTACCTTTACCATACTTAGAGCTTAAAAAAATCTATTTACGACTTCGCTATAAAACCAGTAGGGGCGCGGGCGCCAATAAGGACAGTTCAAAATTTGCATGGAATTTTCTGTTTCCAACAACGATGAACCACCCGGTAGATAGTGGTATTACGGTATTTAGAATGGATGGATTTTTGATAAATAAACGGCACTAAAAATATATTTTAAAACTACAATTTCTGTTTAAAAATAATTTTGAATCACACAGTATATTAAAACCTAGATTAAAACTTAAAAAAAATATTTTCAAATCAATGCTCTAATTGATATTGCTTGATTAAAGCACTATGCTTGAATAAATCATGAATTAGATGTGGATTTTATGATCGGTAATTATTTATTTTTCTGTCATTGACTTGCGGGGAATTACGTTGTATGATAATGAAGATCGCAGATGTTTTTTTAAACCGGTCGTTCTGTTAGATACTTGCGGTAAGCGTTAAAATGTTGAGATAGTTTCCTGCAGTAACCGAAAACGAACATATCGTCATCGTTATTACATTGTTGTAAACAGTATTCGGTATTTACTTGAATGCAAACGTAGTTAGATTAAAACTTAAGGTTACTTATTTGTGTAGTTTTGTGAATGTACTAATACAGTTTTATCAATATAATTAAGGTAAGCTAAAGCATATTGTTTATAAAGGACTTTTCCATTTTCACACAACACGTTCTTTAAAAGATTCTTGGGACCTTATTTACATACAAATATGAACCACAGATATGAACCTTTTAGGTTAAGGATATTAATTTTTTCTACATTCACTTTTCGCTTAACAGGAAAGTGGTTATCAAATTTTAAATTCTGGAATGACCTATTTATTTCAGATATTTTATAAAATTATAAATACATTTTGTGTATAACATCTGTATTTTGAATAAAAAGATTTATGGAGTCCAAAAAAACTGAACCTCAACTAGGTTTAAGGAGAAAAGTTTTTTAAGCTAAAAGCTGGATTTATAACTTTTAATAATATACTTTTCAGTTGAAGTACATTATATCTGGGGTTCAGTTTAGTAGGTGAATCGCAGCTAGAGAGCAGAATCCCGAAAGAAATTTTCAATCCCGGGATTTCGGGATTATAATTTTTCGATACCAGGATTGGTCCCGGGATTCACGAAAAACATTAATTACGTTGAAACTATATTATATTTTCTTTCTTAACAAAATTTTATTGACCAAAAAAAAACATTAACATAAATTAAACGTCATCCCCATCATTACAAAACAACATAATAACCGGGTGCGACTCAAAAGTGGCTCACCTCTATAACTTTTTTTTTATTTTTTCAGTTAAAAAAACGAGATTTCGTATGTTAGTATATGACATAAATTCGGATTGTTTCCAGTCGATATTACGGACACTAAAAACGTTAAATTTTCCATACAGATTAGGTAGAAACATTGAATATTAGCACTTTCTTACATTATATAGATGTGGATTGACCTAGTTTAAGCACAAAAATTCAAGAAAACCTCTTTGTAAGCGTAAAAATAAAGAAAATACATGTATTTACAATATTCCGAGCTAGCAACCATTGACTTTTTGATTGACAGTTGATCGACGGCCTTCGCATGCTATTTGTGACGTTGTCAATATAATTATTTTATATAATTTTCTACTGAAGTGAGGTTATGTTAGATATTCTTTTATTTTTCTTTGTGGAGGGTGTCAAGCTGTGGTTTTTATATTTTAATAATTAACTGTGATTTTGCAAAAATATTATTAAATTGGTTAGCATTTGGGTTGCTTTGGTTAGCTTTTCTTTGCGGAGGGTGTTAAGCTGTGGTTTTTAAATTTTAATAATTAACTGTGATTTTGCAAAAATATTATTAGATTGGTTAGGATTTGGGTTGCTTTGGTTAGGTTTTCTATGGTGGTTAGGGGGGTTAAGCTGTGTTTCTTTTATATTTTAATACGAATCTGAGTGCTTTCAATGATTAGATTTTAAACACAGATTTTAAAATAATTCATTTGTTTTTAACGTGATGGCGCCACCGTAGGAGCCGTTCCTCCGACGACCGGCACGTGAAAAATTGGCGTAAAATAGCGGCAACGTCGCACAGGTTAATGTCATCATATATTTGTGCCATCTGTCAAAATTCCTCCCCAGCATCAAATAGTACCATCGTTTTATTTAAATATTTTAAAATTTACTGGACAATCCGCAAATTTTTTTGGCTTAAATTACCTACTAAAACACGTACTTTTGAGGACAATTTTTGTTTTTTTAAATTCTTGTGTCCGTAAAATCGAACGGACCCTTCGGATTGATTGACGTATTCAATTGTTTTCGGTCACTTCCTGTTTCACTGGAAATGACTACAACTTTTGATTTTTAAATGGCACCTTCGGTATTTTTTTACTATATTCAATAGAACATAACACTCTGAATAGAAAATCAAAAGTTGTAGTCATTTCCGGTGAAACAGGAAGTGACCAAAAACAATTGAATACGTCAATCAATCCTAATTTATGTCATATACTAACATACATATAGTAAACGCCACGAATGTTTGGGAGTGATTCATCGGTTGCTACCATGTGAACTAATCTGTTCAAGGTCACATAAAACTTAATTCCAGTGCCGTGTTGTTTCAAGTCATATAATAATCAATATATATTCTGTTGTTTATGTTTTTGTGCATGAAATATTAAAATTATGATTATTGATGAATATTACAAAAATATTTATTAGTAACAAATTACTTAAAAAAGGAATATTGAAAACTTTTCAATGAAAATGAGGTTTCGCCAGTTGATATGCATGGGGTTCCTAAAATGACGAAATTCATAATATTCTGCTGCATTATTCATCACAATGTATTGAATATGATGTTTGTTAATAAAATTATTTCCTTAACATTGATAAAAATATCCAAATTTATACTAAAATACAAAAATAATCAATAATAATTCCAGCAAACTGTCAAAGTCTTGTCAAAACATATATTTGGTTATAAATATAAACTGGAATGCCCCATTGGCCGCACTGCAAGCACACCAATGGACTGACGCACAAAAACGAATCAATCAAAGAAAAGCGATATAGTATTGTCTTTTTCAATCACGCTAAAATTTTAGAATAAGTAGGAGGAGCGCAGGCAGATGATTAGACCGGACCTTTAAAACCTACGTCTGCGGTAAAAATTTAGGTTTTTAAGGTAAAAATGATAGCGCGCGTGTCGATTCTAACTTCATCAAGCGATGAATCACTCCCAAACATTCTTGGCGTTTACTTTACCAAATCTCGTTTTTGTATCTGAAAAAACAAAAAAGTTATAGGGGTGAGCCACTTTTGAGACACACCCGGTATAAGTTTATTTAACATAAAAAACATAGGAACTAAAATATACATTTATTAATTTACATAACGAACAAACACAGCATAACACAGGATTATGTAAGATACTAAAATAACAACTTATGAACTTCAAACTAGTTTTTTGAAAAGAAAATCTTAAAAAAACAAGCTGATCAAGAGTATTATCACTCAAACTAGATCTAATTTTACTGCACAACATTCCAGCAATAGAGAAGGTCCTTTCTGATTCCACACTCGGAGGAATTTGTCATACATTCAGGGTTGTTTATAAACGCATATTGTACTATCATGAAAGACTTGTGTACGATTTAAATTAAGGAAAAAATGTAATGATGAATCCCGAAAATCCCGGGATATAAAAGACAATCCCGGGATTTCGGGATCGAAAAAATGTCCGGAATCCCGGGATCCCGTTTTCTGGGATTTATTATTTATTATTTTTTTTTAATTAGGGAAAATCGCAGCAACTGAGGGTCAACATTTTTATATTAAAAAAAATCTCAAGTTTCGGTTGCCTACAAAGCGTTACCGCTAAAGGGCTGCCGTACTTTGACGGTGAAATGGTGTTATGGTATTATTGTAAAGTCCAATTCAAATATTAATTACCCAACGTCAAAAACGTGCTTCCAATATCCCACCGCAGAATGCGCTCCAAAATCATAATATAATACGGATAAAACGGATAAAAATAAAAAAAAAACTTGCTCCACAAAGCGCCGCATCATACAGCTCACGTTCTTCTATAACATATTAATTTGATTATATTCTATAAAATATATCAAATATTCATTATTATTAAAATGCTCAGTTAGTTTTTGGATACACATTCTAAGGCAGTGATTGCCAGCCATTTGAGCTGTGATCACAGCCATCATCGGTGTGTCAAAATTTTAAAAATTATTTTCGTGGCGTACACATCACAAAAGGAAAGACTAAAAAATGATCGATCTGTTCTTTCTGGCATCAGTCCCGTACATTTCAGTCCATATGTCTTCAAATGGACGACTACTACTACTACTACTTACAATTCGTTTATCAATCAGTTTTTTTAGAATTAAATTATCATTAACATAAGTAATTAATATTAATAATAAGCAGAAAAAAAAGATGCGTGTCGCTAAAAATGAGTGCCCTTTGGAACGAAAACGGGGAAGATACCGGGTGCGCTTCCAAAGTGGCTCACCCCCTATAACTTTTTTATTTTTTCAGATAAAAAAACGTTATTTGGTCTGTTATTATATATGACATAAATTAGGATCGATTGACGTATTCAATTGTTTTTAGTGTACTTCCTATTTCACCGGAAATGACTACAACTTTTGATTTTTAAATGGGACCCTCGGTATATCTATATAGAAAATGACACTCTGAATAGAATGATATATCATATGTCAACTTTTGACATTTTCGCTTAAAAATAAATCATATTTTAAGTTTCAATCTAGAGTGCAATGGCTGTGTTCAAAACAATGTTTTTCTTGTCTTGTCCTAGCCGGTTAAAAATTGCCCAAATCGAATTTTTAATAATATCTCAAGTTTTTCAAATGGATCAAGGGTGGCTCATTAGCATATTTGGAAGAAGCATTTTTTACGAATAATTTGGTATTTCGAGTCAAATTGTCGTTAGGAACATAGAAACCACATGTTACAATTTCAAATAAACCATATACGAAAATGTCAAAAGTTGACATATGATATGTCATTTTATTCAGTGTCATTTTCTATCAAATGAAGTAGAAATATACAGAGGGTGCCATTTAAAAATTAAAAGTTGTAGTCATTTCCGGTGAAACGGGAAGTGACTAAAAACAATTGAATACATCAATCATTCCTAATTTATGTCGTATACTCACAGACCAAATCTCGTTTTTAAGTTATAGGAGTGAGCTACTTTTGAGACGCACCCGGTATGGTGAGAATCAATTAATCCAGTCAATCATAAGACGTGTCTATAAAGTGCATTTTTCAATGAAAATCGTAATTGAATAAAGATCAGGATTCTAGAGTTCAATAGTCGTCAAATTCTAGATAGTCGAGAAATCATTAATTAAATAACGGGAAATTCCTGCTAAGCATTGAATAATTAAACTCCAGTTTGTTTTTTTTATTAGGCACAGATGTTAATATATTGTAAGCTTCGTGCAGAACTTAAATACATACTGCTATTCGGGAGCAATATGGATTTATAACAGTATAGTAAAACTCGGTCGTAAAATTTATGTCTCTTATGAATTATGACAACTATGTCAACACTTTTCAATTGTTATTCATCTCGTCATATCCTACTTTACTTATCCATATAGATAAGCAAAATAAAAATGGCAAAATAAAAACACTAATTAACTACAATACACCAAGACACTTTGCCCTTAAACACTGGACACGCGTTTCGCTAACCATGTCCGGTGTTTAAAAGTAGTGTTTTAGTGTATTATTGTAAATTAGTGTTTTCATTTTGCTATCGTAACCTTGTTATCGTAACATCCTATGACAGTAAGCATATAGCATAGATCAGTGTCTGTATGAACTGGTTAAACTCTACTAAAATGTAGATCATATTATTATAATAAAAATGCGCAAAATTGTGTAATTTAAATTTGAGTCTCATTTTTGATTTTCCATTGTGTTAGATATGTCGAGATAATAGAGTTAGAACATAAATAATAATTACCCCGCTAAGACTTTTAAAAATAATGTTTTTAAAGCTATACATTCGTGTTTTTCTCCTCTTGTCAACAGCTTATTTGCCTACGAATTTAATATGTTTACTTAGTTTAGCAATGATATGTAGTAGGTCTCTTAGTATCATGTCATAGAGTGCTCTATTTTATGACTGTAATTAATCTAAATTTTGAAGAACTGATATAGATATGTCATTGATCGCTGAACGTCTCTTCTTTTAACTCTACTCAATTGTGTTATTTATTTATACACGGTGTTTCAAAAAACATGTGTCATCTCTCGTGGGGAGATTTGTCACGTAAAAATAAGATTTATAATTAATATCAACATATGTCCGATTCTGCTTTGTTTTGTAGCTACAGTCTACAGGGGGTTAAAGTCTTAATCTTTCGATTTATTATAATTTTCTTCCAAGTACTTTTAGTGATTTGAATAAAATTTTGAGGGTAAAATTTACTATAAGTACTACAATTTTAATGCTAAAAAGTGACGATAAATTTATCAGGGACGTGCATATGTGTTATCACTGAAAAATTTTTTTTCAAAAAAAACATGTGAGCCACTGACTTTTTTCTTTTGATATCAAAATTGTGTAGGCCGTTTAATGCCAATTAAAACTTATCTCTTGATATTTTGTCGAATTCGGCCTCCTTGGTGAGATAAACGCTATTTAATCACAATTAATAAAATTAATTTAAAAATTAAATTTGTTTTTGGTTTGGTTTGGTTTTTGGTTTATATGAACTTTTTTTTCATATTTTTTAATGAGGAATAAATGAGTACTTATTTAAAACTTTTCGCAAGTTAATGATGTATTTTTTAAAGGTTGCTATTAGCCTTCTATTAGTCTTGGATCAAGGCAAATTAATAAAATTGCGTTTATCTCATCAAGAAGGCCGAATTCGACAAAATATCAAGAGATAACTTTTAATTGGCATTAAACGGCCTACACAATTTCGCTAACAAGAGAAAAAAAGTCAGTGGCGTACGTTTTTTAGAAAAATATTCCAGTGATAACCCATATTCACGTCTCTTGTTAATATGTCGACACTATTTTAGCTGCATTTCTAGTAACTTTTACCCTCAGAATTACATTTGAAACGCTAAAAGCCCCACGAGAGATGGCACATGTTTTTTGAAACACCCTGGGTATTTTTTACTTTGTAAGCCTTATCTTTTTTTATCCCAGTGCCAGGGTTAGAATACGTTGAATGAAAATATTTTTAGTATTTTATAATTAGCGATATTTTATTGAATAATATTTCACAACCCTATATCAGTTTTTTTTTCATTTTTTACTCTTATTTCATTTAAGTAGGTAATTATTTATTTAAAAACAATAATAATACTTGAGAGATATTTATCTCGGATACTTAGTGCACAGCTTTTACTAACATACATAATTATTTTACATATCATTTACACAATCTGCTGATCAAGCACAATATTAACGATCCCTGTTTGTTCGTATCGCTATTTACATAGTACTTATCAATTTATTACAACATACTTAACACATTGATTTGTTTTTCCTTACGGTTTGTTCCAAACTGTTTTCAAATCTAGGCCTGTTTCAAACACCGGAACACCGTTTTAACACCGGTGTTGACACCGACACCGGTGTTCATTTCAATACCGATGTCAAAGATAATCTTACTACAACTATAATATTCTTTGCCGGTGTTCATCTACAACACCGGTGTTCATCTCGACATCGGTGTTGGTCTGGACATCGGTGTTCATCTCGATACCGGTTTTGACTACGACAGCGGTTTTGATAGCGACACCGGTGTTTGGTAAACGGGTTAAAGAAGAAATAATGCTAATTAATAAGTTCAAAATACACCTGATAATAATAATGTCGTATCGGTGCTTATTTTTATCGTTTATTAAAGCCCACCGACTTTAACTTAAAGCTTTCAAATGTAAATATAATTTTTTTGCCAGACTAATCACTAAAATATAGTGGAAGCGTCAGATATACAACTATAAAGTAAAAAAAAATAATCAAAAACAAATAGAAAACAAAACAAAACATAAAGAAACAAAAAATCGTAGCTGTAAAATAAACTAAAAATATTACATTACAAAAAATAAATCGGTGTTGAGATAAACACCGGTGCTGAAATGTACACCGATATAGAGATAAACACCGGTACACCGACTGAAACACCGGTGTTCAAATCTCAACACCGAACAGGTCTACTCACTCAAATCTTAAATCGTCTCCAATTAGGACTCTCAAATCTTCAATCTCAGATTGCAACATACAGTATGTCCTCGGATTGTCTTTACAAGAGGAATACTTTTTTATATTTACATTTTGAGAAAAACGCATTCTTCATAAAAGTTTTTGCTTGCTGAAACGGTGAATTTCATTTATACTTTTCCAAACTTCTATATCGTTTTAGGGAAAATTTAAAAAAACATGAAAATATAGTTGAATTTTGAAGTCGTAAAAATCAAAGAGCGTTTCTATGGTAATATCATTCCTATTTCATTCTTTGATAGATTGCTATTGATAGAATTTTAATTAGTGTCGTATTTTTGGCTTTCTTAAAATGTTAAAGAAGCGGAAAAAATTTACTTAGTTCAGTGCTACGGAATACGGAAAAGGTGATAATAAAATAGTTAATAAAAATTGATAAAAACCAAATATAAAAGAATGAAATCGAAGTGATATTATCATAGAAACGCGTTTTGATTTTTAGGAATTCAACAATTATTCTAACAACAGATTCAACCATATTATTTCACTTTTTTTTAAAATTTTTTCTTAAACGGTATAAAAATTTGGGAAAGTAAAAACGGGATTAACCATTTTAGAACAAGCAAAATTTTTTAATAAGAATGCATTTTCCTTTGAGTGTCAATAATAATAAAGTTTTTCCTCTTGTAAAGACAATCCGGGGACATACTGTATACAGAGTGATTCAAAAAACACGTGCCATCTCTAGTATAGGGAGAATCCACACGTAAAAATAAGATTTATTTTCCATATTAACATGGATCCGATTCTGCTTTCTTTCGTAGCTACAGGAGGTTAAAATTTTCATCTTTTTTATCTATTATGATTTTCTTCCAAGAGCTTTTAGCGAATGAAATTTGGAGGATTAAAGGTATCAGCAGTTTGCTATTAGCAAATGTGTATAGGCCATTTAATGCCGATTAAAAGTAAAGTAAAAATAATGGTATTAAAGGTAATTACAAAAGGTCTATTTTAAACAACCTTTTAAAAGTTTAACATAAGTTTTAACATCCTGTAATTTTAAATCTTATGCGTTTCGGCATCCATGTTTATAGGAACTTTTTTACATTTTTCGATGAGGAATCAATGAGTAGTTAACATTATGACAAATTAATGACATTAAAATGTTTTAAAGGTTACTATTATTGGATTAGGCAAATTAATTAAATAGATCGAAATTGACAAAATATCTACACACATGGCCAAAATTATTGCATATAACGATATTTTTATTTTATTTTGGACCTAATATGATTCTTTTTATATTTTTGGACATATTGGCTTACTACACGATTAACTACTAATATAAAGTTAAAAAACTAAGTGGAACTAGGCTGTTATTATAATTTTATTTCATGATGAGTGAAAATCAACAAAAACAAATTTTATTTTAAACAGAAAATATTGAAAACAATTTTAATTATTTCTCACAACTAATAGTCTGTATTGTCTCCTCGAGCCTCAATGCAAGCTGTGAGACGACGCGCATCGGTGGCCACCACAGTTTTCGTATACCCTCTTCCTCACAAAATTCGCGAACCGCTAAAGTGCGATGGGGAGGAGCATTATCGTCCATGTAAACAAATTCATCCCCCACTGGCCTTCGAAATGGACGCACAATAAAACGTCTCTAAGATATGAGGCACCTGTCATTGTGCCATCAATAAGAACAAGAGGAGTTCGAGCTCCGTGCATTATACCTGCCCATACCATAATGCTTCCCCTTTGAAACGGGACACGGGGTTGAGCTGCATTCAAGCGTGCTCGTCTTCCAAATGCTCTCCAAACCAAAGTTCGTCGCGAGCCAGATACTAGGCCTATTCTTGTTTCATCACTAAACATGATGAAATTCCAATTAGGTCCATTTGCTCTGGTCTCCTCAGCCCATTATAGGCGCGTAATTTTGAGCTGTAAATTAAGCTTCGGAACACGTAGAGGCCTCCTTAAATGTAATCCTCTGTCATGGACTCTTCTTGCTATGGTCTTTCTTGAAACATTTACTCCTTCAAGGCGAGCTAACTCATTTTTAATAGCAGTACTAGAAAGCAGGGGATTGCGTCGTGCAATTAGGGATATTTGACGGTCTGGCACAGCAGTATTAACTCTCTTTCTACCTCTTCCAGGCCGGTCTGTAACCTCGTTTGCCTTCCTGATTTTTTTTAATATCCGCGAAACATCGCTTTGGTTAATTCCTACAATTTCAGATATTGCAACTTGACGGTAGCCCTGTTGACACAGTGTTACTATTCTGACTCTATTAAACTGTGAAATAATGTTTCTAGGCATTTTAAGGCCAAAACAATGGTCCAATTTCTTCTGAAACCACAAATCGAAATGTGCAAGAATTTCTAATAATATTGTGTCTGAACGATAAACATTGTTTACCATAACCATTTTAACAAAAAAAATGTTTATTACAGATTATCAAAGCTATGTATATAAAAGATTCTTTAAATTTCTTTCCGTATATTTTTAAACGATATATGCAATCATTTTGGCCATTTGTGTAGATACAAAGTTTTAATCGGCATTAAATGGTCCTTGGTGAATATGTCGTAACTTTTTGAGCAGTACAAATTCAATTAATATGTCGCACTTATAGTAGGTAACATTTAACCTCAAAATTACATTCGAATCGTTTAAAACACTTGGAAGAACCTGTAGCACCTCCTGTAGCTGCGAAACAAAGCAGAATCGGACCTATGTTAGTATGAAAAGTAAATCTTATTTATCCGAGAGGAAGCTCTACTAGAGATGGCACATGTTTTTTGAAACACCCTGTATAAAAGTATAAAAGTCATACTCTTGATTCAAGGAAGTATTAATATCATCAATTTAGCAGTTCTGTAAACGTTTCATAACTGTACAACGTTCCTAGGTTGGAACAAACCTATCCTATCCACTGATTCAGGGTTGTTTAATAAGATTGTTCTGGATAGTTGATGATTTTATATTAGTGAATTTATTTTTATAGGTATTGAGAGGTGGGACATATGATGTGTATCTAAAGAAGATATTTTCTAGTAGGTATGGATGGTCAAAAATATGGAAATAAAAATATACCTACAACTAAACATCATCCATTTATCGAAGCAGGAGTTTTTTCAAAAATATTTTTCTTGTAAGTATATATTTTATATCTTCCCTTTTTAACTATTAGGGGAGCGACGGTAATTGACGCTCGACAAGGAAAAACTTAATTTCCTTGAAAATTACATGCTAAAATTATACCATTTTATTGTGGATATTACTAAAAATCTTACTGAAAAAATACGCTTCATAAAATCTGGTAAAACTATAATAAAAAAAAGTTAAAAATATTTTTACAAAAAGTACGTTTGAGCGCTATTGTCCGAAAGCGTAGGGTAATGATTTGGTAATGACGCTCTGGTAAACTGTAACGCCGCGTCGTTTAGTAAATTTTACCAACAGTTTACATAAAAAATAAATACGTATAATATTTTAGGGAGCTAAAAAGTAAAGTCTGTTTAAATAATAAAATACTAAGTTAAACAAAAACTTATTATACTTTCGTAAAAATGCAAAACATTTAATTAAAATATAACTTAGCAGTTGCAAAAATCGCAAACATATCTCCTGTACAAAATTCATGAGCCAATTTTCCACGATTTGTACATCTGTGTATATATACGTTTTGCTATATACATGGCAAATAATGCAAGTTTCATTTGTGTCGTGTCTTCTGTCTTCTTTCCATTCCATTTAAAACAATAAAACTAAAGCTGGGTAATTTTTTTTAATTATACTAGCTTATATTACTAATTTCTTTATCCATAAGTTCCATGTCATCTAGCTCATCATCTAACAATACAATTTACATTTTCGTCTTCTCGATACCATTCACAATACGGCGTCGCCGTCAAAACATGTGATCTTGCGCTTAATGGCCCTAGACTTTGGAAATACTATAGGATTTGGTGAAATTTGTGATAAAGAAATGTAATATTTACTTTTTATTTCAGACTGCTCGTATATTTTCTCATTTCTACTTATTTTATTTTCTTTATCTATCCTTGAGTATCCTGATAATGCCTGAACTTCAGGGGTTACCATTTCTTTGTTCTCTGTACACAAAAACTGATTAGTTAATTTAGCAGTAGTCGTGGTTGTTATCACTGAACTACAAGCTTCAGGAAAGAAATCTTCATCACTCAATATTCTAGGTTTCATTGGATGTAAATATTCCAATGTTACTAAATCTATTTACTGCGTTTGCAGCAACAGCAACCTTCAAATAAGCTTTTGTAAATATTTCTGGCATATCAATGTGAGTTATTCTCGTATACGGATGATTTTTCATAAAAAGCTTGAATTCTTGATTATATGCTGATTTCAGTGCAGAAAAAAGTAACATATAAAGGCTGAAGTCTGTGTGAACTGTAGGGTGGTATGCTCAACATAACAATACCATTTTCCTTGCAGTAATTGTATATCTCCAAAGACTTGAGTGGTTGTCGAAAATAACAAGATTTGGAATTACCAAACTGCAATAATTAGTAAACTTCAGAAAGTATTTAGGCTACGTTATAAAAAGCTCTTCATCCATCCATTTTTAGAACAGGCGTATACAGAAACATTCCGTTCTAAAGCTACAGTCATCCTTGCTTTCCAGCAAGAAGCAGTAGGAGGTTGAGACCAGTAGAGGCTAGTCTTTTATCTACTCACGCATCCTTTTGACCTGGTCCTGCAATAGTAGGATTTAAGTTTTTGATGATGCTGCTTCCTCTTAGTTCGGGCAATCAAAAACCTTCTGCTCATGATACATGACCACATATTTGAGTAGAGGATGCCAGGTATGAACAGGGTAGTTCCATCCGGCCTCGTTATACTTCTTGGTGCAATTCCTTGGCCACGATACTACAGCCAGTGACAAGATAGTGAGATGCTCCTTAGACCCAGCCAAAGTGCAGTTGCTAATTGTATGATTTAGGATTTTTATGAGGTTGTCTTCTCTTGGTTCGGGCGATTAAGACCACCATACCAAGACCCTCCTACACCCTCTACCCGTGATACATGACCACAGACAGTAGAGGATGCCTGGTATGACGGACAGGATAGTCCCATCCGGCATTGTTATACGTCTTGGTGTAATTCCTTGACCGCGACACTACAGTCAGAGACAAGACATCGAGATGCTCCTTAGACCCAGGCAAAGTGCTAGAGGGGATTCCCCCAGCATCTGACCAGGAGCTCCCCCACAAGGCGACAAGGTCTCGCATCTCCTAGAGGAAGAGTAGCCGACCGCTTATCAAAATGGGTGCTTTACTTTGACTTTCTAATAATTAGCGAGTTTTAAAATGTTTGCTTTTATTCTCGTGCAAGATTTTTTTAATTGTTCATATTTCGAGAAAAATGGCAAAGAATTTTTAATAAACTTTATTCAGTTTTATATACTATTGTTTTAAATAGCAAAATTAATTATTTAAACACGCTTTAATTATTTAAGTATATGATTTATCGTATTAGTTCAAAGCGTTTAGTTGTAATCTTAAACATGTTCAAGACATATGGTACGTGGATTTATGCCAAAAAGCTTCTATTGTATATCATTGTAACTGATATCAGCTGTTTGCTGAACGATCCATTCATTATGATAGAAATGGATTTGTGATATATACATTAGTATTCTGATTTAATTATTTCTATTATCTTTTTTTTCTATACAGAGTTTTCAAACCTAAATATATTAATTGATGTTTAAAATTTACCTCTGCTTATATAGGCATTAAATATAGCATTTTTAACTTCTAAGTATAATTCCAAAGACACACAAACCAAAGGTATTCTATACCTAAAGCAGAGTCAAGTTTGTTTGAAAGTAGTAAACAATACCATATTTTGATGTAGAACATCTTCTTGGACTAATTTTATCTTTAATATTGAATTAGTATTTGCCAAAATTTCTTTATGTCTTCAACTATATTTAGCAATGAGTGCCGTGTGTAGATTGTTGCAAATGTAATCTATTTTGTGATAAATGGATTGCAATTGTTTTCTATAAGGTCGTCTTTGCTTTCTAGAGTGCTATAAATTTTTACATTTTTATTTTCTGAAGTAAATTTCGATTGGAATACTACATTCGTACTTGACGTTTGTTTGAAAGTAGTGCCTAATTTTGAGCATCTTCTAAGAATGACATTATCTTAGATATTCTATCAATATTTGTTAAATACAAGCGATCGGAACTGAAAATGTTGACGATAGTTCTAGAACTGTTTGGTTGATGGTGTGACCTACTTTTTTTGTGTTTTTATAAGTTTTATATTTGGTATTGACTGTCTTGTGTAGCTTGCTGCAAATGTGGTTTATTTCGGTAACCATGGGCTGAAGAAAAAATGGATAGTAGCTGTTCTTTCATATCTTCGAAGAATCGGAAACCTTCATCTATTAAACTTTTTTCTTCCAATGATGATAATCTGATCAAAACGTGAAACGACTTTCTTAAGACTAAATCTGCTAGTTTTCCCGGTATAAAAAACTGCTTGTCGCATTGCTCTGCATCTCTTAGGTATAAAACAATCATTGATAAAATAAAAAAGTTTGGACGGAACTTCAAAATTTAAATAGATTTACTGCTTCCACAATCTTTAGGAATGATATAAGCTAAGAAAAATTTGAAAGTATCACATACCACAGCGGCTGCATTGATAGAATTCAATACAGAAATGTGAGTATGACATATCTTATATTGGCAAGACCATGAAATGAAATCTTTACCTCTACCGACCAAGAAACATTAGAAAAATATATTACCAGGCAACACCATGAAATCCAGGATCGCCGAAAATGTAGGGAATAAATAGCCCAGGATAAAGTGGACCTAATTTAAAACATTTAATAAAGTAAAGTAAATGTGTTTCAAGTTAACGTCTCCTTTTTGCTGCTAAGGCTAATCTGGACAGGGCTTACGAGAAATCCGAACCGCGGTCCTCAGCTCAATCATTCTCAATGGCCTACCGACTTGGTGAATGTCTAAATCAACTCTTACTTACGAGATCCAATCTCATCCGGCCTTGAATCTTGAAGCACTATCTTAATGAGCAGTGTGTGACCTTAGATTTTACACTATTGCCATGAAACAACAGCACGAGGGAGTTTCCAGACGGTCACCCGTCCATTCACTTATATCGTCTAACGTCGCTTAACTTCGGTTATCTACCTAAAGAGGCAACAAAGCAAAGATATTTTTGAATTTCCGGAGTGCGGCAGAGATATTACATCCAGGGGTGGATGGGCCATATGGGAAAACGGGAAAATTCCCGGTGGGCCGGTGGAAAAATGGGATGGTGGGCCAGTCCCGATCAGAGCTCAAAAAAGATTAGATTAGCAAAAATTAAATGGTTAATCTTCTAACTAAATTGACGTAAGATCCTTAGTAACTCCATAACTAACTAATCAATTTCCATCAGAGTATAATCGTCAATTGCTTTTAAACATAAATACCAATTTGTAAAATAACTATTGTGAAATGTCTTTCTCTGGGACACTTATAATTTTAATAATCATCTGTTGTTTGTTCGGTTTGCAAAAATGTATTATACAAGGTGAGTCTATAAGTGCAAATATTTACAGGGCTGGTAGATCTCAATAAAATAAATATAATATATTTTCTTTGTCGAGTTTCAAATAAGTCCAATCGAGTTATTAAAGTTTGGAAATGTAAAAAAATAGATTTTTTTTTTAAATTTGAGCCACCTCAATTTTTCTGTATTTGCATCTCTTTTAGTGCCGTATCAGAGATTAAGAAACTATACCGTGGGGGAAAATTTGCGGTGAACAGGAAGTTCTAAAAAGTTTTCTAAAATATACAGGAAAATTTAAAAGAAAATGTTCGATTTTTAACATCTTTTTTGCAAAAAAAAAACTCATAGACGTGTTCCTGGGGTCAAAATATACCACCGAAACAATCCCAATATTCATATTATGGACTGTAACATAACACTGCCTATGTATTGTCTAAGTTTTTTTCGTGTGAGTTATGGCATTATCATACAAGATGCCAAATGTACAAAAGTATAGAGGAAAAGTTTCGTGATAAGAACTATATAATAACCTAAAAAATGCTGCAGTTTTAATGGCCACCGCCAGTTCATTCAGTTAAAAACACGTGTACACGAGGCTGCTGCTGTAGCAGAAAAGAGAGTATTTCTTTCTACAATGTGTAAGAAAGTATATACCCGAAAAGTTAAAAGTAATGTATTTCACAGAGGATTGGGTCAGCTGAACTGAATGAATCAGGAAGTCTTAAAGTTTCTCAAAATCGTGACTCAAAATCCTGAATTTGATCTTGAATCGTAGCCTATTCAAAATCAAATTATCGTTATCGATAATGGAAATAAAGCAGTAGAACCCTGTAAAACTGAGCCATTTTGTAGTAAAAATTCAGATGTCCGAGCCAATATTGGTTTTTACGAAAATTTTGATCAAGACAATTTAATTTAAAAAAAACGGAGGCAAAAGAGCTTTTTCGCACGAGCGAAAAACAGCCTTACTTATATACAGGTTGTCACAGAAATAAGTGAAAGTATTTTAAGGAGTGGTAGATCTCAATAAAAGAAACATATTTTTTCTTCATCGTTTTTCAAATAAGTCCAAAATAACGCAGTTATTTTACTTTGAAAATTTCAAAAAAAAAATAATTTTTTGCTCAAATTTTGAGAACCACTGGATCTTTTTTGGATTTTTCTTGTAAATTTAGTCTACTACCTATGTTGCCATATTAGCAAGAAATTTTGTTAACTAAAAACTAAAAAACTTTTCAAAACATTGTTCAAAAAATTCCGAATTTTCAAAAGTTTTTTTTGCGAAAAAAAAACCTCATAGGCGTGTTTCTGGGGTTCAACTATACTACCAGTTAAGATACTTGCACTTCTAGGACATCTTGTAGTAATAAATAAAATATGTTTCTTCGTTATGGTCATTTTGTTTTTGTGGATTTGGGCCGGTTATCTGTTTTTCCCGGGTCGGTTTCCATTTCCCCATCCACCCCTGATTACATCACGTATCGGGCTTTTCAGTCACAGAAAAGCTCATGAAAGAAAGCGCCTTGCATAACCATCTTCTGATGCGTGTCAAATACTCGTCAGCGAGTAATGTATGCAGTATGTATGTTTGGTTGTCTATCGGGAACCGGTTTTTGAACCTTGGCAATAGCTGGGCCGTCCGTCGCTCGAACGTTTCATAGAAAACAGCACTGGTTTAAGCCAGAATACAAGGAGGTGATCGAAATGCACATCAATCCGTCATTCATTGTCAGACCAATACTGACAACTAGTGAGAGTCTCTCATTGATAACATGAGAAAGTCTCTCATCCGCGCTTTAAAAGTTGACTCTACAGTGATTTCTTCAGGCATTAATTAATTTAATATGATTTAGTAGTTCTGAAAAGAGAAGCTATATTGATGTTAGTTTAGTATTACTTGATTTGAACGACTAGTATTATGTATAATTCGAAAAATCGTGTAAATTATCAAAATTAAAGATAGAGCAAGTTTATGAAGGTTTTTTTTATTTTATAATTCACCATTGTCTAAAACTTAAATAAATGGTTTGGGACTATTCTGGAATGCAGAATGTATGGGAGGCGAGTTAATCACCGCGACCTTACAGATCTATTATGTCCTTTCTTAAATTACAATGAGTTATAACTCATCATCATTGTACCCGCGGAATTAAGATACCTAGAAGAAGACCAAATCTGAGATGGGACCAGGATATTAGGAAATTAGCAGGGATAACTTGGGCACCCAAAGCCAATAATAGACAACAATGGGCTCAACTACACAAAGAGAGTATCTAAATATGTGAGGATGGCAATGGTTGAATAAGCTAAACATAATGATGATGATGATATGATATGATTTGGCAAAAGCCAGTAACTGAGACGGTTTTACAGAGGTTAGTTCTCCATTTTCGATATCAGTTATACGAAACTTTATGGGATCAATGGTTGTCGTCTCGGCGCACTCAGTGAAGAGGTTTTCTGGTGTTCCCCCATTTTCCCCACAGAATCTGCATTCGCCGTTGTTTCTTAGTTTCAATCTAGTGAGGTTTTCGTTGAGGAGAAAGTGTCCTGTTAAAAACCCCGCGACTATCCGAAGATTGTTCTTGCTTAAATCATCGTAAAATCTGAGAAATTTCTTTGAATGTTTTAGGATGGGGGAGTCTTCCAGATTCTTGAGGTCCGTTTTAAGTTGGTTACCACTTGGGAAGCAGAACGGTTCTGGTCCAGTTAGTGGAGTGCTTGCTCCTTTTCTAACTAGATCGTGTGATTTTCTATTGCTTTCTATTCCTTGGTGAACTCAGAGTAGGAAGACTTTATGCCTAATGTGTTCAGCTTCTCTAGGCATTCGTTGACCAACTTCGAATTGATGGTTACTGAGTTGATCGCTTTTAATGTTGTTTAACTATCGGATAAGATGGCTATTTCTTGTTTCCGATTTCCGATTCCGATTTCCGATTTCCGATTCCGTTTCTATTTCTTGTTTCCTGTGGCTATTTCTAGTTCCTACCTATGAGTTGTGTGCATCTTTTGAGAGCGTAGATCATTTTTATATCACACTAGAAGTTACCTGTATATTTAATTAACAAAACTTCTAATCTCAGATATTCCCGCTGCTGAAATAATGATAAAATTTTTGCATTTTCACAATTATTTACAAATCAAAAATAATACTGATAAGCCTTGCCGCCTCTTATCGCTGTTTACTTAACGATCACTATACAGTCGATGTCAGGGTTTCTTACTTAATAAGCTTGTTTTGGGAAATTATTAATTAGTACTAATTGAGAGTGCACTTGTTGTGAGTTGGCAGGTAGTACCAACGGTGTAGCTCTGAAAAAGAGTTACTCGGGTAGTTATGGACGGTTTTAAGGATGGAACCGATAAAAAACCGATCAAAAAACACCCTTTTCTCGAGGCAGGAATTTTCTCTAAAATATTTTTCATGTGAGTGTGCATTATTAAAATATTATTAAGTAATGATTTATAGTAATTTTTCTCGGTGTGGGAGTTGTTCCAAAAAATGGACATGGTGTATATTTTTTTATCTTATCTGAATTTCATAAATTTTAAATATGTAAAAATGTAATTTACTTATTTATATAATTTTAAATTAAGAGGCTCGGCACATTCATGAATATTAACTATAATAAAATTAAAAAATAATGTGTGGGGTTTCTGAAAAGTGACCCACCCCTATAAATATTTTTTTTTTCTTGTTTTTTTTTTGTTTTCTATTGCATGTTGGTGCATGAAATATCCTTTATTTTCGATCACTTCTTGTTTCACCGGAAATGTTTATAACTGATTTTCAAATGGTAGGTACGCTCTGTATTTTTTTAACTTATTTGTAAGAAAATTACATTCTGAATAGAACGACTTTTCCATTTGGGAACTTTTGCGCTTAAAAACATAGGATTTTAAATTTCAATCTAGACTGCAATCTCTGTGTACAAAACGACAATATGACTTGAAATATCAAGAATGTGGTACCAAATTATTAGTTTAAAAAATCATTTGTCCAAATAAAGGTTGATTCTCTCTATTCCTTCCGTATCAGCTCCCTTCCGTTTACATAAAATATTATATCATGTAAATGAATAGGACAATGCACACTATCCGTTCCGTTTCCCTTCCGTTCCATATCCTTTCCTTCCATACATTTTTTTGGCCGACGGACTGAAGCGTATCGGAAACAGCGTTGTCAAGTTCTCAACGTTGTACCAGCTTTGTTAACATTTTGCTGATATTTATTTATTCTTTCACCTCTTAATTAAATCTATTACCTTTTTCAAAAGATACAAGTTTTTAAAGTAAAACTTTCGTAATGATATAAATTGTAAAATAAAAAGTATGGAACTGATACGGAACGGAAGCTTATTACGTATAGCGTCAATACAATAAAAATACGGAACGAATATGGAATGCAAACGGAAATGTATATGGAATGGAAACGGAAGGTACAGTGAGAATCAA
The DNA here is from genome assembly GCF_002938485.1 of Sitophilus oryzae. Lineage (NCBI taxonomy): Eukaryota > Metazoa > Arthropoda > Insecta > Coleoptera > Curculionidae > Sitophilus > Sitophilus oryzae. The sequence goes on along the minus strand of NW_022147434.1, from coordinate 6,664,105 downwards.
CCTTAATACTAATATGAGCCACCCTCGCGTCTGCCGAAAATATTGAGTTAAAATTAAACAATTGGGGCATCTTTTATGCGGAGAGGAAAAATGACATAAAAAAGGAACTTTAAAAATGTTCAATTCATGATTTTACCAATGCTTATTCAAAATTTTTATTTAAGTATTTCTTATTCAAGTCTTTTCTAAGACTCCAATAAATGCACACCTGCATGTCAAGGGACAAACAATCGAACAAGTGACCTCAACAAAGTATTTAGGAGCTAACATCAATAATAGTCAGTGCGACCCGAAAAGAGAAATATTTTCAAGAATTGAGCAAGCGAGAAAAATCTTTGTAAGAATGAAATCATTTTTTACAAGACGAGACCTCAGTGCGGAACTCAGAACTCGAATGGCCAGATACTACGTCTTCTCTGTGTTACTCTATGGATATGAGAGCTGGACACTGGATTCACAGACCGAAAAGAGAATAGAAACCTTTGAAATGTATGTGTACAGACGGATGCTGCGAATCTCATGGGTACAAAGGATCACCAACGATGAAGTACTCCCGCGCATGCAAAAACAAAAAGAGATACTGAACATCATCAAGGAAAGAAAAATGCAATACCTGGGCCATGTGATGAGAGGTGGTAGATACGAAATACTGCGCTTCATAATAGAGGGCAAAGTGCAAGGGAAAAGATCAGTAGGAAGACGCCAGAACTCATGGCTAAAGGATTTAAGAAGATAGTTTGAACGCTCGTCTGCGGAAATCTTCCGGGCTGCAGTTTCCAGAGATACAATTGCCATTTGGATCGCCAACCTTCGGCAGGAAAGGGCGTGATAAGAAGAAGAAGTACTTTATTGTATTGCCATTATGTTAAATATATTACATTCGTATTACGTATGACATTCATCTTTATCTGTCTCGTAGAACAGTTTTTTGCAGTACTCTCTCCATACTTATGTTATGCCTCTGGTGTCTCTAATCGTCTCTCCATTATCATTTTTTATTATTTGTGTCTGTGGCTTAAATTCTCTAGACAGATATTTCACTTTGACATAGAGTTCGTGAGCTCTGTTGTTATTTGCATGTTCTTCTAGCTCTTGGCATACTCTTGCAATGTGTTTATTTTTGTCGTTCCTACATGCCCTTTGAATTTCTTTATCAAGGATTTTGAGATTTCTTCTAAATCAGTTGTTCGTTCGGTCATCCAGTGTTTTTTCTTTGTTGGTTCTGTATTCCTAGTTTCATTTACACCTTGTACGATCCATGTTTTAATTGCTTCCCATGTTTCGTTTGAATCTCTCCCTGTTGGCGGTGGACCAGTGGTTTTTAATTTATTCAGAAACTCCCCTTTATCGGGTATTGGCAATCGTCGACTAGGTTTAGAAAGAATCATTGTTTTCAGTTTTATGCCAAGGCAAGACTTCAGAAGTTTGTGATCAGAACCACATATCACACCAGGTCGTGCGACTGTGTTTGTGATTGACGTCCGCCAACGTGTTCTGATGAAGGTGTAGTCTATCTGGGTTTTGTATAGACCTGATGGTGATATCCATGTTGAAAGACGACACGGATGGTGTTTAAAGACTGTGTTTGTGATGGTCATTTGATAATCATTTCATTTGATTATCCATACAGAATTGAATAAATCTCTCACCGCATTTGTTTCTTTCACCAAGTCCATATTTTCTTAACATTTCTTATTTGGTGATCATGCTCGGTATTCCCCACCTTGAAATCTCCAGTCACAATTACAATATCCTCTTGAGGGACGTTTGAGATAACTCTTTCTAGTTGTTCGTATTCCGCGTCCACTTCTTCCTCTGAATGGTCTGTAGTTGGCAAATATACCTGGAAAATATGAAGTTTGGAGGGCTTGGAGTTGAATGATATTTTAATAATTCTATCGCTGATTGATTCGTAGCTCTCCACATACCTTGTGTATTTTTTATTAACCAAGAATGCCACACCATTTCTTCTGGTATCGTTGGCTCCTGACATGTAAATAGTATGATCTGTTGTAGTGAAATGACCGCATCCTTTCCAGTGTGTCTCTGAAATCCTACATACTGCTAAATTTTCGCTGCCTTTCCTGGAACTCCCTTTCCAGGACGTGTAATTTTCCAGTTTGTAAAAGGCCTCTAACATTCCATGTTCCTAGTTGAATCTGATATTGAAGATTAAGGCGGTTTCTTCCAGTAGCAGACGCTGTCTGGGTTGCCTGGTTGCTCACATCCGCAGGCCCGGTCGCACATTTCGCACTAATCGACCCGGAACCGATTGAGCGCCGGTTGCCAGCCGGATCGCACGGCGCCTCTTTTACAATTTTTTTAACTTTTAGACATGATATGCTCTAGGGAATACAATCATGTGGTTTCCCATTGCCTGCCTGATTCTCACGCCGTTGACTCTTTATTGAGTTCATCCGCGTTAAGGACAAGAGGGTGTCCTTTAGTCTTGGCCGAAATATATTTGAGTGTCTATATTCGCCCTTTGAGCTTTAAACTGCAGCTCTGCTACCATATGCCATGTCCACCGGATACATATGCCTATCGACTTTGTTTGCTGTCCATGCCATAGTAGTCTTGTACACTGTAGATGAGACTATTTAGGGAAATTACCAGATACATTCGGTAAGTTGTATCCCCCTCACTAAGTTTAGCCTGCCGATCAAAGCAGTTTACCCGGATATGGCCACTGCGTGCAGAACAGCTTCTTGGAGCCACTAGTAAGAGTTGTGAGTGTCTTGAGGACCAAATGGTTAATGTCCAACTACCAAAGTAGAAGTGGTCGTCATCACTCAAGAGGTGCTACTTCTAAGAACACTACACCATATATCCCAAACGTCATCAGCTAAGAACATGTAAAATACGCTAATAAACAAAAATAAACAGGTTTAAACAGGAAACAACCGCTTTAAAACAGAAATAAACGAGTTTGAACAAAAAATGAACAGGTTTGTTGTTTTAAGCTAACAAGCGGTTCAAAGCAGTTCAAAAGAGGTTCAAAGCGGTTCAAACCTGTTTATTCTTGTTTATTAGCATATTTTAACTGTTCTTACTTGATTTACGTCTGTCGCCTCCTCCTCCTCCGGGCGGCTGATGGTGAATCGGCCATCTCTCTCTACTACCGTTTTGAGAAAAAAATATTTAAAATTTTTGGACGAAAAAAAACTGCATGTCAAAAAAAATTGTATAACCCCTTTACCGTACGATCGAATAAAAACGACGTCAGCGATGGCTATGAAATGAAGATCGCTATCATTTTATATGGGAAATGGACGCCGTTTTTTTTTCGATCATATGGTATAACCTAAACGTCAAATTTAGTGATTACCCCACTCACTGTGACATAAAGACATGTGGCTATCTATTTCAAAAATTAAATTGTTATATATTATTGGCCGAAGTGATCATGGAATTGAGCCATTAAAAATTATCATAAATGATTTTTTTCAAATGGAAACCCACTTTTTTCTTTCATTAGTGAAAATATTTTTTTAAATATCTTAGTTTTTGACTATTCATGTTCCTATACCTAAAATAAATCGTTTTTAAGTTATTTAACAATTAGTTTTAAAGTGTATATTTTTCTTGATTTTATCTAGGTTCCTTTGAGCTTAAGTGTCAATCAGACAATTTATTTCCTTCTGTCATAAAACTAATTATTTGAATTTCGTATTATAAATACTGCCTGCTTAAAACTTCATAAAGTGTATATAAAAAAATATCTCGTATTTTCGTTTTTTTAGTGATATATATAATAGTTGATATTAATAATATACCGTATGATTGAAAGAAAAAGGCGCAAAGTTGACTTGTTGGAATTGACTTGTTGTTGACGATTGATGACAAACTGATTTTTAACAAAGTGTCAAAATATGACATGGCCAGATATATTGTTTTACATCACTTGAATTTTAAAGGTCATAGGCTACTGGTTAAAATTAAGAGAAATATACACTTTAAAACTAAAAATCTTTTATTTTAAGTATAGGAACGATTTATTTTAAATATAGGAACATCTATAATCAAAAAATAACGAATTGAAAAACCCTTTCTCTAGTAAAAGAAAAAAAAATGGGTTTCCATTTGAAAAAAAAATATAATTGATTAATTAATGAAATTAATTAATTAAAATTCACAAAAATTAATTATATTAATTTTATGAATTTTTAATAGCTGAATTCCATGACAGCTACTATCATAACCGTTTTTTATATATTATAAAATATTATTAATAATAAATTTTTATAAAGTTTTTCATCCCTCATTTGACCCCCGAAATGAATAAAATTTTGTAGTGCTCAGTAAATTAATAGTGCAAAAAAATATTTTAATAAAAGTAAATAAAATTACGTCAAAAAAATAATCATTATAAAGTCAAGTCACTTAAATCACTTCCAACGTCATGTCACAAAAACAGTAGTTTTTACTCAGGAATATTTCAGACACATATACTGATAAGATAACGCAGTAACAATTTCACTAATTAAATTACTATGTAAATAAGATATTTAGTAAATATTCTTAACTAACAATTAAATGGGCAATATCATGTTTTTAAATCTCTAGATTTTCTTAATATTATCTACCTTTAACATACTACAATACTACAATGTAAAATATCCTTTGTAAGTTGAATTACTTAAATAAATAGGTACCCTGCAAATTTCTTATCTATACAATGGAAATTAGTGTGAATTTTAAAGGTAGAATATTGGTTAAATTAGTAGAGAAATGAAATCGACTAGTAAAATTAGCGCCTTTTTTTCCACAACCAAAATGAGTTCAACAAATTTAACTAATATGGTAACGTATATGAGTATACATTTTGTTGTATCCAACTACAACCTATAATAGGTATTAGTGGCACTAATAAAGTTTTAGGTCAAATGCTTTATCGGGAATGTAGAATGTAGAATGAATGGGAGGGGGTTAATCACCGTGATCTTAAAGATCTAATGTGTCTCCCTTTCGCGAGTTATAATTCATTATACAGTCTATAACACATCATACATGATGCTTTTTCTGTTGTAATGGGGAGAGGGCATTTTCCATCCTCTTCTGACAACAGATGTTCTTCCTCCGAGGAGTGGACATCTACATCCTATGAGGGTATACACCGAGGGGTGTCTCACTCGGGTAAAAAATGTACACGTACTGCCAAAATATCCTTCCACTACTAAGCGACTGCCAGTGACTATGAAGAAGACTGCCTATGACTGCCATGTAATTATTATAGGCGACTGCCATAAGACTGCCAATGAATGCCAGCGACTGCCAATGACTGCCAGCGACTGCCAAGAAAATGGACATGTAATTCCAATAGTGAGACACCCCTCGGTATACACCCTTGTACGCTTGTACGGCTGGGGTTTAGCCCTTCGTGTCTTTAACAGTCGAGGAGCTTGTCTCCGGCTGAGGTACCCGTGAGGTACGGGCTGGAGGATCTGTCTCCATTCTCTCCTCCTCTTTAACTCGGTTTCCCCTTAGACCAGATACCCGTGATGTCCCGAATCTATAATAAAGGATATATCTCTCTTTCTCTATTGCATCCTTGGATTTGAGGTTAATTCCTATTGTGAGGACCTGATTATGGCCCACCTCCTTCGAGTTGATGACTCATCAACTCGATGTTATTACATTGGAGTTCTGGCAAAGCTGGTGAAACGTCCCTGCGCGCCTCCCGGTTTTGGACGTTTTTCCATCCTGGATTTTTCTCTCCATATCAGAGCAGATGTGAGAGGTTTTTGAGGTAGTCCTGGTCTCCCGACTCTTACTGGAGGAGGTGGTTGTGGAGGCCGGTCTCGCGCAAGTGTCAGCTGCCTCTCCTATAGTTCCCTTTGGGGTTGTGAGTACGTTCAGTACTGTTATGGGGTTTCCCTCAAGCTTAACCGCAAGGGTTAGTATAAGTAAGGTAGACGAGAATACAGTGGGGTACCTCCACTGTATTCTCGTCTGGCGATATACGCCCCCAAGGTTGAGCTTACGTCACTTACGTCGCATCCTTTTGCCGCATCCTTTGCCCGCCATAGTAAGATTTACATTTATGGTAAGGTTCCCATACAGCACATCAAATCACATTTACGATGTGTTTACATTATTAGACGTAGACACAGGGTGACACAATTCCCTCGATGTAAATATGCTACGTTTACACATTGTAGTTCAACATGTATGCACAAAGGATAAACGTCCGCCTCACAATGTAGCCACAGTATAGCATTTACGTACACACAAAGTAAGGGATACACAGTGTGCCGTAGGATATACAGTGCTTGTGTATTACATTTAAACTATGTTCACACATTGCAGTTGTGCCTACCGCGTGTATGTATGTATTTTGCTTCGTATATACATCTTGTGCTAGATAAAACTACTTCTTATGAACGAATTTAGGAAATAATACAAGTTTTGATGCCTAACTTTTCCTTCTTTTTAAGAAATATTTATTCAATGATACCAATTATATCTTTTTAGAACGAAAATTAGGAAGGCAAAACTTTGTATTTTCCAAAAGTATCTCGATCGTAAGTTGAAGAGAAGTAGCCTTAAAATTGTTCCATTTTTGTTTTGTATTAAATGTACCATTTTTCTTCCATAAAATGGATTAAGTGGTTAAAAATAAAATTCTTATATTTCTTTATATCATGGAACGCAATAGCGCAAATAACACAATAATAATAATTATTTACACTGCAGAAACCAGAAGTGAGAAAACACTGTAAAAGAACAGAATTTGTATCAAAATGTATTAAAAATATAAGTACCTAGTATAACAACATACTAAAATGGTAAACACTGGTATATCGCCACGATTTGGTGGACCTCGTTTGGTCATTTTTTTCTCATCTTTTCCCTCCAAGCAGTTGGTTTATTAGCATACTCATTCATCGAGCACTCTGTTGGACTTTGTTGTATTTTATTTCCATATTAACAATCTCACCCTTAAATTTTATATGAAACTGATTATTGAATATTAAACATATCTGTATATTGATCCATCAATAACTTACCGAATATCAGTGTAAGAAGTTCTTTGAAGTGTTTAAATCTTTCTTTCTCTGGTCCATTTAGATTTTTATTATTTCCAAATTAAAAAAAAATTATATTGCAGAGTTAACTCAGCTAACCTCTTTATCATTATACGAGAATATTTGGAGTTTTCATTCATTGGAGTCAAAATTTGGTAAATTGGGTATCGAGTAAGGGAAGAGTCGCTGCTATAATATTAATAATACTCTTAGGAATGTGTAACAAGGTAATTAAAAACTTGTACTTACCTTAAAATCTCTTTTAAACTACACAAAATACAGAACATTTATATAGAGCTTCTGAATGATAAAACAATAATGGCTGCTAACACATACCACTCCCAGAAAGGAGAAAGGAGAGAGGACACATAAGATACACTTGGTCGGTGTATCTACGCTGAGGCTGCACACCTTCATTTCATCCTAGAATGTAGACACAACAGTACACTATTACAAAGCGTCTATTGTGTATACGTCACATCACAAGGTGTGTACTGTAGGCACAACTATGATACGAAGTATTACACATACATATGACTTATACATTGTATGTCTCATATACCGACGTCAGATTTCATCATTTTAATAATTATTTGTTACGTTACAAAAAACTCTTAGAATCTTGAGTGCATACGGTATACAACTAGTAAACAGTGGATCACACAATTATATCAATATAAACCTGCGTGTATCTCATATGTTAGAACTAGATGCACTTACACTTAGGTTCACTTTAACATATGTTGTTTCTCATGTGTCTCTCTTGTGGAAACGTAATTTTATTTGGACGTGCTATATGGATTGTCTCCTCTTGGTCCGGTCAAGATCCCACCACAGCCTCTGTCCGTGATATATTATCAAATACACTATAGGGTGCGTAGTATGACGGACAACGTAATCCAATTCGGCATCATTATACGTCTTTGTTTTTCCCTGGTTATGACACTACAGCCAGGAGCTACAGGAGCTTCCATACCAACGACAAAGTCTCGCATCTTCTAAATAAAGTTGATCGGGGATATGGATAGTGCCTTGTTTTAAAATAACAACTTTGTAGTAGTGACAACTGAGATCTGTAGAAGAGTGCGTAACATTTCCACAAGAAAAATAAACTGTAACTTTTGAGTACATAACTTCCTAGTACATAACCCTCCTAATATTAAAAGCTACATAGCTGCTTAAGTAAAAAGAAGAAAACATTCGACCAATGTATGTTACCAGACATGACTTATGCATGCGAAACCTGGACACTTAAAACGGACATCATAAGGAAACTGCAGATTACACAAGGTTCAATATGCTGGGAATAACCAAGAGAGAGAGAGAGAGCGTAAAAGAATACAGTGGATACGACAAAAGACCCCGGTAATAGACGTCATCCACAGAATCAAATCCCTCAAATGGCAATGGGCAGGACACCTGGCAAGAAGAACGGACCACAAAAATTACAGTATGGTACCCACAAGTAATCAAGAGATCTAGAAGAAGATCGAACCTGAGATGGGGACCATGATATTAGGAAATTAGCAGGGATAACTTGGGCCCGCATAGCAAACAATAGAAATAAATGGGCTCAACTACAAAGAGTCTATGTGATGGAGGCTACACCATAATTGGAAATGGTTGAATAAGCTGAAATTGATGATGATGATAGCTGCTTGATAGAAGTATGATCATTATTAGGTCGTATATAAAAAGTAACGATTTAAAAAAATGTCATCACAATCAAAAATCATACACTTCAACCTATTTACTTATCTCTTTTCTTTCATATTGCGGTTGGTTGAGCACGTGTTTTCTCTTACCGTACTTACCGTGTTTTTCTCTTACCATACCCTTTAGGTCCAGCCACAACTGCTATGTAGGCAAATGTATCACAAGAACGAATAATATTCAGACCATATTCAGACCTTCTTCCTTATTTTGTGTGTAAAAATTAATCACATCCTGAATTCATTTTCTTTTTATTTCCCTTTCGCATTTATTTATTTACACCTTGTATACTGGGTGACCTAGTGTCTAAGCTAAGTTGGGAATAGGGAATTTCAAATTATTTTTAGATATAAAGAGTGACTCAAATAAATATTACATAAAGTTGTAGTTTTTTTCAAATGAAGTGCTGTATAGTTTTTCGGTCTGTGCGGATAGTTAAAAAAAATCCATTCGAAAAATGTTTTATGGAAAACATTTTTCGAATGGATATTTTTAATAAATTTTCGGTGCATTTAGGGCTCTTAAAATTATGAAATAGGTAAACAGTTGGTAATGATTTTTAACTGGAAGTATAAGGATAGTGTTTTATTGATAAGCATATTGAAGTAGGCTAAATTGTCTAGCATTATAGGATGAGTACCACAAGCAAAGTCATTGAGCGAAAACAATTACAGAATTCCATTTAAAAATTTTAAAATTATTTTAATAATTTTAGCATAAAGATTACCTCATTACACTTGCACACATTCCTAAAATAAGTCGATTGAATATCTTAAATAGCTATAATAAACTAATTTGGATCCTTATCTGAACATTTGGTAGTGAGTTACATTTTTGATATTTATCGATATTGTAATTCCTTTTTCTCCACAACAATAATTGTATTACTTAATCTTATTTCTTTTATAGATGGATGTTACCACTCTTTGTAAAAGGTTTGAAAAAAGATCTGCTGGAAGAAGATATCTACCCGTCTTTGAAATCACACGATTCCAAACTACTCGGAGATAAAATAGAAAAATACTGGAAGACTGAACTGAAAAATAATCGTAAAAATCCATCTTTATGGAAATGTCTCCTAAAAGTTTTTGGAAAGGAATTGTCTATTTTAGGAATATGTTATTTATTTAATGAAATATGCGCAAGGTAAGGACAATGCAAGTAATTTTATCTTCCTTTCGTTGTTATAAAGAATCCGTAATATATACCAGGTTTTTCATTAAGTACAATCCTAGGCTGTATCTCGGAAAGTATTAGCCGTAGAGCCTGCGGAAAAAAAGTTGGAACTAAAAAGGCAATGACAAATTGCTGGAAATTATTTATTTGTGCATTTAAATAAAAACAGATCTATAATCTTCCACCGGCACTTCATTTTAGCAGATAGTGTAGAATTGATAAAACAAAAAAATCAGAAATATGCTTAAGATTATAACGATATTATTTATTGTACCCTATATATAGGTACGAACATATACCCTATATATAGTTACGAACATGGTTAAATCGGGGCAAAGTTGCGCTTTGGAATGTTCACCAAGATGCTATCAATAAACTTTTAAAAATTTCAAAGTTTGCTGAGTTTTTTGGAAAATTATTTTTTTAATTTTTCTCTGTCATTATTTTTAATATAATAATAAAAAATAATGTAAAATAAATAATATAAATATAATATAATAGTTGGGATTTATTCTTGGTTTTAGGCCAGCAATTTAAAACATAATAATTAAAAGTTGTTTTTATTTCTTACGTACGTTTCGACCATTCTTAGGTCTTCTTCAGAAAATTATAATTACAATCTAGAAACACAATTCAATTTTAAAAATACAATTAAATAACACTCTAAAAAAACAACATAATATAATATAAACAATCAAATCATTTCCCCGGAAGATGCATTGGAAATGGCAGAGCAGTATCATGGCCAGCGAGGTTTCTGGACCTGGTGCCAAGGGGCGGGGGGCATTACTTAACATCATTCGTAAAAGTGAATGAATACATTTTTACAAAACAACATTTACAATAAAGAGTAAAAATGCATTAGGAAGTATAAGAAGAAGATCTGTTCAAAGATTTATAAATAAAATTGAACGAAAAATAAATTTGTGCAATAGGGCGGGGGTAACTATTTTGAACATGTAGAGCATTAGAAACTAGTTTTTAGAAGTTGATTTATTTATAATAACGAGGATTAATATAATGATTTTTAGATCGTACATTGAGATTTCAAATTCAAATTAAAAAAAGTTAAAAATAATATCTTTAAATTGCTAACCTGGATATTTGAATCTTCCAATTGGCTTGATTTTCCTTATTTAATGTTAATTAGCGTTGATCAATATTGCTGCGATGAATATAATCAGATTAGGGATTTAAGGTACCCAAATCAAAAAGAAGTATAAAGTGTGGTATATCGTTGTACTCGAGAAATCGAGTTCTTTCAAAACCTGGACTAAAATATTCATGTCCGTATTTAAAAATATTAAGTTGGCCTCTGTATTTCACAAATTATCAGCTAATTTGAAACTCTAAAAATACTGTCATATAGCCCTAATAAAGTGGCTATGAGAATGTGCAATTAGTTTTTTGATTTTCTAAAAAGTAACGACAGGAAAAAATAAAATTAATTTTCAAAAAAATCCGTTTTTTCCAAAAAAACTCAGCAATCCTTCAAATTTTTAAAACTTTTTTGTTAGCTTCTTGGTGAAGATCCCAAAGCGGCAACTTTGCCCCAATTTAACCATGTTCGTATCTATTACGGTTACCAAGATACTGATGCTCGTACCCCGAATTTGTAGCACCCTGTATATTTTATAATTAATATATCTAATAATTATAGATATTAGTATTAATTTCGGCTTTTATTGAAATAATGATACATATGGTGCGTGATCGTTTATCTAGCAGAAGGTTGATATCGGGATTTTTATGTTGATTCCTATTTATGGATGAAAAACGTTGTTAAACTTATCTTGTTTCGCTTCCGAACAAATAAATTTTCGCAGCATTTTTTATTATTTATATTTCAAAAGCCTAATATTTCCAAAAAATCCTATATGGGCATTTCGCCACTGCAAGAAAATCTACAAAATAAAATAGCTGTTATTTTATGTAAACACTTCTGCGTTAATCTCAAACGGAAACTACTTGTCAGAAGCTAGGTTTAAAAATATACAAATTTGCCTAACGAACAAAAAAATACAAAGAATAAAGAATAAAACTATTTAAATTCAACTATTCGAGAACACTTTATTTTTTTTAAAACAAATACGTCTACAAAAACCGCTGACGTTCTGCTAAAATGACATTATATCAAGTTAAACTTCAAAATTAACAATTACTACCTGAGAACAATTACTTAATAAGGTAAAACCAAAAAGTCCCAAACTTTCTGTATGATTATTTTTAATTTTTACGTATGTTATGTTTATTTATGTTATGTTCTTCAAAATCAAAAATCAAAAATGTATATTTTGTATTTGTTTTATATTTATTTATTATTTGCCACAGCTTTGTAAACAAGAGAAATCTTATAGCAATAAAGCAATGATTGATTGATTGATTGATTAAAAAAGCGATTGCCATACATTACTAATATCTACAGAGGCATGAGCAATACATTTATGTTCTTTAATTCTTCTTATTGTTATTTTATTCTTTTATGTTCTTTAATTTAATTAAGATTATTTAAGAAATGGAGATTTTCACAAATCTAAGATTTGTCAGCATTCATGGGACATAGGGCACAGAATAAGTTTTAATATCGCCAAAATTATAATGAAAGAAGCGATAGCCGCTAAAAGAAAAATAAAAGAGGCTTTTTTAATACAATCAATAATACAAAATAATAAATAAAAATAAATGTATTGCTCATGCATCTGTAGATATTAGTAATGTATGGCAATCGCTTTTTTGATTTTAAAGAACATAACATAAATAAACATAACTTACGTAAAATTTAAAAATAATCGGAAAGTTTGGGGCTTTTTGGTTTTACCTTATTAAGTAATTGTTATCAGGTAGTAATTGTTAATTTTGAAGTTTAATTTGATATAATGTCATTTTAACAGAACGTCAACGGTTTTTGTAGACGTATCCGTTTTAAAAAACTTAAGTGTTCTCGAATAGTCGAATTTAAATAGTTTAAATAGTATTTTTCTTTATTCTTTGTATTTTTTTTGCTTCCGACGACGGAGAGAGATAAACTTTCCGAAACGTTAAACATTTTTTTGTTCGTTATTTTCGATTCGATTTTTTGGAGAGATGAATCCGCCACATAGGTATAGATATTTTTAAGCCTAATATTATTAAATAAAACTTGGCGAGAAAATGGAAACATCCCCATACTGTCTAATTTTTTTCTTTACATTAATATTTATAAATTATTTGTTTTAGATTAGCACAGCCTTTGATAATTTCACAACTTCTTCGCTATTATGAACCGAACAGTACAATGACAAAAAGAGAAGCATATTGTTACGCTGGAGGTGTTGCTTTATCTTCTTTTGTAGCTTCAGCATTTATACACTCGTTCATGTTACGCACACTTCATTTAGGTATGTATATGATACTGTATCAAATTTTAACAGTTATGCTTCTTGTTACGACAGAATGGCCTTATGGAATATCAGAGAGGTAGTACTTTGAGGTGGTTTAGCATTTTACCGCGCATTTACCCTCATTTTTTAATATTACTGCCTAACTTACTGTCATTATTCGCTGACGAGTATTTGACACGCATCAGAAGATGGTTTATCAAGGCGTAAATTATTCTTTACCATTGCGTTCTATTGTGCACTGCTTCCTCCCACTGGTTCTGCATGCTTATCCCCTTTAAGTTTTCATAGAACATATCCTTGTACCTTTTGAGTTTCTCGTTCCTTTGGTTTCTTCGGTCCTTTGGCCCTCGGTTTTTGAGTCCACCCGGGTTTCTCTTACCGTTCTACGTAGGCGTTTTTTTTACATCCTGCATACGTAACCAGCCCATATTAAGCGGGATTTAGTAATCGTGACTTCAGCACTCTTGCATCTAGCTTTTTCAAGGACCGATACGTTTGAGACATGGTGGTACCAATTGATTCATAACAGTTCTTTTAGGTCTTTCTGTTGCAACTTGTTTAATACGTTCATATGCCGGCGGTACGACACCAAGGTTTTGCTTCCATATAACATGGTGGGGATTAGGGATTATTATTGCTAGGTACACTGCAAGTTTCTTTTTGTGCTCAAGTCATGATTGTAGAAAACCCTGTCTTTTTATTTCCAGAATGCTCTCGAGGCGCTGGCAATTCTGTGCTGAAGTTCAGAGTTGATATTGGCCTTTTCCGAAATCAAACTGCCGAGGTAATTGAATTCCGCTACATATTCCAATTCTTTGAGTTCTTTCTCTTTGTGTTCTTCTTCGATTTTTATAGCATTGTTACGATTTTCCGGGGGAGTGCACATGGTTTTAGTTTTATCGATGTTCAGGTATTATATGCTCAGGTATTATATGTGTTCAACATTTATTAATAGTGCTGTAACGTTTTTGCAACTAGAGCGCAGTCATCAGCGTAATGAAGTTCTGTGATGAATTTTATACGTTTCTTTGTCCTGAGTCTTTTTGTGTTGAATAGACCGTCGTCGTATTTGTATCAAATGCCCATTCCTCCTTCCTTTTAATGGAAAGCGCTGTCATGAATATATTGAATAGAAAAGGCGCTCGTTCTTGTTATGGAGGCTTTTAGACACTGTAAGATATTTATTGGAGATTTGTTGAAGGCTTTTGTTAGGTCGATGAATGCAACATACACTGCTGCTCTTTTATTTTTTTCTTTAGTTGGCGAACGAAGAATATGGAATCAACGGTACCGCGGTTGGTGTGAAAGCCCGTTTGCTGTTCTGGGAGGATTTCTTCTATATGTAGGTGCAGTCGGTTTGATATGTTTGCAAGAAATTTTTCTTTGATAGTCAGTATTGAAATTCCCCGGTAGTGTCAGCAATCTGATGCACTTTCTTTGTTCGCAAATATATTTACTATATTTGCGTTGCAGAAGTCCTGAAGTACCACTCCGTTTTCCCAAATGACATCGAAGAAAGCATTAAGGTGACCAATAAGTTTGTTACTTGTACAATCGCGTCACAGTCAGCTGATTTGTTGTTTTTAAGCTGTTAAGGCCTTTATTTCCTGTTCCGTTATTGAGATATCTAATACATTAAGGCTCTTATACTGAGGTATTGTGTTTAATGCTTCTATATTGGCGTTGTTTTCTGGGTTAAGGATATGGTTGTAATGCTCTTTTCGGCGATTTTTGATTTGCTCTTCCTCTTTTAGAAGTTCGCCATTTTGTGCCATGATTGGGCAGCTTACCTTCTGGGTTGGACCGTATACTTTTTTTACAGCCTCGAAGAATTTACGATAGTTGTGATGCGCGGGGTACCTACTCTTGAATCTGATTAGCTTTTTGCGACAACCCATTTTCGAAACGTTGGCTACTTGATGTGCTCTATGTCTTTGTTCCACCAAGGCCTGTATATGCGGTTGATTTTCGTTAAACCAGTCTGGTTGTTTCTTTTTGTTAGATTTTCCCGGTACAGCTTCGCTGGTGTTATAAATCGCATCCCTTGCTGAAAGAATCTGTGCTCTATCTACTAGCAGGCAGTAGCACTTTTTTGGAGGTCCCCTCTCGATGTATTTAATTTATAAATTAACGTGTAAATCTCCGTGCAAATCTTGTGATTAAGAACACATAGACAAAAAATATTATTATGTTAATATTATTATGATTCGATTTCAATTTGAAGCAATCAATTTTTATATTTTTTTTTATCATATAATACTAGTTTGAATTTAATACCTCTACGCTTATTTGTTTTTAGGTGCCAAAATAAGAGTGGCCACGTCAGCTCTGATATACAGAAAAGCATTGAAACTAAATAAAAGTTCTCTTGCCGACACCACTGTCGGTCAAATGGTGAATCTACTCTCGAATGATGTGGGAAGATTTGAGGTGATGACAATTCATATTCATCATTTGTGGATCGCCCCTCTAGAAACAGTGATAGTGCTTATTCTAATTTATTACTATGTTGGAGTAAGTGGGATTCCCGGTGTTATATTTATGCTATGTTTTATACCATTGCAAAGTAAGCCGTACATTTTTTAAAGATTTATTTTTAAGGATGCAAACATTGAATGAAAATTAGAGAAACTTTCAATGAATGATAGTAATTATACATATACTCGTAATTTCCATATAGTTTTTCTAATATTCGATATAATTATTCACATTTATACAGCAACAACTTTTCAGTGTGGTTGGGCAAGAAAACATCAGAATTTCGTTTGGCCACAGCAATAAGAACTGACGAAAGAATTCGATTAATGAATGAAATTATCTCTGGAATTCAGGTCATAAAAATGTACACATGGGAAAAGCCGTTTGCAAAACTTGTAGAAATCAGTCGTAGGTAAGTTATAGTATATAGACTGTGCAAGACATTAGTACAATCCATGTACTCAAAAATATTTTATTTAATTAAAGTACGGGGCGATAAACAATGATTGAAATAGCTGATTTATGCTGTGATCTATGCTGATTTCGCTCGTTTGGTTGGCAACATATTGAAGACACTCGAATATTTATTGGCTGTCATCACTAGAGTCAAAACAAACCAAAAATTACATAATATAATTAATTTTATTATTTCACTGTATTAAAATTGATTCTCGATAATAATGTGAGACTAATAAAAACGAGATGAAGAATAAATGTTACGTCATTCCCGTCCACCAGCGACACTTTTGAAAATTACTTTATAGCAATCGCGTATGACAAAACTGTCGACGACAGTAGTTTTTGTTTAATGAAAGAAAAGAACTACAAACTTTTCATTTTTAAACATCCTCTATACTATGCCCAAAATGTTCCACAAAACATTTCTGGCAATATTGCGTAAAACATTTCGCGAAGCATTTCTCGAAATACTTTCAGAGTAAACTCAATGCCTTTCTTATGCTGCGGGGAATCTTGGCTTCGTTCGACCGCAAACCCTGAAACAGATCGAAATCTATAGAGATAAGCCGTGATTGGTTGTTTGTTTTCTTATTGTTATTGGAATTGTCTCGGGAAATGTTTCGAGAAACGTTTGGAAACGTTTCTTTTATAACACGTGTTTATATTCTTCGTACTATTTCGCAAAGTAATAATGGTCAAACTTTGTGGTGGTTTCAGAAAAATAGGTAAACATGGAGTATGAATAAATATCATTAGTTTGTCATGATACGAAAAATCAAAAAGAGTGCATTTATAAAACAGTTATCGATGGTAGATAGATTGGCTATTGCTCTAAGGTTACACAAGAATGTAAAAAATGTACAAATACTTTAATTCCCGTGTTGGCAAACAACAGGAAATAGGGCCTAACATATTGGGAAAACATGGAATAGGAAACGTAAATAGCAATGGTGAACGCTTATTAAAAACATGCGCTGAGTATATTCTTTGCACGTATTGGTGCGTGGTGCATGTTGAAGGACAAATTTAAAGGTACCTGGAAACATCCCAAATCAGGCCACTAGCATCAATTGGGCCACGTAATCGTTCGAAGGACGCATCTAAAAGATGTCAGACTCACAAAAGCCAGAATAGATGCCGAATGTGGCACTGACCAGTGTGCAAGTAAAGAACTTATTGGTCATCTTGAGGCTCTTTCGATGTCATATGGGAAAGCGGGGAGGTACATCAGGACTTTCGCAACGTGAATATATTTAAGAACAAAGGAACATCAGCAACAAAGGAACATCAAAGGAACATCCGCAGTGCATCACACTGCGGAAATTACCGAGGAACTTCACTATTGGCTATCGGAGGAAAAATTCTTGCAAAAATTATGTCAAACCGCCTGCACCCATATATAGAAAAAATCCTTACAGAATCGCAAACGGGTTTTCGAACCAACCACGGCACCGTCGATTCCATATTTTCCATCCGCCAACTACCGGAAAAACTAAAAGAGCAACAGTCAAACTTTATGTTGCATTCATATAATCTAACAAAAGCCTTCGATTCTGTGAACAGAGAAGATGCACTTTGGGCAATTATGAAAAAGTTCGGAGTACCCAACAAATTTCTTATAGTGTGTAAAACCAATAACCAAACCAAACCAATAACCAAACCAAACCAAACCAAACCAACCAGTCAAGAGCGTCACTATCATGGATCACTGAGCGATCCCTTCCTAACAAGTACGGGAGTTAGACAGGGATGTGTCTTAGCGCCTCTCCTATTCAACATACGGCAGCGCTCTCCATTATAGTGGACACCAAACTACAGGAGAGAGGATTGGGCATTAGATACAGATACGACGGCGGTCTGTTTATTTTTTTTCTGCCTAATTATTTCTTATTTTTGAGTCGATTTTTATTAAACCATGCTGGATGCCAATGAAAGTATCGTTTAGAATTTTCTCTTAAAAACAATAAGACTCCTACATGCTACTTAAAAAATGTCCGTGGACCATATTTTTCTTGACATCGGGTCCAATGTGTATATATAAATAATTCATTATAATAAAATTAAATAATAAAAATATTGTAATTATATTCCTGCATATTAAGTGAAAAGTTTTGTTCTTAGATGTCTAAGATCTACACATATTATAAACGTGTGTTCAAATATTAATCTTGCGGAATATAAGTATATCAACATAAAACCAGATGTAATTAACGAAATATCATCGTAACAACAGATATTTCAGAAACGTACAGGTTTAGTTATTTCATTGAGATTTATGAAAAAAAGTCGTTTGTCTCGGGTATAGAAACCGACATGTCGTAGAACTAGCTCGAGACAAAACGAAATTGAACGAGACAACAGGAGACAACCGAAAGTCGCCAGGAAATCCTTCTTCCGCAATTTCATGAGTGGTTTCGAGGTGTTTTTAAGAAATGAAAATAGGTCAAGAAAAGCGGAGATAAGCCAAAAACGAGACAGAGTTAGACCAGGAAACACGACCTTGACCCGCTTCGGCTTGTTTTCCGCATAGTGTAGAGGGTGTATTACATGTATTACATTTATAATTATTGATAGTGTCGTCTCAGAGTTAACAAGTATTTCCATTCTTTACTGTGTTTTTAAATTTTTGTTGTTTCGTTTGTTTCCATATCCAACCTTGTAACTTAAATAGATTTAATCTGAAAGTTTTATAATTTACTAGCGTGTACCAGCGACTTCGTTCGCGTCGAATTAATCATTTGTAATGGTGATGATAAAGCAAAGCAAAAATTTCCATTAACATACAAACTGGATAAAATTTTCTCACATTTATATCAGCATGAGAAAAAACAATATGGCGATATTATTATATAACTTGGTAATATTTGAGGGGTAGTTTCATCTCGTTGGAATTGGACTTTCGAAAAATCCGTTTGCCAAAAATAAGCTATTTACCTCCAGCAGTTTAAGCAGAATCGTGGTTAAGAAATTACCCAACTTTTTGGAACACCCTGTAGGTATGATTTTTTAAAAAATTTCAAAATATGTAAAAAAACCAAATAAATTATTCTTGTCCAACGTTTTCCCGAAAGACTAACCGTTTTTTAAATAACAAATATTGTAATATTTGAGGGACGTTTTCACCCTCTTGGAATTTGAGATTCGAGAAACCCCTCCTTATCGTACCTCTACACCCCACAGTCAATCCGTTTACCAAAAATCAGCTTTAAACGTCAAGCAATTTAAGCCGAATCGTGATTACTCAATGGTCATAATTTATGAAACACCTTGTATAAATTTATAAAAAATCTTAAAATATGTAAAACAACAAAATAAAATATACGTGTTTAAGAGTTTTTCCGAAAAACTCAGCGGTTTCTAAATAAAAAATATTTTAATATTTGAGGGACAGTTTCACCCCCTTAGAATTCGAGTTTCGAAAAATCCCTTCTTATCGAACCTTTACACTCTAAAGTCAATCTGTTTTCCAAAAATCAGCTTTTTACGTCAAGCGCTTTAAGCAGGATCGTGATTAATCAATGACCAGATTTTTCTAAACACCCTGTATACATTTTTAAAAAAATCTTAAAATATGTATGTAAAAACAAAATAAAATATAAGTGTTTAAGCGTTTTTTCTAAAACTTGACCGTTTTTTAAATAAAAAATAATGTAATATTTGAGGGGTGGTTTCACCCTCTTGGAACTGGAATTTCGAAAAATTCCTTCTTATCGAACCTCTACACCCTAGAATCAACCTGTATGCCCAAATTGAGCTTCTTATGTTGCGTGGTTTGAACAGGATCGTGATTAATCAGTATGTCAGTCACTTAAGGATTTTATATATTAGTATAGATTATTGATTATGACATATATAGATTTGGGGTTACTTGCCCGTTTGTTGGTCTCGATTAATTCGCGAAATAGTACGAAGGATATAGACGCCTACAAAAGTTTTATCGAAACGTTTCCCAAAACATTTTGAGAGACAATTCCAATAACAATAGAAAATAAACAAATCATGACTCGTCTCGATCGATTTCGCTCTGTTTCGGTGTTTGCGGCCGAGATTAGCCAATATTTTTATTTATTTACCTCTAAAGAAAATTTTATTAATTAATTGTCATAATTTGCAAGCATTTTTCGATCGATAACTAGTTTTAGCATCACTACCAATTACTGATCCTAAATCCTCTAAAACAACATTGCCAACTATTTTATATGATTTCAACCACTGTTGATCGCTCCGTACTTTTTTTCTTATAATATATTTTTCTTTCCAGAAAAGAAATGCAGCAAATTAAGAACATATCAATTATCAGAGCTATAATGATGTCATTTAACTTATTTGTGAACAGAGCTGCCGTTTACGTATGCATTCTGGCTTATGTTTTTACCGGCAATATCTTAGACGCTCAATATGTTTTTGTAGTAACATCATTTTATAGCGTCTTGAAATTCAGCGTTACTATGTTCTTCCCGCAAGGAGTCACTCAGTTTGCGGAAGCTAACATTTCCGTAAAGAGAATTACACGATTTCTCTTATATGATGAAATAAACTTTGATTCTAGTTCATCATTCTTTAACGCCTTTCAATCTAGTAATAGTCTGAAGGCTATAGCAAATGGCAATGAAAGTAACAAACCCATCGGCATTCGTTTTAAAAATGCGAGTGTAAAATGGATAAAATCGACAGAAGAGAATACTTTGGAAAATTTATATGTAGATGTTCAGCCAGGAAAACTAGCAGCAGTTATTGGTCCAGTTGGTAGTGGAAAAACTACTCTCCTACATGCAATTTTAGGTGAATTAGAGCCTCTAGACGGTATTATCGATGTTAATGGTCCTATATCCTACGCTTCTCAAGAACCGTGGCTCTTTGTCGGAAGCGTTAGACAGAATATTCTTTTTGGGCAGAAATTCAACATCGATCGGTATTACAAAGTAGTGAAAGCCTGCGCATTGGAACGAGATTTTACGTTATTCCCGCACGGTGATCACACCATTGTTGGAGAACGTGGAGTTTCACTGAGTGGTGGTCAGAGGGCACGTATTAATCTGGCACGAGCTGTATATAAAGAAGCAGAAATTTATCTGTTAGATGATCCTTTATCAGCTGTAGACGCTCATGTAGGAAAACAACTTTTTGATGACTGCATTACCGGATATTTAAAAAACAAATGTGTCGTCTTAGTCACGCATCAGCTTCAATACCTGAAAAACGTCTCAAATATTTATCTTCTCGGAAATAAAACTGTTGAACACTCTGGAACGTACGATGATATTCAAAATTCAGGAAAATCTTTTACTCAGCTTTTGAGTGAACTTCAAAACATTATAGATGAAGAAGAGACTGACGACACTAAAAGCGATGAAGATGTTAAGCCTTTAAGAAGAAGAAGGATTTCGACAAAAGAAGTAGTTCCACGAAACGAGAATGTATTTTAATTGTGTAAACTAAAGAAAGACTTTACTAATGCAATAATTTTTAGAATCCGGAACTTGAGAAAGAATCGAGAGGTAGCGGTAAAATTAGTTGGGAAGTTTATAAATCATATTTTGTATCAGGTGGACATTGGTGCAAAATTTTGACATTGTTTATTATATTTGTGATAGCACAAGCTATAGGAAGCTCATGTGACTACTTTTTGACAATTTGGTAAGCATATAATATACAGGGTGTCCCAATATTTCGTGGACATATAACCAGTACGTCTTTTTGGAACCAAAATAAGTTTATTGGACACAGTTTACCTCTATACAAAAGTGCTTTGTTTGTCCGCTAGAGGACATCAAACTTGAAAAATAAACACATTTTTTCAGATATTTTAAGAACCGTTATTTAGATTTAAATGAGATTTTGGGTGTCTATATTTTGCTAAGTGATTTAACATTTGTCTTTCACAAAAATCAAGAAAAAGTACGGGGAGGGTGAAAACTACCCCTAACCCCTAACCCTACATAAATCTTAGTATAAATATTTTCCAACTCCACCGACGACAGATTTGCTTATGTTGGCCCAAAGGATTGGCGCTTTTCAATAGGGCCAAGAACGACGTTTCTTTGCCCAAAGCATTAGCTATCTTTTCATAAGCTTTAAAAAATTACTTTAGAGAATAGAAGAATCTATCTGTCCAAAGTATTTCACTTTTGACCCAAAATTAATATGCAAAGGAGTTCTTGCTACAAGAACAATAGTCTCTTTGATTCATGCAAAAATTCTTGATTGAAAAGGGACATTTCTTGATTAAAGAGACACTTTTCTTAAACCAATAGCGAATACTATTAACTCAACTAAAATTTATTTCGATCTAAGAGAAGTCTATCTCAGTCTATCATATACAGGCATATTACGAGTTATATAATTTTCTGATAAATTTAGGTTTTCCTGGTCTGCAGTAAGTAAAGTGATATTATTTTCCTCGATAGTAGGTATTTCTGCTTCTTCACTCCTTGGTATTTTTTGGGGTGGTTCATCACTCTACAAATTACAAAAAAATGTTACATCACGATTAATCAAAGTAAAGCAAACAAATTATTAAAATTATAAGCTTTGGTCACATTTTGAATTTTTTAATACGACGCCTTGAAATTCTTAAATTTTTGTAATTATTTGCAGAAAAAAATCGATTGATACCTATATTCTTATTCTATTTATAGTCACGCATGCATTATCTAAACAGGTGCATTAGGTAAATGTCTCTTACCTTCAAATATAGCAAATAAATGCTCTAATTTCCATTTATTCAGAAACTCCTTTAAAGAATCCATATATCCTAAAATTTGTCCATAAAAATGACAAATGCATGTTAATAACGATCACTAATTTGTTATACGATATGCGTTTAAAAAGCAAATTATGCAAAATTCCAAGTGGAAAATTCCAAGCAACAAAACCCGTGCGTACTACTGATCGGACTGCCGACTGATTGTATATACCGTCTTTCGTCATCGTCTTTGGCGTGTCGTTATTATTTTTCAACAAAATAGTATTTAGCTATTGGAAAAATGGCCATGTTTCTTGAATGAAGTACTGCCTAGCGTATTTTTGTTATTATCTTAAAACAAAGTAACTTGCACTTGGTTGAATGAAAATAGATTGAAGAGAAATTTTCGAATTTATCAAGAGAACAAGTTTTCTTGAGTTAAGAGAGTTTTTCTTCAGGCAAAATATTTTCTTTTACGCTAAAATAAATTCTCTTGCCACTAAATTTTTTTTAAGAACGATGACGACTTTAGTTCAAGTCTATCTTTTTTATCAGTGCATAGCTCGATGTGATAAAAAAAAACATTTTTTAGGAGTCAGTTTCGGAAATATTTTTTTTCCTCAAAAGTATGCATGGTGGCTTTTTTTACAAAATATAAAAAATGTAGTAAATACTAGGGGGGCTATTTTACAAAAAGAAAACCGGCCGTTGGTGGTGTTGGAAAATATTTATCCTAAAATTTATGTAGTGGTAGGGGTAGTTTTTACCCTTCCCGTATTTTTTCTTGATTTTGGTGAAAGTCAAATGTTAGAGAACTTAGCAAAACATAGACACCCAAAATCTCATTCAAATCCAAATAAGAGTTCTTAAAATACCTGAAAAGATTGTGTTTATTTTTCTAAAGTTTGATGCCCTCTAGAGTACAAACGAAGCACTTTTGTATAGAGGTAAATTTTGCCCAATAAACTAATTTGATTCCAAAAAATACGTAGTATATCCACGGAATATTGGGGCACCCTCTATTTACTTAAAATACAACGAATATTAATAAATTTTATTCATATTTTAGGGTAAACATGAACCAAATTCAGAAAACGGTTAATGAAACATACCCTGAAAAAATAAACTCTTCTATTTTACAACATAATAATTCATTTCCACTGAATGTTGATTTATATAACGATTCTGATGTATCCCTATTCAATGCATCTGAATTTAGTTACACACCATTTCATCAATTTTGGTTTACATATATGGATGAAACAGTGCTTCCTGTTACTTACAGTGTGGCAATTTTCATAGTAATTAGTTTAACAATATTCAGATCACTCGTATTTTATCGATTTTGCAACAAGGCATCTGTGAGAATGCACAATAATATGTTTTATAAGATTGTGTATGCCACAATGAGATTTTTCAATGTTAATCCATCAGGAAGAATTTTGAATAGATTTTCAAAAGATATGAATCAAGTCGATGAAAATTTACCAATGACACTACTGGACACTTTACAGGTATGATTGTTTTAATTATTTGATTTTAATCGTTGTAAAAAAAATTATTACGCTCAATAGTCGAATTCGGGCAATGCCCGAGAAAAATACCCAAATCTAGTTTTGAGCAAGAAATATTTCCCAAACCCGAAAAATTAATTTTATTTGATTCTTTTTTTTTTGCTTTTAGTTTGACTTGATTGCATTGGTTTCACTCTTTTTGGTTGGATTGGTTTAGTTATTTGGCGAGTTGGTTAGCGTGGTTATTTGGAGGGTGTTAATTCATTGATCAGTTGGTTTTTCGGGTTTGGTTTGGTTACTATTAGATTATTTTTTTTTGCTTTTAGTTTGATTTGATTGCATTGGTTTCACTCTTTTTGGTTGGATTGGTTTACTTATTTGGCGAGTTGGTTAGCGTGGTTATTTGGAGGGTGTTAATTCATTGATTAGTTGGTTTTTCGGGTTTGGGAAATATTCCTTGCTCAAAACTAGATTTGCGTATTTTTTTCGGGCATTCCCGAATTCGACTATTGAGCTTAACATATGCATCCTCATTACTACAATAATTGTAGACGTTTACGAAATATAAAGAAATGTTTAGCGCGAAGTGTTTGACAGACCACTCTGTAGAGATTAAGGGTTAATACAGATTATAAAACTAGCATTTGACAGATTCCTTACTTAGTATTTTTTATTTAATAATTTCTGTTAAATAATAAAGTTAACATTTTTAGATATCCCTTACCGTATTAGCCATAACTACTGTTATAGCTATTGTTAATCCTTGGATGTTATTACCCACGGTGATAATGCTGACAATATTCTATTACATGAGAGTTGGGTTTTTAGCTACAAGTAGAGACATCAAGCGTTTAGAAGGAATAAGTAAATCTATATCATTTATTATATTAGTATGTGTGTGTTTAACGTTTTTATTCTTCTAGCCAGAAGTCCCGTCTATTCACACTTAACAGCATCACTTCAAGGTCTCACAACAATAAGGGCTTTTGGTGCTCAAGAGATTCTCAAGTCCGAGTTTGACTCATATCAGAATTCATACAGTTCTGCGTACTTCATGTTTCTCGGTGCTAATCGTACTTTTGGATTCTGGCTGGATATGCATTGCGTCTTGTTTATTACGCTGGTTACGTTTAGCTTCTTATTTTTTGATACAGGTAAGAATCTATTATAATTAGGTATTTTTTCGCACTTGAAATCAGTGAGGGTCAACATTTTAAATCAAAATAAAATTGAAAAAACCAGTCACATATATGGACGGTCCAATCAAAGGATACATGATGCTGGCAGTTGTGTCTGCTATTTTAATGCACAGGTAAAATGTACTTTCTGTCAGTTTTTAAAATGTCTAATCGAAATCTTCCCTGAATAGATTGACAGTCTGTACCGTCAGCTCTCAGTAGTCAGTGCTTAAAGTTGCTTAAAGTTCTGAGCTAGGTTAATATACACGCGAATTGCAAAATGGGAATTGCGAATATTGTTCTTATTGGTTGATTTCAAAAAATACAGAGGCGACTAAGTTGACAGAAAGTTGTTTTAATATTTAGCGACTTTGGATAATTTAAAATCTTGGTAACTACTGATAAACATCCCACATGTAGACCCTGCTGGCAAGCGAAACTTTGGGTCGCTATGGCAATCTAGTAAGTCGGAGAGAGCAAAGATACGAAGTATTTATTACATAACCATTTAATCTGACGCTAGATTCTATGCGCTTGGGAAAATACTTGCCTTCTGTCTTTATTCAGTACATCTTATTTTGCTAAGCATGTTGACCGTACTCTTCGTACACACGCAAATCGGCACCCAAGACCAGAAATGCCAGCCCTAGTATAAGGAGTTCAGTTACAACACAACCATTTATCTATTTTTTTTTATCATAAATAGTTCTATTGAACTTACGAAGGCGACTTGGCTTACCATTTTTTTGATCGTTAGGTTAGATCGTTAGGTCTTGCGTTTCATCTCGTGTGTCACGGTCTTGAATTTTTACTCCCAGTGCGCGTAAAGAAGTTTCAATTCAAAGATTGGTTTGAAAGAAAAAAATGAAAGTTGTGCTATGGCTCTGTTGCATTACGTCACGATCCACCACAATGGATATATTTCTTTTTAACGAAAAATATAAGTTTTGATAAATTATATTTGAACCTACTTTTTAAATTTGTATGATAAAAAGTAATGCATAAGCTATGAAGTTCATTGTCATCGCCCGATATAGTTTAAGTATATTTTTAATAATTCTCTATTTCAGAAAACTTCGGAGGAAACGTTGGTTTGGCCATTACCCAAGCCCTTAATTTGACAGGAATGTTTCAGTGGGGCATGAGACAGTGGAGCGAACTAGAAAACACGATGACATGCGTGGAAAGAATAAAGGAGTATGCAGATGTGGTACCCGAACCGGACTGTAATACCAAAGACCCACCAAAGGGCTGGCCTGCAAAGGGAGACGTTAAATTCGAAAACCTTAGTTTAAGATACGTTGCCAATGAGCCATACGTACTGAAAGAACTGAATTTCAGTATTAAAAGTACCGAGAAAGTCGGAGTTGTTGGTAGAACAGGTGCAGGAAAATCTTCTATTATTATGGCACTGTTCAGATTGGCCATAAACGAAGGCAGAATAATAATTGATAATATGAATACGGCTGATATTTCTCTTAATCGTTTAAGGTCAAGTATTTCGATTATTCCTCAAGAGCCGGTTTTGTTTTCTGGAACGCTCAGAAAGAATTTAGATCCTTTTGATGAATATGACGATGCGGTGAGTAGATTTCATAAATATAAATATAGTGTGTTCAGCGATAGTATATTATTCAGCGAGAGTATATAGTATACAGGGTGTCCCAGACTGAGCGTGCATTAGAAGTTTCTAGAGAACTACAAGATTCTAGATCGGAGATTTTTTGCACATTACTGTTTCATAACGAGATCTATCGATTAAAAATATTTTCAATATGGCGGCACTTTCGGAAATACCGGAATTTGACAGCAATTATTTTCTTTTGTTTACGACACAATCCGGAAATCTCCAAAAAGCGGGAAAGGCCACTCACGAATAGTTCTTTTTTTATTAAAATGTGATAAAACAAATACTTCAAACTTTCTGAGTTGCTTAAAAAGACTCTAAAACTATTGTTAAAAAATCTTGACAAATAAGCTACTATTAGTGAAAATACGAAAAATTTTAAGCGAAGGAATGTTTGCCCGGTTTTTTTATTATATATTTTTTTATTATGAAAAAGAATATTATCTATTAATTTTTT
Source organism: Sitophilus oryzae (assembly GCF_002938485.1). NCBI lineage: Eukaryota > Metazoa > Arthropoda > Insecta > Coleoptera > Curculionidae > Sitophilus > Sitophilus oryzae. The sequence continues at coordinate 6,636,410 of NW_022147434.1, read as the reverse complement.
TTCTTTTATTTTTTTATTATACAGAGTGCTACAAATTCGAGGTACGAGCATTGGTATCTCGGAAACCGTAATAGATACGAAGAAGGTTAAGTTGGGGCAAAGTTGCTCCTTAGGATGTTCACCAACATGCTATCAAAGAAGTTTCAAATATTTCACTGATTACTGAGCGTTTTCAGAAAAACCGATTTTTTTGAAAATCAATTTTATTTTTTCCTGTCGTTACTTTTTAGAAAATTAAAAAACTAATTACACATTCTCATAGCCACTTTATTAGGGCTATCTGACAGTATTTTTAGACTTTCAAATTTGCTGATAGTTTGTGAGATACAGAACTCAACTTGATTTTTTTAAATACGGACCTGCATTTTTTATTTGAGGTTTTGAAATAACTCGGTCTCCTGAGTACAATGATATGCCACACTTAATATTTTTTATGTTTCAGACATTTGAACACAATTTATTTAAAGTAATTTCAAGTCCGGCTCTGTTTTTTTTTCTAATATTCAAATTCAAATAGTTTATTGGTGCTAAATATCAAATACATATACAAGTCAATAAGTATTACACAAAATAAAAAAAAGTAAAATTATTAAAGATATTGCGAAGTAAAAAAAAACACTAAAATATACAAACACAATAATCAAAAGACAATTTAAAATCAAACATTAACAAGCTTTGAAATTCAAATTTTTACATAATGCTGCTAATATCACATTCTAGAAACTCACTAAGAGAATAAAACGCCCGATCAACAAAGAATGACTTCAGAACAGACTTAAATTTTATGATGGGCAAATCTCTAATAGAATGTGGAAGTTTATTAAAAAAATGTATTCCTAGGTACCAATATTAAATCTATTCATCGTTACAATACTGATAATCTTTCAAACTTAACAATGGCGTAGGGTAAAACATTAAATACGGAAACTCAAATGCAATAAAATAATAAAAAATGATATAAAATAAATAATATAAATATAATATAAAGAATATAGGTAGAACAGTATAATATGCCAGATGGTTCCTGTCCTCCATAAGAAGAAGATATGTTCAAAGAGCTTTAAATAAGATTGAACGAAAAATAAATTTGTGCATTAGGGAGGGCTGTAATCCTTTCGAACATGTAGAGCATTAGAAACTAGTTTGTAGAAGTTGATTTATTTACAATCTACGATTAATATTATGCATATTATTAGATCGTACACTGAGATTTCAAATTCATTGAAAAATTGAGAAAAGTTAAAAATAATATCTTTAAATTGCTGACCTGGATATTATTTATTTTGAATCTTTCAATTTTTCTCGATTTTCCTTATTCAATTTTAATTAGCGCTGATCAATGTTATTGCGATGAATATAATCAGATTAAATAATTTAAAAAACAAGAGTCGGATTTAAGTTGGCCTCTGTATCTAACAAATTATCAGCTAATTTGAAAATCTAAAAATCAGATAGCCGTAATAAAGTGGCTACGAGAACGTGCAATTAGTTTTTTAATTTTCTAAAAAGTAACGCCAGGAAAAAATAAAAATGATTTTCAAAAAAATTTGTTTTTTCCCAAAAAACTCAGCTATCCTTGAAATTTTTAAAACTTTTTTGATGGCATCTTGGTAAACATCCCAAGGAGCAACTTTGCCCTAATTTAACCATCGAGAAAATCAGGGATCTTCGAGGCGGAATATCTCGAATATCTCAGATCGGGGTATTCTACGTAAAACACGATAAGGACAATTTTTGTAAGTAATTAGAATTTTTTTTATAAATTCTATATTTGGAAGATATTAGCGAAAACCTAATTTTTAGGCCATTTTTTGTTTTTCCCCCACGGTGTTTTTCCCCCAAAACTAAGTCCTAAACCTTCATTTACTGGACTACTATTTTAGCGTTTAAGGAAGGATTCCGAATATCGATAAGCTCTCATTGTCTTTCTTGTTTTTGACTCATTTGAAGACTTGTCAAACCTCAAAATGAAATATAATTTATACGCATACACATTGATGATGTTACTAAATGTCATAAAATTTTATAGTCAATAGACATTTCTATCTATTTTAGTCATTATGGAGTGCATTGGAAGAAGTAGAACTTAAGGCAGTAGTTGATGAACTGCCTCTAGGTCTCGAGAGCAAGATGTCTGAGGGTGGTTCTAACTTCAGCGTTGGACAAAGACAGTTAGTTTGCCTGGCTCGTGCCATTGTGCGAAAAAATAAGATTCTTGTGTTGGACGAAGCGACTGCCAACGTAGATCCTCAGACCGACGCCCTAATTCAAACAACAATTAGAGAAAAGTTTTCAAATTGTACGGTACTTACCATAGCGCACAGACTGCATACCATTATGGACTCTGATAAAGTTATTGTTATGGATGCGGGTAAGGTTGTGGAATTCGGACATCCTCATGAGCTGTTACAGAAGAAAGGGGATGGAGTCTTTTATGAACTGGTACAACAGACTGGGCGAGCTATGGCAGAGAATTTAATCAGTATTGCAGAAGAGGTAAGATATATTTTACAGTTCAATAGAAATTATAACGACTTCTCAAGGCAGACACATTAAAATGTATAAACTCTAGATAGATAGGATAGATTCTTCGAGGTGGCTATCGGTTGATCCACTGTGACCGTTTCAGATCTATTGTGGTACGCTTTTGCTCCTTATGTCGCATTTTCCAGTCCTATCCTTTCAAAAAGTCTAGCAACTTGGAGACTCAACCCTCCATATAGCTCTCTGTCAATGGCCTATTATTATAGGTATTAGGTATATGCCTATTAGGAATCAGGCATGCTTAGCCTAGAATCGCACATTTGCCAGGCTGTTGCACCGACATAAAATGTGTTCTGTCTTTCTGTCTTTGCTTATCAGGTCTGCCGTGCATTTTGGCGAATGTTCTACTATGAACTTTTTCACCTGTCTCTTTCTTGGTGATTTTTCTCAAAAATTCTACAGATTTGTTGGCCACCCATCGTTCTGTGCCCATTCTCGTGACTGCCTTTGCAACGCCGCAGAATGGTTCTGGCCAGGGTTTGGAAAAGTACATGTTACTTTTAAAAACTATCTACTTAGATATATGTATATGTAGATGTATGTAACTTTCAAATATCAAAGATTTAAGGCAGGTTTGGGGTTATAACAAGTTAAAGATGAGTTAATCTAAAGCTATATCTAAAGAAAAAAGAAAAATAATACCTTAAATATAGCATTCGCATCAAAAAATTATTTACACCTCTCATATAGAGGAAATATACTTTCTACAAAGTTTTGAAAGAGGTTACTGCCTAGGTGATTAAAATCTTATGATATTTTATATTTGTAATTTGGTTATTTTAAATTTTTTAGAGTTTTTGTATTTTATATCTAATAATTTTAATATATTGTCACAATATTGTATTATTCATTTTTTTATGTGGATTGATAATTTTTTAATAAAATTTTTTTAATTAATTTATACCTAACACATTTCTTCAAAATTAACATTTTTATTTATAAGATTGTTTTTCTACCGTAATAGCAATATGTGTAGTTTATTCATCATGTAGAAAAAAAGAAAAGAAGTAGTTTTTGCAAAAAAACCACATGTACTCAGGTGTACTCAGGTAAATTACATATTAATTAACTACTTCCGAACCCTGGTTCTGGTTCTTTGAATGGCTTTGATGAGCCTTTTGGCCATTTCATTTGTGTTTTCGTTACCCTTGTGATCCTAGTGCCATTGTACCCAGGCCGTATATAAACATATAAAACCCCAATAAATATTTTTTTTTATTTATTAAATACCTTGTTCTAGTGTTTCTATATTAAAAAAAAGTAAAAGCGCGACACCAAAGGAACATTGACAAAACGATTCCAAACTTTTGTAACTATCTGTCTACAACGAAGAGAAAATCATTTGAAATAGTTGTTGCGTCTTTATAGTATCTTATACAGGGTTCGAAAATGCATATTTTTGTATGTCGCCCCTCATTTAAAAAACTATATTAGTGATTATTTGTTTTTAATAATTCTAAAATTCAATATTTGTTAGTTACTTTTATCTAGCTGGTTTTCTAGAAATAGGTTTATAAATACAGTCTAATTAAATATTATAGAAAACTAACTTTAATGTCAAAATTAGTACAAGTGTTTAGGGAACTCGTACTAACAAAGACGTTTCTTTGAAAACCGTCTATGATATACTTTAATGATAATAGTTTTTAAAATCCACGTCTACAACGAACTCAACAAAAACATTTTAATTTCAAAAATATCAATAAAGATACGTATATATTTATTTAGTCCCATATGAAAAGATAAGTAACTAAATATAATATATTTTTTAGAGTTACAAAGCTGTAAATGAAAAGGAGCATAACAAAGATGTATAGAAACGAATTAAATTAAGCTGCTGAAAAAAAGAGCTGAAGAAAAATCCTAAATGGTTGAAAGAAGGTGATAAGTAGAAGAGTATTAAGCCGTAAAGTTGTAATTTAAAAGATTCATGTTGTGTATACTTAAATAAAGTTTTTTAATAAACATTTTCAATATATTCTAATATATTTTATACCATTGCTGCTACGTTTCTACTATCTTTTCACTCAGTGCATGCTAGTTTTCATATAAAAAACCATATGAAAACTAGCATGCTCTTTACTTCCCGTTGCTGATGATAATAAATATTATTTTGGTATATATGGCTGCATATGTTTACTACCGCCCCTCGTTAGGCTCCAAAAATTAATTTATAATGTTTTTTAAGGAAGGAATTAATTAAAGAAATAGGAAGTTATTTGAAAAACAAAATTTAGTTAATGTTTTAAATAATACAATTTGTAAACTTGCGTACTGTGCTAACAGCAAGAAAAATATAGAACTGAAGAAAAATAATAATAATAAAAATTAAGAATAAAATAAAAAAAGTAATAAAGTAGAAGAAAAAAGATGGGAAAAAAAGAAAAGTGAAAAAAATATATTTTACATTTTTCTCTCTTTTTTTCTTTTATTCCTATTTTCTTTTCTCTCTATACATATATTACTTAGATGTAGATTACATAATTGTTAATAAAATAAAATAACAAAATTCTTATAAAAAATATTTATTTTAAATCAGAGATACATAATAATTATATAATCTTTCTAGAAGAGTTTCAAAGAAAATTGATTCTCAATAAATAAAATTTTATTTCTATCAATAACCTAGCTATTACAATAAAATTATTTTTCTTTAAAACTCTTCTATACGTGACACTAATATTATTTCTTACAATCTAATATACTGATAATATAAACCAGTAGTATTTAACCAAAATAGATCAATATTCAAGTTCTAACTATATAAAACTTATTGGCAGAAATAAAGCTTTTTACACAACGTTCTATCGTAAGCAGAACTATTCGAATATTTAGATTTGTCAAGGAACTTATTAATTATTTACCATATGTGACATTTCTTGGCAGGGTTCATTTTAGATCCAACGGGACAATTAAAATCTTTTACGAAATCCACGGAATTACTGAGAGGTCCTTGTACCCTGAATTGTCCAGGAGAATGATACCCAGTGAGTATGCGTAGTTTTAAGGATTCTGGTCTGTACGTTGAGCACCAAGTGTTGGCTGCCGAAATCCAGAACATCTGATTTGGTGTGTACATCAAACCGGGAAGAAGAGGTTCAATACCGTTTCGTTTTGTCCAGCTTTGGTAAGCCAAGTAGGCTTCCTTGATACCACCATTATCAGCAATGTTTTCCCCTTGGGTGTTGATTCCGTTAAGCTATAAAAATAACAAGAAAATAAAAATAAATAAAATTAAAAAAAGTAAAGAGAGATTGATGCAGTGATTGATAGAGTTGCGCATGTTCGTATAGTACGAAAAAAAAAACGGCGTCAAAGACAGTTCGGGAATGTCAATCGATAATAATTTTGGCGAGGTCAAGCCCTAGGCGTCATTTACTTAGCCCCTTCTCTTCTTCATTTTTTATGGCGCTTACTGCCAGCTGGCCTTAAGAAGGTTGTAATTTATTTTTATATTGAGTAAAATTCGAGAAAAAACATTTATTTGGAAATAGATTTGTGTATATGGAAATTATCGCTTCTTTTTTTATTCTTTCTATAATAGTCTTAATTTTTGACAAGGTTTACGTCAATTTTTAGTAAATGACGTCTAGAGGTTGACCTCGCAAAAAATGATCGTCTATTAGACGCCTTTTTTTTCGTAATTATTTTACTATACTTGGAACAGAATAAAAATGCGTTTGAAGAAGCGGAAGGAATTGTTTTACATAGAATTTAACTTTTTGGAATTAACTTTATTATTATTTCGACTTAAACTAAAATTTGTTGACCCTATATATTGTTGAAATGTCCTCTTTATTGACTTAGTAAAGTAGTAAAATCTTTTTTTAAAAAATTAGTTAACTTTTATCAAATGAGAGTAGGTATTTAACTTTTTCAAAAACTCAAATTTTCTCATTGGAGTCTTAAATAAGTGCAAATATTTTCAGGGATGATAGATCTCGATAAAAGAAACATATCTTCTCTTTGACCGTTTTTCCAATAAATTCAAAATAACCGAGTTATTTTACTTTGAAAATTTCCAAAAAATGATTTTTTGCTAAAATTTTGAAAACCACTGGATATTTTCTGGATTTCCTTTTTTGTAAATTTAATCTGCTACCTATGTTGCCATATTATCAACAAATTATGTTTTTTAACTAAAAACTAAAAACATTTTCAATTTTTCTTTTCAAAAATTCCAAATTTTCATTTTTTTTTCGCAAAAAAAAACTCTTATTTAAGACTCACCCTGTACGAGAACAATTTATTATACAGGGTGGTCCGAACTGTATCCCAGAAACTTCGGTAGCATATTCTGCAGATAAAAATAAATAAAAAAGTTCGTATAAATTTATGTTCTAAAATGCTTAGTTTTGGAGATAAAAGGTGTAGAAGTGTAATTTATACTTCGACTTTTTCCAAATAATTTATGAAGTAACGTCAATATTTGAATGAAAATTAGTGTCTGGGAATTTTTTGACATGAGAAATTTGATTTTAATGTCATTATAACTCCTATTTGTAGGGGCGCCATCTACATGTGGTTTAATTGTTCTGAAGAGTAATAACTTTTCGTCCGTACCTGTATAAAACTACTGAGTGAAAAAATATACATTTCCGTGATTTTTTACGTAAAAAAATTTAGTTTAGCTTTTTTTTTAGCTTTTAGTAAAAACCGCTACGAGCAACCGTTTTCAAGACATTTAGAATGGAAACAGTCAATATACATATGTCATAATAAATTTCTTTTATTTTTTTAAATTAATCACAAATTTTTCTTCTGTTGAACTTTTGACACAAAATCATTTTAAATTTATGATTTCAGTCTAATAACTATTTAGTCAACATGTTTAATTTATGTCAATGATGACAGGTATTGATAATTTCGATTCCAAATATCTCGAGAACCATTACTTGTAACGATTTTTACCAAGAGACCTTTTCTACGTAAAAAACGTCGTAAATGTATATTTTTTTACTCAGTAGTTTTATACAGGCACGGATGAAAAGTTATAACTCTTCAAACCAGTTAAAAATTATATAGGTGGCGCTCTCTACAAGTAGGAGTTATATTGGCATCAAAATCAAATTTCTCATATGAAAAAAACACCCGGATACCAGTTTTCATTCAAATATTGACGTTAGTTCAGAAATTATTTGGGAAAAATCGAAATAAAAATGAAACTTCTACACCCTGTATCTCCAAAACTAAGCATTTTAGGACATACATTTATACGAACTTTTTTACTTATTTTTATTCTGCAGAATATGCTGCCGAAGTTTCCGGACCACCCTGTTATAATAATGTCTTAAATACCTTTGAATTTTAAATGTAAATAGTAACATAGATTTAGCATGAAAATATGATAGTGTATATCATCATTGAACCAGGAACATAGAAAATTTTCTGGTTCATTTCTAATGAAAAAATTAAAATGATTTAATAATTCATATAGATTACTGCAAAATTGCAATACAATATAATACTAGTATACTATTAAATGAAGAAATATACTAAATGACGAACTATACAAATATTAATCAACTAACAAATATGTTAACTATATTGTGCAACTTACCAGATTGTACATATCCGCTATTCAGTGCAAGTGCATATAAATAGCATTTGTGCTTGTGTCATACAACAATGCTACTCATGCTTGTTAAATGAAACATATAACTACATATATATAATACAAAACTATACCCATCACCAGATGCACAATAAGCCATACGTACATAATAAAATCCATAATATAATTTTTACAAAATTTATTAAAAACAATAGACGCTTTATATTAAAAATTAAATTAAAATTAAATAATTGAACCTATAATTTTTACATATTATATTTTAATCTAATATGTAAAAATCTATTAACTAATCGGATATAATATTAAATTTAAAGTACAAGAAAAATTGGTATATATTAATTAATAAGAAAACAGCTCTCTGATGGCAGAAAAAATATGTTCGGTACAATTTATTGATCATAGAAATATTGTGATTTACTTGTTTATATAAAATATCTTAAATAGTATTAATTTTAATATAATTTTCTATAAACTAATCTAAATTACGGTTTGATAGCATATTTCACTGATTCAGCCTTTACCAAAAACAATCGTCAAGCATAGATTTAAATTAAATTTACATTTATTCAATAATCCTACACATAATTAGATTAAAGATAAAAAAAAATATCTGGTATATTTTTTTGGGCTTGTAATTGGCCAGTAATTAATAATAATAGTGAATAATGCTAAATTTTGCGATTTAAAACATTGATATATTATGTGATGTTATATTATTTCAGATCTATTAAAGCAATAATTAAATTATATTTTTATACATACTTATACATTACATACTTGATTTAAACCTTAATAAATTTAAAATACAGAGAATAATTTTAGGAAAAATTTTCTGTCGGAATAGTTTGATATTTTAAAATTTACTAGGCTTTTAATATTTTGATGTTTTTTTTTTCTATAAATTGCAAAAGTAATAATTAGTCAGTTGGAGATTTATTATTATAATACTTATTTAATTTTTTTTTCGAAAATGTCATTGAATTTTATGAATAAGAAAATATTATTTTCCTATATAATATACTATATCATATAGAATTAATTTTATTATTAATGTGCATTCAGATAATATTATCACTCCTTTTATGAAGGCTGTCATTTCGAAAAACACGGACATATAAGAGCCTCTTCTAGATTATGTTATGTCACATATTTGCATGTTCGTACAGGAGAAGGTGTGACTCTCGCCATAACCCATCACACAATGGGATTTACAGTCACTAAAGACCTTAGATCATGCTAAGGCAGTGCTAGGATTTGTATAGTACCCATGTCGGATAGCGCTCACTTGTTGAAGATTGCCTGCGGGTCCTCAAACATTAATATCATTCTGGTTTACGCACCTACAGCCTAATCTACTGAAATGAAAATTGAAAAATTACCAGACCCTTCAATACCCTCTAAAACTTAACTTACAAAAAAAAACATGAACTAAATATCATTACGAGTGGTTTTAACGTCGAAATAAAACAGGACACAATAGAAAACGTGGTGGAAAACGAAAAAAATTTTGGCAGGAAAGAAAGAGAAGAAAGACCAATTCAGTTCTGCCAGGAGACATAGAGCAGAACATAGTTGTCATGAGTACGTATTTCAAACGACATCCCAGAATACCATGAAAAGAGATACATCGGTGGTAATCTTGAGAAATTAGATTGACATCACCCCAGCAAAAACATATCCAGGAGCAGATGTCTTCTCAGGCCACAATCTATTAGTTGCAAATATAGACATACGACTCAAAATAATTGGTAAGAAAGTTGTTCCCCTAAGAGGACATAAAACTACTGAAAGAAAATAATATCCAGAAAAAAAGTCTAAAAGGAGCTTAATAAAAGCTTCGCCAAAATAGCTGAAAACTACATCAAACACATAGAAAATACAGAGAGACATAGAGAGACAGTAGAATGAAATAGATACATCTATTGTTACACTAACAAATTAAAACTTGAAATAAAAAAAATAAAAAAAAAACAAGAGTGACAGACAGACGAAATACTGCAGATGATGGAGGATCGACTAAAACTGAAAGACAGAAATATTGAAGAATACAAACTTCATAGGAACATAACGCAAAAACAAGAAAAAGAGATATAGAAATTGATAAAAAACATGATAACTTTCATATGTACAAGAAGGTGAAAGAGATGTCGAACACACAAGTAAACGACGCAATACCAAAATAATTGTAGACAACCAAGGCCAATATTGATTAGAATTGAGACAGAATGAAAAGATAAATAGAATATGTATGAATATAGGTATATGATTCGAACATACAGAACGAGCACCACTTGAAATAAACAACCTACACGGCTAACTGATAACAAATGGAGAAATTAAAATGGCCATTCATGAAGTTGATGAGGAAATTACAGTTATTACCAATCTACTCAACAGCATATGAAATTGGACATTTACAGAGGCTGCTACCAGATTGTTAGAGGGATATGAAATGTGCTACGAGTCTCATATAAACACCATTTAACTATTATTACGGTACTTGAAAGGCTCAGAAAAGATAAGGAAATTATTTCTACCATTAATAAACAGAAAACTGGTCTACTTTGGAAAAATAGACAAGCTGGCTCCTGTACGTAGGCGTAACATCAATCGAACTGTTTCGAGCTACAGTGAACAAGAAAAGATGGACAAACGTGGTCGCCAATATCATAAGAATGCACCGTTAGAAGAAACTATATTAATCTAAGTACTTACTAATAACAAAACGTACTTACTAATAACAAAATAAAAAGAAAAATATTAGAGTCAACAAAAACTGCCCCTAAATTTATCTATTCTAAAGTTGTGAAATATGCTTGTTCTCTTTTAATAACGCAGCGTTAACTAATTAGTTGATCTTTTTTTAGTCATAGTGATTATTTTTTATGACCACCAATAACCTAATAAATTTTAGAAACTTAAAAATTATTTTTTTAAGTAAATTAGAAAATGCATTAAAATATATTTTTACGGATGATAGAATTGTTCATAATTCATTTTAATAAAAAATATAAACTTTTATAAAAGTGTACAAGAAAATTCCTTTCAGAATTACCATTTAAAGTTTGAAAGATGATCTTCACTTATAAAATATCTTATGAAAAAAGAAGCTTTTGTAAAGTTTTTTTCTTATTGAAGTTGGTGCTTATTATGGAAAATTCTTTTAGAAAAATAATATAATCGAAACACATGCAACTAAATAGGCACTAGAATTTTAATATAAATCAATTACGTTAGTAACAAATTATGCTTTTCTGTGATTGTCCGCATAATTTTAGACGTATAGTAATATATTATTTTTTTTGCCAAAATATATTATTTGGGTGTTTCCAGAGCCTATTTAATAGAGAACTTGCATATATTCTCTTAATAAAAGTACTAATAAACATAAATGGAACAGAATAATTAATAATAATATATAATATATAAATGTATTAATTATATTTTATATAATAAAATTTAATTAATACATTTAATTTTTAATTTTATCTTGTAAGTATGACGTCATTTTCATAAAATAAACGGTTTAACCACAGGGTTTAAATTTTGTAACACTCTTTAACATGTATAACACGTTGCACATAAGACATGTTTTATTTGTAAAATATTCTACTCATGATATATAATACAATTTTCTAGTGCTGTTTTATGCAAATTCCCTACTATTATATTTATTTCAAATCATATGGTATCTCAGGTTACTGGTGAATTAAAATTAAAAATAACACACGAAGAGTCCTTACAGACATACGTACTTTTCTGGTAGTTTGGTTTGGTTTGGCAATTGATACTCAATGGATAACACTGTCGAGTAAAAGTACATTTTTGCCAAAATCCGTTTTCCTGCCATAAAAAAATATGTCTGCGAGTTACTGGACATATTTGTATTACTTTTTGGTTTATAACAAGGTTGGTTAATTTTATTATGGTACATTTTAGAAATCAATTATACCATTGAAGAATAGATGATTTTACCAAAATAGAGACAGTTAACATCAAATTTGACTCTCTGTATGTAATTCTGTATATAATTAGAACCAGTATTGTTTTCTCATAAATGTATTACTATTAAGGAATATGTAGTTTATGTTTACAGTGACTTTTTATCTCACCAAATAACCTGAATAATCGCCCCTTGTAAAGCACCTACTGACCTACTCATTGAATTATTAAAAACCATTCGAGGATTGAGCTCGTTAGCGTAAAAAAAAATTACTTTTAAACATTGGACGCCCGTTTCCCTACCCATGTTAGCATTATCAGCAGATGATTAATACTAACAGTAGATTTTTTAGTTTTAATCATTTGTTATTGATGCTAACGTGGTTAGCGAAATGCGCGTCCAGTGTTTAGAAGTAAAGTGTTTTGGTCTTGGTGGTGAATTAGTGTTTTATTTTGCTGTAGTCCCATAGAACAGCAAAAAGGATTTTCAGCCACAGAAGCCACATCCCGTCAAGCAAAACTGAAACTACCAAGAAAGTAGGTGTGCCTGTGGGAAATCGTTAGCTATCTTCCACATAAAACATATATAACACACAAACAATACCTTATCGGTTAATTTTAATAATATTTCCTAAAATCTCGCACACAACTCAGTCAAACGCATCCACTCACACCAAGCTCACACTCTCTACCACACTTGGCATTTCTTGACTGGGTTCATTTTCGAGCCAATCGGGCAACGGAAATCCTCCGAGAAGTACTTCATGTTGCTCAGAGGTACGATAACCCTGTATTTATCGGGCGCGTGCTCATCGGTCACCACCAACTGCCTTAGTTCCTCGTCTCTGGTGAGCGAGCACCAGATGCTCGCGGCCGAGATCCAGAACATCTGGCGCCCGTTGTATTTGATGCCCGGCAAGGAGGCCTCCTCGCCATTCCTACCGATCCAGTTCCTGTAGGCCAAGTAGGCCTGTTTTATTCCACCGTTGTCGGCGATATTCTCGCCCTGGGTATTCACGCCGTTCAGCTGGAAGAGCAAGGTTAAGTTGGTGTTAGTCGTTTACCATGCACTATGCTTTTATGAGTATCGATCAACTACCAATGGTAAGACGGAAAGTGTTAGAAACGGTTTTGGTTTTAGTTTTATGTACAACTACTTTAAAATTTGGGGAGGAAGTGTAATCATATAACAAGAGCAATGTCTTTCTGTCTAAATCTGTGTACTTCAGTTTAATGTCTAAGAAAAGGATGTAGGCATCTTAATGTAGAACGTTAAACATGTTAAGAAAAGTAGGTTGACACCCCAGAGACATTGATAATGGGCATGAATGTACGCAGAAGATCTAATGATGGTGACTGCCATGTTCGTGCTTAAGTATAAAAGTAGAGGTCAGAAATTAGTCGTGATTATAAGTTTGTTGACAGTCATTTTTAGTTGTTAATCTTAAAAATAACGCGTTAAAACATTAATTAACGCAGTAATTAAGGTTCTAGCGCGCAAATTTCGATAATGGTGGATAATGATACTTTTATCAATACGAGAAAACACTGTAAATAGTAAAATTACTATAAACAATAATTAAAGTCAATTTTTAATATAGTTCGGCGCACTGAGTAAATGTGTATTTTATTTTCCCGTTAGAAGAATTTCTCACTTTTTGATATTATATTTTCTTATTTTATTTTTCTGTTTGAAGACACCATAAATCCCCTGAAATTTTCGAATTTAAAATTAAACTAACTACTACTATCTACTATACAGGGTGTCTCAGAAAAAAAAGTGCAAATATTTTAACTGGTAGTAAATTTCGATTCCAGAAGCACACCCATGGTTTTTTTGCGAAAAAAAAATGTTAAAAATGTTCTATTTTTCTTGATATTTTCCGGAAAATTCTGAAATACTTTTGAGTGTCACACTTCATTCTCTCGAAATTTATTACAAGCGCATGTAAAGAATGCAATGTTGCCACCACCTACTTTACACATTCTGCGTATTTATAAGTTCGATTTTTTTTTTCTTTTAATTTATTTTGTGGAGTAATATTCAATATATTGGCGATATCGAATATGCTCTCAAAAAAATTAAAACTGTATATAACCTCTTTGGTGATGTGTGGTGTGGAATGTTAAATGACGTTTTTACTCAAGTAGTTACTTAATTTCTTGTCGATGTGGCAACACAGGGCGTCGAAGAAGCAGAGATATATATCTTGGTTGGATGTCTTGGCTATTTTCAATTTATTTTAAAAATGGTTGCTCTGGGCCAGATCTACCACCCCTTAAAATACTTGCACTTACTCCTGGGACACTCTGTATAAATGAAATAGTAACATTCACTAAACTTAACTACCTACTAATGATTAATTTATTACACATAAAATACTAAGAAGAGTCCAGAAGAATACAAAGGCGAAATTAAACTGAAACAAATTAGAATTTACCAGCTTTGTTATTATTCCTTATTGATCTCTCTTGTAGACCTAAGCATGAATATGGTGGCCATCATGGCACAAGGTTGGTACATTTCTTCTGGGCTAATTTTACATCATGAATTTCAGAAGTAGTCGTTTGGAACTGAGCCAGATTGAACCATAAGATGTCACCAATTAATTATTAATTTTATTACAGTTGCAACTTAACATTATTCAATAAAAAAATAGTACATGAAGCATGAACACTATCTATTGGTTGTGCTTCACTAGACCTTACGATGATGAATTAATTGAGGCAGATACGCTACTGCTGAAAACCTATCTGATGAAAAAATAATATAAAAACATAATATACTCACAAGTACACATTCTGATAGAAGTAGTATAGAGATAACAATAAATATTTCTATATGGAAGCAAAAATACCTATATTTATTTCAATTATCAAATCTTAAACGTACTTATTTAAAAGTTCTTAATTACCGCGGCACAAAATTATTTCATAAAAACGATTTCGAGTAATTCATTCTTTATTTTATTATAAATTAAATTTTTATATAAAATATTATAAAGTTATTTAAATTCCGTAGGTATCTAAAATGGCATCGAAGATATTATTTTAAGTTACCCACAAAAAGCTACGTGTAAAGCCACAAAAGCAATAATAATAAAAAACAACTATGAAATGGTAGAAAAGTTAAAGGCAATTTATTTACTTTTAACTATGTTTGATAGTGAGTTCTAAAATGAATAAAAATTACCTAATAAATCGATATTAAAAATATTCTTTATGAAACTTCAATGTCAACTTAGTCTCTATACCAAATAAATACCTTAACTAATTTTTGTTAGTATATTTCATGCTTATGTTGTTTCAGATACTTATACTGTAATTACTAGAAATATAGAAAAAATAATTTATATACAATGTTATCAATTAATAGATTTTATATTTACAATATTTTATATTTACATCCTGATTTTTGACCTACAGAAAATATTAATAAATATATTGTACAGGGTGGGTCAAATTGAACGATTTTAAAGGGAAACACTTTTTTCTATGGGAGACAGACGAAAACTAATATCGGTGTCTGGAGCTCAATATTTATCTAAAATATGATGGTGAACAACAGCACATCGATATGTGTTACCGTTTCGGAGTTATGGGGTGTTTTTAAAAAATGCGAGCAACCAAGACATGAGATTTTGCTTACAGGTGTTCAACATATCGACCGTCATCTGTTATGGACAGACAGGATCGTTCCTGAACATTTCTCGCGGAATTAATTAACTCAATGGGGGTAAAAGAGACCCTCGCATAATGGCTAAGTACTCTAATTATTCTCTAGATTAACGGGCAATTTAAAAATAAGAACCCTTATTCTTTCTCAAAGATAAAAATCCATTAAGGATAACAGGCACTAAATCCGGCGGCCTCCACGGCCAACGGCTGGAATCTTGGTTAGCTATTCAATTATTCTCGAAATTGGCTGAAAAATTTGCTGATAACTTCAGCTTTCTGTGGCGGTGCCTTATCTTGCTGGAAAAATATGTTTTCGAGTTCCACATTGGGGCAGATCATCAATAAGGAGTCCAAAGCCTACTAGTTAAAAGTAGCGAACTTATAAAAATTCTGTATTTCGAAGGGGACTATAACAAAATATCAAGTGTGCTATATTTTTGGAAAGGTAATTTTAAGTTCTTTTCACTTAATTAAAATAGGGTGTCCCTAATAAAAAATAAATTTTTATGTTGATAGTTCTTAAATTATTAATTTAAAATATACTTAAATTCTATGTAAAAAGGTGCTTTGGAAATGTTTTATATCTTATACAAAATTTTCCATAGCAAAAGAGTTACAGCGATTTGTTAAAAATGCAGATTTTTGAAAAACACTCCGTGACTCCGAAACGGTAACAGTTATCGATGTGCGGTTTTCACTATCACGTTTTTGATAAAATTTGAGCTCCAGACACCGATATTATTTTTCGTCCTATATCTCCTATAGGGAAGGGTGTGTCCCTTTAAAAGCGTCGAATTTTACCCACTCTGTACATATTTTTATATTGTCTTAATTTTAGTCATGCATTTGTATTTACATATTTATAACAGTATTTAAAGAATATTATTTTCCATAATGTCAGATTATCTTTTTTAATTTTTTAATGCAGTATAATAATTAACTTTTTTGGACATGTTTCCAATGTGTATTTTTTTATTTTTAATGGGGTATGTTCAAAATCAAATGTTGGTTTATATTAGTGCAGGACGTCTTGGAATTATGCTGATAATAAAATAATAATGATTTCCAAAATTTGAGAAACTTTGATGAAAATAAGTTAATAGGTGACGCTGTATGATATACAAATAATTGCACAAACACAAGTAGGCAAATAATGTTACAGGAAACTGTTCAGATCGAATTTCAAGTTTTACCTAATAATGTGTAATGTAAGCGCCAAATGCTGTGTCAGTGTAAACATTAAAAATTAATAAACATTTACTTACGTGTAACTTTAGCTCGGGTACAGTGTAATTTCCGTATTGGTCGATGATACATTGAGCTTTCTCCACAAATGCTTTCTTCGTTTCTGGTTGCCACCAGTCCACTAGATTTCCTTCTTTGTCGAACTGTCTTCCTTGATCGTCGAATCCGTGAGTGATTTCGTGGCCAATCACAAAACCGATAGCGCCGTAATTCATGTATCGTGGCCTATCGGCGTTGAAGAATACACCTTGGAGAATGCCGGCAGGGAATTCTGGATCAAAAAGGTTTATATCAGTAATTTAAAGCAATACAATAAACATTTATTAAAAACATAGAACATTCGCAGCTAAGCATAAGATATCTCTAATAAAATATACTTTGCTTCGCTCAGTTACTTGAATGCTCAATCAGAAACTGAAATATCAGAATCGAGATTTCTTTCAGTATTCTCACTTTGGGGAGTAAAATATAAGTGGACCAATCAAATTTTGAATTTTCAGTAGTATGTTAGAATTTTTGCAAAATTACTTGTGGGAAACCGACAAAATATATCTATGTATAATAAAATATATTGCAACTGGATTAGTTCTAGTTCAGGGGGGTGACAGTGAAATAGGAAAATTGGAAACAGTCATTAGTATCATTCCTGTCATCTCATCTCCTGACGACAAGTATGGCCACCTGGACAAAGACAGCAATGTTTCTGTCTAACTTCATAGTTTAGAATTGACAGATTTGTTCTAGAACAAATTTCGACGCCATTTTAATTCTCTCAGTTCAGTTTTGTTTTGTAAATTCAATTTGATAATTCGGCTAAAGTTTATAAATATAAAGATAAAAAAGCATATAAAATATACAGAGTGGTCCGAACTGTATTGCGGAAACTTCGGCAGCATATTCTGCAGATAAAAATAATTAAAAAAGTTCGTATAAGTGTATGTCCTAAAATGCTTAGTTTCAGTGATACAGGGTATAGAAATTTCATTTTTATTTCGATATTTTCCTTCTTATTCAAAGATATTTTCTAAATAATTTCTGAAGTAATGTAAATATTTCGATGAAAATAATTGGTGTCTGGGGTTTTTTTGACATGAGAAATTTGATTTTGATGTTAATATCACTTCTACTAGTAGAGGGCGCACCTACATGTGTTTTAACTGTTTTGAAGCGTAATAACTTTTTGTCCGTACCTGTATAAGACTACCGAGCGAAAAAATATACATCTTTGTGACTTTTTACGTAAAAAATATCTCTGTTAAAATCGCTACGAGCAACCGTTCTTAAAATATTTAGAATGGAAATAGTCAATACATGTCATTATGGACGAAAAATAAACACGTTGAGTAGATAGTTATTTCACTGAAATAATAAATTTGGGAAATTTTTTATTTTTTTTTAAATTACTCATAAATTTTTCTGCAAAAAATGATGATAAAACAGTTTCTGCACGAAAACATTTTGAAATTTATGATTTCAGTCTAATAACTATTTAGTCAACATATTTAATTTATGTCAATGATGACAGGTATTGATAATTTCGATTCATTAATATCTCGAAAACCACTACTCGTAGCGATTTTTACCAAGAGACCTTTTTTCACGTAAAAAATGTCGTAAATGTACATTTTTTTATTCAGTAGTTTAATACGGGTACGGACGAAAAGTTATTACTCTTCAAACCAGTTAAAAAATATGTAGGTGGAGCCCTCTACTAGATCATATTGACATCAAAATCAAATTTTCCATGTCAAAAAACTCCCAGACACCAATTTTCATTCAAAAATTGACGTTACTTCAGAAATTATTTGGAAAAAATCGAAATAAAAATAAAACGTCTACACCCTATATCTCCGAAACTAAGCATTTTAGGACATACATATATACGAACTTTTTTACCCATTTTTATCTGCAGAATACGCTGTCGAAGTTTCCGGAGTACAATTCGGACTACCCTGGATCATTTTTTTGCAGAAAAAATATGATTAATTTAAAAAAATAAAAATTTTCCAAATTTTTTATTATTTCAGTGAAATAACTCAACATGTTTATTTTTCTCAGATGGTCGTCAAAGGATTTCCCAACCACTATGATGTCATCCAGGTACACCAAACAGGTAGTCCAGGATAGTCCCTTTAACACAGACTCCATTAGTCTTTCAAAGGTAGCTGGCGCGTTGCACAATCCAAAAGGCATGACGGTAAATTGCCACAGTCCAGAGCCCACCGAGAACGCTGTCTTCTCTCTGTCTTTCGGCGCCATGTCGACTTGCCAATATCCACTTTTCAGATCTAACGTAGAGAATATCGTTGACCCCGCCAGCGTGTCTAGAGTATCGTCTATCCCCGGCAGGGGATAACTATCCTTCTTGGTAACATTATTGAGCTGCCGATAATCAACACAGAACCTGGTGGTACCGTCTTTCTTCTTTACTAGTACTACCGGCGATGTCCACGGGCTGTTAGATGGTTCGATGACACCCTCTTCTTTCATTTCTCGAAGGATTTTATCAGCTTCTTCACGTTTGGCGAGCGGAAGTCTTCTCGGATTTTGTTTGATTGGTCGCGCATCTCCTGTGTCAATTTTATGTTGTACTAAATTGGTACGACCTCTCTGTCCTGCTTTTCCTTTATCAAACACATCTTGATACTTGATTATCAGGTTTCTCAGTTTTCTACTATTTTCGGGAGATAATCCCTTAACGTTTACTAACTCCTTCACCATTTTGTCCGGAATTTTTGAAGTCGAAACTTTGGAGGCTTCCACGCTTCGAACGACTGAGGAGACCGAACAACAGTACCCTAAGAGGGTTCCCTTCTTCAAGGATACAGAATAATAATTAATAATCTCCTCAACATGTTTATTTTTCGTTAATAATGGCACGTATTGACCATTTTCATTCTAAATATCTTGAGAATGGTTGCTTGTAGCGATTTTTACAAAGAGAAACAGTTAAAATCTTTGAATAAGAAGACTAAGGAAGGAGCATATCAAAAATCTTAGGTACACCGCGATGGGCCTCAAATATGGCCGACTTAAATTCCGGTTTATCAGTGTCGTTCTAATTTTATTTAAAAAATGTAAAACTATGATGTAGGGTAGACGTGGGGTAGACTCAATAATTTGTTGTTTTATTTTACGTTGTGAATAAATGTTGGTAGTTATTAAAATTGTTATAAAAATATATAATTCTAATAAAAATAGATAAGTTATAAGTATTTATTACCACAAATATCCGATACGCTACTGAAGCAGGTAAGTCAAATTAACGTAACTAAATTCTTTGACATCTAATCTTTGACAAGTAATAAATAAAAGCTAAAATGCAAGAAAAATATATAATTTAGTTAATTTAAGTGAATTTCATAAATGATCGGTTTACTACACGTATCTATATTATATAGTCACTTACTAGCGAAAAGTTGTTCCATTATTTCACTCGATTTTTGCCGAGATCTACCGCACGCTACACAACCAACTATTTTAGAGTCTTTTTCGATAAATCGCGATAGTGTCACTGTTAATTTAAGTGCTGCCACAATTTCCATCTAGATTTACTACCTTTATACAACTATCAGTAGTAGAATAAATAATAAATAACATAAAATAAGCTCCGTAAAGACTGACAAATCCACAAAATTTCAAATCAAATTCAAATGTGTCAAATGAATCGTCAAATAGAACTGTCAAGGATCCCCACCCTAGAGTGCTTTTATGGTGCTTTTTCCGCCAACCATGCATGAATACATGGATAGCATATTATGCTCCTTCCTTAGTCTTCTTATTCAAAGGTTAAAACACATGTAGGTAGCGCCCTCTACCAGTAGAACTCATATTGACATCAAAATCAAATTTCCTATGTCAAAAAACTCCCAGACACCACCTTTTTCTTTAATGGTCATAAGCGGGAGTAAAAGACCAACCACACGAACATACACTAGAGGCGCCAACAGTCATCAATCGTGTAAAAATTGCGAAAATTTAATCATCTAATTTTGCCACAAGGGGTCGCGCTTAACTTTTTCATTTTTAATTCAATAATCATTGTTTTCAAACTATATTATTAGACTTTGTTGTATTTTGTGAATGTATAAATGTTTTCTTAGTATAAAGTTGCATTAAAGTAATTTAAATTATATTTCATACATATTTAAGATTTAAATATTACAATACATATATGTCAGTTGCCGTCTAAAATGTCATCTTGATGAAAAGTTAGTTATTGTCAAAAGTAGTTAAAATCATGTTAAAATATTAAAATTTACAAGTTATAATTAGATATTTTATATTATTTCAACAACAAATACATAATAGTACAGCGTAATTTTGATATGCAGATCCAAAACAAAAAGTGCCGTTATATTTTTCAGTTTTCGTTGTCAGCCGCCGAAGTTTCAGTGATTTTAGTGTTGTCGGATATTTTTCTTTGTGAAATAGAAATATTGCGTTTGGATTGCAAAACTAAAAGTGGAAGTTTTATTGCAATGTGAGTAAGCGTTTGTCCATTTTATAGTTTACTTTTTTCATATCTACGACAAATATACATATATATCGAAATTTTATAATTAGTTTTATTTAAAAAAATTTATAAAACAAGCTTGTAATCCTGTAATTGACATAATTGTTATGTAATATATTCCATTTAAATGTAATATATTACTTCTCAATTAAAAAAATGTCAATTTAAAAAATATATTAAAAATATATACAGGCATTAATTGAAATTTTTTGAGTGCGAACAAACACGAGAGGCGCTTTATTATTTACGTTCATTTCTTAACATGACAGACGAAGTTCTAAAGGGGGATGTTTTGTGTCAGACACTAATTTTCATCTAAATATTGACCTTAATTTAATTATTTGGAAAAAATCGAAATAAAAATAAAATTTCTACACCCTGTATCTCCGAAACTAAGCATTTTAGGACATACATTTATACGATCTTTTTTACCTATTTTTATCTGCAGAATATGCTGCCGAAGTTTCCGGAATACAATTCGGACCACCCTGTATACAATATACCACACCTACAACTTTGAAAAGCACCCTGGTAAGTGCCTAGAATGAAATATCATGTATAACAACCATAGAGTTAAAAATAATAACAACAGTCTAACGGAAGACATAAGAAGAAAAGCGGTAATAGATTAGTTAAAAATTCAGACTCGACATAAAACGTTCTTGCAGAATAACAAAGTTTAGTATCCACAAAACCGCTTAGAGTTAAGAGTATACGGAAAATATTTGGCATCTAACAGTAGAACCAATCAACTGAATAATTAAACTGACTATTTAAAAAATTTAAAAAAATCACATCCCGACGTTTAAGAAAGAGCTAGAAATAAATTAAGACACGCAGATATTAGCCTTGTCAGCTAGAATGGGAATTAAAGCCTATTATATGCAAAAGACCGTCAGGACATCCATGGTTACGATGGAGGCAACGTAGTCATGGAATAGTCGAGTATAGTGAAGTAAGGTAATAAAATAATAAAGAAGCATTAAAGACTTAACCTCTTAGTCGGCCTTAACCTACAAGGATTAGTAATAATCCAGCATGATAATCTCGATGATAATGATTATGACAAAATATAAATGAAAAACAAAATAGGAAAAATACTTACGAATACTGTTTTCTATAGCTGAGTAAAAGGCGTTAACAACAGCTGGACGTCCGTGAGTAATCCAGTCGGTTTTGTTAACTGGTTGGCGCAATCTTTGAAATGAAATCTTCGTTCCAAACAGTGTCAAGTTGAGGATTGATCGTAAATATTGGCGTTCATCAAGTTCCAACTGAAAAATTAATACATTTATGAAATAACTCTAACAAAATATTAGAGAATAAAGCCATACGTCATTGTAAAACTCTTCCAACTTTCTGTTATCTAACAACTCATCCGGATAAGCGATATGTGTAGACATAGACTTAGCTTTGTCCAAGGCATTTTTTCTGGTTTCCTCATCCATCCAATCCACTGTTTTTAAAATGTTTTCGAATTCTGTTCTAATATCAGCCACCATCTCCTTAGCGTTTTGTCTTGCTTCCTCATTAAAATATTTTCGAACGTATAGAGCGCCTGATGCTATTGATAAACTGTAAAGATCCAATCTATATTTATAAAACAAAGTTCTGTCAACTAAATCTACATCTACAATCTACTTTTCTCATGACAAATTTTATTTTCTGTAAGTTTGGTGAGCCGTTCTACGTTGTTGTGTATTTTATAAATGATTTAATGAAGAGTGCTAAAATCTGGTAAGGCGTATGAGTACTTGACCTACAGTGAGATTATTTTAAATTTTATAATGAGACTTTATAAAGGAATTCATAAGGAACTTTATAAATTTTGTTTGATATACCTACTACTTTCTTATCTTGAAAAAGATAAGATTTTTTTTGTCATAGTCTTGTTATTAATTGAAATAAAAGTAATAAGTCAAAAATATCTACTCAAATATGAATAAAACTCTGAAACAATTAACTCACCTTCCAGCAGAAATGTCGATACATTCTTTCCATCTGGCTTCTCTTTCTGTTCTTCCTGTGACAATTGTGGTGTAGTCTAGTTGTCTCTTTCTAAGGGCATCGTTTAAGTAAGAAACAGATGAAGCTGCTGCTCTCCACATAACGTAATTAGCCTGAACTCGTTTGGGTGTTCTAGCGATAAGAGCTTCGAAGTCTGAGATATACTTTGGTACACTAACAACAATTATCTAAAATGCAGAAAATATTGTTCTAAAAGATATTCATAAAGATATAATATAAAGCACCAAAGTGGTATCTAAAATAAGTATGGTTAAACGTTGTAATATCCATACAAATATAACATATTAAATAATTGCGCAACCATTATTACTTAATTAATTACATATAAAACAAATCATCTTTTTTTTTTAAACCATTTCCGACTAAATGTCAAATAACAAAGATCAATTAGAAAAATTGAATGTAGGATAGTAAACATTCTAGAGAAAATTACAGCAATCAAACATAACAGATTAAAACAACGGATTTAACACATTAAAATATACTATGGATGCATGTATGTTTTGCTGTTCATGCATCATCAGTAAATGTGTAAATGCAAAAAAACTGCATCACTACAAAAGATATGCATTGTCTAAGCCACGAGCCAAACTGATTTTGGAAAGAATATGAAAAATGTAACTCGGGGAGTTCACAATTGTAATGTCGGGTTCAGACCAAGCAGACAAAACAACGACCAGACAGAAACATTTATGTTTTATGACAAAATTGCGACAAATCTAATACATTTCTGCGACATTTTTGTCTCATTTTTGTTTTGTGTCAAAATTCGGAGACTTTTCAATGTTCTGTCTCGAGTCGGTAAAGATCAAAATATCTATGTTTTGTTCGTATATTTTACGACAAGTTGTCGGTGCAGTATGGATGGCGTGTGCTGAAAATAGTAGGAGACCAGTGAAATCACACATGGTTAATAAAACTCATTCGCAACAACTAAACTTTTGACATTGTTGCACTTTTGTCCTTGCAGTGTGGACAATTTGTCTCAAGTTTGTCTTGTTTTTGTCTCAAAATCGTGTTTACTTTTTGTCGCGGACCCGGTCTGGACCCGGCATAAGAGACACACGCGGACACACGATTAACACTGAGTTCACAATGTCCGTCTAGTATGCCAGATGCAGCTTAGAGGTGAATAATTTTTGGACTGAAACTCAGTTTAGTAATCTGTTGATGATGTTAACATTCTTAAGAAAACGTGCATCCAAAGCGTATTTTTATACCTTATTGTGGGTGATTTGAATCTTTCGATTGAAATCGATTTGAAGATTAAATAATTAAAATACAATATTTAATGAACGCAGCAAAATGTATGGTATATTAAGTACTGGAGTTAAATTTAAAAAGGATAAAGCTATGCTTACCTCATGGTGGCCAACTTGAGTGTCAGGCGCCAAAAGAGTGTTGATATATTCGGCCCAAGGAATGCTTGGGAACTTGTATTGTAATTCTTCTACTGTCATTGGATTGTATAAAGCTGTGGCGTTTCTTCTTTTTTCACTTGGTAGAGATATCTGAAAGCATTGAATTAATTCTCGAATTAATTAATAATACCTACTGCTCTCAAAAAAATTTAATACAACCTATTATAATAATTATTACTAGGAACTACTAATTATTAGTAATAATAAGAATTATTAAAGTAGAGGGATTAAGTTTTTCTTACATTTAATTGTTACATATTGATCAATATGGATTTAAATATGAACTTTTATTTATGTTATGTTACGGCTAAAATGGATATTTGGCTAGTGGCTAGTTTTTAAACTAGCCAGCTATTTTGCAAAAACCACTGTTATTGTGTTGGTTAGGTGAGAGTTTGTGGTGCTGGTTGTGCTGTTTGTTTGCAAAGTAGCTGGCTAGTTTGAAAACTAGCCAAGTATCCATTTTAGCCGTAACATATATAAATAATAGCCCCAAAATGAGTCACCTTTTAAATCATCAACATCAGAAAGTTCCCTTAAGTAACGTATTGAGAAGCAATTTTTAGCAAGTAATTTGTCAAAGTGGTGAAATTGGAAAGTAACGATTGAATGAAAAAAAATATTCGTTAGCAAGCCAAATCCATTTTAGGAAACTTAATAAAATTTCCCTTACGAGGTAAAATAGGGGATAAAAGTTTGTATAAAAATATATTCTCTGTTAATATTTGATCTTAGAATGCTATCAGTAAGAAGCACAAAAGAATATATTGAAAAATGAAACATTTAAGGGATAAATTGAGCAATGGATTAAACAAATTTGGTTTTTCCCTTGCTCGAAAGTGGAAAATAACGATATAAAAAATATCGTGTTTCTGAAATAACTATAAATGGTCGTTAGCTCCCGAACTATTAAATAGTTACAATATAAATTAATAAAAGTTCTTTAAAACAAATAAAACGCAATTTTATGTAGGTCAAGGTCAAAACACTGTCATTGGTCTTAAGATTATTTACGTTACAAAATACTACATTGCTAAATTCTTGCAAATTGCTCAGTATTGTAGACGACGACGGTTGCCAAGTTCCTTCAATTCAATTATCACGTCTTATTTAAAAAGAATCAAAATATTCATTAGCGTAGTTCCGCAAATGTAGTATTTAAATTATCTAAACAGAGTATCCCACCTATTGTTTTCAATTTTAACAAATCACTACGTACAGTATGAGAACTAAGTTTATTCGCAACTACTTTGAATACTCAGCTGTTTATTCGCGACTACTTTGAATACTCAGCTGCCTTTAAATTTTCAAAAAAAAACAAGCATTAAAAAAGACTATTTCGGAGTTGGATATGTTTATAAAATCTATTGTACAAATATAATATTATGGTTTCGACGTATAAACTGAAAAAAGTAGTTAGTTTCATATTTTCTCTTTATCGTTTTTCAAATAAGTCCAAAATAACAGAGTTATTTTACTTTGAAATTTTCCAAAAAAAGAGAGATTTTTTGCTAAAATTTTGAGAACCACTGGATCTTTTCTGGATTTTCTTTTCTTGTTTGTTGCCATATTATCAAGAAATTGTGTTTTTAACGAAAAACTAAAAAAAATCCAAAAATTTCGAATTTTCAATTTTTTTTCTCGTGAAAAAAACCTCATAGGCTTGTTTCTGGGGTTGAACAATACTACAAGTTAAAACACTTGCACTTATTTCTAGGACACCCTGTATGGTGAACATAAGGTTCAAGTAAATTTTCATAGGGGTGAAACTGTTTTTTTTTATTCTATAACTAAAGTATTTTATTTAATTCAGACATTTTTTATTCAATATTATAAATGAAGGTAAATTTGCTTTGCTATAAATATGAAATATCGGGAATGATAATTTAACTTAATATTTAGCATTCTACGGTAATGACTCATTATTTTTATATGCTACCGTTACTTTAGATTATTTTGAGTGGCTGCAATGACGTCCCGTAATCCTGCTGTTTTACAAATAAAAACCGATTGTTATCTTTTAACAGCAGGATTACGGGACCCTTAAACTACCTAGCCCTTTTGTCTAGGTATAAGGCTGTAAATCCTTCGTTTAAAACATATCGGCCATTATAATTTTCAAGAGAGATGGATTATATTACTAAATTTTTTTACAGGATGACCGAGGTTTCCGAAAAAGCTCTGTACAGGGCAGGGAGCAAATACATATTTAAATCAACGGATTTTTTTTATTTTATTTTAATCATGGATTTAAATAAAAAATATCAACTTGTTTAAAAACTTATAATAAATCGAAAAATAACTAAAAAAGTAGTAAAAGTTATAAAAACTATTTTTTTATAATGCTATACAAAATTATTGCTATAACAAATATATCCTATATCTATTTCACGAAATAAAAGTTACACTTGTTGTTGTAACGTTTCAATACTTTTAATAAATCGAAAAATAAAGGTAAAAGGTAACAGAGATCTTATACCTACTTAATATTTATTCATTAAATTGTTGGATTGATTTTTGAAGTAATTTCGTATGAATCCATTTGTCTTTTAAACGGTAGATATTTATTTTGAAATCGTGAAGTGATATATAGAAATCCGGTATTCGAATACATTTTATATACCTATGTACATATACGCAAACTCTAGTGCAGAACTATTTTGTTCTGATGTTAGGTTATATTTTGGATCCCGAGAATCTATAATCTATGTCAAAAGATATGTTGATGTCAAGGCTGTTTTATTCTTTTATATCTTTTTGAAAGAGCTGTATGTTGATCAAGCTAACTTCTGCCTTTTTCAATTTATCTTCCAGTTCTTTCCAAATTTTTACGCATAATTTCTACTTTTTGTCCTACATTTTGTACTTTCCACTTTGAACACTAGATAGCACTAATTTTATTCCCGACTTAAGACAGTCTAAACAAAATCGCTTGGATCTAAACGGATGCCTTTTTTTACGGTAATAGGGGCATCGCCAAAGTTTACAGAATAAAATATATCGGTCACCGATGTGGAAAAAAACTCGCGCCATAGAAATGTTAATATTGTCAAGAAAAATGGCGCATCCGCCAGAAATTAAAAATGTATTACTGGTTGCCTGCACAACCGCAACGTATCCGCCAGAAATTAAAAGACTTTTTCAGGCGCCATCTTTTAGTCAAGTCGAGAAGTAAGGGAATCAGACAATAGAATTGTCTGGTATGAAGAAGTACGCTTTCCGAGAATTGGGGAAATTTCGAGAAGCAGTCAATAGAGTATATAAGCCGGAGCCATCGACAACGGAGACAGTTTTTGAAATTTGAATATACCGCGTGAAAATTGAAAATCGGACAATTTGGTGAAGGAATCTTATAAATAGTTAGTTTGTTGTGTGTTATAAGTTAGTAATTGTGTATAAAGTGAGAAAATAAATTCGTTAAGTATTTTATCGCGAGTTTAAATTAGTGGACCCACGGAATCCGTAACAATTGGTGTCGGAAGTGCGATTCAAGAAGATTTTAAGAAGAAATTAAGTGGATTGGAAGATTTTTAGACCGGATTAGAGAATTTTTATGGTTGGTACGAGACAGCAAGCGAGGAAAATGGAGGAAGTAAGCAAACTATTGGGCGATTTTATGGAGAATATGAGAAGAGAGAAAGCTGAAGAACAAGAAAGACTACGTAGAGAAAAGGAAGAGGAAAAATTACGACGTCAACAAGAACAGGACCGGCTTGAGAACATTTTCGAAGACTTAAAATTCAACGACAACAAGATAAACAAGAAGAACAGGACCGGCTTGAGAAAATGTTGGGTAATTTGGAAATTCGTTTGGAGGAGCGACGTCAGAGAGAAAAGCAAGAAGAACAGGACCGGCTTCAGAAAATTTTAGAAAATCAGGAAATTCGACTTCACAAAAACTTCGAGGATATGAAAAATGAGCAACAAGCAATGTTGTAAGTACGTTGCCAGGAACAGCAGAACCACTTCCAAGAAGCCGTAGAAGATCTTGAGGAACGCCTTCAGCAGAAGATAGAAAGATTGGAGATGGACCTACAGAAAACCAAGGTACAAGTAAGGACACCTGGCGTTCATGGAACTGCGAACCTGAAGGCACCGACCTACGATGGACAAACCACCTGGACGATGTACCACCGCCAGTTTGAAGCAGCGGCTGCTGCCAATGGATGGACTGACCAGGAGAAAGCAGCGGCACTCATCATCGCGCTGCGTGGCCCTGCCCTGGAATTGCTACAAACTATTCCTGCAGCCCAACAGCAGGAGTACGAAACCTTGGTTACTGCATTGGACCGAGATATGGCGACCAACATCGACGTCAACTTTACCAGGCCCAGATCAAGACACGCATGCAGAGGTCCGGAGAGAGTCTGCAGGAATTTGAAGCAGACTTACGTCGGTTGGTACACCTGGCATATCCAGAAGCACCGGAAGGGTTTAGGGAGGAACTCGCCGCCCAGTGTTTTATCAGCGGATTGAGGGACAACGAATTACAGAGGGCGCTACAAATATCACGATTTTCTACCAGCAGCGAAGCACTGGTCAGGGCGCTGGAAATCGAAGCTGCTTTTAGCGCCATCCCTAGACCGAAGATAAGATCGGTAACGGTCGAGGAACAGCCCGAAAGCACTCACAGAGGTTTGGAGGAGATGTGTAAGAAAGTCGACAAACTATGTGAGCTACTAATAAACAAGGGAGTCAACAACACCCCGACAGAGAACCAGAGAAGATTCCAGGACATAAGGTGCTTTAGATGTGGCAGGAATGGCCACATCAAACGGGATTGCCGCGTTCAAATGCGATCCCGTTCACCATCCAGAGAACGTAGGCACCAGGAAAACTAAAATCAGTCAATACTAAGGGGCGAGTATTGACTGGGGAGAACAGAGCCCCCAGGATTTTTCCATTAGAAGTCTAGGAAGAACCGCTGACAGTTTGGTGATCGACGGGAAAGTCAATGGAAAGGGAATCCGAATGACAGTGGACACTGGCGCTATGGTTTCGTTGGTGCGGGGCTAACTCAGTGCAAGGATTGAAGCTGATGCCTCTGAGAAGAAGAGTATGTTTACGTACAGTTACGGGGAAATGGCCGTTGTACGGGGAGAGGCTATCGTCGAACTGAAGTTAGGAAATTTGAAGTTCCAGCATAGCGTTTTAGTGGCAGATATTGAAGATGACTTCATCTTGGGCATGGATGTGATTCGTCAACATGGATTTTCGTTCGATCACCAGAGAAATATCCTGAATATCGGAAATGAAGAGTTTATGTTATCTCCAGACGAGGGACCAGGAAGAATGGATGTAAGATCAGCGGAAACTGTGGTGATACCTGGTAATACCGAGAAGATCGTATTCGGTAAAGTGGAGAAAATCGCTGGGTGCTGTGTTGGACTGGTACAAAGTAGCGACAAGAAACAAGATAGGTACTTAGTAGGAAAATCATTGGTGAACACCGACAAGAATATACCGATCAGAATTGCGAATGTTTTCCCGAATTGTGTCAAGATCCGAAAAGGTGACAAGATAGCCATCTGCGAACCTGTAAGAAGTGTCACCCGATGTGATGAAGTGTCGTCAGCTGTTACACAAAAGGCATCCCAAGAAACACTAAAACATCTAGAACAGCCATGGGATCACCTAACACCTGAGGAGAAACAGAAGGCCAAGCAGTTCCTGCTAAAGCATGGCAGTATTTTTGAGAAGAACAACAGTGGAAGAACGGATTTTGTGAAGCACCGGATTAATACTGGTCATGCTCAGCCGATTCGACAACGTCCTAGAAGGGTGCCCCTTTCCAAACAACAAGAAATGGAGACAATGGTAGATAAGATGCTAGAAGATGGAGTTATCGAAGAATCATCGAGTCCATGGTCATCTCCTGTTGTTTTGGTGACGAAGAAAGATGGTAGTACACGATTCTGCGTGGACTATCGGAAGCTCAATGACGTCACTAAGAAGGACAGCTACCCACTGCCACGTATAGACGACACGTTAACCACACTGGCAGGTTCGTGCTGGTTCTCCACTCTCGACTTAAAGAGTGGATACTGGCAAGTTGGTCTGGACGAGGAAGACAAAGAAAAGACGGCTTTTTCTACAGGAAACGGACTATACCAATTCAAGGTCATGCCGTTTGGATTATGCAATGCTCCAGCCACTTTCGAACGTCTCATGGAGGTGGTGTTAAGAGGATTAACTTGGAAAACGTGCTTGGTTTACCTCGACGATGTATTGGTTATGGGAAGAACTTTTGAGGAGCATTTGCGAATTTAGAAGAAGTCTTTGGCCGCATACGGAATGCTCACCTGTACTTGAACCCGAAGAAGTGTAGCTTATTCCAGCGACAAGTGGAATTCTTGGGTCATGTAGTCTCGGCAGACGGAATTTACACCGACCAGAAGAAAATCGCTGCGATCAAGGATTGGCCTAAACCTCGCGACAAACATGAACTTAGAAGTTTTCTGGGTTTATGCACCTATTACAGAAGATTTGTCAAGGGATTTGCCAATATAGCTGCACCCTTACATAGACTTACAGGTGATGAAGTCGGCTACGAATGGAACACCGATTGTGATGTAGCCTTTGGAAGACTTAAGGCGGCTTTATGTTCAAGTCCTATTCTAGCCTACCCGCAACAACAAGGGAGGTATATCCTGGATACCGACGCCAGCAATATCGGCATAGGTGCAGTGCTATCACAAGTGCAAGATGGCGAAGAACGAGTGATAGAATATTACAGTCGAGTTCTATCCAAACCAGAAAGGAATTACTGCGTTACCCGGAAGGAGCTGCTAGCAATTGTGAAGGCAGTTGATCATTTTCATAAATATCTGTACGGCCAAGAATTTTTAATTAGGACAGATCATGCGGCTCTCAAGTGGCTTATGGAGATGAAACAACCTGAAGGTCAAATAGCACGATGGCTCGAGAAGCTCCAACAGTATCACTTTACCATCCAACATCGTGCTGGAAAAATGCATGGTAACGCAGACGGTTTATCCAGAAGACCCTGTCAAACCGATTGTAAGCACTGCTGTAAAACGGAACAACGTGAAGGCACTGTCATGATAAGGAGTTTTAAACTTGGAACCGATGAACAGTGGACGACGACACAATTGAGGAAAGATCAAATGGAAGATCCAGACATCGGAGCAATACTACGGCTCAAGGAAGGTAACGGCGAGAGACCACCGTGGCAGGATATTGCGGACAGAGGGCTCGTTTTCAAAGCTCTCTGGGCTCAGTGGAATTCACTGGTTATTGAGAATGGATTGTTAAAGCGCACATGGGAAAGTGCGGATGGCAGCACAGTAACAACTCAGTTACTGGTACCAAGGAAGAAAGTTACCCAGGTATTGGAAGAAATTCACGGTGGTAAAACTGGAGCCCATCTTGGGGTAAACAAGACCTTGAGCAAGCTGAGAGATCGCTTTTACTGGGTGGATTATTGCGAAGATGTCAAGAAATGGTGTCGACAATGTAAAATTTGTGCAGCCAGCCAAGGACCAAGCACTCGATCTAGGGGAAAAATGAAACAATATAACGTTGGACTGCCATTCGAAAGAATCGCTGTTGACATTGCAGGCCCATTCCCTGAAACGCACAAGGGCAACAAGTACGTTTTAGTGGCGATGGATTATTTCAGTAAATGGCCAGAAGTTTTTGCCATTCCAAACCAAGAAGCATCGACTGTAGCTGAAGTATTAGTCATAATGTCTTCAGTAGATTTGGAATTCCTTTAGAGCTTCACACTGACCAAGGAAGGAACTTCGAGTCAAGACTGTTCCAGAAGATGTGTGATCTGCTTGGTATTCACAAGACTAGGACAACAGCTTTACATCCGCAGTCTGATGGGATGGTCGAGAGATTCAATAAGACCATTGAAGAACATCTCTCGAAAATGGTGGATGAACATCAAAGAGATTGGGATCAGCATATACCACTATTCCTAATGGCATATAGAAGTGCAGTTCACAACACCACCGGACTTTCACCATCGAAGATTTTATTTGGTCGAGAATTACGGTTGCCTTGTGACTTGGTGTTCGGATCACCAGACGACAGCACCACGAACGTAGAGGACTACGCGGATGAACTGAAGGAAAGGTTATTGGGAATTCATAAGGCCGTGAGAAGTAAGATTACGCTAGCCAGTGACCGGATGAAAGCTCGTTACGACCTCAGAGCTAATTCTACGGGATTTCAACAGGACGATATGGTATGGTTATATAACCCACAGCGCAAGAAAGGGAGGTCCCCAAAGTTAACTCCAGCATGGGAAGGTCCTTATACAGTCATCAAGAGGATAAATGATGTTGTGTACCGGATTCAACGCAGCCCTAGAAGTAAGATGAAAGTAGTTCATCTGGATCGATTGAGAGATACCAGACAGGAAACCTTGATCGGGACGATCAAATTTGAGAAGGGGGCAATGTCAAGAAAAATGGCGCATCCGCCAGAAATTAAAAATGTATTACTGGTTGCCTGCACAACCGCAACGTATCCGCCAGAAATTAAAAGACTTTTTCAGGCGCCATCTTTTAGTCAAGTCGAGAAGTAAGGAATCAGACAATAGAATTGTCTGGTATGAAGAAGTACGCTTTCCGAGAATTGGGAAATTTCGAGAAGCAGTCAATAGAGTATATAAGCCGGAGCCATCGACAACGGAGACAGTTTTTGAAATTTGAATATACCGCGTGAAAATTGAAAATCGGACAATTTGGTGAAGGAATCTTATAAATAGTTAGTTTGTTGTGTGTTATAAGTTAGTAATTGTGTATAAAGTGAGAAAATAAATTCGTTAAGTATTTTATCGCGAGTTTAAATTAGTGGACCCACGGAATCCGTAACAATATTATCGATATCGAGTATAGTTACGAAGATTTAACATAATATTTTATTTTGTAAACTTTGACTTAACCATTTAGGATAGGACCTTAACTGGAAGTAAGTCGTTAATTAATTGGAAAAATAAATAATAATTTAAATAGAAAATTGGTTAAAATTAAAAAAATCCGATTAAAATAAAAAAACTCTGAATAAAAAAACGTTTTTATAAGAATCTTGATTTTTTGCACCCTGATACAGGGTGTCTCATAAAACATGTGCCATCTCTCGTGGCGAGATTGCATCTATATATTATAAAAATAAGTTTTACTTCTTATATCAACATAGCTTCGATTCTGCTTTGTTTCGTAGTTATAGGTTATAGGGGGTTAACATATTATTTTTTTTCGATTTATTATAATTTTCTTTCAAATGATTTTAGCGATTTGAATGAAATTTTGAGAGTAAAAGTTGCTAGAAATGCGACATAGTTAATGCAAAAAAGTGTCGACATTATACGGGTTAACACTGAATATTTTTCTAAAAAAATGATGTGTGCAATTAACTTTTTAAAAATTTACGCAGAAAACTGCTTCAATGTCAATACTTGCAGCTAACTCTCTACTTTTATACAATACTTATCATTTTTTTTGATACAAAACACATGGCGGTGCATTTAAAATACTGGAGAAATATACAACATTTAGCCTACCCTGTATATATTATATACAGAACACCTAACACATAGCCTACCCTGTATATATTATATAAGATTGCAAATATTGGTAGGTTGAATTTTAGAAAAGACACTATTATACAGTAATTTTTCGGATTTAGATTTTTGAGAGGGCTTTAATTAGGCCGTAAATTTAGTTTAAAAAGGTTATATTTCAGAAGCCACTCGGTATAGTATCTGACATTATGATATCTTTGGAATGGAAATTTAATGGGAAATCCAATGAACTAAAAATATAAATATAGTATTCTATGTAAAAATATATCGAACTTTAATTTGAAAATAAGTTTGAATCACCCTGTATATTGAGGAAAATATTTTCAAATGTGCGTTACCGTTTACCACAGATTCCTTAAAAAAATTAAATGGAAATTACAAAAAAAAATTATTATAGATCTTTTTCGGAAGCCTGCAATTTTTTGCATATGAATTTCACAATATCCAATTGACATATAAATAAACCCTTCATAATATGTTTAATTTTAGTACATATTAAACAATTTTGAAATTAATACCAAACCAGCTGCCGAAAGAATAATACAAGCTTGAAGATCCTTGCAGGTTACATGTTAAAAAATAACATAGTAAAACATAATTTTCGTTATCTAGTAGGATATATTTATGGTACTTACATTTGCTAATTTGATTTCAAAATCAAGAGATTCCTTTAACTCATTAATTGCTCTGTCTTTCTCAGCACCAAATAGTACTGCAATATCAACCATATAATCGTAGTAAGCTTTTACTAACTTATCTTCCAATCCTTTGGTCAAAAATTCCCTTCTGAGACCCAGTGATGCTTGATCGAGCTAAAAGAATTTCAGAGAAGTTTTACATAATAGTTATTTATGATATAAGTGTGATGATATATCATGCACTATTTTTTCTACAAAAAAGTTTATGCTCGTATATATCAAGGTATTATTACTTTTTACGTTAATGAATAATTCATGTCATTCTGAAATCAAATTAATTATGAAGTTTATGGTTGCTAGGGTAATTTCAGTTGCTTCAGTGTTAAAAGTAAATCACGTGACTTACTTTTGGCACCAGTGCTAAAAGTAAATGACTTTTATCATCAGTGACATAATGTCACATTTTGGACACTGACAGCATGCGTTAAAAATTATATTTTTACTGACGTTTGTAGAAAAAATATTTTATCTACAACCGTTTAGTTATAACGTTTTTACATCACTATTGTTTTAGTATTTCAGTTACGTTATGAGATTCATAACACAACTAGTGGTGTTATGAATCTATAACACAACTAGTTGCTATAATAATGAAAAACAACTACGAACATCTAAATATATTAACTTTTCCGGCAATAATGATTCCGTGGCGCGTACTGCGGCAAGTTCTACATCTGAAAGGAGACTGTCGGAATCGCTCATCGTAATTTTTAAAATGATTTTTCTGAGCACAAAGTGCTCCCGTTTACTTGACAGGGCAAACTGACTTTTCAGCATAAATGTGACAAATGTCATAGTTAAAGGTGTTAAAGGTGGGCGACTAATAAACGAAAATTAAAACAGAATTTTCTTATTTTCTGGTTGTAGACAAAACGTTGTACATGACACGTGCGTTTAAACATGATTACAACACTCGTGTGATTAGAACGACTCGGTCTACGACCTCTAATCGTTCATACTCGTTGTTGTAATCATGTTCATAAACACACTTGTACTGTAAATAACTATTATTGATTTTCTTTACATTACTCACATCTATTACTCTTTTGGTTGAATTTTTAACATCGATGCCCACTGAAAAGTCGATGAAGTAATCTACGCTGTAACCGAGTTTTCTAAACTTGTAAACGGATTCTCTCCAGTCGAAGTCTCCTTCATTCCATTGTAGTCCTTCCAATACTGGCCATCCACCAAGATCACTCAAAATCGAATGAATTGTAGTTAATCCTGCGAAGAAAATTATTATATTTATGTCAGTGCATTTTAGTTTTTAAATACTCCTGATGGATGAAATTAATCGGAGAATCATGGTAAAGAGAAGTTACTTTATTGAAACAATACTATTGCTTTTGTTTGCAATTTTCAAAGTTATAATGGGCATAAAAATGTTTTAGTAATAATCTGTGGTAATAATAATAAATAAAAAAGTATATAAAAAAACTCACTACTGTTACAAGTTACAAATAACACTGTTAAGAAAAAAAAACTCCAAACCATTTTTTTTGAGGTAACAATAGGGAATTAAAATATTTCATATTTATGTACCGGGTGGCCAACTAAGAATGGATGCCGCCAGGGGCGGATACAGGAATTTATTTTAGGGGGGGGGCCAAATAAAAAATAATGTAGAATATGCTTTTTAGGGCGCTATTTTTAACCCAAAAGCCTAATATTTAACCTAATGTATGGATTTTAGGGGGGGCCCATCTGTATCCGCCACTGGATGCCGCCGGCTATATCTAAGAAACTACATATCTATAACTTTGGGAAAACTATTCTAATAAGTCAATCGACCAAGAGAAATCGCTGGAAATTATTTTCAAGTTCGAAAAATGTCCGCTATGGGGCGTATCTGTTATGATCACAATCTAACCAAACTAAACCAACCAACTAAAATGTCCGAAAGTCGGACAATCAATAATTTTATTAAAATTTCTAGGAATTTTGTGCCGCCATATTGCTTTTAACAGAAAATGGCCGAATTTCGTATGGCCGAAAATTACGGGTTTATTTCATATAACATCATTTAGTTATCCCAAGCAGCATTTGGACGTCGGGACAACGTTGTGTCACGCGACCAAACGTCGGGGCGCAACGTCGGCACAACCTCGTGCCAACCCTAGTCTGTAATAGTTTGGAGAATAATTTTTGGGTCGAAACGACGTTGGATACCGACGTTGGCTAGAAGCCTAATTTAGTACAAACTGCAACGTTGTTTAAAATCCTAATTCACAGAAATACAAAACTAATATGGCGTCTAAGTCGCGTTTTATCCTAAATTGGGATAATTATAGTAAAAATATTATTTTTGCTAGAGACATATGTCAGATGGCAGAAGGAAAACAAAACAAAGTATTTAAGTGTGGAGTGATGCTCTTAGATCATACTATTGCTCACTTAACCGACTCTGTAACTTGTTACCCAAGACAAAAAGTTAAACGCAAACAACTTATTGATAAATGTATTGTTTCTACTTTGAAAAATACTAATGGGCCTTAAAATTAAAGAAGTTTTAAAAATTTTCTTGAATTTTTTTTTTTTAGTAAAATGAGAATAATTTATTCGCAGTCGAAAAAATTGTTTCCGCGTGATTTTTAGGGTCAAATATTTCAAGTTAATGTATTCAAAAAGCAAGAATTGCTATTTTAGGAACGAAACATTTTCTTATTTAACAACATGGCGGCTTTCACTTTGTTGTTTTGGGAGATTAAGATGGAGTAGTTCGAGTAGTCGCATACTGGACTAATAAAGTCGCAGTTCAGCCTTAACAGGTAGTATACTAGTCGCAAGATTGCCTAATTTAGTCATCCTAGAGTCTAGCTTGTGCCGCCCTCTATAATCTAAATAAACGAGGGAGTGGATAAACTATCGGTAATATATGCCGATGTATATTTAAATTTAGTTTTATATGTACCTTTCTTATGTCCCATTTTAAATAAGTTTTTTTTATAAAAACAAAAACAGCACTGAACTGTCTGACTGAACAGAACAATGAAGTGAAAATTTAAGATTTAAGGTTATGGTTCAATACAGTTGCAAAAAGGTAGTGCCTCGACGTCCTACCAACGTAAGAATAAGGAAATCTAAACAACGTTGGAATAAGTAAAACAGACGACGTTTGCATAACGTTGGAATAGGTCCTGAAACTGACGTCGGAAAACTCTATATTATCCAACGTTGTAACTACGTTGTCCGAATCACCTAAAGATCACTTAAGCAAAGGTTAGAAGACAACGTTTATTCGACGTCGCAGAAGCTTCCTACTTTGCTGTAGTACTAGTCCAACGTCGGCACAACGTTATAAAAACGTTTAAATTTATTTTAATACCCAAGGTAGGGAGCTAACTATTTTTTGTAACTAATCCAACGTTGTGTTTAGTAAACATGTGGTCGCAAGTCGTGAAAATGCTACTTGGAATTAATCCAATTCGTCCTTGATTTCACTTGTTTTCGTGTTTTGCCTGTTGTTTGTGTTATTTATTATTATATTATAAAGTTTATGTCGCTTGGGTCACTTTTCATATAGCACCGAAGGTGCGAATCTTAACTATATGCACTACTAGTCCAAATCTGTCCTTGATGCAAGTAGTTCAGCACCAATAAGACCGTTGGTTAGTAAATGCTTGGGCAGGAATTCTAGGATGGCAAATGACTGGATTTTTTAATCATCCGAATGAAATGAACTATTCATAATTTCTGAAGATATGAATTGCCAGTTTTGATAGGGGATCCATCATGATGAAATTGCAACAGATGCAACAGGTAACGGTTACATTAATATCCATAGTGCAGTTGTGCCGCTTATTTTGCTATGAATCTGTGGGGCTTCTTGGATACCACTTACTTTAGTAGACAGACAAGCTTGAGCGGCATATTTCCATGGCCAGTTAGTTCATCGGATTCAAATGCCTAGGTTTTTATTTATGGAGTCGAATCAAGAACGAACATGGATAAATAACAATTAAATAGCATTAAAATAAAATTAAAATGTATGTTTTGATATTTTGACGAAACCAATTTACCTCTTTTTGTTTCCTAGCGTACTACGATAATTTTTAGACTTTAAAACCCTAGACGACAGCCGAATATGATTTATTTTCTAAAATTGCGGTTTGCGCTGATATTTTGGAAATTATGTGTTTTATTTAACTGTGAAAAAAAACATAATCTGCTATATAATTTTTTATGCAAACGCGCAATATCGGTTATAATGTCAAACAGCGCCTTCTATCTACCACAAAAAAATCTATGGAAACAAAATTTATACTAGAGATTATTAAGCTATTTTAAACGAGCCCTAGTTTGTTTAAATCGGCTAACCCAAACCAGAGTAATCCTTATTTTAATATTAGCAAGTTTTACCTTCCCCCACCACTTTATTTTATGAGATAGAGCAAAATACTTTATATAAAAAAATACAAATTTCTCGGTGATTACAACAGTAATATTTAAAATACCTGTTCACCTGCATACTTTTGAGAAAAACCCTGCTTTCTAATTGGCTATCAGAGAAGCGCGCCCAGGCGGACATTTTTCGAACTTGAAAATAATTTTCAGCGATTTCTCTTGGTCGATTTACTTATTAAATTTTTTTTCCAAAGTTATACGATAAGTTCTAGTTCACTGTTCCCAGTTAAATCTGCTTCGATTTATTTAAAAAAATACAGGGTGTTCTATTTGAAATAACGAAGTTTTTATGTAAAATTAAAATTTAAAATAGACCAGCAATTTTTGATACCCCTGTATACATTAAACAAAGCAATTAAATTTTTTAGTAAAGTTTATTTCTCTGGCTTAAAAGTCAGCACAGGAATTAGTTCTGAAAAGCAATGTACAGGGTGTTAATAGTCTATTCTAATGTAGCATGCATTTTTAAATATTCTTAAATATCTCAAAAACCAAAGATTTTAAACATATTTAACCCTTATAATAAATACTTTTTTTTGGGTCCAAGAATCCAAAAATGAAATAAAATACCGGGTGTTCCATAAGAAAAAATATAACTTTGGTACGGATCTTAGTTCTGAAATACCCTGTACATTTCAAAATAATTTTAAATTGTGCACATTCCCTCCCCGCATATACCCATAAAATATTTTGTGTCTACATCTTTCCATTTTCGTATAATCAACCGAGGCGAATGAGGTGCGCCACCCTGTATACACCGCACTATTCATTTTAAATATAGATATTTAAGTACATTTCATAGCATATCTTCTGTTTTAAATATTTCTAATTGATTGGAGATTATTGATGCGATAAAGTGAATCGTATCAGTCTGATTGATTATAACAAAATATTTCTTTGAATTGAAAAGGACAAATACTTTGGTTAAGTGTTAATCTTTCCCAATAGACTGAAACCATAATTCATCTGTTTCACCCTGAGAAAATGAAATGTAAATAGTACGAGTATCTATCTGAACAAAATAGAAATTCTAGTTTT
Organism: Sitophilus oryzae; assembly: GCF_002938485.1. Classification (NCBI taxonomy): domain Eukaryota; kingdom Metazoa; phylum Arthropoda; class Insecta; order Coleoptera; family Curculionidae; genus Sitophilus; species Sitophilus oryzae. The sequence continues at coordinate 6,595,762 of NW_022147434.1, read as the reverse complement.
GATATTGTAGTTTTATTAATAGCGTATTTAAAATATCTCATAATATTAAGTATTACCGTGTATTTAACTTAATTTGTAGTGGTCCGAAATATATTTTATCATATTTTGGCCATTTTTACATAGTTTAACCAAAATGAATCGATATAATTCTGACAGTATGTGTCATCTTAACTCAAAGGTGAATTGTTTTTTTTTGCTATTTTTGGATGTCGTCTGTCAAAATCGTCCTTTCTCTCGCTAGACTGAACTTACTGAAAGTATTTATTACAATGACTAGATTTTCATCTATTTGATTTCATCTTAATTTTAATTAAAAAATTATTTATAAAAGTATGTATTCTTTGCGGCTTGGACAAAAACAAATACATTTTATTAAAATAACGATATGGCTGTAGAAACTTTTTTTTAATGGTGCCAAATTCGCAATTTTTAAAAAATACTTAAGTTGATTATATACAAAACTATATAGCACTCATTTCACATTTTCATTTGTGTTTTTTTTCTGGCATTAGATCAAGGTGCCAAATATGAATCTTGAATCTTTGCAAAACAATATTCTCTACTTTGAATTAAAATGATTTACCCGAAACTATTAAAACTACTATAAAAATAATTATTATAAAACTTGACCTATTATCATTTTTGGCGTAGACAAGTAAGGTTGAATATTTTTCTTACCTTCTTGTTCAATTAAGGTTTTGTTCATACACGCCCTGTATAGTTTCTTTGTCAATTTGAATGGTTTAGGCTCATTTGGTTGTATGGGCTCTTCAATCATTGACCTCAGCTGTTCTTGTAGAGTGTCGCTTATAATACTGAAATGAGTCAAAAACAAATTAAAAAAAGCTATATATAAGTGATTGTGGTACAGTTGTTTTAACATCTCACACTTCATAATGTATTCTTTAGTTTTTATGAGCATATTCAACACCGAAGCCAAATTATTCTGATTCAATGAAGACGGATATAACAAAAGATTTTATAAACAAGGAACAACTGCGTTGTGACTAGGCATTTGCAAATACACAAACAAGTCATATTAAGAGACTTTATTCTCTATATAATTATTGTAAAATACCAAGAAAAATATATTTTGAAGAATAACCATGGGATATATTTAATTTATAGCAAAAAATTCCTTACAAAAAGAGAATTTCGGAGAAAATGCACCGTGTCGAGAGATAGTATAAAATTAAAGGGGGGGGGGCTGTTTTTAAAGCCAATGTTATCTTAATTTTGATCTTAACAAAATGAAACTAAAATGATTTGATCAGAAAAGAAAGCATCTATAATGTACCACTTAATTGCAAAAAGAACATTATACATGAAGTATTCAAAAACCTGCAGATTAAAAAATTTTGCTAAAGAAATTTTGTTTTAGTATCAACTGGATACGAAAAATTATATATCTAGGTAGTGGAGTGCCTTAAGCCCTTATGAGATACAAACCTCGGAATTCATTTACTGTGAACGAATGTTTATAAAACTTTTTGCATTGTATTGTAAATAAGATATATTACAAAGTTTACCTATTTAAATTCGTTGCTTTCACTTTAGTATTTAACAGACATACAAATACATACATACAAGATGGCATCGTTTTCCGGAAAAGCTCTGTATCAGAATTCCTATTTGAGATTTTCACTCCAAACCTTTTACAAAATATATGCTTAATGGTAGTTCACATTTCAAAAATATTTTTATAGATACACAGGGTGAGTCGAGTTTAGTGAATTTGCTTAAAATTCTGGTTCAAAAAATACCTTAATACCATAAAGTATAATAAATAGTCTTTGAGTTATGACCACGTCCATGAGGACGTCAATATAGACGTCCAGGAATCTTCGGATGAGAACTTCTAATCGAGACGATCGACTTATTGTAAGTTTATCGCTAAGAAACCGCCGTTTGTAAACTTTTCAAATTGATCATGAATTGCACTTAAGAACCTAACTAATTAAGTCTAATTAACTAACGGACTACAAGAAAAAGATTAAATGAAGCAAACTTATGTCAAAAAGGAATGCTTCGGGACCAGAACTTACTAGATGTGTTGACTAAGCCCAAAAGCAAAGGCATGGTCTTAATGTAAAAATTACGAAAAATGTTAGTGCCTTCTTTAAAACCGAATATTTCCAACAAAAATAAAGCTAATGAGATGAACCAAAAAACAAACCATCGAGAAAGGATGTATCTAGATGATAAAATAATTTTTAAGTTTCTTGCTGTTTTAACATATTTCACAGGGTGTTTCAAACTTTCATAAAAAATATCAACATTTTGTTTTTCCTCGTATAATTAATAGATGAGGAGTTTCATTTTTAATTTAGAAAAAGATACTAAAAAGTCAAATAATTTGGCAACACACTGCTTAAAAAATCATCAAAATCGGCCCATTAAAATAAAATTTATTAACCTTTAAAAATTATTTTAAATTAAAATACATCAAAGTTTTAAGGTGCCCATTTTTCGTGCCGGTGAATGTATTTCAAAAACTATACATTTTAGTGTGTGTTCCATTACAAAAAATATAACTTTGATGTGTAACTTTTTTTGGGGACACCCTGTAGAACTCTACATAAATTTAGAAAATACTTTAAATTGACTTACATAAGATCAGAAAAGTTCACTTCAATACAAACTTTTGTTCTCCTTGCCAAAACCGCGTCGTATATGACGCGCCACCCTGTATAATTCGGTTTCAATCAAAATTTCAATGATTAGAATATAACCAAAATAGATATAGCTTATGCATTAGATTAATTTATTTCAATAGATTTACTTAGAAAAAGAATTAAAAAAATCAAAATATTGAGAAGGAAATAATTAAGAATTTACTAAAATTACTAAAATAAAAAATTAAAAGCAACGAAAAAAAATGGGTAAACATTTTAGTATTTTATCTATAAAACACAATACAGAAGGTTTCACATTAATACATCCACAGTAATTGAATTCCGAGGTAAAAGTCTCTGGGCACTCCACTAAGGGTCAAGTGGAGCAAAAATGAGACATACCATATTTAGGTAAAAAATTAGACATTCAAATAAAACTATTGAAAACTTATATTCAGTTTTCTTGTTAGGAACATTTAACAATAATAATTTTTAACAGATTATCCCCATAATTTCTTTAACTTTTATGTGATGAATAATGGGAAACCTGAAATTGCAAATCTGTGTCATTTTGAGGTTTAAAACTTTTGAAACTGATTGCTAAACTTTTGTCGGATGTTTGGCACGGACTCCTGTCTTCGCGTGCGTATATAGATTACGGTATGTGGTATAGTAAGGCATGTCCTTTTAAATGAAATCCTGTTGGTATCAAAATCTACTTTTTGGAGGGGTAAATTTAAGGCACACATAGGGGTAAAAATGAGAAAAGGCATGGGTAAATATGAGACAACTTAATAGTTTGTAAATTTTTAAATTTCAGTTACAACTCAAAACTAATAAAAACATGTAAAGAAAACAAAAAAGTATACAGAAAAAGATCTTAAAAAGGCTGCAAAGTTAGTCGGCAGCAGAGATTTAACGCAGTCAAAGCTTTTAATATTGATAAGTAGAAAATTGTGGTTAATGAGATAAATAAAATTCTGAAGGACATTGTCTTAAAGCCACCGCATCAAATTTGGAAGGCGGGACAAAAGTCTAAGCAATCAAGAAGTCCTTTTTAGGACTGCTGTGATGTTTGCTCTTTCAATAGATTTTGAGAAATATTTAGTTCGTAAATTTGTATATCAGTATTTTTGTTGTTCTACGACACTATTAATAGTTTGATATCACTCATTATCTACATATTTTTTTTTAATTTAATATAATTGTTTTACACTTTTATTTTTTTATACATGTTTTGCGGCAGTATAACATTACTGTATTGTGATTTGAATTATATGTAGGCGTCTTTTATTAGTTTATATTTTATTAGTTTTTATTTTTTTATTTGAGTTTTACCACAAACTAATTTGGTTGGTTTGCCTGTGACTTTACTAATAAAAAGAATAAATTTCTATGTCTAATTTCTATCCTCTTACTCTCATCTTTCAGAAATTAATATAAACGATATTTAACCCAGCATGTCTCATATTTATACTTTTTATGAGTCAAATATGAAACAAACTTTTCTGCATAGTGACTTTTTAGGAGTACTTTTGGTATATTTTTACTTTCCCAGTATTATTGTTACCACTAAATGCATTTTCAGAAGAAATTCTTTTGTATTTAAATGGTTGTAACTAGGAAAAAAACTAAAAGTTTTGAAAAATGTCTCAATTTTACACTTGATGATACATTTTTACACCACTTCCCTACTAAGATCGTTGAACAGTGAATTTTGGTGTGGTAACTAACAAACTAACCCATATTCAGTGGTTAGCATTTCAAAAAACGAATATTTTAAGAGGCAACCATGGCTATCTTTTGTCTCGACAAAATAACTAGAATTCAGATACCCTAGATGCTTTTTCGCAAAAATATATGTTTTCTTTCATACGTTACCTGAATGAGGTGACTGACGATTTATCGTCAGGAATGCTGGTTTTCTTCAAAAAATTACCACAAGTGAACTGGTAAAAATCATCACAGGGATCGACTGACTGGTCCATATATTCCAAAACCCTGAAAAGTAATATATATGATAGGTTTTATAAATTAAAATAATAGTTATTAAGCCAAATTATAAGTAAGAAAATCTAATTTAGAAAGAAAACACATATTAAATTTTGAGTAACTTAATTAATACTTTTAATTAGTCGTCACGTGGCAAGCAACGTGTTGTATTTCTATTTAATTAACTAGGTTGAATTAAATTTGAAATATTATATGATTATCCAATTAATTTAATCAATCCATTTTAAACTACTTAAAGCACAAAATATTAAACGGGTGAAAAACTCCATGTTTCGAAAAACTCTATGCCATATTATTTGCTTATTTGAGCTTACATTTTCTTTCATAGATAGGTTGTTAAAAATTTGAACGCTAAAGAAAAATTAAATTATTTAATGAATGAAAAAAATATGAACGTACTCAAACAACCTTGCCCCGTTTGAGACCCATACTATACAGATACAGAGTGCGCTATATACAGGCTGGCGCATCTCATTCGCCTCGGTTGATTATACGAAAACGGAAAGATGTAGATACAAAATATTTTATGGGTATATGTGGGGAGGCAATGTGCACAATTTAATATTATTTTGAAATTATACAGTGTGTTTCAGAACTAAGATCCATACCAAAGTTATATTTTTTTCTTATGGAAAACCCGGTATTTTATTTCATTTTTGGATTCTTGGGCCCAAAGAAAGGCAAATATTATAAGTGTTAAATATGTTTAAAATCTTTGGTTTTTGAGATATTTAAAGATATTTAAATATGCATGCTACAATAGAATAGATTATTAATACCCTGTACATTACCTTCAGAATTAATTCTTGTGCTCAGTTTAAAGGTGGGGAAATAAACTTTACTGGAAAATAATATTGCTTCATTAAATTTATACAGGGGTACCAAAAATTGCTGTTCTATTTTAAGGATTTATTTTATATAAAAACTTCGTTATTTCAAATGCAACACCCTGTATTTTTAAAATAAATCGAAGCAGATTCAAATGCTCTTTCAAACTATATTAGGGTTTCTTATACCTATCTAGCGTAGATTTTGAATAAAAAGCGATTTTTCATTAAAATCGCAATCAAGATGGCTGGTGTCATTTTCTAGTGACATTTAATAACTATTTTCAAAATCGACATTAAAAATCTAAATAAACATTATTATTTAGGTTTTTAAAAGTTTACTTAAATTTACCTACAATAGTTTCATAAGTAAGTATTCATTATTTTATAAAGAAAAATAAAGCAGTACCTGCTAGCGGAACGAATGGATATGTTACTAGTGATTTTATTTTGTGACGAAATTTGCTTCTTGGCCTCAAGGGTTTATGCTCAAAGATATCCAAATAGGAATCTTCCTGATAAGCGTTCCTTTGAGATACTATACTTGTACTATTTCGCAGAACTGGTAGTGCGGTTTATAAAAAAACTATTAGGCAGAAATATGTCGTTGGAAGTGAAGAAAATGAATTTGCCGTACTTGGTTGGCTCTTTTATTGAAAATCCATTTATCTACAAGTCAGCGTAAAATAAATCACAGAACTACTTCTTCGTTTTTCTTGATAGAATAATAAATACATATTTAATAAATATTGTATTTATTATACTATTATAGGTAAATTAAATAAAAGTAAACTGGTATAAATTTAAATAAAGTCCATAAACTAATTTCGATTTTGAAAATAGCTACTAACTGTCACTAGAAACTTGCCATGATGACACAAGCCCTCTTGGTTGCCATTTTATTGAAAAATGGCCCTTTATTCAAATTCTAAGCTAGATAGGTATAGGAAACCCTAATATAGATTGAAAGAGTATTTGGATCTGCTTCGATTTATTTTAAAAAATACAGGATGTTGTATTTGAAACAACGAAGTTTTTATGTAAAATAAATATTTAAAATAGACCGGCAATTTTTGATACCCCTCTATACAATAAACGAGGCATTCAAATTTTTCTGTAAAGTTTATTTCTTCGGCTTAAAAGTCAGCACAAGAATTAATTCTGAAAAGCAATATACAAGGTGTTGACAATCTTTTTTATGATACCATGCATATTTAAACATCTTTAAATATCTCAAAAATCAAAGCTTGTAAACATATTTTACCCTAATAATAAAGCCTTATTTTATGTTCACGGGCCCAAATAAGAAATAAAATACCCAATGTTCCATAAGAAAAAATATAACTTTGGTGTGGATCTTAGTTCAGACATACCCTGTACATTTCAAAATAATTTTAAATTATGTTCATTGCCTTCCCGCATATACCCCACATATACCCATAAAATATTTTGTTTCTACATCTTTCCATTTTCGTATAATCAACCGAGGCGAATGAGCTGCCATGTAATTAAATTTTAATTACATACACGGGGTTGTTAAAAAGTGGTTCGTAAAAAAGTGTTTCGTAAAAAAAACCGTAAAGAACCCGATAACCACCAGTCCTCCAGTGATCTTCTGTAAAATTACTAAAATGGCGCTTATCATATTTTCCCCCTGCACTTTTCTCTACCGGGTGCATCTAAAAAGTGGCGCATTACCAATTCGCAACTATTACTTTTTTATTTTTTTTTTTGAGATAAAACATCGAGATTTGGTATGTTAGTATATAGTCCACTTTTAACATTTTCAATTTAAAAAATAGCAGTTTAGATGTCAATATAGACTTTCATGGTCATAAATTATAAATGTAAAGACAATTTGACTCGAAATACCACGTATCTGGTACCAAATTAGTCGTACAAAATAATTTTCCTAAATATACTAACGAGCCACCCTCGTTCTATTTGAAAAAAATTAGTTATAATTAAAAATACGATTTGCGCATCTTTAAACCGGCCAGGGAAAGAAACGAAAAATATTAGACGATCAATGCTGTTTCCCCAAAGCTCCTTGAAGTTGTAGTCATTTCCGACGAAACAGGAAGTGCGACCGAAAGTAATTGAATATATTAATCAACCTCATTTATGTTATACTAACATACCAAATTTTTTTTTATCTGAAAATATTGAAGGGGTGAACCACATTTAAAAAAAACAGTCGGTATTTTTTGTATTTCATAATTATGTAATTAATTAATTAACACTATTTATATTTATCTAAAAATGCAAAAATTAATTTAACTTAAAAGTTTTAAATAGATTAATATTGTAAGTAACCTATATATACAAACAGAGAAAAAATGTATAGCATACCTTACTCTACGAAATTCTGTAAAGGTCAAAATCGCCAATTATCTGACAGTTATTAATTATACATTATTTAATTCTTAAATATTACGTAAATAAACAACTTTTATTTCTATTTTTAAATGTCGCAGATATTTTATTTCGATAATTTTAGATCATGACCTTGTCCTGTATTATTTGTCATTTTTTAATCGTCTATTTCAACGTTAATTTTTACAATGTTTTATCTAAGAGTGTCATTTAATGTAATCTATAATTTTAAAATAAACTACAAACGATATTTTATATAGAATTGACGTGGAGCACTATTCTGTAGAGGCAACTACTGAATTCGTAAACTATGCTAGTCGAGTATAATCAGCCTCCAAAAGACTGATTTCTAAAATGCTCGAGAACTTTACAATTAGCAAAATGATCTAAAGGGGATCGAAAATTGAAGTGACGATATGATAAATCTATACCGGGTGCGTCTCAAAAGTGACTCACCCCTATAACCTTTTTATTTTTTCAGTTAATAAAACGAAATTTGGTATGTTAGTATATGACATAAATTAGGATTGATTGACGTATTCAACTGAGCGTCCGGATTGCACAACGACCTTAGCGCGTGGCCGCAGCCCAGTAGGCAAGCGAGGCAGCGACGCGCCGATTTAACAAAATAAATAATTTTAAACCTGCCGTCATTTCGTTAATAATTATTGTAGCGTGTTGATTTTTGTATAGAAATACTCATGAGTCTTTAGCGCTTCCGACAAGCCTAAAAAACTGGATTATTTTTTATATTTTCGATTTGTTTACATTGCTCGAGCATATTATAACTTTGAGATAAAAATCTCTGTTATAAATTTTAAAACTGACAGATATGAATACTATCATTTAATTAGTTATACATTTAGTTACAACATTTTCAAAGTTTAGGTCTATCGGTTTATGCTAGCAGTAATAACGAGTATAAATATAAAAATGGTCAGTACAACGCTCGCCGTTTTAGCGCACGTTCAGCTTTGGTTTTAGTTTTAGCGCTATTTTTACAGAAAATATATTCTGAACTTTGATCAAATGACAAGAACATTATCATTGCCGATATCTCCTGGTTATAATATATTTCTTTTTTCAAAATATTCCATTGTTTTAGCTTTAAAAAACTTGAATTATGCGGCTTTTTTGCGAGAGCTACCCTACCTGAGCTGCGTTAATAAAGAGATGGCTATGTACGTCAATCATAGCCACCATAGACTGTAATTTTACCTCGTCACGAGATTTTTTGGAAATATTACACTTATCCAGATTTTTAACTTTTGAGCTTTCTTTTCGGTCGTATTTTCCTCTATTAATAATAAATAATTTAAAAAAACGCACAAATACTACTCGGTAGTAAACAAGCTGTTGCAAAAATTTTCTATACTCCGTGTAAACAAAAGACTATCGCAAATATTGTCTTTCGATTGACGTATATAGTCTAATATAGTATATAGACTCTTTATTAACGCAGCGCCGCGCCGGTAGCTCTCGCAAAAAAGCCTCATAATTCAATTTTTTTTAAGCTAAAACAATGCAATCTTTTGAAAAAAGAACTACATTATAACCAGGATATATCGGCAATGATAATGTCCTTGTCATTTGATCAAAGTTCAGAATTTATTTTCTGTAAAAATAGCGCTAAAACTAAAACCAAAGCTGAACGTGCGCTAAAAACGGCGAGCGTTGTACTGACCATTTTTTTATTTATACTCGTTATTACTGCTAGCATAAACCGATAGACCTAAATTTTGAATATGTTGTAACTAAATGTATATCTAATTAAATGATAGTATACTCTGTTTTTTTTCTCAGGTAAGATTTCCACAGACGATGACAGGAGAAAAGCAGATGACGTCCCATACCAATCTATTTATTTTACTAAAAAAAGTTTCTAATAATTTTTAAGTTAACTATGGATCGGTTTAAATATAAATTCCTCATGCGTCGTCACTTGTTGTTTTTAACCAGTTTTATTGGTTTATTTCAAAAATGACAGATCCTATTTCAAAATATTGGTTTGACGGAACGATGAACGACAAACGGACGCCGATGCGTATGAACTCGCCTTTAGATTTTTGACGTTTGTCAAAGTCTTGCCAAATTATAGGTTATAATTTTATGACAACTTTTGTCAAATACCCTGCGTTTTGGAAGATTATGCATTTTGATTCGTGTTATTACGTGCGTTTTGTGTCTTTTGAAGTCAAGTGGAGGAAAAATCGAGTGAAAATTAACTGTAGAACCCAGAGCACAGTTTATGGTTAATACCCGCTGCCCAGGCAGAAAGTCCTATAGAGATACACCAATAAAGTTACTATCAATAAAGTTCGTATACCATCTCGTCGTAGATAAGTGCATCTCAAGTATGGTAGAAGGACCATAATAAACACATACTAAAATCTGGAGTAGCTATAAAATATCGACATCACACAATAGGTTAATAATGGATTTTAGTACTGGTTTAAAAAAATTAAGATTAAAGTTAATTAATCAACCTGTGAGGTATAAAATTTGGTAAGTGTTATTATTAATAAAATAATTTGTTTTATTTATGTTGTTTTATCTATTTATTTCTTCGGAATATTACAAATTTGTATTTGTACAGAAGTTATATTGATAAATATAATCATAAATGCGGGAAGTTTCATAAAGCTTGAAAGTAAGAAATAGTTCTTTTTTATATTTTTTGGTATATGGTGTCTTGTTTTTGTTTGTTTTGTATTAACACATACCGTTTTTTATTAAATAAAATAACTCGATTACATTTTTTCAGTTTTATACAGTTTTTTTCACAATATTTTGAAGTTACTTGTCAGTCAAATTTTAAATACATATATTAATTTCCTGTATACGTTCCAGTTGTACCAACCTATTTCTTTGTAAAATGAAATAAACTATTTTGAAATTAAAATGACGGACACATCTATCACTGTCAAGGATCTTCTCGTTGGACAGACTATATTCATATCTGTAAGTTTTAAGATTTATAACAGAGATTTTTATCTCAAAGTTATAATATGCTCGGGCAATGTAAACAAATCGAAAACATAAAAAATAATCCAGTTGTTTAGGCTTTTCGGAAGCGCTAAAGACTCATGAGTATTTCTATGCAAAAATCAACATAATTCGATAATTATTAACGAAATGACGGCAGGTGTAAAATTATTTATTTTGTTAAATCGGCGCGTCGCTATCTCGCTTGCCTACTGGCTGTGCTACTGGGCTGCCCGACGCCATGCGCTAAGGTCGTTTTGCAATCCGGACGCTCAATTGTTCTCGGTCACTTCCTGTTTCACCGGAAATTATTATAACTTTTGATTTTTAAATCGGACCATCAATATATGGCTATGACAAAATTTTTTACTTTATTCGATAGAAAATAACACTCTGAATAGAATGACATATTATATGTCAACTTTAGATATTTTCGCATATGGTTTATTTGAAATTATTATAACTTGCGGTTCGGAACGAAAATTTGACTTGAAATACCAAATGTGTATCAAATTATTCGTAAAAAATGCTTTTTCCAAATATGCTAATGACCGGCAACCACCCTCGTTTCATTTTAAAAAAATGAGATATGATTAAAAATACAACTTGAGCATTTTCTAACTGGTCAGGACAAGACACTAAAAATATTATGGTGCGTTTAGACTTGAGCACGCACGCACTGATCCTCCGCGAATGCCCAAGTGTAAACGGCTGTGCGCGCACGCTCACTCTGAATCTGTCTGTGCGCGAGCAGCCGTGAACGTAAGCCGTCTGGTGTCGGTTTTTGGTCCGTGCTCAAAGGGATTTTATGTTTGCGCGAACGCTCAATTTGCACCGGCAATTTGTTTTGTCTGCGTTCGTGCGTGCGTGTGTGATTTTTTCGTTTTCGTTATTAAAATTATGGAGTGGATCAATGAATCTTCGTTATTATTAATTGAAAAATATGAAAAGTTGCCTATTTTATGGGATGTTAAACATTCTTTGTATTATTAAAAAATCAAAAAAATATAACGCATGGCAAAACCTTGTAAATAAAATTAATATTAAATATGTCGATATTAATGAAATTGCTATTCTAAAATTTGTATCTTTTGTTCGTAATTTTTGGTGTTATTAAATTTTGTAAATATTCAAAGTCGGGCCTGGTCATTCTTGTAAAGTTTTTGAACTGACCATAGCCCTCCTCAGGCCCTAAGTTGTTGCAGTAAATTATATCGATTTTTAAAAAAATTTGGTTTGCTGGTGGCAAACAGCGACGATGTTTTCGATTTTTCTTCTTTTTAAAATTAAAAAGTGCATAAAAATGACTGCAGCCTCGACTATTTCTTGGTCGTCCATTATTTTCGCCAACACAACTCTGCTGTGTGCGCACAAATGGATCACTTCATTCGTCGAAAAATAAGTTTTTAATTTGAACGGAGCCCAGAGCGCGAACGAAAGCCGTGCGCGCACGCTCAGCTCGTGCGTGCTCAAGTCGAAACGCACCATTAGACGATCAAATCTATTTTTCCAAGGCTCCTTGATTAAGAATTAGTGTTTTTAACATAGCCATGGCCAGAGCCGCGTTAAGGTTGATTATCACTATACCTTCCGTTTCCATTCCATATCCTTTCCATATTCGTTCCGTATTTTTATTGTATTGACGCTATACGTAAGCTTCCGTTCCGTATCAGTTCCATACTTTTTATTGTACAATTTATATCATTACGAAAGTTTCTTTTTATTTTAAAAAATTGTATCTTTTGAAAAAGGTAATAGATCTAATTAAGAGGTGAAAGAATAAATAAATATCAGCAAAATTTTAACAGAGCTGGTACAAATGTAAGAACTTGACAACACTGTTTCCGATACGTTTCAGTCCATCCGCCAAAAAAATGTATGGAAGGAAAGGATATGGAACGGAAGGGAAACGGAACGGATAGTGTGCATTGTTCTATTCATTTACATGATATAATATTTTATATAAACGGAAGGGAGCTGATATGGAAGGTATAATGAGAATCAACCTTTAAGGTGATTTAGTACCCCAGGTACCATTTATTTTGTCACCCCCTTCAACTAATAAAAATTCAAGTAAAATTTGTTATTTAAAAAAATGCCGCTCCCTATTAGCTTGCCGCCCTAGGCAACTGCCTATCTTGCCTAATGGATAAAGCGGCACTGGCCATGGCACTCTAGAATGAATTTCAAAATACGATTTTTTATTAAGCGAGATTATCAAAAGTTTACATATGATATGTCATTCTATTTAGAATGCTATTTTCTATGGAATAAAGTAAAAAAATACCGAGGGTGCCATTTAAAAATTAAAAGTTGTAGTCATTTCCGGTGAAACAGGAAGTGATCAAAAACAATTGAATACATCAATCAATCCTAATTTATGTCATATACTTAAATACCAAATCTCGTTTTTTAATCTGAAAAAATAAAAAAGTTATAGGAGGTGAGCTACTTTTGAAACGCATCTGGTATAGTAGAGATATTACAAAAAACTTGTGTGTGCACTATGTGCGCAAATTTGAAGTGAAACATTCATATTTACACACAGCTATTAAATTGAAGGATTTGAAGGATGCTTTCCACTTAACATGTTCACCCCTTTAACTTAATATAGATATTAATATTCCTTACTTGGATGCTGTGTGTACACATCCTGGACTGAGACATAATTTCTGTTGAGATGCTTCTTCATCTGGTGCTGTGATAATATAAGTCTTTTGTCCTTGTAGTGCTTCTGCAGTAAAATGTGAATCTGGAGAAACAAAAATTCATATAAATAGATAATCCATACAAATAAATTTTTATGGGAAAAAAGTGTAATTGTAAACAATACAATATTATCGTTAAATATGGAATATTGATTAATAAATAACAGCAAAATCGTTGCAAAGGTCGTGATTTCATTGCTTTTTATATTTTGAAATCAGCTAAAATTTAAATATTTTATTATAAATCATATTTTGCCAAATCTAAAAATTTCAAAAAATTTTGCTAATTGCCAAATTATTTGAAACTACCTATATATATTATATGTTGATATTCAGATCAGGTACATTTATAATGTTGAAATCAATATATTTTGTAATTGGAATGTGTAATAAATTTTGGTCGGCTTTCTAAAGATTGTGATATACTTTTCGATTATCTACACTAAATAATAGTTATAATAGTTATAGACATCAAAGAATAATGATTCTCTGAAGTATTTGTAGCAATCATGGGTTATTAAATATTTCCTAATACCATATTAGAAAATTACATATTTTACTGAACTTTGATGAAATTTCGAATAGAAACCAAAATTTAATTTTTATAGCATGCCCCATTTTTATTTAGGTGAATATCTTAGAGTGTATATTTTTATATACATATTTTTTATTTTATTGAAAGCATTAATAAAATAGTGTTTAAATAATTTCGTTGGTATAAGTAATATCTCTTAAGCGGGAAGAAAGTGTTCAGACGAAAGAAGGAATACGATCTACAGCTAGCACTAAACTATTAATTTCAAAAGAAAATACTCAGCTCACTAAGTACTTTAGTGCATTTACTTTATAAGCCCTTACCTACCAAACTGTCAATAAAGTGTTTATAGAAATCCTAATCAACATATAAAAAATAGAGCAATAGTAACAATATATACCTAACGGATTTTCGGTATTCCTCACAAGTAAAAAGTCGAACAAGGAGATCCAATTTTCCAAAATTATTTTTTAAAGAAACATCTTCAGTAAATAAGATTGGTGCAAGAAAGATATACATTTGGCAAATATGCAAACCATCTAAGATTTTCAGATAATCTATCCTAATCTATCTATCCTAATCGCTAACTTAGTAAAAAAATATACTATAAGGAAACTCTAAATAATATAATAGTCCATGGAACGAGGTATGCTTTGAACAACGAAACGAGACAACAATGGAACATAGTCGATTAGACTGAAAATCTAGAGAGCAGACGGTGTTCTACACAAACAAATCTCTCAAAAGCCAAACGACAGGGCACTTAGCAAGAAGAATTAAGAAAGATGGGACATCAAAATTACCTAGTAGTACTCAAGAGGCTTAAGAAAACCAAGAAGACACACATTAATCAAAGGTGGAGTTACGACATCAAATATGGAGCTGGTAGAACACAATACAGCAACCAGACACATGAGTGCAAATAAATGAACATCATGCAAGTAAGCTCTCGCCGTAATTAATGGATATTGTTTTAAAATAAAGCTTCATTCAGAACCTCGCAATTAGTGGAATCAATTAGTGGATTCAATTAGTAGAAGTTTGTTCCTCTATTTTGAATGCAACCATTCAGAACATCAAAATTAGTGGTAGGGATTTTCAATGAATGGAAAAAGTTAACAAGCTCTTAACTGTTTCACTAATTATACTTCAAAATTTGCCAAAAGGGTCATTTTGGCGTTTGATTATAATCCGTCAAGAGAAAATGTGGTTAGATATCAAAAGTTTATTGTTTTAAGCGACCACGGTCACGATCAGGGAAGCGATAACATGAGGTATCATTCTGGCACACACCAACGCGTTTAAGTTCACCGCCGTACCTATATGTAGTGAGCTATCCTGTAGGTATACATAGGTACAAATTAAAAATGTGAATTATATATACCGAAAAAAAAACATTCTTAAATGTTTACCTACAATATTTAAACTTAAACAATAAAAATATAGACATATGTATTATCCAATCCAATTGCAACTCCAATTTTGTCTCCAACTTTTTATTTTTAATTCTATTATTTTTATAACTTGGATCGGATAAATCATATATAGAATTTTGTGTATTTTTACAGCTTTAATTAGCTGCTCTGTAACTCCATTTCTAAATTGCAACAAGAAAAAACACACAAAATAACGGAAAATTCCTGTCAGTTGGGTCGCGATCACGCGATCACGCGACAAGTTGAATCTGATCGCCACCGCAGAATAGAACGTCGCCAGGCCGCTTCGTCTCTAAAACTCGATCGCGCCAATGTGAAACGGCTCATATACCTATATCCTTCAGCAACTTTTGGCCGCGGCCGCGTGGAGATCGTGATCGCGGCCTTGATCGCACCAGTGTGCGTACAGCTTTATAAGCCAAATATTAAACTTTCTCTATGTATATAACTGAGTACCGCAAGCTGTTGCTCGGATATTCTATTAATTTTAATTATATTTTTTAGACAATGTGAATGATCGTAAACTAAAAACTATAAAGTGTAATTGAAACCAATAATTAATTCCACCAACTGCGTGGTTCTGAATGAAGCTTAAAGCTAATACTGCCTTTATTTTTAACAATACAATGCAAATGCTACTCTACGAATAACATTCACTTTAGTCAGTTATTATTAAACTGTCAAATTTGAATTTCAGACTCTAAAAGTTTTTATGTTTAAAGGAAATTAATTACGCTTCTAAATTCCGTAGAAATTAAAAAGTAACATTAAATCATCAATATTCCATAAAGGTTTAAAAAAATGTGACGTATATTTCTGACAAAATCGATTTATGCTAATCATACTGATTCAGGAAATTTCTGATAAAGTATACAATTCGTGTAATGGAAATTATCTATAATTTTCAGTAAATTTTCTCATGCTTTTCAACTTAACTTCCATGCCCATGATTTTTTTCTAAATATCGCAATTTTTGGTATTACGTGATATATCATTATAGATAAGAAATTTAGTGATAGTAAAATAAACAAAAAAAGTACTAGTAATATTTAAATTTCTTACATATCTATAAAATTAAGTGCCTGACTAAAAAAATATATTTAAATTTATCAGCACAGCAAAGTTAAAAGAAATTTCTCAGGACCTACAACCGAGAAAGATCAAGAATTTTCCTTGATTTAATTAAGAACTATCTCCGGATTGTCACAGGGTTTTTAACAGGACACTGTCTCCTCAATGAACACCTCATTAGATTGAATCTAAGGAAAAACACCCCTCATCATTCGTCACTGAGTGCGCCGAGACGACGATCATTCGTGCCATAAACTTTGGTATTTTTTAGAATTTAGAATGAGTGGGAGGGGGGTTAATCACTTCGACCTTACAGATCCATTGTGTCCCCCTTTCTTGAATCATAACTCATCATACAGTCCCAGGGCTTTGACAAAAGCCAGTATCTGGGACGGTTTTATAGAGGGTAGTTCTCCATCTCCAATATCAGTCGTACCAAAATTCATGGCACGAATGGTTGTCGTCTCGGCGCACTCAGTGATGAGGTGTACTGGTGTTTCACCATCTTCCCCACAGAGTCTGCATTCGCCGTTTCTGTGGCGAACTTTGGTATGAATGATGTCGGAGCTGAAGAACTACCTTCTGTAAAACCGTCTCAGATACTGGCTTTTGTTAGGGCCCTGGGACTGTATTATGAATAATAACTGAGGAAAGGGGGATAAAGCAGATATGTAGGGTCGCGGCGATTAACCCTCTTTCACTTATTCTACATTCTAGCAAAGTTACGTTAGTCTAGTTTATTACCCCCTGGTGGGCATTAAAATCACAAGGGCTATGAAAAGGCAGATATAATATCCAAACAAAGCTGATCAATATTACTCGTAGATCTATTGTCATTCTGCGGTGCTTCTAAGCTAATTAATTACAGAAATTACCACAAAAGAGTGTCTGGCCAACAATCTCTTAAAGCGATAGTCAAAATAGTAAGTAGAACACTCGTCAAAATTATGGGCGGAAAATATATAGAGGTCTACCAACAGAGCGTTGCAAATTATATAGGTATTTAAAGTCGACAGAAAAGCCATATGCAGATTACCTCGATGACATTTCTCATATAATTTTACATATAAAATGATCGATAACGCCGTTTTTATTTGATCATACGGTATTATTAATATTGACAATTTCTTAACATCAGAATTTGTCAAAATCTGCCCAATATACCTTAACATTAATTAGATCTATAAAAAAATTATAAATATTATATAAAATACGCCTATATTAATATTAAATATTATTATTAAAGAATTTAGAGACTTGCGCCCAATTAGCATATTGCCTACCATGTCAAAGATCTTAGAACATGTGTTAAGTAATCAAATGAAAATATATATAAAACATAATAACATTTTAGCAACTCATCAATCGGGGTTTCGAGATGGGCACAGTTGTGCCACTGCCTTATTGAGGGTACCTGATGATATTCTGACGGCATTGGATAAGGGAAATGTTACAGTTCTTGTTTTGCTAGACTACAGTAAAGCTTTTGATTGCTTAAATTATGATGTATTGATGACTGTTCTTCGTTATTATGGCTTTTCGAGTGATGCGTCGAAATTGATTGCTAGCTATTTTACTGATCGAAAGCAAATGGTGAGGGTGGGTGCAGATATATCTGGGTGTATCGAACTGAATCGTGGTGTACCTCAGGGTTCTATCCTTGGCCCACTAATGTTTTCTATCTATACATCTCGCATTGCAGATGTTGTTCGATACTCGCAAACTCATGCATATGCGGATGACACACAGATGTATGGTTCATTTTCCAGAGACAATTTCAACCAAGCCTTGAACAGTATTAATTTTGACCTACATAATCTGTATTGTCAGTCTCTTAAGTATGACCCCATACAGCACATCAAATCACATTTACGATGTGTTTACATTATTAGACGTAGACACAGGGTGACACAATTCCCCCGATGTAAATATGCTACATTTACACATTGTAGTTCAACACGTATGCACAAAGGTTAAACGTCCGCCTCACAATGTAGCCACAGTATAGCATTTACGTATACACAAAGTAAGGGATACACAGTGTGCCGTAGGATACACAGTGCTTGTGTATTACGTTTAAACTCTGTTTACACATTGCAGTTGTGACTACCGCGTGTATACGTAAGTATTTTGCTTCGTATATACATCTTGTGCTAGATAAAACTACTTCTTATGAACGAATTTAGGAAATAATACAAGTTTTGATGCCTAACTTTTCGTTCTTTTTAAGAAATATTTAATCAATGACATCAATTATGTCTTTATAGAACGAAAATTAGGAAGGCAAAACTTTGTATTTTCCAAACGTACCTCGATCGTAAATTCAAGAGAAGTAGCCTTAAAATTGTTCCATTTTTGTTTTAAGTGGTTAAAAAATAAAATTCTTATATTTCTTTATATCATGAAACGCAATATCGCAAATAACACAATAATAATAATTATTTACACTACAGAAACCAGAAGTAAGAAAACACTGTAAAAGAACAGAATTTGTATAAAATGTATTAAAAATATAAGTACCTAGTATAGCAACATACTAAAGTAGTAAACACTGGTATATCGCCACGATTTGGTGGACCTCGTTTAGTCATTTTTTTCTGCTCTTTTCCCTCCAAGCAGTTGGTTTGTTAGCATACTCATTCAACGAGCACTCTGTTGGACTTTGTTGTATTTTATTTTCAAATTAACAAACTCATCCTTAAATTTTATATGAAACTGATTATTGAATATTAAACATATCTGTATATTGATCCATTAATAACTTACCGAATATCAGTGTAAGAAGTTCTTTGAAGTGTTTAAATCTTTCTTTCTCTGGTCCATTTAGATTTTTATTATTTCCAATTTAAAAAAAAATATATTGCAGAGCTAACCTCTTTATCATTATACGAGAATATTTGGAGTTTTCATAAATTGGAGTCAAAATTTGGTAAATTGGGTATCGAGTAAGGGAAGAGTCGTTGCTATAATATTAATAATACTCTTAGGAAGGTATAACAAGGTAATTAAAAACTTGTGCTTACCTTAAAATCTCTTTTGAACTACACACAAACAGAACATTTATATAGAGCTTCCGAATGATAAAACAATAATGGCTGCTAACACAAACCACTCCTAGAAAGGAGAAAGGAGAGAGGACACATAAGATACACTTGGTCGGTGTATCTACGCTGAGGCTATCCGCGCATGCGCACACCTTCATTTCATGCTAGAATGTAGACACAACAGTAAACTATTACAAAGTGTCTATATAGATATTTATATTATGTGTATACGTCACATTTTTACAAGGTGTGTACTATAGGCACAACTATGATACGAAGTATCACACATACATATGACTTATACATTGTATGTTTTATATATCGACGTCAGATTTCATCATTTTAATAATTATTTGTTACGTTACAAAAAACTCTTTAGAATCTTGAGTGCATATGGTATACAACTAGTAAATACTGTATCACACAATTCTATCAGTATAAACCTGCGTGTATCTCATATGTATATGTTAGAACTAGATGAACACTTAGGTTCACTTTAACATATTTTGTTCCTCATGTGTCTCCCTTGTAGAAACGTAATTTTATTTGGACGTGCTGTATGGGACTTAAACTTGAATCCTAGAAAGACAAAGGTTATGCTATTTGCGGGTAAAAATCATTATCTAAAACTTGTCAGTCAAGTTAGGTTAAATATCAATGGCGAGGAATTGGAAGTGGTTGAGGAGGCCAAAAATCTGGGGGTCATTATTGATCGGTCTTTAACATACGGGAAGCATGTATCTGTTTGCATCCAAAGGGCGTATGCTGGCCTTAGACAATTGTACCCTTATCGTGACTGCTTCAATTATAAGTTAAAGGCTAATTTATGTAATGCTCTTGTCTTGTCACACTTCTCCCATTGTTCACCTCTTTTTTCTCGGAGCCTAAATATTTATGATAGTTACCGCATACAAAAAGTAAAAAACACATGTCTAAGATACATCTTCAATCTCAGGAAATATGATCATGTTTCTCATACACTGCGAGATATAAATTGGCTTAATATGAAGAACAGACAACTCTTGTACATGTACTCACCCTGTACATTAAACCTGTATCATAAGATAGTAAAAACGCAACAGCCAAAGTACCTGTTTGAAAAAATGCAATTTAGAGAAGAGGCTCATAATATTAATTTACGCCAGAAGGATAACCTAACTATTCCCCTCCACAAGACATCTTTGTATGAGTCATCTTTTTCCTATACAATTTCCAAATTGTATAGCGAATTGCCAGCTTATATAAAAGCTACTGAAAATTTAAACCGTTTTAGATTTTATGCCCGTCAATGGCTTTTTGATCTACAGTAGATTTTTTTGTTAATTTAATTGCGTTTCAATTATGTATATACTATTTCTTTTGTTTTCTTTTTAATGTCATCAAGGAGTTAAATGAAATGGAAGAGCAGAGCTCAGTTAGACTCTGGGTTTTGCTCCTTCTCATTTAGAAGTGACTGCCTCTTTTGTTTGTATTTTTTTTTGGTTATAGTATTTATTTTTTTTATCAGAGTGTTATTTTTTTATGTTGTAATATTTTTTTTTGTAATATTTCTATTTTTATTTGGGAATAAAGACATTTATTATTATTATTTATTATTAAATGTCTCACTAAAGTTCAAAACTACAAGAATAGACAATTATCTTTTGCTTGACCAATTTAATATTTACATAAACCAAAAAATTGCATTCTACAAATAAATAAATAAATAAGATAAAATACGTTAACATTAAGCTATTTTAGAAAAATAAATGTAGTCTATTCAAATAAAGCTAGCAACTATAAATAAATAATCTTTTCTTAATTCATGCAAAAATTTAGTCAAATATTTTCTTAATCTAGGTTAACTTCTTAATGTACAGGTAGCTGCTATTGAATAATTAAAATCCGAGCACCGAAAACGATTGTCCTGTTTGGACATTGTAATGCAGTCCTCATCCTACGGACACATTTACATAAATCATGATAACTTGTGAGCGTCTAAATATCTATGTAAATATTTTATATTGTTTATGCAATCGGAATGATAAACAAACCACTTTCTTTTTAATGAATATGACTTTTGTTTTTGTATTATGAAAAAGTATAATTAGATGTAATTGACACTGACAAAATATTATCGAGATAAATATAATTTTATCAATAAAATTACTAATATAAATAATACTTTTGCAATGCAATTATGATTAGACAGTTTTTGTTTCCAAAAGATTTTGTTTTTTGGCAAGTTTTACAGATTCACAGATTTGTTCTGAAATTATGTGTGATGACGTGTTATGATTCCGGATAACAGCGTTAATAGTTTACAACTTTTTTAATAGAAACTTGCACATGAGGCAGGAATATAGTATAATACTATATTTAACAGTATTGTATAATCTAACCTAACCTTACCGGCGAATATAGGAAGTCCTACGTGAATTTTAAATATGATAAATACAGTTTCTGAAATTGGAATTTTAATTTTTTAAAAAGTTCCCATTTTTATAGAGAAAGAGAGAAGCTCCTAGCGAGCATTGATAATTTCAATCATGGGCTACAAAGGCACATTTCCCCTAGGTGATACGAAACCTTGGCGTTTTGGTGGGAAAGCTTCCATTTGGATGCCAAGGGGAATCCCCTCTGACACTTTAGCTGGGTCTAAGGAGCATTTAGCTGTCTTGTCCCTGGCTATAGTGTCGTGGCCCGGAAATTGCACCAAGGCCAATAAAGATACCGTTATAACTCAAAAAGGGGAACACACAATAGATCTGTAAGGTCGTGGTGATTAACTAAAGTCGTGGTGAAACTAAGGTCGTGGTGACTAACTCCTAAACATTCTACATTCTACAATAAGATATCGAATGGTACTACCCTGTCCGTC
Organism: Sitophilus oryzae; assembly: GCF_002938485.1. Lineage (NCBI taxonomy): Eukaryota > Metazoa > Arthropoda > Insecta > Coleoptera > Curculionidae > Sitophilus > Sitophilus oryzae. Next base: position 6,573,292 of record NW_022147434.1, on the reverse strand, counting down.
ATACCAGGCACCCCTTACTGAGAGAAGACAACCTCACCAAAAACCTAAATCCTACCTTCACCCATAAGTCGGGGCACTTATGGGTGAAGACTAAGAGAAGAGCATAGCGGTTGCTGAAATGCTGAGGGTTATTATGAAAACCGGTTCTAACAATATGAATTGACCTACAAATACTAGTAGACAATAGAGTAAAGATGAGCCAAACTTTGATTTTCCAATCGCAACAGAAACTGCAATTGTGGTTTTTAAATCGCAACGACTGTAACCTGCGATTGCGATTTTAATATTTACTATTTATAATAAATAATAATTAATATTTTTAATATTAAATTATTCATAAAAAAAAATATTTTTCTAAATATGGCAATGAGCTACCATTGTTCCATTTAAAAAAATTAAGATATGATTAAAAATACGATTTAGGCATCTTTTAACTGGACGTGGCGAGACGCGAAAAAGAACAGACGATCGAACTTATTTTTTCAAGGAATCTTTATTAAAAATTAGTGTGTTTAACCGGTGTGTTTAAATTTCAATCTAGAAATGACATTCTAGATTGAAATTTAAATAATAATTTAATTCCCGGTGAAACAGGAAGTGGTCGAAAACAATTGAATACATCAACCAATCCTAATTCATGTCATATACTAAGATACAAAACCTCGTTTTTTATAAAAAAAATATAAAAAAGATATAGGGGTGAACCACTCTTTAGACACACCCGGTATATTATTGATCGTGGCCCTATAAAATAATACTTTCTCTATAAATAAATAATATCAGAGAGAAAATTCAATCGCAGTTTACTATAAAATGCTTCAATATACCACAAAAGTACATTCGCAACAATATCGCAAATCGCAACTCCTAAAAATTCGCAGATATGAAACTCGCAGATATGAATCACGGTCCAAGTTTACAAAATCACAATCGCAACAAAATCGCAAATAGCAACAAATTTGCAAGTTACAGCTACAATAATACTGGTTGCCTAAATTGAAACTCGCAAATAGAAAAAATCGCAATCGCAGATTTCAATCACAAAGCCCTGTGGTCTAGTTCCATAGGCAACCCGGTATCTAAACTAATATATTATTACTTATACAGGGTGGTCCGAACTGTATTCCGGAAACTTCGGCAGTATATTCTGCAGATAAAAATAAGTAAAAAAGTTCGTATAAATGTATGTCCTAAAATGCTTAGTTTCGGAGATACAAGGTGTAGAAGTTTCATTTTTATTTGGATTTTTTCCAAATAATTTCCGAAATAACGTCAATATTTGGATGATAATTAGTATCTGGGGGTTTTTTGACATGAAAAATTTGATTTTGATGCCTGATGACTGAATACTCCTATTTGTAGGAGGCACCACCTACATTGTGTTTTAACTGTTTTGAAGAGTAATAACTTTTCGTCCGTACCTGTATAAAACTACTGGGTGAACAATTGCTAAACACATTTCCGTGACTTTTTACGTAAAAAATGTCTCTTGGTAAAAATCGCTACGAGCAACCGTTCTCAAGATATTTAGAATGGAAATAGTCAATATATGTCATTATTTTAAAGATTATTTCTCGACAGTACTTTTAGTATAAAGGATAACATCTCATGTTATATCGGTCTGTTTTTTATCCAATGATACTCATTTATTCATTAAAGCCTCTATATTTCGTTAGTGGTTACTAACATCATCAGGAGGTACCAAGCTACAAGAAACATTATTCTTTACAACAAGGCAGTCTAGCAAACAATACAAATATACAAGATAAGAGTTAACGTAATAAAGAGAAAATCAAAGAACAAAAAAAAACACAAAAATATATCAACAAAAATTTCGTCACAAATTACAATGAGGTAAAAAACATAATAATATATGGCAACTAATTATATATAAGTAAAAACCAGAAATATCAATTAAAGAGTCTAAAATAACTTACAATTAGAGTTAAAATATCGGTACGTGCACACAACAGATAAATTTATTCTATTAATGTAAGTAGGTATATCAATGCGCCGAGATAAAATTCATTTACATGTATTAAAAAATCTTTAACAAAAAACCTACTACCACAATCAAAAACACTAATAATTATTTCTTTATTAACAATTAAAAAAAATTATACATTATTTAAATTTTTGAGATATAGTAATATTAGTATATAATAATATTAATTACGATTAAACGTACACTTGTTATTCTTATTTATTTTATATTATTTTTCAAAACATTGCAATAAATCACACTCAGTTTGTCAATATCCGATCTAAAATTAATGGAGTTTTCTTTATTAATATGTGTCATTTCCAGGAACAGTCTTTTATTATAATTAGATTCACGGTCTAAAACTGAGACATTTTTGTAATCGAAATTATGGTCTTTATCCTGAAAATGAATTGCTAGGGCACAAGAGCGTTTGACAAAAAGATACACACGTTGTGTAGATAGATAATTGACTGAAATAATAAATTTGGAATTTTTTTATTTTTTTAAATTAATCATAATTTTTTCTATGAGAAAATGATGATAAAAAAGTTTCTGTTTAAATTCGATTCCATTATCTCGAGAACCATTCCTTGTAGCGATTTTTACCAAGAGATCTTTTTTACGTAAAAAATGTCATAAATTTATATTTTTTTACTCAGTAATTTTATGCAGGTACGGACGAAAAGTTATGACTCTTCAAACCAGTTAAGAAATATGTAGGTCGCGCCCTGTACAAGTAGGAGTCATATTGACATCAAAATCAAATTTCTCATGTCAAAAAACTCCCAAATACCAATTTTCATCCAAATATTGACGTTAATTCGTAAATTATTTAGAAAAAATCGAGATAAATATGACACACTCTCTATCTCCGAAACTAAGCATTTTAGGCCATAAATTTATAAGAACTTTTTTACCTATTTTTATATGCAGAATATGCTGACGAAGTTTCCGGAATACAGATCGGACCACTCTGTATAAGTGGATTCTTGGACTTAATATGATTTTTTACTGAGTAGCTAAGCCCAGCGCTGCGCTTGGGTTTCCATATAATATAATAATCAATTCAATATTCAATTTCAAATAATAATTTTCAATTTCACTAAAAAAAATCACCTACAACCAGCCCCTTGATGTCAAACTTCGCCACTAACAAAAGGGGGTTCAAACTACCAGATTTAGTGGTGAAACCACTAAGGTGGCAACATAGCAAGGAGAACCAAACTCCAACTGTGGACTCGGAAGAGGTAGATATCCACTACTCGAAGGAAGAACACCTGCTGTGAGAGGAGGATGGGAAATACCTTGTCCCTCTACAACTGGAAAATCTCCATGTATGATGAGTTATAGACTGTATGATTAGTTATAACGGGAATTGAAGTATTGCCAAGAAATGGGCACACAATAGATCTTTAAGGTCACGGTGATGTAAAGGTACGTAACGAGTAAGGTTCCTCGTTACAAGTGCACAGGTTCCATGCGCACAACAAAGGGTGAAATTTAAAAAGAAACGTACATTTTGTTTCTTAACTAAAAAAAAATATTCATTTTCTTAATTCTAATAAACTACCTACTTATTATAATGAGACATGAAAGTGAGCATGAGACTTCATATTTTGCTTGTTATGTTACAAGCCGGTGATGCAAAACAACGTATAAAAAGCCAATGTTTCATATCAGCATAGAAAATCACTCTATATTCGTTAATATTCACCACTAACTACATTTACAAAACTGCATTTGTCACCAATCAGAAGAATTATGTCCAGAAATGTTGTGAAATGCAAATTTCTCGAACCTCATTGGACTTGAACTTTTAAGAAATCGGGTTATTGCTTTCGAGGCTTTAAAAAACACGTCTATCTGTGGAAGTCCGTAAAATGTCAAATACACAATAATCGATGACTACGGCAAATTAAAGCTACGTGATATGAATTTTCGATTAAAAACAATGTAAATTAGTTGAAATTGAGAATTACTAGTCAATATATACGGTATATTTTAGTTTTACTAGGTTAATTATTTTATTGATCATCTTTGCGTTATTTCTTGGGTTATACATTATACATTTGTTTCTTTTTTTATATATTTTTTTTGTTTTGAGTGTTTTTTTATCTTGTCTTTAATATTTTTCCACATTAGCGACCGTAGAAAGGCTACAGTGATTTTGTTACGTAGTTGTTAACGTAGTTTACGCTACAGTGATTTTGATATGTAGTTTAACATTATCTAGTAACACCAACATAATACAAGAAGTAGCTCTAATGATGTAAGTTTAGTTGCACAAATTAAAAAATAAAGTTTGTACTTACTTGCCACTTCCTTATTCCTATTATATAAAACAGTTGCCAATGCAACAATTAGAGAGATTCCTATGATAAAAACTATTGCAGTGATAAGTGTCAAACACCTTTCCATGCTTGTTCGCCTCTTCCACCATGTTGGATTTCTGTAACAAAAGACATATTTTAATAAAACAGGAGGGCATTCCAAAAATTTTTGCAGCAAGTGAAAAACATATTTTATCGTTATTAAAAAAAATGCGGAATTATATCAGCATACCCAATATAGGAAAGACAAAATGACAAATTATGTAGAAATACTCTTTAAAAATGTATTAAGTGGAGTTATATGAGATGATAATAAAAGGAACATGTCTAAAAATAGAGTTTTTGAACTTTTGGCATTCCTATGAGGTACATACTATTTCTCCAAATATGGAAAATTGTTAAAACGACATAAATTACTGTATTTATTAAATATTTGTTTTGCAACTATGAAAACGAAGCAACTGTAAGTAAATAATGCTTCCTTATAGTAGAAAAATAAATATTTCTTGACAGTTATTTACCGTTGCCTGGTAAAATATAGATTTAAGGAAATTTTGATCATTTCTTTCAAAAATGTCATTAAAAACATCAATATTCCTGAATATACATTTATTTTTGTAAAAAAAATATTTGGGATATCTTTCGGAAGAATTTCAGAAAATTATAATTTTTCTGAGGTTTTTTCAAATCTAGTGATTTTTTTAAACATTTTAAACATAGGGATATTAAAACATATATTATATATAAACATTTACTTTTTACAAAAAATAACAATTTTATTTTGTAGATTTTTTTGCAGTGGCGAAATACCCATATTGAATTTTTTGGGAGATGAATCCGTGGGGCCATATAGGTATAGACATAATAGGCATTTTTCATTTTCTTTGTTTCAAATAATTTCAGTACAAAAATGTTATTGTATCTATTTTGAAACTTAAAAAATTAGATAATCCAAATTAAAAAAGCAAAAAAAACAAGAAAGAGATAAAAATATTTTTCTTTGATTATTTTCGATTTTTTTTTGATTTGGTCTTGTAACTCCAATTTCTTTATTCAAGAGTTATTTGTTTCTTATTAAAATTTTTCTTTATATGTGAGAGTGAAAGACATAATAGGTATGGCGAAAAATATATTTTTTGTTATTGAACTTGCTGAATAAGTCCCAATTTTTTTTTATAATTAATAAAACACTTTCCTATTTGATGCAAATTTTTTGGCACACGATATATAAGTAATATGACTATCTTATTTCCAATAAACAAAATTGTTAAAATTTGAATGTTATCATAAAAATCTATTGTTTTGGAGTAATTTACTGCGTCATTAAAAGGGTATATACGTATATTCCTACGTGTCATGTATATAATGTATTAATATAATAATCCGTTAATGCCTTTTCAAAGAAAAATGATATTGAATGATTCCAACAAGTCTAATTCTAATAAGTCTAATCATAATATCATCGTAAATTTTTGTTTATTGTTTTATGTCGGATATATGTAATTCTTTGTTACCTTATGTGATATTATAATGGCTTATAAATCAACGCAGTGGTGTTTACAAACAAATAACTTTTTATTTTTCGTGTGTTCATGGAAATGTATAAAAAAACAATCAAATATACATTTATTTTTCCAAAAAAGTCCTATGGGTATTTCGCAACTGTAAAAAAATCTACAAAATAAAATAGTTATTTTTGTAAACACTGCTGCGATAATCCAACTAAGACTATTGTCAGCAGTGGTTTATGGTTTACTAACAAACAAATTTGCCAAACGGACAAAAAAATACTTAACGTTTCGGAACAAAGAATTTTTTTTTAATTAAGCTATTTAAAATATCTAAATGCAACTACTTGAGAACACTTTGGTTTTTTTAAAACAGATATGTCTACAAAAACCGCTGACGTTCTGTTAAAATGACATTATATCGAGTTAACCCTTAACCGGCGTTAGTCCCTGGGACTCTAGTTAAAATAAATTGTTCCATAACTTTCGTATTTGTCGACCAAGCGACGCGCGTCGTCTAGTAGCTTCCTATGGTGATGGTACCCACATAGTCATAGTGACTAGTCGTTAGTGACTATGTCTAAGAAATTAAAGGTGGCTAAAGCCACAGATCATAACTTTGAAGAAACTATATTAAGATGGTTTAATGAAAGTGAGGAAGAGTTTTCTGACCAAGATCAAGAACCTGAGAGCCATGTTACTACAGAAAATGTTATCACAAGTGATGGCGAGTGAGATGTCTGCCAATGAATCTGATGATCAAGATGAGATGGAGGTTACTGAAACTTTAGAGGACAGTGACACAACTGATCCAACTAAAAAATATTTCTGTTTAATCAAATATTCAAGAAAATTGTGTGTTCAATGCATAGAAAACACCGAAGATTCCTAAATAAAAGCTACACTTGATTTGTTTTTAAACACTTGTCAATTTTTTGCAATTTTACATTAGTGGTGGTTGTATTCTCTTTTTTGTAGTTCCCACCTTGGTGATCACGTTTTTCTATAAGTAATTGTAAAACTTGGAAAATAAGTTTGTTATGATAATGCTTTTATTTATTCACTATTCTAATAAAGAATATGCTTTCCTTCAGAAACTCTCTATTTATTTATCTAGTAATGCTAAAACACTCTATTTGAAAGTCGATTAGAGAAAACAGTATGATTCATTGGCAAGCGATGTAAATATTTGTGATCAGGTAAAATTGTGATGTAAGAGGAGGCTTAACATGCACGGGCGCGGCATCAGTCAGTCGTTGATAGCCGGCCGGCTGTAGTGTTGTGTTTTGTCACAGAGCTGACAAATGGAGGTTGCGAGTCTTTTGACTAATATAGTTGCAAGTTGTTTGACTGTAAGCCAACGGGGTCGTTTGACCACGGTAAGAAAACCTCTGTGACGTCCTGCCTTCGAGTTGGTCTTGAGAGTTTGAGGTCTCCATAATGTCTTCTCGATTGACGATGCGGCGTTGGGATGGTGAGCCACCCAAATAGCTTATTCGATTGGGATGCGAATCTGTTTAGCGACAGAATTGCGTCCGGGGGAAGCCCCTATACTATTTCAGGTGACACTAGCTAGTTGTTGAAGATTATTAACCAATAGATCCGAATAAATGATTGAATTAGATGGAAGATATGGAATGGGATATATTGAATAGAATGTCAGTGATGTCAGTGGCTAGGGGGCGGAGTAACTATCAATTTTATCCAGATCAGTAAATGTTTGTTTTGTTATTTTCATGTACAATGAGAGAGTGCTTGCCAATGACCAACTAAAGGGATATTTTAGGTGAATTTGCATTGTGAGACCCGGTTGAGTAAGCCCCAAAAATAACGATTTTACATAATGTTTGTTGTTTATAAATTTCTTTTTGTAAAATACGATGAAATGTACCATAATGTTCATTTTGTACAAACTGTATTACTTTTGGCTTGTTTGCTTTTTTTTGCTTTATTTTGTAAATAATATGGCTGTAAAAATAAAAATATATTTCCTTGTAAGTGTTTAACGATGTATATAACGAAAAAAATATTATGTTATGATAACACTAATACAGCGTAACTGTATATTTTGGAGTCCCAGGGACTCCGCAACGCATGGAGTGCTAAAATTTACGACCACGCCTGTTAAGGGTTAAACTTCAAAATTAACAATTACTACCTGATAACAATTCTTTAGTAAGGTAAAACCAAAAAGCTTGAAACTTTCTGTATGTTTTTTTTTAATTTGTTATGTTATTTTCTTTAAAATCAAAGAAGCGATTGCCATGCATTACTAACATTTACAGATGCATGAGCAGTACATTTATTTTTATTAGATTGTATTAAAAAAAACTCTTTATTTTTGTTTTACAGTCAATTACAGACAATTCTTAGATTTGTGAAAATCGCCCTTTCTTACTTTTTTTACAGTGGCAAAATACCCATAGAACTTTTTTGGAGAGATGAATCCGCTACAAAGGTATAGACATTTTATACATTGATTTGTTTTGACACAACATATACAAGAAATTGTAAAAAAACCGTTTGTATATTTACAGTTTGATTTGACTTCAGATTTAATATAATTTTTTCTTCAAGACTTGACAATGTCATTGGTGTAGTGCAAGGATCTTCAAAAAAAAAAACAGAAAAAATTAGATTACTCGCTAGTAACATTTTTTCGCGATAAAACGAATATTACGGTATCATGAATTAGTTTTATTCTATAAAAGTCACTTTGCCGATTACGATCAATTTATTTTGTATGAAGAAACAAAAATAAACTATGTAAGTAATAATGTAAGTCCATGTTGAACAGATAGTTGTATTGAAAAATAGTAATAATTTATATCAATGCCCACAATCCTTCTAAATCTGGGGGCACGGCAGTGCCCCAGCCAAATCGGGCACAGCCGTACCATCCTTTTCTCGAAAGTATTAGCGGCACTTTTGACCACCCTGTAACTTCGTTGTAATAAAGCAAGAATATTAACTTTTACTAAACATGAAGACATACTATAACTGGCTAGATTGTCAAAATATCTAGTAATTATACCTCATAGTTTATGAATTCTATATAATAATAGCTATATAGCGTTTAACGCCTTGGGAGTAGCAAGGTACAGCTTGCTATACTAGAGCCGTTCGGTATACAATGAAGGTAATGTGGCTAGCACTACGCTTCAACCGCCTATTATTACCTCAGGATTGTGAATCCCATGTACTCATTTAAGGCTGAGTCGACCTAGGTACCCAAACTATTTTTATTTTAATAAAAATAGTCGGCTGATGAAATGCCGGGTGTGGGAATCGAACCCACACCTTGAGATTGCCAGACTGTACCTCTACGCCACCGGGCACCTCTTCCAGGCAGTTTATGAATTATCCTTTGTCAAATTTCTTTAATTTTGTCACTGGCTCACTTTGCACGATATATAATATTGTACTAATTAAAAAAACTTTATTCTTAAGTGCACTGTTTAGATTTACTTACTAATCGAAATTATAGATTATTCTTTTATAATGATGGTGCCGTGCAATTCCCAAGTCATTATAACTATTCCGAAATAAAGATGTTTAATATTGATACTAGGTTAGGTTAGGTTAGGCTGCTGGGATTTGGGATCATGTTTGATCCCTCGCTCGGAGACCTTGGGCCCATTGCGATACCCCTGTATTGTTGTACCAAACCTTCCTCTTATTCTTTCTTTGTGTCAAAGCACTTCCAGCTCTTTGCAAAGTTCCCGATGTCGCTGATGTTGGCTTCTGCTGCTTCCTCTAGTCCCTCCAAAAAACTTTGCCCTAAAGTTTTAAAGCGTCGGAATTCCAGTGCCGGACAGTGGCACAGCAGGTGTTCTATGGTTTCTTCTTCTTCTCCGTATTCTCTGCAGTAGTCGTCGTTGGAAATTTTTCATCTCACGAGGTTTACCCCCGTGGGACAGTTTCCAGTGACGACACCTACAATTATGCGTACTAGGTTCTTTTTGTGTTCTAGTAGTTATTTTGTATTTTTGCTATCTACCAGTGGCCATAGTCTTCGAGCTGAAGCGCAGTCTTCACGGTGTTACCACGGCTCTTGCTGCTTGGCCTTGATGGCAGTTCCTGTAGCTTCCTTCAGTGTGTTGATCGTCACAGGTGGTGGGTCATCTGCCACGGCTTCTCCCCTGGCCCCCTCTTTGGCGAGCCTGTCTGCTACCTGATTGCCCACGTCTTGATGCAGCTAGGACACTGCTTCTCGGCATTCCATCACAGTTTTCGATCTCACTGATTGCATGGTGATGCTTCTTAAAGCGCCCAAGCTGTCAGAGTATATTACGATATCCCCTATTGATCTATCAGCAATTTCCTTTAGTATACAACTAGCCGCTTCCTTTATGGCGTAAACCTCTGCTTGTAGAACATTACAGCCATCCGATAGCAATTAAAGATCGTCGGATGTCTAGTTTCTCTGAGAAGATACCTATACCTGGACCTCCTGAAGTTGCGGGAGCATCTGTGTAGACTGCTATCTCTTGAGTGTTCATTACTCGGTTGCTTTCCCATTCTTCTCTTAATATAATACTAACAATTTATAAAAAAAAATTGTTGAATAGGAGCTTAAATAGAAACTAAATAAAATAAACTGACTTGGTTTTACATGAGATCTCACTTTCAAGAAAGATTCACACCAGAAAAAGAATTCCTAAAAGAATTGACGTCAATGAATTAACATAATTTGTTAAAATTTTTCGATCGATAATTTGTTTCAACATCGCTAACAATCACTAATCCCAAAATCCTTCAAAATAATCGAACTACCTATATTAATCATTATGCGTGGCTTGGTATATCTATAAATAGGCGAAACAATAAATATGACATAACAATTAAAACTGTTCTTGATTCTCTAATACAATATAATTACTAGAGCTATTTATATCTAACTTTTGAACTTCTTGTTGATGTCTCGCAATCGTACACACGTACAGTCAAAACATATCGTATTAATATTTTTATGTTTACTTAGTTAATTTAGAATTTAGAATCGATTAATAACTGTATTTACAAATATCGGTACGTATACTATTAATACTATGTTAATTGATGTAGATTAGTCCATTAGCGTTTTAATTGGACACTAATAATAAACATGAATGAAGTAATTTAATATAGTTTATGTCACGAAGTTATCGAAACAATTAATAGGGACCTTGCACGACATTTATTTTTAATTCAGAAGTATATGCAATGTTATTATTTTTATGATTGATTAATTGACAAATATGACCGACAACACAAATCGGCCTCACAGTTGGGTTAGAAATTAAAATCTATGTGATATTTTAAGTAAATTTATACTTATAGACATGTATTGTCTCCTCACTTCCAAGCCAATTTTAAATATATTTTTAGCCAACCGGTCAAGCTCCCACCTCTTAACTTTACTGATGCAGTTTTACTGATTTGCTATTATTGAAGTAATGAAACGGCGCGGCGCAGGTTTAATTTTGCCAGTTTAAACTTTGTCCAGACATTATATCGATGATCTTGTCAGAATAAAATGTTTAAAACAGAATTACAACCAGTTCTTCGCAAAGTATGAATTGTTAGTATGAGTTGTAACTGATCATATAGTCTCAGGACTTTGAGAAAAACCTGTATCTGAGACGGTTCTACAGAGGTTATCGTTATATCAGGTTGTCGTCTCGGTGCACTCAATAATGAGGAGGTGTCCTGGTGTTTCTCCATTTTCCCCACAGAATCCGCATTCGCCATTGTTTATTAGCTTCAATTTACTGTGGTGTTCATTGAGGAGACAGTGGCCTGTTAAAAAAAATCCGTGAATATCCAAATGTTGTTCTAACTTAAATCAAGGAAAATCTTTGATTTTTCTCTACAACCTTTATAGGATTCCCATTCCAGGTTACGGATGGAGTCTTTCAGGTTCTTGAACTGCTTTAAGTTGGTTCCTACTTGAGAAGCAGAACTGTTCTGGTGCAGTTAGTAGTGTTCGCTCTTTTTCTAACTGAATCGTTTGCTTTTTCATTATCTTCTATCCTTTGGTGGGCTGGCACCCAGAGTAGGCACCCTAGTTCCCACTTGTTCAGCTTCTCTGGGCATTCTTTGACCAACTTCGAATTTATGGTTACTGAGTTAATCGCTACTAATGCTCTTTGATAATCGGACAGGATGACAAAAAAATTATTTACATGAATTACGAAATATTATGAAACATCAAAAACGACGAATAACTTGTTGAAGGTGGGTTAGGCTGTGGATATCACGCAGAAAGAAATGTTGTGAAAAATTATAGTGAAACTATAATGAAAGAATTAGTTTTGAATGCCAATCATTTTAATGTATACTCAAAACTTGGAAAACTCAATAATTGATAAAAATTTGGTGAATTTAAAAAATTTTACAGTTTTTTTCGGAGTGGGTGGTTGCGATTATATTATGAATATTTAGTTTGATCTCTTCCACATGTTACATATTGTTTTCAGATTTTTTAACAAAATAGCATTTGGAATCTCAGTTTACAGTGCCATGATCATAACGTCGTGTGTGGTACCAAATTATTCGTAAAAAAATGTTTTTTCCAAATAATATGCTAATGAGGACATATTTTAACCAGCCAGGACAAGACACGAAAAACATTAGACGATCAAATCTATTTTTCCAAGGCTCCTTGGTTAAAATTTACCATGGCGCTCTAGATTGAAATTTAAAATACGATTTTTTTAAGCGAGAATATCGAAAGTTGGCATATATGGTATGTCATTTTATTCAGAGTGTCATTCTCTATCGAATAAAGTAAAAAAAATACCCAGGGTGCCGTTTAAAAATCAAGTCAATCTTTTTAGAAACACCCTGTATGTCAAACTATCTCGATATCTACTTAATAATATGATTAATTATCACGATACTGACCTGAAAAAAAAACACATTATTTCACTTAAAACATGTAATTATCGGAGGGCGTTACTGACTGATCTACTTCGACTGATATTTAAAAAATAGAACAATCAATTTAAAGCATTTTTAACCTAGTTTTTAAATTACTTTTTGTACAAAGTTTAAACCTGATTATTATCAATGCCACTTTTTTTAAACATTTATAACGATTTTTAAAAACAATTATACACTACGTCTTAAACATAAAATATCTGAGCTACTGCCAAGCTATCTATATATCTAATGTAAAATATGCGGATGATACGATTTTGCTTTGTGAAGATTTTTCATGGGAAAGGATGTGGAACAAAGCTCAAGCCTCACTGCAAAACGTGAAAGAATGGCTGGATGCTAATAGACTGAGTTTAAATGTCTCAAAAACTAAATATATATGGCTTTCTCACCGACTGCAGGGCAAAGTAGACAATTGGGTCCCATGTATATAAAGGTTTTAATGACGGAGTAATCCAAACTAATGTTGTGAAATACCTGGGTGTATTCATCGATCACTACTTAAAATGGACTTTCCATATAGATTATCTGGCTAAAAGAATGAGAAAGCTTATATACAGATTTTATCAATTGCGCAATGTACTAGCTCAAAAACTACTTCTTATCGTTTATAGCAGCTTAGCCGAATCAATTCTTAGTTACGGCATATCTGTTTGGGGTTCGGCGTATGAAACCACACTAAAAAAGTTACAAGTTTGTGAGAATTTTATCATACGCGTCATATTCAAGATTAAAAGTAGAGTAAGTGTAAGAGATATCTATACAACAAATTGTATCCTGAATGTAAGAGGTCTATATATTAAATCTATATTAATATTAATACATTCGAAGAACAATCTGTATCATGCGCACCACTCACACAATACCAGAAGTCGAGCTGCACAGATGACTCCTATAGATCGTGTTAGTAAATCAGTCTGCCAAAAAAGTATATCTTATAATGGAATAAAATTATATAACAGTTTACCTTCGTTATACAGAAGATATTCTAGCCGTATTTTCAAAAAGAACATTAAATCTTATATAGTTGTCAATTATGTGATAATGCACTCCATGTTGGTCTAGGACAAACCATTATTATCAACCTTTAGAATTATAGCTTGTATACTTTTATTACATATTTATAATGTTTCTTTTTCTCTTTCTTTCTGCGTGTAGTTAACTTTTAATAAGAAAGTAACTCTCAAAACAAGGCACAACACAAGACATTGTCTTAGGTGCCTTTATGAAAGAAACGGCTGTTATTTTATGTACTAATCTAAAAGTTAATAAAGTTTATTTATTTATTTATTTATTAACTAAGCCACTGCCAAGTTAGACCAACATCAACCGCAAAAGCAATCCGGATTCAGATCAGGTTTCGGCACAAATGATCACCTTCAAACTCTAAAAAGCCTAATTGAGAAATCGGTCGAATACAATAATAGACCGTTAGTTGAGGTGTTTGTAGATTACGAAAAGGCATTTGATACCATCAGCCAACAAAAAATGTTAAAATTCCAAGTTCACTCTCGTATAGATCATCGGTATATCACAGTGATTAAACATATAATATATGAGAATACTGCAGCTTGTGTTAGGCTCCATGAAGATACTAACAACTATACTAATGCCAAGCCATCAATGCGACACCATCTCTCGGAAATTATTTAATAATTTGCTCCAATATATGTGCAAACAGATAGAATGGAATGAATTAGGTATAAATATAAATGGCGAAAACTTGAACCACCTGCGATTTGCTGATGACATTGTCTTGATATCCAATTGCGTAAATAAAGCACCAGAAATGTTACAAAAATCGAATGCAACCTCTGAACAAATGGGAGTAAAAATCAACATCTCAAATACCCAAGTGATAACAAACCTAGTAATTGGCTGCGGAATATATTAACCAATATCAAATGCAAAACAACTGCTTACAAGTACTTGGGACATGAAATACGTATAAGCCGCGATAACCAAACTTGCGAGCTTAACAGACGAATAGGACTGACTTGGGCCCCCTATGGAGGATTGAAATACATTTTCAAAGGGGCACTTTCGATATGTTTGAAGAGAAAGGTATTCAATCAATGCGTACTACTTGTTCTAACGTATATAACATTAACCAAGAAAACTGTAAGCAAAATCAGAATAACGCGAAGAACAATGGAAAGATCAATATTGGGGCTATTTCTGAGAGACAAAGTACCAAATATCGAAGAATCACTGATGCCATAGAGAAAATAACTAGTTTGAAATGAAATTGCAAGGCTAAACGATGGATGAAAAAAATGACAGAATGGAGACCAAGACACGAGTAGAGGCCGACCTCCAACCAGATGGCATGACGACTTAAGGAGGTATCCACAGTAACTGGATGCAAATAGTTCAAGATAGGGAGTTATGGAAACAAACGAGGGAGGCCTACGTCCAGCAGTGAACTTCAGTGGCTGGGTGATGATGATGATGAGTGAGGTAAAACCAAAATGCTTCAAACTTTCTGTATATGATTATTTTTAGTTTGTTTTTAATTTTTACATATATTACATGTTTCTTTATGTTATGTTTTTTAAAATCAAAGATGCGATAGCCATACAATACTAACCTCTACAGATGCTTTAGCAATATCTTTGTTTATATTAGATTGGATTAAAAAATATTCTTTTATTTTTATTTTAGAGACCATCGGTTCTCTCATCATAATTTTTGCGTTGGTGAAATCTACTCTGTGCTCTGTGAATGCTGATAAATAGATTTGCGAAAATCGCTCTTTTTAAATAATCTTTATGTCCTTTAATTCGAACATTTAGAGTTGCTGCAACGACGTCCCGTAATCCTGCGGTTAAAACATATCAGCTAGTTTTTGTTGTTATATTTTAACAGTAGGATTACGGGATGTCGTTGCATCCACCCTTAATGGTCTAGATGTTTCGCCAAAATAAGATGTATCCCATTCACATGTTATTTTATATATGATTTTTTTTTGTGGTAGGTACATGGATGTTGTAGTTGCAGTTCGAAGACTACTTTTGTTCAGTATTTTGTTATATACAACAGCTAGTCTACTTTTAACAAATATAAATATATATTTGCTGTCATTAGATAAACGAATTATTGCCATTAATAATTACTATTTAATTGTTCCTATCTAATCAGGCAAAACCAAAAAAAAAACTAAATAAATAAAGGCATGTGCTGGTATTTATATATATTTGTGTATTGTATACTGGGATATCAAACTTAAGACTGATAACTGCCTGGATATAATTTATTCCGAATAGCTATGATTTTTTTTCGAATTATTCAAATATGTTTTTTGTTATTGTTTTCTTATCACATCTAATTAAGCACTATCTATTGTCACGTTATTTTAATACCTAATATAGTACCCATAATGGTATAATGGTAGTTATTGTTATTTCAACTGATTTAAAATGTACAGTCACGATGTAACAAACAAATCGTGCAAAAAATGTATCAAAAAAACAAGTTACGAAATACATTTCCACTATTTTTTTCCTCGTTTGAAACTCATGGTGCACGATAATTATAGTTATCATTAAATGATCAAATATGATTTTCTCAGCAACTTGGTATTTATTTCAAAGAGACACCCAATAGGCCATGATGTTTTATTACTTCATTTATTAATGAGCTTTACTGCTTTTTTGATTGCCCAAAGCATACCCTCATTTAACAGTTCGCAGATGAAGAAAAAAAACTTTTTTAATAATAAATGTAAAGGTTTAGGCTCGGGTTTAGGCTACATAATCTATATAATTTTTAAAATTTCCAAATTTATAGCTTTGACACATTATTAAAATTTTAACGATTTGAAGATTAAGGTGATTTGAAGCATTATAAAAATAGCACTAAATTTAATGCACAAATTTGTTTAAAAAAATTGGAAGAATACAAGAACTTTCTAGATTTTCAAAAAAAAAAAAATGATTGTCAGTCAATTTACAAATACCAGATACAGTCATAATTTAATACAAATTAATAATAAGAATAAGAATTATTATAGATCAATATATTATTGTTTTAAAGTACAATGGTAGAAGTTGTTAAGTATGTTGCTAACTTTTTCATTATTTTACCTTTTATATCCGTGAAATAGAATATATAATTTCATACTTTTTTCATCATAGCTATTTTCTAAATAAAAGTGCGTATGTAAGGCTATATATAGGCTTTCAAATCTAAAGTGAGAGCATTTGGTTGTTACTTGCTTATACTGTCTCATTTATATCCTTCTAAGTAATCAATTTACAAGTTAATTCTTTCGGTGTTTGTACAAATTAAGAGATTTTTCAACTTAATATACAAAAGAGTTAGTAAATATCTCATTGGTCTAAAAGTTCACAGTATCTGATGGTTCTAAAAAAAAGGAAACCAAGAGGTTTGACAGAAAAAGAATTTATCTATTTGGATGTTGTGATTTTGAAAATTCTTATACATTGAATACGAAAAACTAATGGAAATTATATTTTAATACAATAGTATATTATATTTTAACACAATAAACAATTACAGGAGGAAACTTCAAAAGCGGGATTGTAGACAATGTTTTGCCAAATTAACCCCACTTTGATTGTTTACACAGTAGAGTTATCTGCAGAAAATCGCACTGGAAGGAATTAAAATTTAGGAATCTGTTTTTGTTCGATACAATTATTATTGAAGCCAACAAAATACTGAAGCACCAAAAGCTTCTAAAACATTTCTAGAGCAAGCCAATATAGGTATAGATTGTGCCATACTGATACTGCAGTCCTTATTAGGCTATTGGTTAGTTATTATGAGAAAATATTTTATTTTGGATTGGTTTGGTTGGCATCTTGGTCTAATAAAATATTTTTTTTTTTTAATTTAAATCTTGATGATTCAGACACTGAAAAATCCACACACTCAGTTTTATTGTTTATATTTATTCATATTCATTCAGAAATGAGAAACAGATTTACTAATGACAGAGCTGCTAAGTTAAACTACATGTATCCCACAATGAGAACTTGCCAAAGGACATACAGCAGAGCGATAGCTCAATTTTTACTTCCAATAATTCTGAAGCTTTTGAAGAAATTGACTTGCTTTAAGAAGACCTTAATGCCAAAGTTAATATTGTTTGTTGGTGTTGGTTGGTCATGACAAAAATTTTCACTATGAAAAAATCCTTTTTGTTTGATTAGTTACTCAAAAATTATTTATTTTATAAATTTGGCGCTATTTGTATTTTTTCAATGTTTAATTCTTTTTTATTTTTTTTAGTCTTGAATTCCTTCCAATATCTCCAAAAATATTTTTCCGCAAATTTTAAAATACTAGACTTAACAGTTTTCTTTTATATGAAACATTGTCTATCATACTTAAACAAACATCCGTTAACTATAACATTCAACAATTAACAAATTTAACTCACTTTTCAGTCACTTTTGCATTGATTTTGGTGGGCACACCGGCATACACGACGTTAGCAAACAACACTGGCGCCATACTTCTAGTAGATCTGTCACTACCAGTTGGAGACCCAAGTGTTTCTAACGTAACACTATCACTTTGTCTTCGTATTCGTCCCGTAAAAACATTGCCCATCAGTAAACGGTCGTTTCATAATATTGCTCGATTCACTCACTACAACGCCATCAATGGTACTGATCTCGCTGGCCCAAGACCTGTTTTATCGTTTATTAGTTTTGCGATGTGATAGTGGTGCTAGCTCGTTATTATTACTACGTCGATTAATAAAATTAAGCGAGGCGTATACGATTTACGATTTTTTTTAACGATATTGATCTACAAGGTGTATCTTATCATTTTTTTTGGCGATACAATACCTACCTTGTTAAAATTTTAGATAAAAATACAATCATTAAGCAGTATAGTATTGGCATTCTCTAAGTACATCACTGTTTGAATTTTGGTTTAAATATACATATGTCCAAAATTATTACATGTAGTGGTTAGAATTAAAATGGATCCTTTCCATTTTAATTCCAAGAAAAAAGTTCATTTTAATTTCCAAGAAAAAAAAATAAAATTTTAAAATAATCGTCTTTATACATTTATAGAATATTATTTTTTCCAGTAGAAAAGTGAATCAAGTCATACTTCACGCATTAAGCAGCAATAGCCTGTTTCTGTTTGCTTTCTGAATATTCTCTTGATTCCTTTCAGAAGTGAACTGGATCAAGTCCATAAAATTTAACGCTGTGCGCGACTTTAACACACGTGGTAAAGTTTAGATCTAAAAAGATCTTTTAATAATAATTAATATTTTAATTTATTTTGATTAAGATAATGAAACAAAGTCAGAACCATTTGCACCAAGTGAAGCAGATTATCAGTCATTTGAAAGGTCTGATTCTATCGTTTCTGAAAGTATAATTTGATTTTTCATTATTTTCACTATTGCTACATCAATAAGTTGGGCTGTTTTTCTTACAAATACTTAGTTATGTGACATGTTGTTGATCTGAATAAAACGGCACGAGAAATAAAAAACTTCTCATTTCATATAGACGTAACGTAATACACTCTCACAGGCAACACATGAAATATCTTCTTCCCTTTATCCCGTCTATATACCATAATTTTTATAAAAATCGAAGAAAACACTATTAACAGACAATGGGAAGTCAACAAATCCCTAAATGACGAAGAAAAATGTACCAATGAACCAATTTATATCTAAAATTACAAATATTTTCAGAGATGAAATGGTTCAAGTCCAAAAAATATAAACAAACATTCTTAAAAATGATCACAGTTGTATTTTGAGTTACTTCAGTTTGTAATTATAAAATTTAAAATATAGTAAAGCATTGTGTCAAGTTTTCTTCTCCAGCTTGTTTTATTTTAATTAAGTAACATTAAAAAACTTTAACTCTCATTTTCTTCATAATTATCTTACATGTAGTATTTTAGCACATCTGCATTGATCAAGCTATTATCGTATAAAAATGCCAAGAAATGTTATTTCCTACTTTAACAGAAGTCGAATAGTATCAAAAAATGAAGTGGCAGTAATTGTAGGCGTTAATCAAAGCGATATTTCAATAATAATTAATAAAAAGTTTTGCGAAACCAATAATGTCAAGGACCGACCAGAAAGAGGTTGGAAAAAATTTACTGTTATGTAGCATAACATCGTCGGTTGTCAATAATTGCCTAGAAAGAATCCATGAAGTACAACGAGCGCTTTATGTAGAGAGCTTGCACGGCTTGAGGCAGTTATTGTATCAAGACAAACTGTACCACTGAATTCCAAAATTAACAGAACAGCAAAAACGCACACGATTACAATGGGCACAGGAAATAGTTGAACAAAATCAAAACTGAGAAAATGTCATGTTTTCAGATGTGACACAAATAAACTTAGCGGATTCTCGATGAATCCATGAGTGTGGGCTCCAGAACAACAAGTCAGATTAGCTACAGCTCAGCCCCGTTTCAAAGGGGTATTAATGTAGTGTTTTGGGCTGGGATAATGAGAGGGGTTCAAACACCATTAGTTCTTATTGATGGAAGAATGACAGGACGAGTGACACGAAGTGTTAGACTGGAAGTGTTAAACTCAATTGTGCGTTCATTTCGATGGGCAGTTGGCGCAAATTTTGTCTTCGTTGATGACAATGGAAGTGCAGCAATTTTGTGACGAAGAGAGAATAACGTGTTTACGATAGCCATTAAATGACAAGGAATTAATATTCTAAAAGTATTATGTTAAAAAACAAGAGAATGACTTAAAGGGACTCAAAATAAAAGATCGTAGACTATGTTTGGTCGAATTAACGTTATATTCAATGGTTAGATTTTAGACTTGTCCCTAGAAAGCCACGGTGAAAAAAAAAAAATTTAATGGGTCCGTTTTTACTCAAAACAATATGTATTGGTTCTTTCATCCAGCCAAGTCCCAATGGCTTGAAAAAGGTATAATTCGATATTCAGGCGTCAGTCCTAAATGAAGGGTTCAGGGAAAAACTTGATAAGCGCCAATTTCTTAATTTTAGGATTTTACAATATTATGGTAGGTCTAATTGGTCCCTACAACATGTATAAATTCTGCAGGGCAATAAGTTGTTAAATCCTCTAATATATGCCTAGAAAAGGTATAAAATACAAGGAAAGAACCTGATAACCACCAGCCGTCCATTGCTCTCCTGTAAAATTAGTAAAATGGCGCGTATCATGTTTTCATCTGGACCTCTTAAATTGCGCCTTATCTTTGCGCTGCCAGTTGATATAACTGTTCTATAGTGTGTTATAGAGATGTTAAAGAAACCAATGCAGCAGTCGCACAATTTCAATGGCGAATGAGTTTGTCAATGATTTTTTGTCGTAATACAATATGTTGTCAAAAGATGATTAATGCAGTATAATTGTGTCGAATTTTTATAAGCAGAAGAATATCTAGATTCCAAAATCTTTGAGTGTGATTTGGTCAATAATCACTCGAATTACTTAGATCGGTAGCATCAAAAGTTAATGTTAGCCTTGATAATCAGCAATCTCCAAAGGTGCTGTTCCAATCAGATCAATTCTTTGAATTTTGGTTCAAGTAGCATTAAGTAGTTAGTGCTACATTTGATGTTCGAACAATATGACCGATATATTATGATGATCAAAAGGTGTATTTTGTATAATAAAAGATACATTTTTACAGTTGAAACACTAGGTATAACTTAAATTCCCATAAGCATTTTTTACCTGTTATCATACAAAACACACTTGACCTTAAAACTTTTTAATTGTAATAGATAATTTAAAAAAAAATTGTTAGTTAGAATTGTTATTATTTATATAGAAATATTTCCTTTTTTGAATTTTAGGTTTTGTCATATGTTCGTACATATCTATATATATATATATATATATATATATATATATATATATATATATATATATATATATATATATATATATATATATATATATATATATATATTTTTTTTTTCTTTCAATTTCAAGATATAAATAATAGTAAAATGACAAAAAATACAATTTTCGACTTTGTTCACCCTGTTTTATTTACTTGACTCATGTACCAATACTTCAATATCAGTTTTTTTACAAGAAATATTTTATTGAATGCTTTTAATGGTGCCATGGTTAATAAGTTTTTAACATCAGATATATAGTACCATAGATATTTTTTTGTTATACCTTTCATATCCGTACAATATTATTACAACAAATCACTTTTTATTATTTTACCTTACCATAGTTAGTTTAATTCTATTTTAAAAAAAGTTAGGCTGTTAAGAAAATTTAAAATAATAAACAGCAGATTTTTTTAAATACTATACCAATTCAGAATATTGATTATTATTAGTATGTATAAAAAGATAGTTTTATTGAGAAAATATTTAAGTAGTTAAATTACAAAAATCTCAATAGTTGAATTGGTCCAATAAACTACGACAGCTGATTTATTAATAATAAAGTTTTATTATTAAATTGCAAAATTAATATTGCACTTTACTCACATATATCTAAATTTAAACACATTTAACTAATCGAAGTTTAAGCATCAGATTTCATCAAAACATTTATTTTAACCTCTTGATTTTGCTCTCCACTACATCACATGATGTGTGACATTATCTTTCAATCTAGTCTCGATACCCATTATGGGTTTTCTTAGTAGTAACAATTTGTTTTCAGATATATTATTGTTTAAATTTTTTTACTATAATTTCTATGTTTGTGAAATGGTAGAAGTATATCTATATTATACCGGGTGACAAACAAAAATCGTTGCACAGGCCAAAATTTCATTGATTTTTATCGTATAAATTTTTAACTTCTGCATACAATTTATATAGTTCATCAAAACTTTTCAAAAAAGTTGAATATCACTTCTTGTTTAAGGCCAAAAGCAGTGATAAGCAAATGATACCCTGTATTTCTTTTCTAGAGCGCAATTTTCACCAACAAGTTATTACTATTATTCAAAATGGCGACGCAGTGCGGCTTATTTCAAATTCCATATTATGTATACCACTTACTATAATACAGATCACGTCAAACGGTTCATTGAAATATGTGTCACAGGGAATTAAATACTAAATATTTTATTGTTAGGTATATTGTTATCAAATAAAGACTTTCAGTTTTAAATTTGCAAAATTTAACGCATCAGGAATAAAACCCTTCTTACACAGTTTATGTTTATTATTTAATAATGATGTGCAAAAATAAAAAAAAAATTCACTTTAACTGGAGTACGAATATACTGACTGATTTAAAAGAAATGTTTTCACGAACCAATAGGCACCTACCCCAGTAACCTTCAGGCAGAAATCTACGCTATCGAAATATGCGTACAACTTATCTTAGAACTATCGAAAAGAAGAAATAGCCAACTTATCCGATAGTCAAGCAACATTAAAAGCGATCAACTCATAGTAACCATCAATTCGAAGTTGGTCAAAGAATCGATAGAAAGAAGCAATTAGGCAGAGAAAATAAAGTCATTCTACTCTGGGTGCCCGCTCACCAAGGGATAGAAGGCAATGAAACAGCAAATAATCTAGCTAGAAAAGGAGCTAACACTCCACTAACTGCATCAGAACCGTTCTGTTTTCCAAGTGGAAACCAACTAAAGGCGGAACTGAGGATGCTGGAAGACTCCATCCGTAACCTGGAATGAGAGTCTTCCAACGGTCTAAGACACTCAAGAAAGATACTCAGAACTTACGACCAAGAAAAATCAAAGATTTTCCTTGATTTAAGTAAAAACAATCTTCGGATTGTTACGGGGTTTCTAATAGGACACTGTCTTCTCAACGAACACCTCAGTAAGCTGAAACTGAAAATCAACGGCGAGTGTAGATTGTGTGGGGAAAAAGGGGAACTAACACCAGAACACCTTATCACTAAGTGAACAACTGACCAGCTCAACAAGTTAGGCAAAGAAAATGAAGTACTTGTACTCTGCAATGGGAATCCTCCAATGGCCTAAGACATTCGAAGAAATTTCTCAGAACTTACGACTAAGAAAAATGAATGATTTTCCTTGATTTAAGTAAGAATAATCTCCGGATTTTCCCGGATTTTTTGACAGGACACTATCTCCTCAATGAACGCCTCAGTAGATTGAAGCTAAAAAGCAATGACGAATGCAGATTCAGTGAAGAAAATAGGGAAACACCAGAACACCTTATCATTGAGTGCACCGAGACGACAACCATTCGTGCCATAAACTTTGGTACATTTGATATCGGAGACGTAGAACTAACTTCTTTAATACCGTCTCAGATACTGGTTTTTGTCAAAGTTCTGAAACTGTATGATGAGCTATATGTCAAGAACTGGGGAGACAATAGATCTGTAAAGTCGCGGTGATTAACCCCCCTCCAAGACATTCTACATTCCAACCAACCATCACTGACTGAGTGAAACTGTGTCAGCAAATAACATAATATAACGAACACTGTCCTTTATTGATTCCGGCAAACACAATATATTGTCAAAAAATACTAACTCATATTATTTTCAACAATACTAAGTTTTTGTTGCCTAATAAACTTAATTATAGTCCAGAAATTAAAAATATATAATCAAATAATTTCCAAAACCCTGAAGCGGAACGTCCATTAACCGATTATTCAGATTCAAATTAGAAAATTGTTAAGCGATTCGAAAATAATTTACTTAATAAAAACAACAACAAACTTTACAAAAAATATTTAGTTTTTTGAATATTTCAAGGTAATATTGTAAACCGCATGTCGTTGGTATGTACGTCACACAAAACAGAAAAATATAGTTAATATTTCATTGTTCCAGTGACACCAAAATAGTTGAGTTGTTTTGAGAAAAATGCATTCTTCATAAAAGTTTCTGCCTGTTCCAAAAGGTTAATCTCATTTACACTGTTTCAAAGTTTGTTACATTTTCAGAAAAAAATATTTATGAGAATAATTTGATTATGATTTAACAAAAATCGCATTTTATTATTTTTTGTCATTTAACATAAACGCATTTCTATGGTACCAATTGAAGGGTCCAGGGGAAAACGCCAATTTCTTAATTTTAGAGTTTTTCAATATTATAGTAGGTCTAACTTTGTAAAGAATGAAAACCATTTTATTACCCCCGAAAAACGTTTTGATTCTATACATTTAGAACTTGTTTATTGTTTTTAGTATCTTTTGGGCCAATATCGACTGTGAAATTCAGCACAGGATTAGCAGCGCCTCAAGAGCATTCTGGAAATTAAAAGACAAGGTTTTCTACAATCATGACTTAAGTACAAAAACGAAACATGCAGTGTACCGAGCAATCATACCATATCTCCACCATGTTATATAGAAGCGAAATCCGGGTACCGCATGCCGTACCGCCGATACATCAACGCTTTAAACGAGTTGCAGCAGAGACTCCTTATATAGACAACTCTTAAGAATCAAATGGTTCCACCATGTCTCAAATGTGTCGGTCCTTGAAAAAGCTAGCTGCGAGAGCGTTAAAGTCATGATTACAAAATTCCGGTTAAGATGGGCTGGTTACGTATGCAGAAAACCGCCTACCAAAAACTCTGCTTTACGGCAAGTTTGTGGACGGTAAGAGAAAACCGTGTGGACAACTCAAAAGCTACAAGAATATATTTTCCAAGAAAACTTAAAGGGGATAAAAATGCAGAATGTGAAGAAGAGCGACAACCAAAAAGTACAGAGGCAACAATGCAATGAAATTTTTGAATGTCCGAAGTGCGGAAGAGAGGTATCATCACGTATCGGGCTTTTCAGTCACAGAAAAGCTCATGGAAGAAAACGTCTTGCGTAACCATCTTCTGATGCGTGTCAAATACTCGTCAGCGAGTTATGGCAGAAGTAGTAGTAGTAGTAGTATTTTTTAGAATGTTAGAATGTTTTTTTTTGTTTTTTTTTCTCTAAAACGTTAAGAAAATTTCGAAAAATATAAATGGGTATTTTACAACAAGCAAATATTTTTTATGAAGAATGCATTTTTCTCGAAATGTTAATAATAAAAAGGTAAACTTTTCATCTTGTATACTTGTATATCTCACCCGGGATATACAAGATTCTCTAACAAAAAAAAATATCCCACCCGGGACATGTATAAAGTACTTTGAATTATAGACTTTATAGATTGACGTAGGTACTAAATGTACGTAGGTAATTGACGGCAAAGGTAATATAGAGCAAATATTAAACGTCCGACAAATTATCGAGAAATCGTATGAGTTTAACATCCCGACTCATCTGTGTTTCGTGGACTCCAGCAAAGCATTTGATTGTATTAAGTGAAGCAAACTTTGGTCTGTACTAGAAAACATGGGAGTCCCTCAACACCTTATCCAGCTGATCCGAAGTCTGTATGAGAACAGCAGAGGAAAAGTAAGAGTAAATAACACCATTTCAGATGCATTTGACTTAGAAGCGGGAGTGCGCCAGGGATGCATTTTATCTCCCTTACTCTTCAATATATGTGGCGAATCTATAATGAGGGAAGTTATGGAAGACTACAACGGCGGTATCACTATAGGCGGTAAACAAATAACAAATTTAAGGTACGCAGATGATACACTTATACTCGCATCCTTTGCTATGAATTAAAATCCATTATGCATAAATTAGAGGTTGTCAGCGAAAGATATGGGTTAAAACTTATAAATATAAAGAAAGACAAAATTAATGATTATCGATCGAGAACCCACGATTACAACAGAAATAGCAGGTTTCGAAGTTGTAGATCAATATATATATCTCAGTTCCTTGATATCAAACAAAGGAGGATGTGATGCAGAAATCAAGAGAAGACTGTGTATAGCACGTAATTCCATGACCAAACTCAATAAAATATGGAAAAATTCAGCCATTTCAATTAGAAACAAACTCAGACTACTAAGAGCCCTAATTTTCCCCATTGCCACTTACGCCTCAGAGACCTGGACATTGAAGTTGGCAATGAAACGTAAAATCGATACTTTTGAGATGTGGTGTTATAGACGGATGCTGCGAATACCGTACACAGCTCACCGTACAAACATTTCAATACTCGAACAACTGAATATCGAATCCAGACTGTCGATATCAATAAATCAATCATACTCAAGATACTTTGGCCACATATCCCGGAACACCAATGGCCTAGAAAAACTAATTGTGGAGGGGAAAGTAAACGGGAAACGTTCTAGAGGGAGATCTCCAAACCGTTGGGTGGACCAAATGAAGACGATAATAGGTCACAGTCTGCACGAGGCCAGTACTGCTGCGCAAGACAGAACAACATGGAGAGACAATAAATGCAATATCATAATGTCACCATACTCATATAGAGTAATAGGAAGGAGGAGGAGGAGGAGATTGACGTGCCCTTTCAAGGTATTGTTAAATTCTTAGAACCTAGTGACAATACTGAGATAATAATAATTGCAGGTATTTATATTTATCTTCAAACTTTTGATATATCAAGTGGCTTCGATTTTGTCGTTTGAGCTCTGATAAGTAAGTACTTTAAAACATAAATTTAAGATAAAATTCGCAATTAGCATAATTTTATTGTTTTAAACTCAAAATATGGCAAAGTAGAGTACAGGCAAGTCTGTCCTGAAGATGAGACCGCACCGTCTCGAAACATGTCGCTCCCCCTATTTGTAAAAAAATATTAAATACTTTTTTTAATATAAGATCTTGAAGAGCAAATGTTGATACATAATACATTTTTAGGCTTTGCTGCATTTTAAATAAATGCTTGTTGCTCTTTTAGAAAAGGTCTAATATATAACTTGATAATGGTGTAATACTTTATTTTTTTTAAGACATTAAGAAGATAAAACAAATATCTTGATTTTTTCTGTCTTGTTTGACATTGAAATGGTGATATAACCAATAGCGCAACTAGACAAAGAGTTTTAGGGGGGGCTGCATTTTGGGAGGAGGGGCTAACACATACACACAGCTCACTTAAAAGATGATACTGAATTGAGGTTAAAACTAATTTTAATCGATCCGCACCAATCATCAGATAGGGCTAATTTTGAGACTGGACGGTCTAAGCATCCCTAGCCCGCCTCTAGTTGCGCCACTGGAGATCTTGAAGTAATAAAGATGTAATGAACTACTCATCTGAGCTCTGCAAAGTTGCCACAATAAACATATTCGTTAAGATAAATATAGATTAACAATAATCTTCAAGTGCGTAAGTAAGTATACGTTTCAAACAATATTCTAATGATAATTTTCAGTATCTACTTATTATTCTCAAATGACAAATAACTTTTTTTAATTTAAATATTGGGATAATTCATTATTTTCGTAGTATTTTGGCAAACAAATAAAATGAATCAGTAATTTTACCTGTTACAGCAGCTTTTGTTTGTTTTGTACTTATTAACATTTCATAAGAACAAATAAATATTAAAATTCAAATTAGGAATGATTAAGAAGTTATAATAACTTCTTAAATATAAATCAAAAAAATTGAAAGTAACGTAGTTAGGTACGTTTACCAATGATCATCAAAAAAATAATATATCAAATTTATTTTAAGTGATATGTTTTTAACAATTCAAACGTTTACTTTTACTTTGTTAAACAATTTGTTAACAATTATTTAATTCCAACCTTTCTAAAATCAAAGCAGTATGAGGTAAATCATTTTATAATGTTCAGTAGTTTATTTATAAAACCAGCTTCCAATTTTTAATAATCATCACCACTTGTAAGTAAACTTTCAAATAACTATTATTCTGTTCTATTTGAATATCTTAATAATAACGATTATTTTAATAGAAATGTAGGAAATTACAGAGAGAAACAACAATCTGTTAGTTAAATTTGTTGTACGAATGGAACCCATCCATAAGATAGTTTCCGCTTGAATATTTCACAGTAGTACAAAAGTAATACAAAAATAGCTTTATTTATTAGATTTCTATTTCAGTCTCTTAAACTTTTTCAAAAAGGAACCCACCATAAAGGTATATAATCTGTTTTTTTTTCTCAGGTAAGATTTCGACGGACGATAGCAGTAGAAAAGCAGATGACGTCCCATACCAATCTATTTATTTTATTAAAAATAGTTTCTAATATTTTTTTAAGTTAACTATGAATGGGTTTAAATTGGTTTATTTCAAAAATGACAAATCATATTTCATATTTCATATTTATTGGTTTGAGAACGATGAGCGACAAACGGACGCCGATGCGTATGAAATCGCCTTTAGATTTTTGGGGCTTGTCAAAGTCTAGCCAAAATTATAGATTATAATTTTGTGTCAACGTATGTCAAATATCAAGTTTTATGTCTTTTGAAGTCAAATGGAGGAAAAATAGAGGGAAAATTAATTGTAGACCCAGAGCACAGTTTATAGTTAATACTCGCTATACAATCTCGTCGTAGATAAGTGCATCTCGTATATGGTACAATGTACTAAAACTGTAGTACATAGCTAATAATAGTAAATAATAGCTAAATAATGGATGTTATTACTGCGGAGAAATAATATCAAAAGGTACTGGTTTAAAAAAAATTAAGATTAAAGTTAATTAATCAACCTTTAATGTAGAAAATTTGGTAAGTGTTATCTATACTAATATATAAAATCCTTAAGTGACTGGCATACTGATTAATCACGATCCTGCTCAAACCACTCAACGTAAGAAGCTCAATTTTGGCATACAGGTTGATTATAGGGTGTAGAGGTTCGATAAGAAGGGATTTTTCGAAATTCCAGTTCCACTAGGGTGAAACCCCTCAAATATTACAATATTTTTTATTTAAAAAACGGTCAAGTTTCCGAAAAACGCTTAAACACGTATATTTTATTTTGTTTTTTTTACATATTTTAAGATTTTTTAAAAATGTATACAGGGTGTTTCGAAAAATCTGTTCATTGATTAATCACGATCCTGCTTTAAGCGTTAAAAAGCTGATTTTTGGAAAACAGATTGACTTTAGGGTGTAGAGGTTTGATAAGAAGGGATTTTTCGAAACTTGAATTTTAAGGGGGTGAAGCTATCCCTCAAATATTAAAAAAAAAATTATTTAAAAACCGGTGAGTTTTTCGGAAAAACTCTTAAACACGTATATTTTATTTTGTTGTTTTACATATTTTATTATTTTTTATAAATTTATACAGGGTGTTTCATAAAATATGACCATTGAGTAATCACGATTCTGCTTAAACTGCGTGACGTTTAAAGCTGATTTTTGGCAAACGGATTAACTGTGGGGTGTAGAGGTTCGATAAGGAGGGGTTTCTCGAATCTCAAATTCCAAGAGGGTGAAAACGCTCCTCAAATATTACAATATTTGTTATTTAAAAAACGGTTAGTCTTTCAGGAAAACGCTTGGACAAGCATAATTTATTTGTTTTTTTACATATTTTGATTTTTTTTAAAAAAATCATACAGGGTGTTCCAAAAAGTTGGGTAATTTCTTAACCACGATTCTGCTTAAACTGCTTGACGTAAAAAGCTTATTTTTGGCAAACGGATTTTTCGAAAGTCAAATTCCAACGAGATGAAACTACCCCTCAAATATTACCAAGTTATATAATAATATCGCCATATTGTTTTTTCTCATGCTGACATAAATGTGAGAAAATTTTATCCAGTTTGTATGTTAATGGGAATTCTTGCTTTGCTTTATCATCATCATTACAAATGATTAATTCGACGTGAACGAAGTCGCTGGTACACGCTAGTTATTAATAAAATAGTTTGTTTTATTTATGTTGTTTTATTTATTCCTGTGAAATATTACAAATTTGTACATAAGTTATATTGATAAATATAATAATAAATGCGGGAAGTTTCTTGAAGCTTGAAAGTAAGAAAGAGTTCTTTTTTATATTTTTTTTGGTATGTGGTGTTTTGCTCTTGTTTGTTTTGTATTAACAAATACCGTTTTTTTTAAATAAAATATCTCGATTATATTTTTTCAGTCTTACACAGTTTTTTTTCACAATATTTTGACGTAATCACTTGTCAGTCAAGTTTTAAATATATTAATCATGTTTTAAATATATTAATTTCCTGGCTATGCGTTTCAGTTGTACCAACTTATTTCTTTGTAAAATAAAATAAACTACTTTAAAATTAACTGACAGACATATCTATCATTGTCAAGGACAAGCTATAGGCATTATTTAGTAAATAATTAATACGAAATATTATTTTAATTATATTATAAAAAACGTACAAAATAATATTTACTAAAATATAAAATAATAAGATATTGCGAGAAAAAGCTGCCAAAAACAAAATTAAATCAAAGAACATAATATGCTATAGTTATTTTTTTTTTGAATTGAAATAATCTGCGTTTAAAATCCCGGGATAAAAACTTGAATACTGTATAAATTCTCTTTATATTTTCAGGTCGCATTCCTTCAAATCGACTTTGCGTGTATATGTAAATTATAGCTGATGGAATCCTGAGTAAATGCGTAGATATCGATTTTGAGGAATAATAAAAATACATATACAGTATGTCCCCGGATCGTCTTTACAAGAGGAAACACATTTTTGTTATTGGCGTTTTGAGAAAAATGCATTCTTCATAAAAATTTTTGCTTGTTCTAAAATGGTTAATCCCGTTTATATTTTTTCAAATTTCCATACCATTTTAGAGAAAATTAAAAAAACATGAAAATATAGTTAAATTTTCCTAAAGTCCTAAATCAAAATACATTTCTATGTTAATATAATGTTGATTTTATTATTTGATAGATTGTTATTGATAGAATTTTAATTAATGTCACATTTTTCCTATTCTAAAATGTTAAGTACAAAATGGATTTAGTTCAATGCTACGGAAAGGATGATAATAGTTATGGAAAAATGTGATACTTTAACAACAGCAAAAAATATGAAGTCAAATTGTGAATCAAAGTTAATAATAACCGTCTATCAAAGAATGAAATCGAAATTATATTACCATAATTTCAGCCTTATAATTTTTAGGAAAATTATATTTTAAAAACTATATTTTACTTTTTTTTAATTCTCTGAAACGGTATGGGAATTTTAGAAGAAATATTTTTTTATGAAGAATGCATTTTTGGCAAAATATCAATAATAAAAAAGTTTTTCTCGTCTTGTCAAGACAATCTGGGGACGTACTGTAAATTTTCTACCTGATCAATGTGATAATTTTGAGCATTTTTGAGCATTTGTGAGGATTGACAAGAACTGCTGCAAACTCAAAAATACCCAAATAAATTTTTAAGGCTAACTTTTTATTTTAACATATTTGTACAAATATATTTTAGATGATTGGTAATCAAATTGGTGTGTGATATTTTTTAACCTTTAACCGCTCATGTGCGGAAATGGAACATAACCTCTAACGTGAGGTCTGGCCATAGGTCTGGCATACCGCTATGCTATGTTTTATGTTTCAGACAGTATAAACAAAAACAACTCCTTTTATCATGTGAATTTATTTATAAACTAGTTGAAGCCTGGCGCATCCGCCACGACATCAGGAAAAAGAATACCTTTTATTTTTTTTTAATTAAATGAAAAACAAAAAATCCGGCGACAACAGTTTTTAGAACAGCCAATTAGCTATCTTTTAGTAAAAAAAGCAACTTTCTAGAGCAAGTCGTTGCTTCAGTAGAGACGACACAGATAAACATTAGCATTTTATATATATAGATTATATTTGAAGGATATGAAAAACATTGTAATGCATAAAAATGAATACTAATATAGTAATAGAATACTAATATACTAATAGCTATTCCAAACCAAACAACCCTATTATAGAGAATTTTAACCTACTACTTTTACAACACACATAGTACATAATGAGTTTTTCTTCATAACTTTGGTGCATATTTATATCAGGTTGTTCGTATTTTCGCCTGGTGGATCATATTTATTAGTACCACATATTTTTTCGTTTATCGCTCTTCGTTTGGAAATGAAGATCGATAATAAAATTTTATGCTAAAATTTAACCCGAATCTTCTTTATCAATCTCTTCAACATCTTATCAAAGTATATCTTCTAACTCGTAACATATTCGCAAAATCTTATACCGCCATCATTTTGATCTAAAATATTTTAGACCCACCTTTCAAGTCTTGGGTAATTATAGAGCTTACGATTCGGAAGCTGCTCAGAATAACTACCACCTTGAGAAAAACATCCATATGTATACTTCCGGTACCTTCCGGTATAATCGCTACCTCCGGTCACATATTTTTACTACACTACAATATTGCAATTGGCAAGATGCTGTTGTCAACTCTTTAAACATTTGTCGCCGCAGCTAGAACGGTTACCTAGTTTCCCAATATGCATTTTGTTCTCTGTTGTCAGGTTGTAAGATAAAATACAGTTATTAAGGTATGCAGTAGGCATTTATACATTCTGTATATGTACGGCACCTAACACAATCCCATTGGTCAGATTTGAATTTTAAACCAATTAAACTACGAGTGCCATATGCGAGTATGGAATGTAAGGCAGTGCCATGCGCACTTTAGAAATGTATGTAATTATGCTTGCAGCAGAAAGTAACGCCTGGCTATAGCTATTCTTGCAAGAGTAGCTGTGGTTCGGTGACTGAGGCCATCGGTTCGTGAACGATAGGTCCGTGGTTCAAATCTCACGCTGAACCATAACTTTTTTAATTTTTTTAAAAACAGTTTTTATTTTTTAAAAAAGCTGTAAATATTTAATAGCAATCAAAATACGGATTGCGTTGGTTTCACTCTTTTTGGTGGGGTTAGATTGGTTATTTGGTGGAGTTAGTTGCGTTGGTTAAGATGGTCATTTGGGGGTGGGGGGGTGATTACGTTGGTTAGGTTAGCTATTTGGTGGGGTTGGTTTGGTTTTGGTTGGAATGCTCTATAACAAAGCGTTAATAGTAATATCACATATTACTATATATTTACATAACTAATATAACTTACATAATAAGGTACATTCCGTAAGTGCATATGGTCTTACGCGTATGGCATTCGGAGTTTAATTGGTTTAAAATTCAAATCTGACCAATGGGGTTGTGCTAGGTGCCGTATACATGTACGGAATGTATAAATGCGTCCCGTAAACAGCACGTTAGGGATTAAAGGTTAGGAAACCTAAAGGTGCGTACAGACCTGACGAGACGAGAGCGAGACGAGCGCGAGACATTCAAAATTTGCGTGTGGAAGGGTCTCGCGAGACCTTGCATGCACAAAAAGTGTGGAAGGGTCTCGCGAGGATCTCGCAAAGCCACCCACGAAGTCTCGTTGCTATCCATCCTCTGTCGTTTTTTCGAGGAGCAGGACCGATCAAAGAAATCTCGCAGTACAGTCTGGACGTGTTTATGGTAGCCTCGCCTGACTGCGGGATATCAGTGCATGCTATAATAGCTTAACATGGGACATCCAAATATTATATTGTCACATAAATATTGGAAATTTGTCTGACAAGACCCGACGGCATTAATAAATTATTTATAACTTAAAATAATATTAATAATAAATATTAAAAAATATTATTCAGTAAAGATGAATAATACGATTTTAATTATGTTTCAGTTATAAAACCTATATTATAAGTTATTTTTATGTCGCATAAACCCTCAGGAATAATGTCCCGAATAATTAAATTACAACATTAACTCTTCGTAATTTCGTTGTCTGTATTTTGAAAAACAATAATGGGTTGCTTCAGTGATGTTTGAATTATAGTATAATCACATTATTTTCATTTAAAAATTACTTTTAGGTGCCATAAAGTCTTTGTTTGCCCGCTATAATAGTAGCGAACGTTTAGATGGAGTGGTTTTAAAATGAAGCTGTGAATACAAACCAAATTAAATTAAAACGTTGGTTTTGTTCGGCTGATGGCCCTTATAAAATTCACCACATGGGCCGGTTAATTTATTGTCATAACAAACTACTCTAAATATTAAAACGAATTACCAATGAAAACTTTCCAAGAGTATAATAGAAAAAAGTGTAATTTGAATTAAATATCGATTTTTTTGACATTGATTTTATTTATTTTAAAATTTGGTGTAGTCTTGTATTCAGCCAAGTTTTAAATAGGGTTTTTAAAAGGTCTGCGTATGGCTGAATGCACATATCAAATTTAAACAATTTTGATCAAGCCGATTTTAAGTAATCTAAGAAAAACCGCATCTATATTTAAATTGAAACTGAAAGGTAACAACGCAAAACCTGGCAAATGCCAATATACTTTAAGTTGTCAACCTATGACTTTGTGCATGTCAAATTGTATTTTCTATACGTTAGAACTTTTGCCTAATTCGAACAAGTTTTAAATTACAAAATGCATTTCGGGGACACTAATCGTAAGTACTAAGTAGTGTAGACAACACTATAAATTACATTTGACAATGACAAAATCATAGGTTGACAACTTAAGGTATGTTGACATTTGCCTTGTTTTGCATTGTTACCTTGTTCAGTTTTAATTTAAAAATAGACGCAGTTTTTCTTAACCCGGTATCCTACTTAAATCCTTTTCTCTCTAGGAATGCCTGAAGTAGACTCTGTGTTAGCGTATCACAGTTCCGCGTTAAGCTTGGGTATTATGGTTGGGGATTTGTTAGAGCAAATCTAACGACGCGACCAATCAAGTTTGACATTTTGTGTATTTTCTTTTAACTTATTGGTATGAATTTATGTGTTTGGTAAGTTAAAAGAAAATTTGATAAGTTAATCTAAGTTGTTTCTTTTTTTTGTAGGTTATTCTAAGTTTTTGGTAAGTTATAAAAGCCCAAATAATTCAAAAATGTAATACCGCTCAGATAACTGCGAGAACATTTATAGCAGATCTTTCAAAACAACTGACACTATAGTATTTACAGAAGCGTTCTTCCATTCCAAACTTATCTACCCAAATCTCAAGTAAACCAGCAGATTCTACAAAAAGTACGCTGTCATTACTGCTCAATAAGGAAAAACCGATTTACACAGCATCAGTGTTCAGCTTGTGTCTCCCCAATTTGCAAAGAGCACACATGCCAAACTACATAATATCTTTGTATTGAATGCGATAATACCAGTGACGAATCTCTGTAACTTATTAATATTTTTTCTTAAATAAATTTAAATATTAGTGTTTTCTTTGTATTAATTTACTTACTCTAAAATTTTTTAAATAAAAATTTTACAAGCTGATTTTGACTTACTTTTTAATGTTACAACATGCGACCTATCGCGTTATGGAAAGGGTAATAAATAAATAAATATTGTATAACCAAAATATGTATGATTTATGGATGACTTTATTATTATATTTGGAAAAGTAATTTCTTGTGAATTCCAATTTTCCCTCTTATATCCAATATGCCCAATATCTGACATTTTCCATTAATTGTCGTAATATTATTATTATGAATCAACATTATATCATTAAAAAATAATATGAATAGTCTGACACATAATGTATGTGTAAAACAATTGAAAACGGTATTGACATTAGATAATCCGACTATTAAATTATTATTTGCCCGGTACTTGTGCTGCTGATCTCGGTCCTTACAAAATTCCCAGCGGTTACGCAAAACCCAAGGTGGTATCAGACAAATTCTATTCAAATCTGAGTTTAAATTTTATCAGCAAGATGACGCGAGTCCTAGAAGCAACCCTTAATACCTTAAATCTATTATATCTGAAGTACCATCCTTTTTCGTAAGTTTTTTTGACTGTTCTTCCTATGCTTTTATTAAAAAATACATCTCAACAATATTTTAAAACTTAACTAATTCGTTAGAAAACTTTTACGTTCAGATTTTTAGTTAATTTTAATTTACTCATTGTTGCACGATCTATACAGTTTCACATCATATTTTTCCTAGCAAAAGAAAGACCATTATAGCGTAAAAAAACATTTTAGCATGTCTGTTGAGCTGTTGCAGTACTACATACTTTAAAGTACATTGTCTCCACTTTCATCATCTAAGGTGTAGTGAACCAGTAAGGTAAAAATTGGTCAATTGATCTTTCGCAAATTTAGTGAAATGAACGCTAACATTTCATCTCATTTACAAAAGGTTTTTTTCTATAAATGTTACTGATTGACATTTAAATATAAAAAATAACACTAAAATATACTGAATTTTATATAAAACGAAGCTATATAAATACGACTTCATTTTTTTCCGAAGTTTATTTAAGAAAAATATGTGCATCGTTCATCATCATATTTAATGCCATACCCGCAGGCTTACCCTATTGGAGGTAATAAAAAAATTAAATTAAGACTTGTAAAGTTTTACCTGAACAGTCAAAAAGTGAAATAAAGAAAAGACGATCAGATAGTTAAGAAAAAATAAATTCACTTTTTTAATGGAACAATCCTGTATTGTTTTTAAATTTAGTTCAGAATAATTTTTCATTCAACCGCTACCACACAAACCTGTTTTATACTAAATTTCGTATACTATCAATATCAACTATACGAGTATATCAAAATAAGTTAGCTATTGCATTGAAAAACCCAAAATAATTAAAAAAGGTACAAGCAAATATAAACAAAACTGTACAGGGGAGTCTTATAAGTACAAATGTTTTAAGGGGTGGCAGGTAACACATTTATTTTCCTAAAATTATTTCTTTCGCAAAAAAAATTGGAAAAAACTTTGGACTTTTTTAAATTTTTAGTTTAAAAACAATCAAAATAAAAAGAATATAAACCCAGAAAAAAATCCAGTGGTTCTCAAAATTAAAAAAAAATTAAGTTAAGAGAAAATTTTTATTCTCTCGTGATATACCAGCCCTGAAATATTTGCACTTATTTAAGTCTCACCCTGTATATATTTGAAATCCGGAGAAAATATATACAGGGTGCTGCTGCGTTAAAAGTAAATTTTAGCATTAAAAGCAAAACACGCTTTTAATGCTAAAATTGTTGTAAATCATTAGTCTTTTCCAAAAGCGAATATCTTCAATATAGAAAAATCTATTAAGATGAATTAAAAAAACAACTATCGGAAAAAGGTGCGCAGTTATATACGATAAATTGGTTTTTAAATTTCTTATTTTGTTAAATAATATTCAAGGAGTTTGAAACTTTCATCAATATAGCAACATTTTGTTAAAATCAAATATACAGGGTTGTCCGAAGGGTGTTCGGAGAACTTTGATAGCTGTCTGGGATTTTTTGGATATAGGAATATGGTTTCGATGTCACCTGGTAAGGAGCGCTGCCTACATATTTTTATCAGGTTTGAAGAGTAACAACCTTTTGTCCGTACCTGTATAAAACTAATGAGTAAAAAAATCTACATTTCCGCTGTTTTTTACGTAAAAAAATTCTTGGTAAAAATCGCTACGAGTATAATGTTTCCCGAGATATTTGGAATCGAAATAATAAATACATGTCATCATTGACATAAATTATTCATCATGTTAGTTAATAGTTATTAGACTGGAATCATAAATATGAAATGTTTTTGTACCAAAGATTCAACAGAAACTGTTTTTTTTTAAATTAATCAATTATTTTCTAGAAAACGTCAAAAAAATAAAAAAGTATCCAAATTTGTCACTTCAGTTAAATAACTATC
Organism: Sitophilus oryzae; assembly: GCF_002938485.1. NCBI lineage: Eukaryota > Metazoa > Arthropoda > Insecta > Coleoptera > Curculionidae > Sitophilus > Sitophilus oryzae. The sequence goes on along the minus strand of NW_022147434.1, from coordinate 6,535,046 downwards.
TTTTGGAAATGATAACATGTATTGATAATTTGCAATAATGGGCATCAATTATGCAAAAGTTCGGAGTGCCCAACAAATTTCTTAGTGTGTATAAAAGCCTCCATAACAACAACAAGTCGAGAATGTCACATCATGGATCAATGAGCGATCCCTTCCTGACAAATACAGAAGTTAGGCAGGGATGTGTCCTAGCTCCTCTTCTATTCAACATATTCATGGCAGCGCTCTCTATTATAGTGGACAGCAAACTGCAGGAAAGAGGAATGGGTGTTAGATACAGATATGACGGCGGTCTGTTCAACATAAAAAGACTCAGGGCAAAAACACTTATAAAATTCATCACAGAACTCCAATACGCTGATGACTGCGCTCTAGTTGCAAATACGTTACAGCAATTACAGGAAATGCTGAACACATATACCTGGGCATACGAGACTTTGGGCCTTAAACTGAACATCGATAAAACAAAAATCATGTGCACTCCCCTGGAAAATCATAACAGCGCTATTAAAATCGGAGAAGAACTATTGGAATATGTATCGGAATTTAATTACCTCGGCAGTTTAATTTCGGAAAAGGCCAATATCGACTCTGAAATTCAGCACAGAATCAGCAGCGCCTCAAGAGCATTCTGGAAATTAAAAGACAGGGTTTGCTACAATCATGACTTGAGCACAAAAGCGGCTTGCAGTGTATCGAGCAGTAATAATCCCCACCATGTTATATGGAAGCGAAACCTGGTTGCCGTACCGCCGGCACACGAGCGCATTAAACAAGTTGCAACACCTTAGACAACTTTTAAGAATCAAATGGTACCACCATGTCTCAAACGTATCAGTCCTAAAAAAAGCAAACTGAGAAAGGGCTGAAGTCATGATTACTAAATCTCGCTTAAGATGGGCTGGCCACGTGCAGGATACAAGAAAACCGCTTACCCAAATCTCTTCTTTACGGTGAGCTTGTAGAGGGTAAGAGGAAACCGGGTAGACAACTGAAAAGATACAAGGATGTTGTTCATGAAAACTTAAAGGGGATATGTATGCAGCATCAGTGGGAGGAAGCAGCGCACAATAGAACGCTATGGAGAAGAATTATAAATTCAGTTAAAAACGACAACCAAAAAGTAAAGAGGCAACAAAGTAATGAGATTTTTGAATGTCGAAGTTCGGAGTGCTTCTCTCTTCGGAGTTATCGGAGTGCCGAAGAGAGATAACATCACGTATCGGGCTTTTCAGTCACCGAAAAGCTCATGACAGGAAACGCCTTGCTTAACCATCTTTTGATAGTAGATAGATTGATCGTATCAAATACTCGTCAGCGAGTAATGGCAGTAGTAGTAGTAGTAGTGATAATTTGGATTCCAATTATCTTGACATCGGTTATTCGTAGCGATTTTTATCAAGAGACCTTATTTAATTAACAGACGACGGAAATGTATATATTTCCAATTAATGATCTTATATAGAGGGGTTTGAAGTTACATTTCAAACCAGTTAAAAATATGTTGGCGTGCCCTACCAGTAAGAGACATAAGACATATTGTCATCGAAATCAAATTTTTCATGCCAAAAAACACCCAAATACTAATTTTCATCCAAATATCGATATTATAGTTCAGAAATTTTTAGTTTTTGAAAAAATAGAAATAAAAATGAAATTTCTACACCCTGAAACGAAGTATTTTAGGACATAAATTTGTACTAAATTTAAATTACGTTTTAATTTTAAGGTGCCCATTTTTCGTGCTGACAGTGTATAAAGCACGCTCAACCAAAAACTTTTTGCTCGCATCGTATATCCTTAATTACAAAATCTAACATAAAAATATGATTAAATGTTAACTGAAACTTGATCAAAATTTACATCGTGTTAGGAAGCCGCCGATCAATTTACTATAACCACACATTTCCTCCAATGCGGAAATTTGCATGCTATGTTGTAATTGCTTCGCCAACTGACTAATCTATTTTAAACAGATAAGGTGCTATTATTATTATTTGAGGTAGCAGTACTCTAATAAACAGGCAAAACACTTTGCTAAATAATTGTGTTTGCGTTATTCATTCGCGCTCGTAACGTATGCATGTGTGTTTTCCTCACAGACGCCATAATTTACACTTTTCGGCGAAATAAACCTTTTAATGACAATAATATTGTTCGAAAAATACGCCACGACAAAGTAGGACGGTGCTTAGAGACTTTCTACTAAGAAGAGAAAAACATATTTCACAGTAGATCCTGGTTTTTGGATTTGATTTATGGAATAGTAAGAATGTATTGCTTGAAGAAACAAGAAATTTTCTAAATTATTTTGTCTTGTACTTTCACGACATATAAACAAACAAAATAGAAATATCATTCTCTAATGAACTCTAACGGTCATGGGTTTATTTGTTTCAACAATATACGAGAAGCTTCACTCAAATAAGTTACAAAGTAATTCAAATAGTTAATTTACCCAAACCCAGAGATATATTTATTGCATATTTCGTTAAGTATCTCCATGCAGACGAATACATATAATAAATGTCTGTAAAAAGTTTAAGATTTTATGACCAAAAACATTTAAAATAATTCAAGAAGGGTATAACTAGAGGTGTCCAGTTAAATCATAAGTTAAAAGGCTTATTCCTGGATATAGAATTGATAAACTTAAACTAGCATAGTCTATTCTAATTCTAGTCTATTTCTGCCTAAGTTTTTTTTATACTTTTTAACTACTAAAGACAAGAGGAAGTTTATTCTTTGGGACGTTAAATTTTGTTAACCAATTCAATATCTTTTGTTTCCTTGATTAGTTAAAAATGTTTACAAGTCAAGAGACACGAATGAGTTTGTGTCCCTTTTTGATCACTTTTTAAAACAAATTGAAAATAACCGAGTTATTTAAGTTTAAAAAAATGCAACATTTTGATCTCAAAATGTTGCATTTTTTTGCTAATTAATAATAATTTAGTGTTAATTTCGTGTATGACATAAGTTAGGATTGATTGACTTATTCAATTGTTGTTGGTCACTTCCTATTTCACCGGATATAACTACAACTTTTAATTTTTAAATAACAACCTCGGTATTTTTTTACTTTAATCAATAGAAAATGACACTCTGAATAGAATAATATATCATATATGTCAACTTTTGACATATTTCATTATTTATGTTTTATTTGAAATTGTAACATGCGGTTCATTATACCAAATGTGTGGTTAGTTTGAAATTTAAAATACATTTTTTTGTAAGCAAAAATGTTAAAAGTTGACATATATGTCATTCTATTCAGAGTATTATTTTCTATCGAATACAGTAAAATATACTCGGAGTGTCATTAAAAAATCAAAACTTATAGTCATTTCCGGTGAAACAGGAAGTGACCAAAAACAATTGAATACGTCAATCAATCCTAATTTATATCATACTAACATACCAAATCTCGCTTTTTTAATGAAAAATTTTATTTATTTATATCATTTATGTTTTGAAAAAATAAAAAATATCACAGGGGTGAGCCACTTTTGAGACGCAACAATAATTGACAATATTTCATAATATGGTAAAAAAGCTTCTATAATTGTCTATTATTTAGAGTTTCATTATTTCAGTTTAATAAACTGTAAAAAAGGTATTTAAATTAATAAAATAATAATTCTAAACATATAGAAAATGGATAACGCAGGAGGTGGCAACACTGCATAGAAACAAATTTCCGCAAACTGAACAAGCGGCACTCAAAAGTTTTTCAATATTTTCTGGAAAATGCCAAGAAAAACATAAAATACTTTAAAAATTAATAAAATTTAATAAAATAAAAAAAAAATTTGCATAAAAAACATCATGAGTGTGTTTCTGGAATCGAACTATACTATTAGTTAAAACTTGCATTTATTTCTGGGACATCTTGTATAGTGTATAAAATCTTCCGCTCATGAAGCAAGTAAGTAATTAATGTTCATGACTGTTAGGTTACCTATATACAATATTTTAACCTGAAACCTCTAATTACTAGATGAAATATTGAAAATTGTAGAATGGATACTGATAAATTGCTAATGTTACTGTAATATCATACGATTTTAACATGCATTGATTATGTTACTGATTAAATAGTTTAGGTTTGAACGAAAAATGTCTTGTTATTCAATAAACATTTAATATTAACTATAGAAAACTAAATAATAAAAAATAAGCATTTACTTACATTCCAAAGTATTTTATTGCAAAATACACCATTTTGAACCAACTTTAAATGGAATTTTGATTTAACTAGTATTGGAATAACACATTAATAATATTAATCCGTTTCTTATCAGATTCATGTTACTTAAGAATGTTTATTAAACCTTTGTTATCGGTCAAAAATATAGTTCAACCAAATAAAAATAATACTAATATAAATTAGATCAAAATAAACAATACGACTCAACTCCGTAACTATAGTGTAATATATGGATTTTGTACAAAATCTGTACATTTTATTAATCAATCAGTAAACATTATTTTTCACAATCTCTTAATTAAATCGTTTTTTTTTATAAGCAAATATAAGTCGCATATTGGATAAAAGGTTGACTATTTCAAAACTAAAATATAAATAAGGAAAATAAAGAAACATTGTTTTAGAGTAATTTATGTTTCCTGTTTCAAAGAAAATATTGGTAATTATTGGGAAAACTGGAAATCGTCCGATTTTCACCAAAATTGGTATACACCCTATTTTGAGATAGTGGATTATGAATCTGAAATTTCTCCTGGCTGTCTCTTACCGTTTTTCAGAAAAAAACGGAAAATAATTTCAACATTGAATTTTTCTTTAATTTAGCCTTATAAAGTAATAATTTCACTATATTTTCATTATATTATAGTTTATCTAAAAGCCACACTCGATTGAGGATAGAAAAATGTCCAAAATTTTACAGAAAAACATTTTTTTTAACAAAATAACAAAAAAATTGAGTCCAGATGGATGTTTGACATTTCATATATTCTTCTTTCTCTCTCCTACGTAATGATAGAGACAATATATTCTAGGTCTAATCTGGAAATTTGAAAATTTGCTACGTTGCCATATCTTGTATTTTTTAGGGTGATTGGGGATTTTAAATAAATTACCTATTTTGAGATCTGACAATAGTTAAATATACCTATATCCACAAAGTTGCACGAAAGAGTTTAGATTGCATTGATTTCAACTTCTTTGCAGAGGGGTTTAATCTTTTTTTGATATAATATAACAAAAAAAGATTAACCCCCTCCGCATAGAAGCTGAAACCAATGCAATCAAAACTTTTTTTACTTCGTGCTTATAAATAGTCAGATCTCGCTGGTAAAATAGCATTTATAGCATATAGTCGTTCCTCTGGCGACCGCCTTTCGTAATTCCAGAGGGAGCGAAAAAAACGCGCTAGGTTTAGGTTTAGCATTGGCAACGTTGCTTTAAATATCAGAAACACATAACCCAACATTTTCAGATTGTTTACAAATTTATTTTAGCAAATTTTCTTCTATTATGCATAGAATTGGTTAAAAAAGTAACAGAAATTAGCAAAACCCCATTGTTTATTGAATACCTAACAAAATATGTGCTAGAAAAAGTTAAAAATATGAGAAATCAAGAAAAATTCGACGTTGAAGTAATTTTTCGTTTTTTTCTGAAAAACGGTAAGACACCGCCAGAAAAAAGATTCAGATTCGTAATCTACGACCTCAAAATAGCGTGTATATTAATTTCCAGTTTTCCCAATAATTACTAAAATATTTAATCTTATTTTCAAGAATAAATCCACTACAGAGAAATAAACATTGTATAAGCCATACCAAATAAACTTTTAGTTACGTCATCGAGGGTGCGATTATTAAATTCATTGTTGCCAACAACGGACATATTCGGCGCCGGTCTAACTAATTGGAATTTAAATTTCCCGCTGACAATTCAGGTCGTAAAAATATCAAGTTGTCGTATTTATTTATTTATTCCCTATTTTGATTCGTTTTGACACTTTAATTTTGTATAGCGAGTTTTTGGTTTAAGTGAATTGTGTTGTAATATTTTAAGGTTAAATTTTTTACTAGTTGACCTTGCAATCGAAAATTGTTCTTTTTAGAACCGCTTGTAGAATAGATTTTTGAACAGCTGTTGCAAAAACATCATCGCAACTTTATTAGATAATTTCGAACCGGAAAGCGATCATAATGCCCATTTATGTCCCTTAATGCTGTTCGGGAGGTGCGTTTTTGTTGATGTAAATAATAACTGTTTATATACATACATATTTATAATTAGTTCATTTTTGTTTTCTAAAATATTAATATGAAAAGAAAATATGTAAAAGTCGGCAACTCTATAGCCGTCAAGATTAATCATGTGACTAAAAGCTTATTTGGTATGATCTCTATGTATTATTAATCGTACTTTTAAAGGGATTCTCTACATAGCGTAATAAAATATGGATCCCAGTATTTTAATAAATTAAACTTGCTAAGTTATACCCTATGATAAAAAAAAACGGCGTCAAAGACTGCTGGGGAATGACAATCGATGATAATTTTGGCGAGGCCAAGCCCCAGACGTAATGGCCAGTTGGCCTTAAAAAGATTGTAATCTATTTTTATATTGAGGAAAAATAATTTTTAAATGGCGTAGTTTAAAATTCGAGAAAATAATTTTTTAGAAATAGATTTGTGTGCCGGGATATATAAGAGATAACTATAATTAGTGTTAATTTTTGATAAGTTTTAGGTCGAGATTTTTTGTAAATAGCGTCTAGACATCGACCTCGCCAAAATCATCGATTTTCATTCTGCAGCCATCTTTGACCCCTTTTTTAATCATATGTTATTATGATCGACATATAGTTTTGACTTTGATTGTATGCCTATCCAAACTAAAATCTATAGTAACAATTAATTAACAAGAGGTATCTTAAATTTACATAATTTGTTGGAACATGAATCGCATTTTGACTTTAGGACAAGTTTACCAGTACTTAGTTCAAAAGTTCTAATTAGGCTTAACTTTTTGTATAAAACAAAACAAAGTTAAATGTATATTTTTTTATAAAAATTAGCTAGAAATTAATTTAATTACTTTGTCAAAATATATGTTAGATGTCATTTGGGGCTGTCGCAATGTTGGTTCATCCAATGTATTTTCAAGAATGCAGTTAGTTATTCAAGCACAAACCATCTTCTTGTAATTTTTTTTTTTAAATGGCAATAACTGGGAATAAAAGATAATCACTCTACTACACCTGGTAACTAGAAGAGTTATTAGAGGCACTACCTAAGAAAGACTGAAGGTTATTATAGAAAGTATCAATTGATTGGAGTGTGAGGTTGCACTTATTTGAATTTGACAGTGTGATATTGACAGTCCGCGCGGACCGTCCGTGCTGATCGTCCCTGTTGTGCCGTTTCACATGGAGCGGAGCGTCCGTCCGTTGGTTGAACAAGTACCACGAGTTTATATGAATATTTTCAAATGTACGCGGATGATTTCATAATAAATTGATTGAAATAATATAAACTATCACTAAAAAGAAAACTTTAAGCTCCATGCAAATATGCAAAAAACATAGAGGGTGCAATATAATCATTAACCACGGACCGGGAGTCTCTCAGACTCCACGCAACGCATATGCGGCTGCTAACCTTACCCCTATTTTTTCTCATACTTGTAGCTTTGTGTACCTTTCTAATTGTCAGTGCTTCATAATGTCTTAAAGGAACAACCGCATGGAATTTGCCATATTCAATTTCTGACCTGTCGGGAGTCTGTTAGACTCCGTGTCCGTAATAACGTTATAATTTTTTAATATAAAATAATATGGAAGGTTCTGGGCCCGATATGTCCAAATATATCAGTGTTCTTGACAAAAAGTTTGAGAGACAAATGCTAAAATGGTAATACAAGATAGACAGTGATTACAGTGACCTTGAAATCGAAGAAGTGTGCCTGGAAAGTAATCATGATTCGGAAAATTATAAAAGACATTTATAAGTCAGTTACTGGCGGTTAGGGTTTCCGGAACCAGAGCTGTTTTTCGGAATTGGGAATTTCGGTACCGTGCCTCTTAAGAACGGTTTTTTCGGTACTTTCGGTACTGACTAAAATTTTGTTCAATTGTGGTACAAATGGATAAGAAAATGAAATTTTTAATGAAAATAATATCAAATTATTAAGTAATCAGTCATGAAAAAATTAACATGAACACAAGTAAAGAAAAAAGTATAGGCAACTTAAAATATTGAATTAAAAATGTAAATATCTATTTAAACATAACATAATAAATATTATAGGAATTTGAAAAGAGACAAGAAGAACAATAAGAAATACCATCATTACTTATTTAGAATAGTTTGATTTCGACCGCTAGAAAGTATCAAAGGACTTTTTCACGTAAAAAAAATATTTTTTTAATAACTGTTACCGAGGCCCGGTTCTGTGATGACCAAAAAAATCTGAAGTAGTAGTTAAAAATCAATAGTACCTAATTTGTAGTATTAATTAGAGTTTCCAGAACCGTACAAAAATATGTTCGTTCAACGATTGTGGAGTTTGTCAATTAGCAAGCAACGGATGGTTCTCAAAAGTAAAACCGATAAAAAATTAAGTTTCAAATGAAAATACTATCAAATTATTAAGTCATGAAAAAGTAAACACGAAAATAATGAACACAATCGAAAAAAAAAGAAAGCACTTAAAAATTACATCAAACAACATCAACCGACCTCGAAACCAACTTAACTAAATTAGAAAAAAAACTTAACACTTTCAATTATTAAAGATTCAAATGCCTATAAAAACATAACACACAAAAATATAACTAATACCATTCAGCAATATTATACTAAATAATAAAATAACATATTTAGACTTCAAGGATTGCTAATAAACATTATAGAAACTTCAAAATAACTTTAGAAGTAAGAACAGTAAGAGATAACATCATTACTTATTTAGAAGAGTTTGATTTCAACCGCTAGAATGTATCAAAAGTACCGCCCCCCCCCCATATATTACCTTGTAAGTTAAACAGAAAGACTGTATAGTTTTATAAAAGGCAAAAAAACCTAGGTATTCGTCTACAGTGCTCGTGAAAATCTTGCTCTTCTCGCTGAGCATTAAAATTAGCCTCATAAAGATGACTTTCAGTTTTTTTTTCTTTGATGTTTAAGTTTTTTTTTCAATAAATTTAAGTAATAAAGTATTGTTATTAGAGATTTCCATACAATATTTTATTTTGTTAAGTAGTATAAGAAAAATACATTTTCTTTTAATAAAAGAATGAAAAGCTTAGGAAATGTATAGTTTATTTTTATTTTTGTTCTGTAGTTGCTATATTTACAAAGTTTAAATCTTTTCTGTAATAAATAATTTGAAAACATAATAAAAAATTGTTATTTGCACCCAAATAAAACGAAAAAAATTGACCGAACTTGCACCGTTTGTATAAACTTTCTTTAAAGACTGAACAGTTATTAACTATAATCAAATATGTATAGTTAATCACTGTTTAGCCTTTAAACAAAGTTTATATAAACGGTGCAAGTGGGCATTGGGCACTTCTTGTCCGTAGTTGGTGTAATAAAAACAGGTGTCCGTAGTTAAGGGTTAAAATTCTCAGCTTGAGCTCACTTTCGTATAAGCCTGAAATAATTTTAATTGTTCTTTAATAGCAAATCAAAAATTTTTAAACAAAAGTTTGAAATTTATTGCTATGATGAGGCGCGATTTATTTTTTTTATAAAAACAAATAGGCTATATGAAATACCTGCTTTACTACTATAAATATTACAAACCATTATTTTATCTATACCTTAAATAGATACATTATTTATTATCTGTTAAACCGGCCGATTAAAGTTGAACAATCGTTATCGTGTTCACAATGACGTTGCTGTAATCCTTAATATCAATTCAGGAGAAGTATTTTCAAACAATAGATATGTGTCAGAGTCGCATCCTTGCCAGTGAAGGTCGTGTTATTTACCTTTATTTGAAAAAAAGTATCGAGAAATATGCGTAAACAATTTGTACTTGAATATCGTACTTAAACTGAATAAGTTAATGCTTCCTCTGATTAAAATTGCACTAAAATTTTCTCTCTTGATATAAAAAGAAGATCAGCTAAATTCTTACTGATGCTCAGTGCTTTAATTTTATTTTGAGTCACTTTTCTTTTAACTAACTATAACCGTTTTATTTTTAAAGAAAGAGAGCATTCATTAAATAAGCATATTATAGGGTTTTTACTTAAATTCATTCATCGAGAAACCCTGTGAAACAAACTGTAAAACAAAATGAGGACACTCAGTATGGTAGGTTTGAAGAACAACATAAAGTAGCATAATATAGGCTATGCGCTGGCAGGCAAGCGTCAGGAATTAATTAGGTTTAGCTTAAATAGTTGTTTTTTTTACACATTTGTTTTTTTACCTCTAACTAGTGATGTGTCGGTATTTGAGTAACGCGATTTTAGAGCGGTAAAATAAGAAAAATCAAAGAAAAAATATGACCGAAAAAAGGAAATTTGTAAAGCTACTTTCAATTGATTAAAAATATAATCTATAAAGAAAAAGAATTACATTTTACTAACTTACGGGAATAAAGTAGGACTGATTTTATTTTGATTATCTGACATGAACATTTTACTTCTAACCCTTTTCCAGCAATAAGGAATATAAGTAGATAAAAAAATAGCATATGGCATAGGTATCTCGAATAATAATTCAAATTATAGTACTTTTTATTGTTTAAGCTAAACTATTTCTAAAGTAAAAAGATTTTAAGAAAAAAAATAGAAAAATATAATAATTATCCTACAAATAGAATATACTTTAATTTCATAACATACTTCCTGGCATGTTATATTTCAACATCTTGATCTAATTTTCTAGAAAGAATCGTTGACCATACCCTGTATAATTTGTAGATTTTGCTAATACCTAGTAATTACTATTCTAAACAAACCAAAAAATAGTGTATTTATAATTTCCTTTCCATTTTGTAAATAGAACAATACCAGAGCTGGCTATTGTTGGTTAAATAATTTGACAATTAGTTTCGCTGGTGTCACGCATTGAATCCAAATTTGGAATACAAGAAAATTAAATTACTGACCTTAAAAATATCTAGACCTTTTTTTGTTGTTTGAGCATTACAAATTCAAACTAATTGATGTTATTTGCCTACCTTAATTCTTATTCGCTTTAAATACCCATTACAGATTGTTCTAATTATTTGGGTAGGACTGAGTGATCTGCAGAAGATAGATGTAATGGGTTTTCGCTGCAATCTAATCTGGCTGCTTGATTCATATTTGATAAGTCGATGTTAATTTGTTGAGCTTATTATGATTACCATGATTACTTATTGCCATAATTACTTACCATGATCACTTATGGAGCAGTTGCTTGGTACACTAAACTAACGAAACGTACAGCAAGGCAAAACCGGTGTAAAATGCAGAACTGGAATAGAGCACAGCAGCAATGGCAGTTATTGTAGTCCTACAGCACATTGTTATTGGCAGATAGGTCAATGCGACAATGATTAGAATTTAGAATGGTCATTGGCGGAAACAGTACTGAGAGAAAATTATCAGTTCAGGAGTTTGATACCCTCAAAAGAAAATTTCAAAAATATACAATTTTGAGAAACGCCTCACTGTAATATTGAGCAATAAAAAGAGGAAAACGTTTGCTTAGCAGTTAAAAGGCCATAGCATAACGTGGTATATACTGATACTTCCAAAACCCAAGCAGGAACAGGGATATGAGTATTTGGGTCGAAAACTAAATACTCCCAACAAATGGGCACCTACCCTAGCATCCTTCAGGCAGAGATCAGTACGCAATCGAAAGATGCGTACATTTATCCTAGATAGAAACTATCGGAAACAAGACAAACCAATAAAAGATGTCTATAACTCTGTGCCGGATTCATCTCTTCAAAAAAGTCCTATGTGTATTTCGCCATTGTAAGAAAATAAAATAACAAAACAAAATAATTATTTTTTGTAAACACTACTGCGTTAATCTAACGGAGTCTCATTGTCAGCAGTAGTTTACTAATAAAAAAATTGCCTAACGGACAAAAAATGTTCAACGTTTCGGGAAAAAATGCTAACTCTTCCCGTCGTCTGAAACAAAAAAACACAAAGAACAAACAAAAAAATATTTAAAATATCTAAAAGCAAACACACGTGTCTTACACTTCTGCCTTGGAACAAGAGAACGAGATAAGAGGTATACTTCCCGAAACGTTTAGCATTTTTTTGTCCGTTAGGCTAATTTGTTTATTCGTAAACCACTGATGCCAATTAGTCTCCTGTGGATAAACGCAGCAGTGTCTACAAAAAATGACTTTTTTGAAGAAAAGATATCATATATAATCATATTATCCGATAGTTAAAAGCGATCAACTCTCTCTCTCTCTCTCTCTCTTCAGTCGTTCACCTTACATATGCTAGATGCATCAGAGGAAGTTTTTACTCCCCTCAATACCATAAAAACAGACATTTACCACCATTTTCTATCTATTGGGAACAGTAGATGGAAAACTTTAAGCACCTGCAGGAGAGCCAGGAAAACTTGGCCCAAATACGACCTTAAGAAATCGGGAGAGCTCATAATTAAGTTGCGTAAGGATATCGTCAGGCTTACGGCGGTATATCACTGGTCACTGGTCAATTGGCGAACATGCGGCGAGAATGGGCATCCCTTTTAACAAAGTTTGCCGAACCTGCAAGGACCCGAAGGAAGGGGAAACGGTTCTTCCTCGGTGGTTATAGCTTTGTAAATCTCGAAGATGTTGCCGGGAAGAGCATAACGGAAGTCACCCGTTACCTTAATACCACCGAATGGTTACAAACAATTACCCTTTTAAAATTGTTGTTAACAATTTTCCTGGCTCTCCTGGGTGCCGTACCGCCGGCACACGAGCGCATTAAACAAGTTGCAACAGAGACACCTTAGACAACTTTTAAGAATCAAATGGTACCACCATGTCTCAAACGTATATCAGTCCTTAAAAAAGCAAGCTGCGAGAGCGCTGAAGTCATGATTACTAAATCTCGCTTAAGATGGGCTGGCCACGTACGCAGGTTGCAAGAAAACCGCCTACCGAAATCTCTTCTTTACGGTGAACTTGTAGAGGGTAAGAGGAAACCGGGTGGACAACTCAAAAAATACAAGGATGTTGTTGATGAAAACTTAAAGGGGATAAGTATGCAGCATCAGTGGGAGGAAGCAGCGCACAATAGAACGCAATCGAGGAGAATTGTAAATTCAGTTAATAACGACAACCAAAAAGTAAAGAGGAGGTAAAGTAATGAGATTTTTGAATGTCCAGAGTGTGGAAGAGCGATAATATCACGTATCGGGCTTTTCAGTCACAGAACAGCTCATGACAGGAAACGCCTCGCGTAACCATCTTTTGATGCGTGTCAAATACTCGTCAGCGAGTAATGGCAAAGTATAAACAATTAACAGTCCAACTTTTCCATCCCTATGGATAGGGTCTCTGAGTGAATGGTATCAAAACCGCAATTCTGCCAATTGGAGTTCGACAAGCGGTCGCAATCACCACTTCAACCAACCAACCAAACTACTCTGGGTGCTAGGCCAAGGAGAGAAGGTAATGAAAAAGCAGACACTCCACTGACTAGACCAGAACTGTTCTGCTTCCCAAGTAGAAACCAACTTTAAGCGGAAATCAAAAACCTGGGAGACTCCATCCGTAACCTGGAATGGAAATTCTCCAAAGGTCTAAGAAACTCGAAGAAATTTCTCAAGACCTACGACCGAGAAAAATTAAAGATTTTCTTTCATTTAAGAAAGAACAATCTTGGGATTGTCACGGCATTTTTAACGTAGTAAATTGAACCTAAGAAATGGGGGGAAATGCAGATCCTGTGGAAAATGTAAGGAAAGACCAGAACACCTCATCACTGAGTGCATCGAGTCAACAACCAGTCGTGCCATAAACTCGACAAATGGAGAACTAACCTCTGTAAAATTATCTCAGATACTGGTTTTTGCTAAAGCTCTGAGACTGTATAATGAGTTGTAATTCAAGAAAGGTGGACATAATAGATCTGTAAGATCGCGGTGATTAACTTCTACCCTCTCATATAATCTACATATTCTCTGTAGACAAAAATGTGCTATAAAACTGTGTATGTGTGTGCGACAGGTAGTAGTACTTCTTAAACTGCATAAACTGGCCAGCACGTTTAGCATATGCTAAAGATCTTCCGAGGCGACCGTTGGCGTTGGCCAGGGTTAGGTGGCTTGTTGGTACATCAAAGAGATGTTTGATTCGGTGTAGACGAGATTCTAACATTTTCAGTCATTTGTAGACATTCGATAGTATGACACGTCGTTTTTGAGTGGAATTTTTTAAATGTTAATATGGAGTGGGACAAAGATTAAATGTATATCGGAATAATTCCATATTATGGGATCCTAACAATATAAATTATAAACTTACAAAAAAGATTCATACTTGACTGAGAGTTGCAACTGAACTTCCGTGCGAAGTGGCTGAAGTAAAGAAAATAAAGAATCTTTTTACATCATACAGTCTAGAATTGCGACGGGAACGTACCATATATTCTGGAATGAGGAGAGAAGTAAGGCTGTAAATTATTTTTAAGTAAAGAATTTACAACCAAAAAGCCAGCGCTTGTACATAAATACATAAATCCTCATCACTTGATGACATTAATACTTGATATAGGAGACGATAAAACTACATTTTGGCCGCGCAAAATGACCGAACGGTAACCGACGTCTTCTAATTTAAAACTAAATCAGATGTGGACGACAACAATTCGTTACATTTCAGTTAATGTTAAAGTAGCACTATAAGCATTTTGAGGCATTAGTATTTGAGGTCTGGTTCCCTGAGGTTGTATATTGCACATGTATATTTACAGTTTACAGTTAACGTAAGTGTAATATTTACGTATCTGCACTACCCAATTCATTTCGCCAATATAGTATCAGTCTTCCCTCGCAAAATTTCGAAGAATCTTAAAAGCGCATATGAAAGTGTGATTTCTGAATCTTCTCAACCTACAATAAATGAATACAATAATAATATCCACACACATATAACATTAGTCCCCATACTTTAAAATTAGCTATATTATTCCACATTATCCATTTTAGACAAGTAATTTGTATTCAATAAAAAAGTTATTTTATTTTACTATTTATAATAATGCTTGTATAGCTTACTTTTTTAATTTAGTAGGCCTTTCAAATTATTTTTTAATTTTGTACATATCGTATAATATATTATGAAATTTAAATTACAAAAAATCTATGTTATTAAAGATAAGGTGCTTTAATTTTCATTATAAGACTTTTGAATTGAAGAATTTTATGAAGGTATTTCTTATTTCCGACACAAAAATTAATTCGGAAACATAATAATTTATTATTATTTAATAAATGTATCTTTATTTTTTGTGTCTTGAATATATTATGTGCATAATGTCGGTCTTGATTCTTTTAATTACACAAAAATATAAAACAAAATAAATCAACAGAAAACATTATCCATGCTAACAAATAACTTACGCCGTCAAGGAGTGATTTATGTGAACGCATCACGTCTAAAGTTTATAAAATCACTGTATATACTAAAAGTTATACTTAATACTTAAAAAATCATGATATCGTACAATGCCAATCCTTTCCAATGCCAACGCCAATGGACACATTCGGCTGAGTTGGCGTTGGTTTGTATTGGAATTTGGTCTGTACGCGGCTTAACACTTCTGTCTTGGAACAAGAGCACCGACAGAAGATTTCCAAATGTTACCGTTTCCAAAAATTAGCGTTGATTGAAGTTTTTTTTTAATCGACGATATTAGTTTTAGAGTAATAAGTACCAGTTATATTATTAAGCTGTGTCTTATAAATGTATTTACTGTAAGACAATAAAGATTAGTATTTTTATTATTATAATTATTACTTAGTATTACTAAATGACGTAGTGTGGTTCTATACCTCTATAAATGTGTTATTGGCAATAACAGTATTAATGGGTGATTTTAAGAAACAATTATCATCATTCTAATATTTTTATTTGCTTTTGTTATTAGTTATTAAATATTTTGTGTAAATTGGCGAATTTTTCCATGAGGTAGATATAAAGTTCATCAGTTTCATGTACAAAAACCCATAAAATATACTAAATATCAGTATGTTCCTTTTAAATCTTTATATCTAATTTATTTAAACTTGAATTTAGGTGAGAGTTAAGTTTAAAAAATCAAGATTTGCAGAAGTGCTTAGATAACATGTAAATTGTTATAAAAATTAAATGATCATAGTAAAGGTGTAGTTAGTTATTTTGTTTACAGAAATCTAGAAATTAAAAATTTGTTTATTTTTTATTTCTGAATTGGATTTCGTATTTACTAGGGTTTCCAATGTAAGTGTAAATTTATCAGCGAAATCCCGATATTATATCCCGGGATCCCGAAAATCTCGAAAAATTTAAATGGCCAATCTAATATCGCATAAAATGTAATCATGTGGTCACATTTACTACCAAAATTAGACCGCGCGTAAATAATCCGATTTATTTATACTAAGTAGTAATATCAATATTTAAAAGTTATATTTCGGTGTTTGCTATATTTTATTCATTTTGCAACAAGAATTGGGCTTGTTTACCTAACTAAACATGATTGATACTTTCACGGTAGTTTCTTTGTTTTGTCTTGTTTAAGAAACTCTTGTCAACAAACTTTAAGTTGTCAACTTGTGATTTTATTATTGTTAAATATAATTCGTTGTGCTGTCTACACTACTACCATAATAAAAGGAAAAGAGTAGTTGCACTCTCCTAAATATTTTCTGCCAGTTTTTACAATCTGTCGAATATCGGCAGGTTGCAGAGCGTTTCAGTTGAGTTCCGTCCGTCGACCTGCGAGGTTCGAGTGTTGCGTCCCAGCACAGAGACGGATTGACAAAAAATGATAACAAAAATATTTTTTGTTACAAAGAAATAAATCGTTCCAAATTTTTATGCTCAGCAAAGTGGGCATTTTTATCAGATAGTTGAGTATAATGTTGCTCAATGTATTAGTTATATTTTATGTTATGATTTAATAGGCATTTGCATTTTTAATTCAAAATGTAGGGCTTGTTTTCAAATTTAGTGTTGTTGTAAATTTTAAGTTACCTATTTTTTTTTCTTTTCTTCGTTTGTGGTCATATTTGTGTTCAGGTTAATTTTCTCATGACTGATTACTACTTAATAATTTGATATTATTTTCATTTAAACCTGAATTTTTTATCGGTTTTACTTTTGACAACCATCCCTTGCTTGCTGTTTAACGAACTGCACCATCATTGAACAAAAATTTGCTAGTACCGAAAGTACCGAAAAAAAATTGCTGGAAATCCCGGTTCCGAAAAACAGCTCGGGTTGCGGAAACGCTATAACGTACCATAACCGTGAATAACCCTATACAGGGTGAGTCTTAAATAAGTACAAATATTTTTAGGGGTAGTATATTTTGGTCCAGATATATGAGGATTTTTCTGTTCAATTTTTTTTTGAAAAAAAAAATCTGGAATTTTTTTTATTTTTAGTTAAAAAATATAATTTCTTGATACTATGGTAACTAGGGTTCAGAACCGGGAAATTATTAATTCCCGGTTCTTTCGGTAGCTTCGGGACTCGGTAACAATAATTAAAAAAATACTCTTTTTTTACGTGAGAAAGTAGTGATGCTATTTCTCATTGTTCGTGCTTCTTTTCTCTTTTGAAATTTCTGTAATGTTTATTAGCAATTATTGAAGTTTAAATATGTTATTTTCTTATTTAGCACAATCCTCATTCATTAATGTTAAAATTAAACTTGTTTTAAATTAAAAAAAAAATATAAAAATATGTCATTATATATTTTTTCCGCATTTCTTAACATCAAAAGATTTTCAGATTATAGGAAATGTGAAAATATTCTGTTTTCAAGCAAATTTTTACTCGATGATCAATCTTTTTACTTTATTTTATTGTGAACTCATATTTTCCTAAATACATCTCTATGAAACTATGACGAGTGCCACGACTATACTTTGCTTAGTTGTAGACCACGACTATACAGCTACGTCAGTGGTCACGGGATGCGATAACAAGGTCGTATAAAGTGGCAGAAAATGAACAAAGGATTTGACAAGGAGTCAAGCTACTAGTTTCCTTATACCTATGCTATACCAAAGAATATTTTAATACCCGCTATACTACGTATAATAAGTACGGTTAGTGTCCGAAATGCATTTTTGTCATTTAAAACTGGTTCAAATGAGACAAAAGTCTAATATTTAGAAAATTTATGCTTGGTTTTGCATTGTTACCTGATCAGTTTTAATTTAAAAATAGATGCAGTTTTTCTTAAATAACCTAAAAGCGGCTGGCCAAAATTGTTTAAATTTGGCATTTGTAATCAGCAAACGCAGACCTTTAAAAAACAATTTACGACTTAGCAGCAAAATTAATAGGGCAGCCAATATTTGGCTGAGTGTCTATTTTGACTGAGTGTCAATCCCGGGAGCATATTTGTAAACAGCGTCCATGATCGCAATTCGGTTCTAGGCCGAACGATGCCGCGTAAACAGCGTACGATATCGCAAATCCGTCTAGTAAATAGCATCCGTGATTCCAAATTTTAACTGCCTTAACTCCTCTTATAAACAGCAGACGATATCGCGATATTTGTTGATTGGTTGCTCGTAATCAGCATTCAACATCGTAATTTTTTTTTCTTCTACAAGAAGATTGTAAGCTTCCTTTTTGAATATTTTTATAGTTAAGGACACATCTTTTTTTAAGAAAAGTTAGGCATTAGAAATTCATATTGAGTTCTATGGAAAATATATTTTATCTCTCTTTTGTTTAAAGTAATTTCCATACGTTTGTAAGTTGGATGAACCTAAAATAGTCATCTGGGATCTGGGAATCTATTTTCTATTGATTTCTGGGCAATATACTTTATAGTTCTCTATAATAATGGAAATTTTTATGAATCAACAGCACGTCAACGTGTATTTTTTCGTACGATCACCAAAGTTAATCAGCAATATGCGTGGTTGTTATTCGAAGGGGTGGCCGCTTGAAAAAAAAACTTTTTTTCAAGCAAAATTTGCGATCCTGAATGCAGATTACGAACAACCCATTAATAAATTTCGCGATATCGTCTGGTGTTTATAAGAGGTGTTAAGGCAGTTAAAATTTGGAATCACGGATGCTATTTACCAGACGGATTTGCGATATCGTAATGCTGTTCACGGGGTATCGTTCGGCCTAGAACCGAATCGCGATTGTGCACGTCGTTTACAAATATGCATCCCGGGATACTTCGATCACGGGATTATAGGTTTTTATCCCGGCCATTTTAAAACGGTATGCTGATCCCGAAAAATGTAAATGCTAGTACTTACATAGGTGTGAATGTGTGTGTAAGTCTAAAGCCCAATTGCAATTAAGAAATTGCATAAAGTGCAGACTTTTGCATTAAGTTTTGCAACAACTACCTACATAGTCAATTTTACAATAATTTTATTTAGAAATCTGTGAATGCTATCTAAAAAATCTAGCAGAAAAAGATAGGAATAAATGTAAAATGTACAAGATAATCTAGAAATCATAATAAAAATTGAAATGTTTATGGTTGTTATTATGTTTCTGTGGTAAAACTTAATAAAGTTTACCACATAATAATAATGATGTTAAATGAGAATATTATATGAAATGCTACAAATAGTACGGTTTTTCTCAGCCGTAACGTAGATTACGGCAGGACATTAAATTTTATAGAAAATTTAAATCTATAGAAATATGACGTAATTAAAAAATATGCGATTTTATTTAAATATGATCTTTTGAAAGTTCTTCAAAAACGTTTTCAGGACCATTTTTTCTATAGACATTTTTTGTAAATCAATGATAATAGTGTGCTTGTATTTAAAAAGTCAGTTATTATTTTAACAAAAAAAAAATATTTTGTGCAAATTTTTGCACAAACCGAAAAAAAATGCATATAGCAACTGCCTGTTAAAATAGACCCACACTATTTAAAATAGAACATAACTATACAGAATCGTAGTTTATATCGATTTTTTTGTAATGGATTTTTTGTAATGGAACGCCCAACAATTAAAGGTGATGCAATTGCTTAATTACTTACTAATTAGTTAAATACTTCTAAATTTAATCTTTTTTTAACGAAATTTTGTAGTTTTTCTGTGTATTTGCCATAAAATATAACTCCAATGTAACTCCCATTCCAAAAATACCAAATTGTGTCATAATTTATAACGGGTGGTTTTGAAGTATGACCTGTTAAACAATTTTTATCAAATGTCTTTCGAATTCAAAATATTATCTACTAATTCTTGATGAATTTAACTGGTAATATTTACCACTAGTGTCTTCTTCATAATTAATCATATTAAACTGGGCTAAATTCCCCTGTATATACAAGGCGAGTTAAAATTAGATATAATTAAATATGATTTCTGCTATTTCAAATGGAACACATACCCTTGGAAACATAGGAAATCCCACGCCAATTTTGAACTGTCCGAATATTGGCTCCCCTATTAATTTTACAGCGAAATCATAAATAGTTTTTTTTAAAGGTCTGCATATGCTGAATACACATGCCGAATATATAAACAATTTTGAACAATTCGATTTTAATTAATTTAAGAAAAATGCATCTATTTTAAATTAAATCTGAACAGGTAACAATAAATAAAGTTTGTAATAAGTTTTAAATTACACAAATGCATTTCAGTCACACTAACTGTAAGTACTATAGCGTAAACAGTACGACAAATTGACATAATCATAGATTGAAGACTTAAAGTATGCTGACATTTGTTTGGTTTTGTTTTTTTCTTAAATTAGTTAAAAACGGCTTATCTAAAATTGTTCAAATTCGGCAAGGTCTTGAATTCACATTCAACATACACAGACTTTTAAAAACCTATTAACGGCTTCGGTGTAAAATCAGCAGGGAAACTAATATTTGGACTGTTCAAAATTTGCACCACCCGATATAAGGAAAATAATAAATATAACATGTCGTAAAATACACATATATAAATAAACCTAAAGCCATTTTTTTCCTTTTATCATTTCTGCATGGTGCCGATATAGTAATTAGCTGGGAAAACTATTTTTTATGAATGCAATATAACTGCCGAACATGCAACCGCAAAAGTGAAATCAACGGAAGAACATATTTTGCTTTCCTTATGCATGGTTCAATTAAATAACCATAACTCATTAGCAACATTTTAAACGCCATATGCTACGGAGATATTGTTACATTTGTTCAAAATGCCCAAGAAATTATTCCATATACAGGGTGGCCCATTAGTGTGAGGAAGTCCAATATTGTCGTTGTTGATAAAGATATGAAAAAAGTTTTATATAGATGGCGCATGCCCTGTATATTATTCTTCGAAAAATGAACATTTTTATTTTTAAAGTTTTAAATCTAAATATATTTTCTGCAGATATTTGCTGTCTTATATTACATATTATGGAGTTTTCAACGGTAAAATACTAGAGATAGATAATTAGGTGGCTCACTTGTAAATTTTTCATGATGAAGATGGCATTCCAATTTATGTGCAAGAGCTTTCTGGGTAACCACAAAAGCGATGATTATGTTGACCAGATCGAGGAATTGCTTAGCGCACAAGGTCATGGAATGTAACATGTCGCTTAAAGTGCATTTCCTTCACTTGCACCTGTAGTTCTTCATTGACACTTTAGGAGCAGTCTCGGATAAACAAGAGGGACCAGTCATTTCGACAGTCATTAAGGCTAGGACCAGTCATAAAGACTAGTTCATTTTCAGACATAGAGAGCTAGTCTTGATGAAACTGTTCCTGAGCTTTTCAGACTAGATTAGCTCATTTTCAGAGTCTAACTCAGACATAAACATTTTCAGACTAACTCAGTTTCATCAATCTAAGCTGGAGAAGTTGTTTTCAGAGAAAGGGGATGGCAGACAAGTGGGCGAAATTCTGATGTTTTTTTTTGGGATCAGAATTATACTTCAGGGTATAAATGACAAAAGAAAACAAATAATGATAGAGGTATTTTTATTTATTATTGTTTTTAAAATAATTCCCTTT
The DNA here is from genome assembly GCF_002938485.1 of Sitophilus oryzae. Lineage (NCBI taxonomy): Eukaryota > Metazoa > Arthropoda > Insecta > Coleoptera > Curculionidae > Sitophilus > Sitophilus oryzae. The sequence goes on along the minus strand of NW_022147434.1, from coordinate 6,512,873 downwards.
TCACTTCTTAAAATTAAATTCATGTCCTTAAAATTATTATTATTATCGAAAAGTGATAAAAATATTATAAAAATAAAGAGAGGGCTTCTCCGAAAAAGCTTGATGAAAGAAGAAAATGGAAGCTATATTTTCAATTAGGTCCTCATAGTGGAGTGCTTTAAGCCCTTATGGGATACAAACCTCGGAATTCATTTACTATGAACGAATTTTTATAAAACTTTTTGCATTGTATTGTTAATAAGATATATTACAAAGTTTACCCATTTAAATTCGTTGCTTTCACTTTAGTAGTTAAATAAACACACATATACAAATGAAGGGTCCAGCGGAAAAACGATGAGATTCCATTTTTTTTTTCGAAATCGACATTTTAACGCCATGCGATAGCTTGTAACGTGAAGTACTAACACACTAAACCTTACAGGGGATAAACAATGAGATTTCACTAAAAGCTACGGCTAAAAATAGGCAGCACTGTGGAAAAACGATGAGACTCTCACACGCCCGAGGAAAAACGATGAGGTTCCCTCTCTCTGCTGTTTAAACAGGTCTCTGGCGTTTATTCTTTTTGCTTTGTTCTGTTTAGTTTCTTGTTACCATCAGCTTGTTACCATCAAGAAAATTGTTCAGAAAGAACTCTAAATGTTATTAAAATTACTAGTTCCAACATACAAATAAAAACTATTTCATCAGTAATTGTGAAACTTTAAATTTCGTTTTACTCAACTTTTTGAAAAATGGAATCTCATCGTTTTTCCACTGGACCCTGCAACAGACCCTGAATACAGAATGTTTCATGTTTAATTTAGAAAGAGATACTAAAAATTCAAATAATTTGACTACATACTGCTTAAAAAATCATCAAAATCGGTCCACTAGAAAAAAATATATTAAACTTTAAAATACATCAAAGTTTTAAGGTGTCCATTTTTCCTGCCGGTGAATGTATTTCAAAAACTATACATTTTAGTCATGTACTTTTCTAATGAAACTCGCCTTTATTTTTTTACCAGAATCCAAAAATCAATTAATATACAGGGTGTTCCATTACAAAAAACAGAACTTTGCTGTGTAACTTTTTTTGGGGACACTCTGTACAACTGTATATAATTTTAGAAAATACTTTAAATTGACTTACATAAGCTCACAAAATTTCACTTCAATATAAACTCTTATTCTCCTTGCAAAAACCTCGTGGTATATGACGCGCCACCCTGTATAATTCGACTTCAATCAAAATTTCAATGATTAGAATATAAGCAGAATAGCTTATGCATTAGATTCATTTATTTCAATAAATTTACTTAGGAAACAAATTAAAAAAATCAAAAAATTAAGAAGGAAATAAATAAGAATTTACTAAAATTATTAAAATAAAAAATTAAAAGCAACGGAAAAAAATGGGTAACATATTAGTATTTTATCTATAAAACACAATACAGAAGGTTTCTCATTAATACATTGACAGTAATTAAATTCTGAGGTAAAAGTCTCTGGGCACTCCACTATCATTTTATATAAAAATCAGCAGGAATGGTACCAGGGACCGAGAAAAATTTTTGAAGACCAATGGAATTTGTGTCGATTACTATGTCTCTCTACTCAAATTGTCTTTCTGTGTTCCTTGAATAAATGATAGCGTCCATACAGAAAAATGTAAGCAACGCAAATTCTTTTCACATTCACTAAAAAATCAACTACGATCGATGTAGTGTGTGTGCCTTTTGAGCGTCGAAAATTCTTGCATCCGATTTACGCGTCGTTCATATTATTAAAATTTACTGTGTCGACGTCGATAGTAATTATTACCAGTAGGGACACTGCTTAATTATGTTTTTCTTTCTAATAAAATCTTCCTACATTTAATTGTGTAAATGATTAAAAAAAGCACGCACCGTTAGTTAGATAATAAAACATGCCTTTTATTGTTTTTATTTTAGTTAAGTGGCATAATAAACCGTGTCTCTTTTTTGTAGATTCTATCACATTTTATTGACCACCCATCAGGTCGAATTTGGGGGGATTAAATTACTATAAAATACTACAGTGTAACAACCGGATTACGCGGAACGATTTCGATTGTTTTATTGAGTATCGAAAGCTACAGTGGTCTTTAGATGCAGTCCATTTGATGACCGATTGTGTGCCATATACGAACATCTATATGACCGTTTTGTACATTTGATTTTGTTAGTGCAAATGGTATGCGAGATTCGATAAAAAAAACTCTACGGATATATTTGAATGTATGTTCTTGAGACTGTTCACACGATCGATTATTTTATCCACTATTTAGTTTGTAAATGGTATTCCATCAAAAACATAGAATGTAAAAAAATGCCAAGTCTCGCAAGACAATTCCTCCGCTATAAAAAGTTGTCAGATCTCATGTAAAATCAAGTCAGTTTATTTTACTTAGTCTCTCTTTAAGCACCTATTGAACAATTTTGATATAAATTGTTAGTATCAATATTAGTCATCCTTATTTCTATAATAATCATAATGACTTGGCAATTGCATGCACGGCACCATAATTATAAAGAAGAATAATCTACTTTTTCAATTCCTAAGTGAATCTAATAAACGGTGCACTTAAGAATAAAGTTTTTTAATTACTATAGAATATCATATCGTACAATTGCCAAGTAAAATTGATACTAACAATTACAGTTGAGGGTTGGGACCTTTATCTATGGTGTCTGGATGTGTGTCAAAAACAGCAAAAATATCATCCACATACCTAAACCATACTCTTGGAAAATAATCAAACTGATCCCTAGCCTCCACTTCAAACCTGCTCATGAATAAATTAGCCAAAAATGGAGACAATAGATTACCCATTGCTGTACCTTCCCGCTGTTCAAAAAAGTTGTTATTAAATTGAAAACAATTTTGTTTCATACATAACGATGTAAGCTCAATATATTCAATCACAGTTTTGTTGTCGAGACCATTTGCGTTAACTTGTGTATAGTGTTAATAATAAATTACAACAATTATTAGATAATCCAAAGGATAAAACACCTCCTCTGGAAAGGTCGGGTATTTATGAAATTTCTTGTAAAGATTGTAATCAGAAATATGTTGGGCAAATTAGAAGATCAATATTAACAAGATTTAAAGAACATTTAGCTCAGATAAGATATGGTAGACCGGATAAATCTTGCGTTGCCGAACATATTGTTGATAAAGAACATTGTATAGATCTCAATAATTTAAAATTAATTAAACAAGGCTCAAATTACAGGCAAATAGATGCATATGAAAGCATCAGAATTAATAAATGTAAAGATAGTATGAACAGAGACAACGGTCCAATTCCTTCAAGTTCTTTGTTCCTACTACTCTAGTGGCGGAAATCTAACTGTTACGCTCAGTGGGTTCTGACTCGGTTGGCTAGATTTTGCCACGTCCACTCGGTGCCTACTGAGCAAGTATATAAACACTCAACATGTAGATTGTACCTAGATGACGCTAACATGGTTAGCGAAACGCGCGTCCAGTGTAAAAGTAAAAGTGTTTTGGTGTATTGTGGTGATTTAGTGTTTTTATTTTGCTGATACTAACAATTTATATCAGAGGAGATCGCTCCGATTAATTCTAGTTTTCTATCTTTTTCTCGACTGGAAAGCCAGTTACCGGTAGCGGCTAGACAGCTAACTTTTAATCCATAAGGATATTTCGAGATTTTCCATTTTTTCCTTTGGTTATAAGCTTAAAGATACCTAAAATTCTAAATTTGGAGTTTGTGAAACATCTAGAAGTACTTTAGAATTTTAAAAGAAATTAAAGAAATTTTAAAGCGATAATTCATAAACTATGAGGGATAATTACTACATATTAAATTTTTAATATTTTGGTAACCTAGCCAGCTATAGTATGTCTTCAAGTGTAGTGACAATTAATATTCTTGCTTTATCCACAAAGAAGTTACAGGGTGCTCAAAATTGCCGCTATTACCTTACGGCTGTGCTCGAATTAGCGGGAGCACTACCGTGCCCCCAGAAAATGTGGTTTGCATAAACATTTTACTTGTAAAACAAATTTACCTAACCGAAAAAAAACGGTTAACGTTTCAGAGTATATTCATCAGTATATCTCCCCCGTCGCACTAAAGGGTATTTAACCCAAAAAGTTGGCCAATATTCATAAATCTAAATTTAAGATATCAACCAACCAATACCAGGAATTATTTGTATAAACATGAATGTATTTGAGGGTGGGTGTTAGAGGTCAATGACCCACCGTGTTACACTCCGCGCCAATCACAAATTGTTCTTCGAATAGACGGGTTGTGTATCGCTGTGCTTTTAGAAAATTTACTTAATAATAATTATCTTAGTTTTTCTAACTAATCGCGATCTTTTATTGATCTTATATTAGTATGGAGGGGTTACCTACAGGTAAGAAAAACTTGTTTAGTAGGTATTACTCTTTAGTATAACTGTTATTTTGTAGTTAGAACAATATTAATCTGCTAGTTCAATAATAGACATATTTCATTTATAACAGAATGTTTATGTAAACTTTCAGTATGTAATCAAACATTATCAAGTATATCAATCTGGGTGGTTTTGTAGCTTATTCCTTTAGAAGGCCTTGATAAGAAATTTTGCTTATTTTTGCGAGTTTGGCAGTTACAATTTTTTTAATCTAATAAAAATGTAGTGTTTTTCATCTTCAACACCCTGTATCTTAGAAACAATGCATTTCTGGATATATGTTTATGGGAACTTTCCTCCATAAAATGATCTGAGGAAACACTCCCTCGAGTAGTAACATGTTATTGAGGGACACCCTGAATAAACTTATGTATTTACATTATATAATTCAATCTTAAGCTTGTCAATAAAAAAACTCTAGGTATGTATTAAAATTTGAAGCAATTTCTTGATTTTCTCACGTTTTAAAAGGCGGAAGAATGCAAAAAAATAAAAATATTATTGGCCAGGTTTTGAGGCAAAATACCTCATAGTCAGATGAGAAAAACAAAAAGGAAAAAGTATTTAAAATGTCTAAATATAACTATTCCGAGAAAACTTCAGTTGTTAAGATTTTATTTTCATTTAACAATCTTTATAGTTGTCAATCTCCAAAGATTAACAATTTCTTTAGCTGTGTAATTATTTTGATCGAAAAGTGATAGGTGATGGTGGTAATAGCCTACAATAAATCCACTTCCTGCCTTTCAAATCCACTTTAACTTTAGCTGGTACTGAAAATAATTTACACTAATATAATCGGAACGGCTGATCAAAAACAAATAAGATTTATTAAGGCATTTATATCAATTAAACTACCTACTATTTGTTATCTTGTCAAATTTTAATAAATCAGAAAAACAATTAAATATATTTCTATCAGTAGAAATCAATTAAATTTAACACTGTAGTTATTTAACAAATAAATTTAAGATTAGAGTAGGAAATAAGCAACTATTTCCGAGAAACAAAATTTTCATCACCTGGCCGCAAATACAATTACATAAATATTACAAGACATATTAACATTTTTACATCATTATTGTTTAGTATTGTCGGAGGCATCTTAAACACTCAATAAACAACGTATACAATGAAGAATCAGACTGTACTGGCGTCTGTGCATAGACAAGAGATGTAGGTAACCAGCGCGCATGCGCGGAACGCCGACCGTAGCGCTGCGGCGGCGGAATCGCAAAACGGTACTTACTTAAAAAACATGCCTCGTATGATATAAGATATTTTACTCATTGAATTCTGGTGGTTAATCCTTGGTAATATGATATAAGATATTTACTCATTGAATTCTGGTAGTATAAAATAAATAATTCTGGTAATAAAAAAGTTTACCAACACGTTGTACACTACTTTTCAGAATTAATTCTTGTGCTACTTTACTACTTAATTCTTGTGCTACTTGTGCTTAATTTTGTTTCTACATCTTTCCGTTTTCGTATAATAACAATAATCAACCGAGGCAAATGAGGTGCGCCACCCTGTATAATAATGGTCGATCTTCTTTGGAAACTGCGTGATTTTTGTCCCAAAGTCACCTTCATACAGCCTGTCCATTACGGAAAGAACAAAGTAAAAGTTCGCCGTGCAATCCAGGAAACTGAATTTAGTCGCGAAAATTCTGAAATCCATGCGTCGCAATCTTCTGCTGTTTTTAGTTCAGCATAAATCATGCTACCTTAAACCAAAACTTCTTTTGCACTGTATCGAAATTGATCCGGTAAAATATACGTCAGACATTCAGATGCCATGGTAGATATCAATTAAAAATGCTAAAGTTTATTCAAACACATAAAAACAACGCCTGTCTAATGAAAACCACTTGAGAGAAGCGTATAACGGCGGCGTGTTTTTGACGAAGTTGTCATATCAATCCGTCAATTTTTTTCTATTTTTATCAGGGCAATTGAAAAGGTTAATGCCATTCGATCTTAGGCATAATACACTACGTTTTAGTAAAGTTTAGCAACATGTACCTGCGTTTGGAATGCCTCATGCTAATGTGGCAAAATGTACCGCATTTTAGCCGTGTTTGGGCAAAACGCACCAGCGTTTAGTCTCGACCAGTGAGAGCAGGGAAAATCACATTATGGACTAAATAATGGTACATTCTGCTTAAATGCCACCCGGCCTCCTCTTACCGTCTACAAGCTCACCGTAAAGCAGAGATTTTGGTATGCGATTTTCTTGCATTCTGCATACGTGACCATCTTAAGCGGGACTTTGTAATCATGACTTCAATACTTTCGCAGCTAGCTTTTTTAAGGACCGATACGTTTCAAACATGATGGAACCATTTGATTCTTAAGAGTTGTCTAAGATGTCTCTGTTGCAACTTGTTTAGTGCGTTCATGTGTCGGCGGTACGACACCCAGGCACTTAAAATACTAATAAAATAGTATGTTACCAATAAAATTAACAAGGATTCCTTACATATAGTAATTATCACAAATCATCGAGGTGCAACAATTTAGGCTTCCAATACACTGCGCACAAATAATAATTATTTGTGTTGTACAAATAATCTCAAACGATGACAAAGACATATTTTATAAATCAATAGTATCAAGACTATATTCTTTGAAATTTCGCAACATGCGACATAATGGAGAATTATCACCCAAGTTTGTTCTCCTATATGGAATCAAGAAACAATCCTGAGCTCTAAACCGTCTAATAGGTACATAAAGTTTTTTTGAGAGCAATCCTGAAACATCTAAAATGTTGTTTAGAAGTTTAAACAATGTCACAAGATCTAACATTCTATGTTGATGCAAAGGCAATATATAACATACTCACTTTACTTGTCAGAAAGCAAATTTTATTAGACTTATTCATTCACATCCTATATGAATAGTTGTATGTAAAAAATAGATTAACGATATTTGAAACCACAAAACATATTTTTTCATCGCTTTTTAACGCTCATCAAACCATTCCTCTAGCATTCTTCTAGGAAACTTTAATTAGCCGTAATTGTTCCTCAGCCACAAAAAAACTTGTTTATCAATGTGAACAATATAAAATTTGAAGACCTATGAGTTGTAGATATAATCAATAAGATGATTTATTGAACATAAAACGGTATTAGTTTTTTTAAATGAAATTAAAGATGACCCTAAGGTATTTACTACACATAGCATACAGCTACGAAGTAGTGATGGGCATTACGATTCTTTTTAGTGAATCGAATCACACGATTCAATATCTCATATTGAATCTACTTCGACGATTCGTTTAATTGAACGAACCACATGCACAATTTACATTTCATAAGAGAAATAAACAAGAATCGTAACTGGCACTACCGGCGATAATTTGACCGGACAATTACTTAAGGTGCCAGAAAAAGAAATATACAGTTCGTTCATTTGAATTTCACCACTTTATGACACTAGCGTAATTGGATTGATTATTTTACAAATAATATTATATTATCAATCCAATTAATATATATACTATTATTTAACCTAACCAATTTAATATTTTTAGAGCCATATTTTAATTACGATTTAGTAATCATATAATAAATAGTATATAATACCGCACGATCGAAAAAAAAATGGCATCCAGTTGGCTTGCAAATGAACATCGATGATATTGCCCATATAATTTTACATATAAAATGACAACGATTTTCAATTATAACCATGGCTGACGCCGTTTTTTTACCATATTGAGCAGAGGACAACAATATTTATTTGCAGTTGCATAAAAACACGATTTTGTCTTTTAATTCGACATTTAATGGTTTATAGTCGGTAATATTATATTAACAAAAATATTAATGTAAAAATTAAATAACTTACTCATACTAATAGATACTCACGTACTAAGCACAGTAGAAATAAGTTTTTTTCTTGTAAATAACATTCTTATCGTTTGAATTTTATGATCATCGTTCAAATATTATGGATCCATGCTGGCCACAATTCCTATATTCTTATGGATCCGTGGTGGTTACGATTCAATTGAACGAACCGTATTCTAAGCAGTGAATCGAATCACACGATTCATTTTTAATACTCGTTCAAATGAAAGACTCGTTCAATCTTTGCCCACCTCTACTACGAAGTTCCAAACGTATTAGATTATTTTTATTACAGGGCAGTCAAAAAGACCTTATAGAAACCATACTTTTCCTATGTAACAAATATGTTGACGGCAAATTTGAAAATGCACTTTTAATATGCAAAAAGTTAGATTAATATATGACATGGTCTCAAAAAAAAATACAGAAAGAAAAGATATAAACTCAATTTTATGTTTTGTGTCTACCGGGTGCGTCTCAAAAGTGGCTCACCCCTATAATTTTGTATTTTTTCAGCTAAAAAAGGTTTGGTATGTTAGTATATATGACATAAATTAGGTTTGATTGACGTATTCAATTGTTTTTGGTCACTTCCTGTTGCACCGGAAATGACTACAAATTTTGATTTTTAAATGGTACCTTCGGTATTTTTTTACTTTTTTCGATAGAAAATGACATTCTGAATAGAATGACATATCATATGTCAACTTTTGACATTTTTGCTTGAAAAAAAAATGAATTTTAAATTTCAGTCTAGAGTGCCATGGCTGTGTTAAAGACACTAATTTTTAATCAAGGAGTCTTGGAAAAATAGATTTGATCGTCTAATGTTATTCGTGTCTTTTTCTGGCCGGTTAAAAGATGCCCAAATCGTATTTTGTATCATATCTCAATTTTTTCAAATGGAACGAGGGTGGCTCATTAGCCACTTTGGAAAATTCTTCATCTTTGGAAAAAGCATTTTTTTATGAATAATTTGATACCACACACAATCTCAAGTCAAATTGTCGTTATGAATCGCATATTACAATTTCAAATAAACCATATTCAAAAATGTTAAAAGTTGACATATGATATGTCATTCTATTCCGAGTGTCATTTTCTATCGAATAAAGCAACAAAACACCGAGGATACCCTTTAAAAATCAAAAGTTTTAGCCATTTCCGGTGAAACAGGAAGTGACAGAAAACAATTGAATACGTCAATCAATCCTAATTTATGTCATATACTAATATACCCACTCTCGATTTTTTATCTGAAAAGATAAAAAAGTGTTAGGGGTAAGCCACTTTTGAGACGGATTCGGTATATTTAATAAGATATCAAAACATTACAGAATAGTTTTAAAAGCGCAAAAGGTTCATGGCTCAATTAGTTATATTTTTCCACTTATTTCTGCCCTTCGCCTTTATTAATTTTCATCCTTCTCAAGTCCTTTGGTGACCGAATGAGATCAGATATCTCGTGAGCAATCTGTTGGTATAACAATTCAATTTAATAATATTTAGAATGTCAAAAATTCTGATTTAGAATCAGGGGATGAAGACATCATTGATTATTATCAATATCGCAGGCAACGTAGGACACAGCGCAGCGGTCCATCCATACATGTTTTACCTGTCACGTCTTTCTTTGAGTATCCAGACATTTTATATTTATAGAGTTCTTTGTGTTTCTCATCCTCTCCAACAAATTTTATGTTCAGTTCTTGATCACCCATTGTGAAATATATAAAATAACTACGTGGAAATCACTTGAAAACAGGCAACTGTAAACTTGCAACGTAACTGCGACCGCGGGAAATGGTTGCGAACAACTGACAGATCTGTGACGGATTGCAAACTAGTTCCATTCGAATAGAATTCCTGTGCGACTAAACACTACTATACAGAGGTACACTGAGGTTGCAAAATAGTTGCAAACTCAACCAATTTGCAACTTTTGTCACCATAGGCGCTGGGCTTAAGGGTCGATTTAGATACTCGCTAAGTCTCGTCCAGACCCTGTCTAGATTATCTGGTTCTCGGTATACCTCTCCTTCCCCTTCCACCTATATCACGTCTCATTGTCATTTTAGGAACTCTTTCTCAGCCATTTTTCAATATGTCCTATCTATCTCAGTCTTCGTGCTTTTGCTACTCCCGTTAAACTCGGTGCACAATATAGTTGCTTTATTTCTTCGTTTGTTCTTCTGGTCTCTCAACATGTTGCCTATCGTCCTTCCTTCAAAAAATCTTCCTCGGTATTTTCCTTTCCCAAATCTCTAAATTTCAATTTTCTGTTTCAATAGACATCCACGTTTACTATTGGTCGTATCATTGTTTGGTACATTCTGACTTTTAAACTTCTAGAGATATGTTCTTGCTCTTAATAATTCTCTACAGTGGGTTTACAAATCTATTTCTTGTCATTATTCTTGACATCATTTTCTGGGTTACATTTTGTTTCCTTATAAATAAGGGTTCCTAGATATGTGAATGTCCTGTCCTACCCCAAATGTTATCGTTTCCCTCTCTCAGAATTTATCATCTTCCACTCTCAAAATCCTTATCCACCATAAACCACCCATAAACTCTGTTTTCTTCTCATTAAACACTAACGCCATTCGTAGGAGGCCGATATCAGATCTCTATCCAATCTTTTGTAAGGTCTAACTCGTCTGCAAAGGCTAGGCATTGGTGTCTTTTTGTATACAGAAGGTCCATTCTGTTTTGTTCATATTTTATATTTTTATTTTCAAATACTACACCAAACATCTATAATATCAAAACATTCTCATAGATAATACATTTCTTTTAATTTACTCTACCTATTTATGAGGAAGACTATTACAAAAAATGGATTAGTAACAATTATTCATTCTTAAATTTTAGTTATCATAATGACAATATGACAAATGGACTCAAACTTTATTTGTTAAAAAATCTTAAACATCAACAACAAACATTTTATTTCTTACTGAATTGTTAAAATAAACAAGTGGTCATTATAAATTTTCAAATTTATAATACTTGACGTAAACAGGCTCTAAATTATGGAATGTCACGAATAGAAAACAGAATATGTTTTCTTTAGTGATGCCACATAATGTAAAACAGACTTAAAATTTATCTTTGGAAAAATCTATTTGTTGATAAATATGATAAAGAATGTATAATATAATACCTTTTATGTCTTGCTAATTAAGGTATAAAATATACCAGCTAATAATATAATTGGACCAGTAAATATACCTAATATTTATTAGAATACTATTGTTAATTATTTGTCGATCATTCCGTTAAGGATAAGATTTCATATATATTTTTAGATTTTTTCTTTCTTAAAAGTATAATATAGTAGAAAATAATATAGAAAACAAATTTCTTGCAGTATAGGTATATAATAAAATTATATAAGGATTCTTGCCACTTAACTGCTTATATAGAAATTTAATTCTACGCTTTGTTTGTCATAATGTGGATCAACCTGCTTCCACTATCGGTTTCGGAGCCCTACTCCATCATCAGGTGAGCCTGGGCACAACAGGTGAGCCTGGGCAGGTGAGCTGTGGTTGTCATTTTGTGGATCTGCCCAGGCTCACCTGATAATGGAGTAGGGCTCCGAAACCGGTAGTGAGAGCAGGTTGATCCATATTATGACAAACACAGCGTAGAATTAAATTTCTATATAAGCAGGTAAGTGGCAAGAATCCTTATATTATTTTATTGTAGAAAATAATGTAAACAAAAAAAAACAATTCAGAATATTATTACAAAAACAAATGATGAAAAATAATTTACTAAGGGTTGGACCCTTTGGTATTACCACAGAAAAACAAAACACTAATTTACCACAATACACCAAAATTTATTTTGGATTAGTAGTACTTAGAATTAACCATTCATTTCAGATGGGTGTTGGTTTGTAAATAAACAATGGAACGTTCAATATTTGCTGAAAAAAACATTACAATTCTGTAGAAGAATAGACTACTAATATATCTCCATTGAATTTCTTGCTAATGACAGGTACAATATAATTGATTATAATGTCGTAGAATTAGTCAATTAGATATGTAAATTTATTAGAATGATGTTAATGAGTTTCTTGTGCTTTGACTATATGTCTCATATATATATTTGGGTTTTGTCATCATAAAATTAAATAAATATAAGTGAAAGGAAGTTCTAATGGAACGATGTATATGATTCTTAATTTTTATAATTATTTTCGCAAAAAAATCAGTTGCTTATACCTAAATAACGGTTCGCCAGATAGAGGCAGGCCTAGCGATAGTGCAATATCAAATGAGGCGTCAAGTTGTAAAACCCTCCTTATCCATTTTTTTAAGGTAGCCTAATGACATATTAGTAGTGGACTCTAAAAGCTACATAAACATAGCCAAACTCTATATTTGCTTTTTATTGCTCCATATATTTACTTTTTATTGTCATTATTGTTGCAAATCGCTCATTTTTTCATAATTTTTCTCATTTAAAATCTTTGCCTAATTTTAATAAAATAGATCTAAGAAATCAAATTAGGATGCAAATCTGTAACAAAACCTACAATATGCATCATACTGCAACAAAACCCGCGATATTCGAATTATCTGTGTTCTTTACTCTTCAAAAATTAAATATTAGGTTTTATTTCTGTATAAACGAGATACAAAACAACGATTCCACTCAGTGGACACGTTTTTTGTAAAAAAATATTCAAACATTTGGAAAAACAGTTTTTGCATATTATCTCGAAACAATGTTTTTGGGATAAAACGGGTTTTACAACTTGACGCTTTAATTGTGCGTTCAAAGTGGCCAATTATTACCGTGAGAAGCGGGATACGATGGTCACAAAGGCCAAGAAAAGGCAAATAAGGATAATCAATTTTATTCAAAGGCCCAGAATCCTTCTGAGGCGTTGCAAAAGGTGGGTAACACAAAACGGTGGGTTGTGAACAAATCTCTAGAATATATAAATCTCTAGAATATAAATTCACCAGGGCAGAAGCAGGCGAACAAGTTCATAGTAGAACACTCGTTAGTATTCATGGCAGATTTTCATTCATAAGCAAAGAAAGAAAGATAGTCAAAGCTGTAGTCGGTCTGCTAACAGGGCAATGTAAGCTGAATAGCCATCTAGAGCTAATAGACTGACGAAGTCATGTGGAGGTTCTGTCAATCTGAAGAAGAAATGACAGAACACATGTTATGTAGGTGTGACAGCCTGATAAATGTGCGGTTCTCTATAATAAGCAATTACAACACATTGACAGAGATTTATATGAAGGAGTCAGTCTCCAAGAAACCTAAGGATCAGAAGAGAACCACAATAAATCTGAAAAAGTCGCAGTGGACCAGGTCGGTAGCCAAGGTTATTAAAAAAAGGTTTCTCCAAAAAAATCCTTTATGGGTATTTCGCTACTGCACTGCAAAAAAAATGTTTTTGGGATAAAAATGTTTTTGGGATAAAACGGGTTTTACAACTTGACGCTTTAATTGTGCGTTCAAAGTGGCTTACTCTTTTATTTTGTAGATTTTCTTGCAGTGCAGTGGCGAAATACCCATAAAGGATTTTTTTGGAGAGATGAATCCGCCACATAGGTATAGACATTTTTTAAGATAAGGTTGTCTCGTAACTCGATCCGCCATTATTGGAAATATCATCTACTACGTCTACTACGTCTACCACTGATAGATAAAGGGATAAAACTGCCGACAGTTTGACAGTGCATTTCCGAATCGATATTCATTGTGTACTTGATGGTTTATATTGTATGGCGTCCATAGTTTTATTGTGTTGCCCATTTATCTCTCTCTGTCGTTTAATTTTTATTTTTTATTCCTTTATCTATGATTTTATAAGTTCTGTAGCATCCCTGTGACGTAGTTGCAGCTTCGCTCCTATTTGTCCAAAAGTTACGAGGCAACATTTTTAATATAGTAACCCTGGTCGGTAGCCATCTCAAAGAATCTAATCTACATTTAATTTATAAGGTTTTTACTATATCGTTTAATTTTTGTTTCAATCCAGAAATTTAAAAAGAAATGAATTGTAGACAGTATTTATACAGTATAGTATGAATTCGAAGCCAAAAAATATAAAAGGATACAGCTACGTAAAGATATAATATTAGTCAGAAGTACTTAAAATTAACCATTAGCTCTGGTTGATTGTTAATGTGAATAAACTATGGAACGTTCAATATTTGCTGAAAAAACATCATAATTTTGTAGAAGAATAGACTTTAATATATAACCATTGAATTTCTCGCTAATGACATGTACAATATAATTGATTATAATGTCGAAGAATTACTAAATTAGATATGTAAATATATTAGAATTATGTTAATTACTTTCTTGTGCTTTGATATGTCTCACACGTATATTTGGCTTTTGCCATCATAAACTTAAATAAATATAGCTTAAAGCAAGTTCTAATGGAACGATGTATTTAACTCTTAATTTTCATAATTATTTTCGCAAAAAATCAGTTGATAATACCTTAATGGTTATAAAAATAGAGGTTATAAAATATTAATGGTTATAAAAATAGAGGCAGGATTACTGACAGCACAATATAAAATATTCGTATTAAACGATGCATACTTTTTTTTGCAATTTCTGTTTGAATCAATTTTTTGTTAATTTCAAATGCCATTCTGCATTCCAACTGTAATTTTTATAACCTGTATAGTTTCTCTTGTGTTCACATTTTCGTATAGAAATTAGAAAACCTCTGACGTTATTGAGAATATTCCAGATAGAGTTAAAAAAATGAAAGCGACAGTGTTGCGATATTAAAATGTGTAATATCTGTAATACGCTTAACGAAAATAGCTTTGGATGAAAAATACGCATTTCTGTAAAATGCATCCGTGTTAAAGTTAACAGAATAAACAACAAAAATAAAAAATCTTTTATAGGTACTGAAGATCCCGCATGATTGAAAAAAGTCGTTTAGTTGGTATGAAAATGACGATTATTGACATTTACCATAATATTTTACATAATATGAAATAACGAATAGCAAATATTCTTTTTTTTTTTCAAAAATCTTGTAAAAGTATTCGGAATTTTTAAACTTTTCATGTGGCATTTGGATCAGCATCAAATTACGCAATTTTGTTTCAGTTTAACTGACGTCGTATGTCTATACTAGTATCCGAGATCACAATGCTGAGGCTCGAATTTGGACACCCTGTACACTGATTATTTTTTCAATATTAATCATCAGTCATCAGTCAATATCGATGAATTATTTGGAATTGCCTGCCTAGTTCAAATTGTTTTTATTTATTAAATTATCTATAATCATAAATCATCTAAAAGATGTTTAGTCTATGTAATCAAAGTAATCAAATCATGGTAGTACAGTTAACTTCGATGTAAATATGAATATTGACTAGTTTTTATGTGAGTACTCGAGTACCGTATGATAAATAGTCACTTCACACATAATAATATGATATATGGCATGCATACATTAAACGCTTGTAGAAATTAGTAACTTTAATCGAGGTCACATAGCGTGGTTATCGCTATGGGTTTTATTTATACCCATTTTACATTAAATGCAGTATTTCTAACTAAAATAAAAATAAATATTGGAGGAAATATAAGCAAAGATGGTAATAGGACGTCGATATTACGATAAGCTGCTTCACTCAAATGACTGTATAATGACGTTATACGCCAAGCGGTTAATAAACTAGTTACCTGTGTTAAATAACAAAATACTATGTTTTAAACATTTTTACGCAATAATCTTTGATCCTAATTATACATATGATTTAGTATGTATCAGATAAAATCAGAATGTGCACGTCTTAGTCTGTAAATTTCATCAACTTTAAATGTCTACAGAGCTTACAATGCCCTGATTGTAGACCCACTACAGGTTCATACAGATTCCTCATCTTTGCTTGTCAAGTCTGCCGTAATTTTTTTCGAGCGTTCTACTAAGAACTGTTTCACCTGCATATGACCTGATAAATTTATCCACCATTCTAGAGGATTGTTGGATTGTTTTGTGGCAACTTTTATAAATATAAACAAAATAAAATAATATTTGGCAGAACCGCAGAACAGAACTATGAATGGCTGTAATGCCTTGTTTGGTTATTTCATCTGCATTTTTGTTGCCTTTGTGACCTTTTACCCAGGATTACGTAAGATTGCTACGTTTTCCGAATCATGGCCCGAATTCTGGCACTTCGACATAAAAACATTACGTTTTCAAAGCGGTAAGCGAAATTATTCGATTAGCAGAACGCCAAGCAGTCGATTTTGGTATTCTCGTTACCGTGCGAATCGTGTTCTGGATACGCATTGAGCACATATTGGCAACATGGCAATTTCTCAGGTATCTAATAATTTGCTAATAATAATAAAGGATTTCATAACCTATTGCTATGGTTACCAGATGTCCGGATTTTCACTACATCCAGTTGGGTCCGGGCGGATTTATCAAAAGCGTCCGGATTTTAATGTTCCATTTTTAGAAATGTCTCAATAATGATAAATTCAGCAGTGTAAATTCATTGTTTTACATAGTATACTTTGTTTTAAGTTTTGAAAGTTATAAATGTATTTTTTTGCAAACGTCACATAAGTATCTATTAATTTTTGCGACGTGATTGACAACATAAAAAAGTAGTTTTAACGTTTAGCTACATAAAAGTAAAGCACTTTTACGCCTAAGCACAAAAGTACGAAAATATATTATTAAACTGGCATAAAGTGTCAAATACAACGAGCCACCGTAACCATAGTCTCTCGATATATAATTACTTACAAGGTATTTGAAAAACGAACGTTTGAAATTGTTTACAAAATTATTTGTGGCGTTTAAAAACAAAATAGCATAATATATTTGGAGTAAAAATTATTTTTGTGCCTCGCTTTTATGTCGTACAGCCGCGTCACAAAAAGTATCATTTTTACTCCTAATAAAACAATATACTATTTTTGCTCTTATATAGCTAAAAAATTGTGACGTCCGGATTTTGTCCGGATTTTCGGGAAGGCTTGCCCGGGGTGGACAAGTTTTCATCTGGTAACCCTACATATTGTTGAGTTATGTCAACCTATTCTTCTATGGATATGTTATTAAGTATTCTTATTATACGATGGAAATGTTGTAGATCCTTCTCAGCATTTTCGCCGTTTTGAACAATATTTATAGCTGCGAAGTCGTATATTATTTATAATATAAGTATTATCACTTATTGAGGAATTTATAAAAGAAGAAAAAGTTTTCGCCAGAAAGCAAGAGAACGCACAAAATCACATTTTTTTGTATTTTTACCGACAGTTACGACAATGTTACGATAAGCAAAACAATCCTTTAAGGTAGCCGTTTTCAAATCGCTTAGCGCAATGGGTAAAGACGCTAAGCGCGTCAGATGAGAATATCCAAATCGGTAGTTAAGTGCGCGCTAAGCAAAAATTAACATCATAAGTTACAGAATTCCGGCCCTGAATCGAGTAGTCGAGTGTCTTTAGCGTATTTGTAGTGACTTATTTTCCTGGCCTATTATTTCTTCCACACAATACGGAACTGCTGCTATATCAGTCTGGAAAAATTTGACATCTTTGGATAGATTTACGGAGAAAAATATCCCTTGCTTCAGTCTATTGAGCCATCTGTATATTAGGTTGCAGAGATGATTTAGGATTTTCTTTAGTGATGAGCCCCACTGGTCTTGGTCTTGTACAAAAAACAAAACCAAGGCCAAGACGTGTTTGATCTGCAAGACCGACTAGCGCAAGACTTCCGCAAGACTAAGACCAACCATGCAAGACTCTTGCGGTTTTTTCCGATGTTTTTTCAAGTTTATATTTATGATAAAAGAAATTACTGATTTCTTCAAAAGTATTGTTTGAATTTAATACAGATAGTGTTTTCCCGAGTAATACATAAAATTTTAATGAAAGAAATTCTGATTCAATATAATATATTAAAAAATAAACATTTTGTCAGTCAAAAATTCTAATAATTTCTTTCTATAAAGTTTAATTTGCATTAAACTACCAAAAATACTAATTGTTTAAAGATTTTCTATGTAGAAAGTGCATCTAGTAAAATATATTAAAAAATGCAAGACTTGCAAGAGTCTTGCGCAAGACAAAGAAGATCACTGGACCCTGCGAAGCCAAGACCAAGACCAAGATGTTTATGCCTTTGTTTGTCACTATTTTTCGTATGACTTCCGAAACCTGGGCACTGAAGGAAAGTGATAAACTAAGAATAAACGCCTTGGAGATTTGGGTATATCGACGTCTACTGCGAATACCATCGTACATATTATACATACATACTGCCATTACTCGCTGACGAGTATTTGACACGCATCAGAAGATGGTCACGCAAGGCGTTTTCTTTCATGAGCTTTTCTGTGACTAAATAGCCCGATACGTGATGTTATCTGTCTACCGCACTCGAGACATTCAAAAATCTCATTGCTTTGTTGCCTCTTTACTTTTTCGTTGTCGCTGTTAACTGACTTTACAATTCTTCTCCATTCCGTTCTATTGTGAGCTGCTTCTTCCCACTCGTTCTGCTTGTTAATCCCCTTTAAGTTTTCGTGGAAAATATCGTTGTACCTTTTGAGTTGTCCACCCGGCCGCATTTAAACAAAATGTACCATTATATAGTCCATAATATGATTTTCCCTGCTCTGATTGGTTGAGACATACCCATACTCCCATGTCACCATACTCCCACGTAGGGTGCAGGACTGAAGAGAGATATTATTGGAATCAACTGAACATCTTAAAAATATTTGCGCAAGTAATGTGAGTATGAATAACGGCATTTATACTTGCAAATAATACAATCTGTCAGCTAATTATACTCATCTTAAAGACAAACAAGCTATTTCTTATGGTTTCCCTTTATGCACTGTCTTTCATTATTTGATTAAAAATATATCTCCATCAGATCGTTCACTGATTTAAACACCACCATTAATAAAACCAAGAAGGCACTCATGGAAAATGAAGAACTTTAAAGAAACTGCTTAAATAAACTTAAATTCAAATGTTTTCAGTCAAAGCAGCGTGGAATGTTATATTATCAATGTTTAGTACGATGTTCCAACAACGGAAAAATTAATTCAAATGACATGAGACCCTCCATTTTCTAAACATCATGAAGTGGCACACGTCATAGTATTTAAGACAATAGTTTATGGGAATAGTGTAGTTTGATATCTATGTAGTGACTAGCAGTTATTCGATAGCAACGGGCTCACTAAAACAAATTGACTCACCAAATCAAAACCAAGCTTAATGTAAAAAAACTATTTTTCAAAACATTTTTCGATATTAAAACTGAGGTTCGCTTTATTTGAGAACGAAACACTGATTGGCGCAATCTAGGTGTAATGGATATTATAATAACCTCTCCTTATTATTTCTATTTTTAGAACACCGTTTTAGATATAATTAACCACATGTTTTTATTGTTACAAACAAAACTATCTAAAACTATCTTTTTTAATTAGGCGAGTCAGGTAGGTAAATGACCTGCATCTATCAATAACGCTAGAATGGCTGTCATAATTTGCTGCTCTTGATATTTAAAATGGTGAATGTAAGAATTTTCGTTTTTTTTTCTCGTTTAAAAAGTGAAACGATTTAACACGCGGGGCGTGGATACAATTATTCGTACATTCTACAGGGTAAACCAAAGATTGTTTAAAGTAAAATGTTATTACCGACTCTCATATTAACCAAAATAGACTTGCTATATTTTTTGTAACTACATAAATTTTAGTTTTATTTGGATCATTATTTTATTACAATCAGAGGGCAAAAAAAATAAAAAAAATAGAAAAATACAATTTTTTAATATTTTAATCAGATTTTTTTGCTTTTAATTTTTTTGCTTTAAAAAGTGGGACAGGTTTATGCAAACCGCATCCTTCTAGCTTCACTATAATAACGGAGATAACGGTATGATTTCAACTAAAATGGGACAGCTTGTACAGGGTGGGTCAAATTCGACGCTTTTAAATGGAAACACCCTTTTCTATAGGAGATAGGCGAAAACTAATATCGGTGTCCGGAGCTCAATTTTTATCAAAAACATGATGGTGAAAACCGCACATCAATATCTGTTACCGTTTCGGAGTTACGGGGTGTTTTTAAAAAATGTGCATTTTTAACAAATCGCTGTAACTTTTTTGCTATGGAAAATTTTGTATTTCCATGAAAACATTTCCAAAGTACCTTTTTACGTAGAATTTAATGGTTTAAGTATTATATTTTTAAAATTAATAATTTAAGAGTTATCAACAGAAAAATAGATTTTTTATTTGGGACACCCTCTATATTTTTAATTATATGTTGGTTAAATATGTTTTAAATTGTTATAAAATTCTACTATAAAAATATTATTTTCGTTTTAATTGATGCTCACAGCTAGAATTTGTTTGCATTACAGCCGGTGTAAAGCCTACTTATTTAACGCGGGCGAATTTTTATATACTCTATATCTCGAAGAGAATCGAGCAAAATATCAAGTGTGTTATATTTTTGGAAAGGTGATTTTAAATTATTTTCAATAAATTAAAAATATTCAGTGTGTCCCATATAAAGAATCAAATTTTCTGTTGATAATTCTTAAATTATTAATTTTAAAAAAATTATACTTAAACCAGTAAATTCTACTCAAAAAGGTGCTTTGGAAATGTTTTCATAAAAATACAAAATTTTCCATAGCAAAAACAGCGATTTGTTAAAAATGCATATTTTTGAAAAACACCCCGTAACTCCGAAACGGGGACAGATATCGATATGCGGTTTTCACCATCATGTTTTTTACAAAAACTGAGCTCCAGACACTGATATTAGTTTTTGTCTATCTCCTATAGAAAAGGGTGTTTCCATTTAAAAGCGTCGAATTTGACCCACCCTGTACATGAAGTCTACCCTTCGAGTTTTCGTTCTAGAAATTGCATTATTATTCTAATCTCGTATTATATAAAATGTAACGTAAAAGTATCATCATGCACTCAATTGAATACTTATTTTTTTTTCATTTATCTTAGCGGTTGGTTTGGCACGTGCCCCTGTGCCCATTAGCACCAGCCACCACTGATATAACCTGAATTCCATATTCAAATTTATTTGCCATTCTAGAGACCAGGTTCATGTAAATCGTGGAAACGTTTTTCAATCAAATGTATGCCAAATAGGAAATAGAATCTTTATTCAATCAAACTAGAAGAACCACATTATTTTGATATACCGTTTAGTTGAGCCGGTGATAGTCCCGCCAGCAATACTATTAATCTTTTGACACACTAACACGTTGTTTAATTTATTCACCATACAGTTAGAAACGATGATAAAATAGTGATGTGTAGCATTAACAAAACAAAAGAACCTTGTTTAATTTATGCGACTATCGGCTTAGATTTCAAGCTGTAAATTGGTAATAGAAGGAATATAAAATAGCTTTATCGAAGTAGCCTATTACTTCGTAATACTATATCATAAATAATAGTGTATTTATATCTATCTACATCAATATATCTACACTTTGATCTCAGCCAAATGGCCGAAAAGCGATTATCTATATTACAAATTTTAAGTTGATATCAAATTAAAATACACTGTGTATTTCCCCATAAGTTGCCAATTCTTTGGAAATAAAACAGCCACAGTATATTTTTAAATTTTCTTGAATTTGGTATACCGGGTGCGTTTGAAAAGTGGTTCACTCCTATAACTTTTTTAGTTCTTCAGATATAGAAACAAGATTTGGTATGTTAGTAGGTGACATAAATTAGGATTGAATGACGTATTCAATTCTTTTCGGTCACTTCCTCGTTTACCAGAAATGACTACAACTTTTGGGTTTTAAATGACACTCTCGGTATTTTTTACATCATTTAATAGAATGACGTAACACATGTCAACTTTTGACATTTTCAAAATTAAAAGATAGCATTTTAAATTTTAATTTTGAGTGCCATAGCCATAAAGGTAACGACAATTTGACATGAAATACCAAGTGTGTAGGACCAAATTATTCGCAGCAAAATGCTTTTTCCAAATATGCTAATGAGCCACCCTCGTTCCATTTCAAAAAATTTGAGATATGATTAAAAATACGATTAGTGCATCTTTTAAACGGCCCGGACAAGACTCGAAAAACATTAGACTATCAAATCTATTTTTCCAATGCTACTTGATTAAAAATTAGTGTTTTTAACACAGCCATGGCACTCTAGATTGAAATTTAAAATACGATTGTTTTAAGCGAGAATGTCAAAAGTTGACGTATGATATGTCATTCTATTCAGAGTGTCATTTTCTATCGAATAAAGAAAAAAAAATATCGAGGGTGTTATTTAAAAATCACCAGTGGTATAGTAATTTCCCCTGAAACAGGAAGTGGCAAGTGAAACAATTAAATACGTCAATCAATCCTAATTTATGTCATATACTAACAACTATATATGATACTAACATACCATATTTCGTTTTTTTATCTGAAAAAACAAAAATGTTCTAGAAGCACTTTTGAGACGCACCCGGCACTAAACTCTAATCACTGTGTACTTTCATTTACTGTATTGAATAATCTAGACTCCATATTGTTTTAATATAACAAATTAAAATAAATGATACTTCGCAATTGATACAATTTCATACTGCTATATATTTTTCATCTTGTTTGTGTTCTTTAAAGTTACTTTCAGTTTATTTGTTATTAGGCGCGATTCTCGCTATAAAGTACTGCCACCGTCACGTCGAGCCGCCGTGGGGTATTAGCATGAAAAAGGCGATCGAAATTCGAAAAAGCAAATGTGTTTAAGATTTCCCAAAAAAAGATAAATGATAAGTTAAATCATCTCTGCCATGAATAGCGTTGCTATGGGTGTTACTAGTTACTTCTCACGGATAAGAGGTAAATGGCTAAATTTTATGTTTAAAATTATAAATTGTTGTTGTTCTTGTGCTCTTTTTACGTTTATATTATCGTTTTGATTGAAAATGGCTCAGCAAGCTGCAGGTATGTATTCTACAAAAACGTATTATTTATTTTGATATTCTCTATACTAACGATTTTTTTTGCAACTAAAAGGCGTTCAGAAAATTTGATTAAATTTGTGACATTTTTATTATACTTAGAGATTTAGTTGCGCATTTCGAAGAATTCAGCATATTGTCTATATACGTTTTACTTAGTAAACATTGGGCTTTCATACAGTAAAATAAAATACTGCGACTTTTTGCTATTTTGCAGATAAAATGAGAAAAACATTCTTGGTTTCCTCTAATTTGCCAATCAGTGATATACTAATGTGAGGTGTAAACCGCGATGGCATTGTTGTGTACAAAGCGATCGCATTAGTGCCATTAGCAGTATAGCAAGTAGCAGTATATTTTGCAGTGCCATTAGCAGTATAGCAATTTGGCATTAGTAGCGACTTTAGTGGTATGGGCATTGCTCGCGGATCAGTCGTAGCATTAGTAGTAGTAGTTGCGATATTACTACTGGCACTTACCGTGGAAACACTGGAACAGTGATTTTTCTTTCTTTTTTTAGAATCGACGAATTATCCTTTATTTTGTTCATATTATTTCCTCTTTAATTGAAAATAGCAATAATTTATATAAGGTCTACATAAAAAAATTTCGATCAACTATCAGTGTCAAATACCCCACTGTGCGCCGGCCACCACAGCAAATATTCTTAAATGGCCAACAATGAACATATTCACAGTTCTTACAGTGCCATACTCTATATAGAGCGTCGGCTACCTCTCGCATGTACTTGTGATGTGTGTCATCAGTGTTTCACAAGTACACGGGACCTACTATACAGTTTATCACCGAATCCGAACGGCACTACTTGAGAGACTGTTCAAGGAAAATATACTCAAGGTGGTTTTCCATTGCCTTCCTTGAGGTGGCGGCTCGTTGGTTGGTCAGTTGGGTGTTGGTTGGTCAGTCATTTGAAAAAAAAAATTGCGGGCAAGCTGATTTTTTCAGAGTTTGTCAGCGACTGTCTTCTGAGTGTAAAATAAACAAAATCGGAAATTTTCCCCTTGCGGTTTTTGAACAATAGGGGTGTTTTTTTTTAAATTGTACTACAACAAAATAATTAGACGCAAATTGTACATAAGAACATTCTCTATAAGTTCGCCTAATGATTTTTTTATAAGTTTATTATTTCCGGACTCAGCGGCCGTTTCATGAGCCCTTTGGGATGGTTTTCATAAAGTTTGATTTACAGCAAATTGATCCGTATGAAAGTTGTTTATAATAAATGGACAAGCAACTTTTCCTCATGATTTTTTTTGTAGCTTTATTATTTTTGGAGATAGCGTCCAGTTCATGAAAAAATTGGGGTAGTTTCACAATTTTTGTTTAGTTCTACAAATTTACCAACTTAAAGGTGCTCATATTTAAATTACATGCCAACTTCCCTATGATATATATTTAGGTATTTCCCCAAAACGCTTTCATGGTCAAACAAAAAAAATTCTTTCAAACGTTTTCATGGTCAACGTTGCCCCTACCCACAATTGCATTTAGAAGAGTTGCCAGTCCTTTTCTCTGAACGTCCACAATTTCAGCAACATTCAATAATTTCTTGTAAATAAAACACGAATCCATTTTCCAATAGCACTTGTGAATTTCCTGAAAAAAAAAGATACCACCACTTGTTCATGATCTGGGCGCTATAGCTTGATTTTCATGCATCCGTTGTCCGACGATACGTTGATACGATATTAATTTTATTGGTAGAATTTAAAGACTTTGATTGGTTAGAAAATAACGCAGTTTTTAAATTTATTGCATTTTCATGCCTCCGTTTATCGGATATACGTTGGTGTCATTTTATATTTTCGATTTTGCTATTTTACTTATATTTTTATTAAGGTTAGATTAAATTTGTCAAAAAACTGTCAACATATCCGTTATCGTATGAACGGGTCCGTTGACGGGCTGAAGTAAAATATTTACGTATGAAAAGTGGCGCGAAAACGCTATGACCAATCAGAGCACCGTCGGACCATCGTATCAACGTATAACGGATGCATGAAAATCAAATCTCCAAAAATAGTCAAGTTACAAAAAAAGTTCATAAGGCAAAGGTATATTACTCTTATTTTGAACGAATTTTTATATCTCCAAAAATAATCAAGCTACATAAAAAATTCATGAGGAAATGTTACTTGTCCATTTATTATGAATAACTTTCAGTCAATTTGTTGTAAAACAAACTTTTTGAAAACCACCCCAAAGGGCTCATAAAATGGCCGCTAAGTCCGGAAATAATAATTAGTTCAAAAAACTCATCAGGCGAACTTATAGAGAATATTCTTATGTACAATTTGCCTCTAATATCTTGTTGTTGTATCATCTAATATTTTGTTGTAGTACAGTTTTAAAAAAGCACCTCTATTGCTTAAAAACCGCAAGGAGAAAATTTCCGATTTTGTTTATTTTACACTCAAAAGACAGTCGCTGACAAACTCTGAAAAAATCAGCTTGCCCGCAATTTTTTTTTCAAATGACAATTTTATGGGATATATTTGCTGTGGTGGCCGGCGGCATGCCGGCAAAATTAAATTTATCATGTCAAAAAACTTCCAGACACCAATTTTCATCCAAATATTGACGTTACTTCATAAATTATTTCGAAAAAATTGAAATAAAAATGAAACTTCTACACCCTGTATCTCCAAAACTAAGCATTTTAGGATATACATTTAAATAAACTTTTTGATTTATTTTTATCTGCAAAATATGCTGCTGAATTTTCCGGAATACAGTTCGGACCACCCTGTATATAAAAAAGTTCCATATAATGGTGACTTCATCTGTGACACTGTATTATATTTTTATTAACATTGTAAAAATAAATAAAATATAAATCAAATTATTTATGGTATATAATTCTTTCAGATTTTGTATTTAACAGGAATAGAGTGAAAATTTAGTTTCTGTTGATTGGTTTTTGTTTTGACAGGTTATCCATCGTACGAGAGGTACATTCATAGTCATTGTTTGTTTTAATTTATATGTTGTTGCTTTTCTCTGTTCGGCAGATTTATTTATTTAATGGGAAAATGAATAGATTATAATATTATAATATTATACAGTGAAAGATCGCCAATTTAATTTATGCAGATTGCTTTTTTTTGTTTCAATGGAGTTATCCATCATATAAGATGCATCATATGTACATACATGCATTGTTTATGATTATCTATTTTATTGCTGCTGCTTTTACGTAGTTTTCCTTAGTCAATTATAGAATATAAATAATGGTTTACGTTTATTAATCGTGAAACCACGAATTAAAATTTATGAAGATTACGTTAAATTTGTATTTATAGTAATAAATGTCAAATTTCTCACAAATATAATGATCAAGTAGCATTTTTAGACACAAAATATCTGCTATCAATGATTGCCAAACAGTTGAAACGATGATGGTGATTTTGTCAAGATACAAAAGTTGTTCTGATATTAATTCAACATATTATTGATACGTACGTTTTGTAACATAAATCGCTTTTTGTTTCGAAACATTTCACCAAAATATGGTTTCGCTCCATAAATTATAACAATAAAGATCTTAGTGTCACAAATTTTTCGAAACTTTTAAGAAACAGACGTAGCTCACATTTACAAAGGTTTCGTACCCGTTTTGTGCCTTATGTGAAAAGTTTCCATAATTTATTTGATATTCTGTCAAATATGAAAACATAACCTTACTATATTGTTTGAATTTTGTTCTGCAGTTTTTGAGAAATGGGGAAGACTTAACAATTTAAGTTTTTTTAGTATAATTAAAAAAACAGAAGGAAGGACATATATATGGTGAGTACAAATACAGATATTTTTCTTATGCGATTTTCTAATTATTTATATACACATTACAGAGATGATTTGTTTTAAGAATAAATGGTAATAAAGCTACTCTCCATACCCAACATGAGACCGAAGAAAACTGTTACCAGCAAACGTTTTTTTATCTTGTTTCCACAATGGAATAATGGAATACATGTTTTTATATTTTAATTGTGTTATAATAAGTAAATAAAAAATGTGTTAATTATTTTGACTAGAAGTTTTGATTGGCGTTGTTCACAGATTCGAAATTTCTACACAGACGTAGTATGTGGACACTTTACTTTCGCTGAATTCGCTGCGTTCGTTCAGGGAAACTAAATCGAAACATTTTGGAAACATATTTCAGGTTCCATTTATTGTCGATTAATATATGATATAATGCAGATTGATTTGTGTCCCACTCCATGTCAATTTTATAAAATAATGAAGTAAAATTCCGCCATGTTGGCTATAGTGATAGCATTTTTAACTAAAAATATGCGTTTTTATCGATTGTTGAGCTTTTAAACTCATAGGAACGCCGGTCTACTTCAATTTATATAATTTTAATTTCAGAACCAGGATATAGAAATAAAAATAAAAATCTATATTTCAAACAAAAATATTTTGTAGCAATAAATAATGATATATAGAAGCGGCATTAAAAATATGAAAGTACGTTACTAAATTAAACGATGAATTTGCTTTTGCCAAACATTTTTTGTGCGAGAAAATCTAAACACAAAGATCTTAAGACAAAAAAAATATGGCGGAAATCGACATTGTTGTTGATGTTGTAGAAATAGAATAGGTTGAGATGTAAAAGAAATTTAAACAGTGAATTTTTATTTAGAATTTAGAAATAAAAAGATAAAACAAATAGAAACACTCTTCTAAATTACAGACAGTTATTTATAAACCAATAATAAACTATTTCTCCAACTAGCCATTGAACGACTGGGGCTAATTTTATTTTAATTTCCTTAAATAGCTACTAACTTATTAGTTATCTAAATTACTTCCGGTTAAATAAAATTAACATTTGTTTAATACCAGTCGTCTTGGCTAGTAATAGAGGAAATAATTTAAAAACTTAGTACTTGTACAAACATTTGTTATTGGCATATACTTGCCATGTCGTGTTAGCGGTTTATTCGTGCAATTATTAGTCACTTGTAGCGCCGCGTGAGCGCCAAGCTTGTTGCAAAAAAAGGTTGCTTACATAGATAGTATACTTGCCAAGTACACAAATATTGGCGTACTTGCCAAGAACACGAGTCGCGAGAATTCGTCTTTACGTAAAGGCGGCACACGTACACAAGTCGTTTGAGTCCGCCTTTAGTGAGGGCGCCCACCAAAGTGATGTAGCATCTGACGTGGCACGTAATCTGGCAAGTAACATGCATCTATATAGCAAGTTACGTTAAATTGAACAATCGACAATAAGTGTGTCAGCGTACACTGAAGTAGCGCTGATTCGCCACGTGCTATTAATACGTTACTCGGATTTGGCAAAAATGAAGGACGATCCGGACTTCAATATACGTTTTATATCACTGATTGAGACTAAACCCTGCATTTATGGTCACACTCGTGCCAATTATTCCAACAGGAATATACAAGACTAGGAATGGGAATAACTTTTCTAACTAGCACATGAATGGTTTCCTTTTTTTATTCTATAAAATACTTGAAATCTTTCAAGATAGATATTCAATTCCTTAAAAACACTAAATCCACTGTTCCTTTGTTTTTGCAAAAGGGGTGTATCCAATAGCAACGCTTTGGATAATTTTGGTTCATATTAATTAGGTTTACAACTGCTAACAAATCTTCATCCTCTGAGGACGACATGTTTACGCCACTGCCACATCACTTACCTATATGTGCGCTTCCTGAAAAAGCATGCAACGCTATTGCCATGTATGTGCAACGTCATATGCTACGTCACTTTGGTGGGCGCTCTCCCTTAGATAAGCGAGTATCGAAGTAGGTAAGAAGTGTTCCATGAAAATTATCGTGAGTTGACTAGCTGTCTATGAGCAAGCTGTGGTTATACTGTATTAGCTTTCAAAATTTCCAATATACTACAAGTTGTCAAATAATATTTCACCTGTCACAATAAAACGACCATTTCATTTTCCTTGAAACCGAAGACAACAAACAGTTCAGGTACATAAACTACACAGAGAGATACACAGATAATTTTATATCGAAATGATTTAATTTCATTTGCATAAATATGGAAGAAAGAATTTAACGTACCTTTTCCATACATATACATGTTCAGATAATGTGTATATGTATGTAAAATTTGCTGCTGCTGTATAAACACAATTTAACACAAGTGTTTATTTTTAAATCAAATAAAGGCAAGAAAGAGATGAAAAAAAAATGGAACAAAACGATACGAATATTCGGTGTATTTTTCAAATTCCTTGTTTATATTTTAGGTACACTCTCCACATATTCTTAATAATTTGCGTATTAAGAGAGAAATAGTTAATTAGCATTATATTATGTTATTTGGATTAGTCCTGGTTCTTTAGGTTTACCAATATTGATATACACACATGGCCAAAATCAAAAAAAATAAATAAAATAAAAATATAACGATATTTTTACTTTATTTTGGACCTAATATGATTCTTTTTATATTTTTGGACATATTGACTTTCTACACGACTAACTAATATAAAATTAAAACTCTAAGTGCAACTAGGCTGTTATTATAATTTTATTTCATAATGAGTGAAAATCAACAAAAACAAATTTCATTTTAAAGAGAAAATATTGAAAACAATTTTAATTATTTCTCACAACTAATAGTCGTCTGTATTGCCTCCTCGAGCCTCAATGCAAGCTGTGAGACGACGTGGCATGCTCTCAATTAAGTTGTCCAGAAAATGTTGAGGAATGGCTTCCCATGTTTCGCGCGTAGCAATTTTCAGTTCATTTAAGGTACGGGGGATCATTCCTTTTGACAATATGGCGTTTTAGCATGTCCCAAGCATGCTCGATCACATTCATATCTGGAGACATCTGTGGCCACCACAGTTTTCTTATACCCTCTTCCTCACAAAATTCGCGAACCGCTAAAGTGCGCATTATCGTCCATGTAAACAAATTCATCCCTAACTGCCCCTCGAAATGGACGCACAATAGGCTCTAAAACGTCCCTAAGATATGAGACACCTGTCATTGTGCCATCAATAAAAACAGGAGTTCGAGCTTCGTGCATTATACCGGCCCATACGATAATGCTTCCCCCTTGAAACGGGACACGGGGTTGAGCTGCATTCAAGCGTGTTCGTCTTCCAGATGCTCTCCAGACGAAAGTTCGTCGGGAGTCTGACACTAGGCCTATTCTTGTTTCATCACTAAACATGACGAAATTCCAATTAGGTTCATTTGCTCTCATCTCCTCAGCCCATTGTAGTCGCGTAATTTTGTGCTGTAAATTAAGCTTCGGAACACATAGAGGCCTCCTTAAATGTAATCCTCTCTCATGGAGTCTTCTTGCTATGGTTTTTCTTGAAACATTTACTCCCTCAAGGCGAGCTAACTCATTTTTAATAGCAATACCAGAAAGGATTGCGTCGTGCAATTAAGGATATTTGACGGTCTTGCACAGTAGTAGTAACTCTCTTTCTACCTCTTCCAGGCCGGTTTGTAACCTCGTTTATCTCCCTGAATTTTTTTAATATTCGCGAAACATCGCTTTGGTTAACTCCTACAATTTCAGCTATTGCAACTTGCCGGTAGCCCTGCTGAGACAGCGTTACTATTCTGACTCTATTAAACTGTTAAATAATGTTTCTAGGCATTTTAAGGCCAAAACAATGGTCAAATTTCTTCTGAAACCCAAGAGACCACAAATCCAAATGTGCAAGAATTTTTAATAATATGTATTGGGTCTGAACGATAAACATTG
Organism: Sitophilus oryzae; assembly: GCF_002938485.1. Taxonomy (NCBI): domain Eukaryota; kingdom Metazoa; phylum Arthropoda; class Insecta; order Coleoptera; family Curculionidae; genus Sitophilus; species Sitophilus oryzae. The sequence continues at coordinate 6,481,774 of NW_022147434.1, read as the reverse complement.
TTTACCATATCCATTTTAACAAAAAATGGTTTATTACAGATTATCAAAGCTATGTATAAAAAAAGAATCTTTAAATTCTTTTCCGTATATTTTTAAACGATATATGCAATAATTTTGGTCATGTGTGTACTTTTCCTATAGGTTAATCTCTTTTTTCAAAATCGTAGCTTTTTCAATGTTTTCTGATATATTCAAACAGTAAAAATTTGAAAATTAAAAATAACTCTTTACCCAAACTAGTTTATTATTAATTACAAATATAAAGAATTCGCATCTTGATTTGTTTTCAAGATATAGGTAGCATGACTGAATAAATTTATGTTAAAAATATGTAGACATATATGTATGTTAATGGCAAGCAGTCGCAGACTGACTGTGACTGCTATTCTAGACTTTTATTTGGTAATATTAAATTAATTAAATACAGATATATTAATTTTGTGATGAAATGCTGTATTACTTAATTATGTATTTCCTTAGTATCTTTATAAGGAATACAAAAAAATTCTGCAAAAATCTTCGTTGTCTTCGCAACTCTGTATATTGTTCTCATTTTCATTTCTTTTGAAAATACTAGGTCAAGTTAATTGATTACAGATAATTTAAGTTCCTCTCTCAGTGAAATAGAAATCATAATTAAATTTTAAGAACACATTATCGTTTAATTTATAAAATCCCTTTATAGACTCGCTAATTTATACCGGGTGTTTCTCAAAAATGACTCATCCCTATAACTTTTTTATATTTTTTAGAAAAAAAACGAGATTTGGTATGTTAGTATAGGACATAAATCAGGATTTATTGACGTATTCAATTGTTTTCGGTCCCTTCCTGTTTCAACGGAAATGACTACTATTTTTTTATTTTTAAATAACACCCTCGGTATTTTTTTTACTTTATTCCATAGAAAATGACATTCTAAATAGAATGATATATCATGTGTCAACTTTTGACATTTTTGATGCGTTGAAGATAAATTAATGTTCTTAACACAGTACACATTTTTAATAGACTCTGTATTAATATTTAAAATACGATTTTTTAAACAAAAATGTCGAAAAAAAGTTGACATATGATATGTCATTTTATTCAGAATGTCATTTTCTATCGGATAAAGTATATAAATACCGGTGTCATTTAAAAATCAAAAGTTGTAGTCATTTCCTAATAACAATAACGTAAATCATTCCTAATTTATATCACATACTAACATACCAAACCTCGTTTATTTATCTGAAAAAAAAAACAAAAAAGTTAAAGGGGTGAGCCGCTTTTGAGAAACACCCGTTGTTTTTAAGAACTAAATTTGGAAATACTATATTTTTACCATTTTATTTATTTTTTACTTAATTCTACTTAATTCTTTTGTATTTTATAAAATATTATTTATTAATAATTTTTTCTATTTTTTTCTTTCGAAATATGTTATTTCCTAAAATGTGTAGCCTTTATATTACTATTTACTACTCAATAATTTCTCTTTAATCTTTTGATAATTAATACGTGAATAAAATGTTTACTTAAAATATTTTCCAATGATATATATTTTAATGGTTAGCAAAAATCTTCTTTATAGATACTGCAATTAAAACCACAGTTATATTACGTACTTTTTTTAAGTTCTGACCTTTGGTTTAAACCAGTCTATTAGTTTATAGTAAAAAACTGTACTTATAAAAACTACAAATTTTCAAATATTTGCAGAAATTTTAATTTTTATAGCATAAAATTTGTGACTACATGAAATTAATTTAATTAATTATGGTATACATTTTTAAAAATTAAAAAAATAATAAAAAATACCGAATAATTATAAAAAATATCAGAAATTTGATAAAATTATTGAAAAAAAAACGAGAAATAAATTTGCCATAAAAACAACATCATACAAAGTCAATCAATATTGTTAGATTGTTTACAAACAATTATTATTGAAAATGTGTTTCAGAATGTATATAAAATATAAATAATGAATTTTAAAAACCGAATAATTTTATTTTACTCTTTCTTATAAAAAACTTGATTCATAATTAAATATTTCAGTTTCCTTGCTTTACTTTCATTCATTTTAATTCTTTTCAATAATTTTTTGAGAATATTTATAGCATTCATTTCATTTAAAATATTAATTAGCAAACATTTTCTTTATACCCGCGGTCAATCTTGTAATAACTTTTAATTTTTTTCTTTCTATCACTAAGAAAGAAAATTTAAAATTAATTTTCATGTTGAAGGATTGATTCATGCGTTGTTGTATTTAAAATAATTTTCGTTCATAAATTTAAAATTTTTTAAATATGTGCCATTTTAAACAGTACTTGAATTTCATTTTTTACTTAACCATAGCCATAATTCAGCACTTACTTGATTACAGTTTGTTTAACTCCGGAAGTCATCGCGATCAGCTGGAATCAACCACACTCAACACCAAACCGTGACCCGTCAAGAAGATCGATCAGCAGTCCTCACCGCTTAGGAAGAAGACACCGACAAAATTGAAGAAGAAGCAGCCGATCGGGCGCGGAAGAGTCGCGAAAGGTGAGAGAAATCACGCGCGCTACAGAGCAGGGAGAAACTTGCAAGTTTAGGCGGTCATCGCGTCCGTTTGTTGTCGCGTGCGCTGCGAGAAATGGATGGATGGAAAACCGTGCCGTCGTATCGTCGACGAACTGAAAAGTTGGTAAAGGCGTCGAGGGGTCGCTTTATAACGTTCCACGACGCCCCACTATCTCTGAAATTTCTTGGTTATCGCGTAAACACCTGTTGGTTGCCTGTTGAGCAGCGTTCTCCTGCAAATTGCTTGGTCTAATAGTTTGAAAGCGAACAATTTGAAAACGCGCATTTGTTTGCATGTCAAAATATACAACCTATAGTCGAAAAGTGGAAGTCAATAATAAAAAAATAATCTACTAAAACCACTATAAAGAACAAGGAATGATATTGCTGTAGAAACAACTACTCATAAATGCAACAGTCTTAAGGTTCATCTAATTTAAAGTGGATTGCAATTTATTTTCCAACTGGAAACCACGCAGAGATACATTTACTTGGGTAGGGAATTAAACAGCCAGCTAGACCATTCTAAGGAAATCAGAAGAAGGATTGAAATAGATAAGGCTGTTTCCTCAACATGCGGAAGTTTTTGTGCCATCCGAAGATAGCTATACCAACGAGGACAAGAACATTAAATTGTTATATATGGCCCCTGCTCCGATATTGATGCGAAACATGGACGCTAAAACAGGAAGGTATCAAACTTAATGCTTTTGAAATGCACTGGCAGATGTACCGTCAGATGCTGATCATAAGTTGGATATCCAGAACAACAAACTGTGAAATTTTAAACAAAATGAAAACGCGTGCACACCTAATAGGCACAATTAAAACCAAAAAATCTTCCTACCTTGGACACATAGTGCGGCACTCAGAATATGAAGAAATACAGCTGATAATAGAAGGAAAAATCGATGGCAAACGCAGTATAGGAAGGAAAAAGTAGTCATGGCTACGAAACATAAGAGATTGGACCCACACCGACGGCAACACCCTTATCCATCAAGCACTGGACAGAGAGTCATATTATGCCATATTAATCGCCAACCTCAACAGAGAAGACACAACCCAGGAGGATAATTATTTATTGTGGCAAAACGTTTTTATCGTCTGTTCTACTGCGAACTTTTCAGATATATTGTGGTCCTCTTCTAATCTCTGGGATATATTCTTCGATCCTATATCCTGCTTATACCATTCCATCGTCTAACAACTTAGAGACCCTTAGTCCGCTTAATCAGACTCTCGCTCAGACATGTCTGTCGTTTCTTGTTGAGATTGCCAAAATGTGCACATGGCTTTGTCATTCTTTTCTTCTACTTCTTGCGGTTCCATATGCATTCTTGCACGTTGGGGATCATTTGCATACTCATTTCAATTAATTGTAAGGGTATTGTCCTCTGCCCGACGGAATATGGAGGTATTCTTCCGGTTTTAGGTTACTTTCGGAATGACATAGCGAGTTCCACTCAAAATGTGCCCCAAATATGACTTTCTTGATCTTCACTAATTAAGCAATCTTTAGACACCAGCTTTGCGCAGTACCCCTTTGTTTAAAATGTGATCGGTATCATCATCATCATTCTCAGCTTATTCAAACATTTTCATTATTCCTTCCTCACATATTTAAATACTCTCTTTGTAGTTGGATCCATTGTTGTCAATTGTTGAATATGAGGGTCCAAGTTATACCTGCTAATTTCCTAATATTATGGTCCCATCTCTGGTTTGGTCTTCCTGTAGGTCTTTTAATTCCTCGTGGGTGCCACGCTGTAATTTTAGTGGTCCATCTGGGGTCCGTCCTTCTTGCCCATTGCAACTTGAGGGATTTGATTCTGTGGATAACATCTATTACCTAGGTCTTTCTTCGTATCCACTCTATTATTTTACAATCTCTTTTGGTTATTCCCAGCCTATTTTGCTCCGTTGAGTGTTGTGCGACCTGCAGGTTCCGTATAATGTCCGTTTTAAGTGTCCAGGTTTGGCATGCATAGGTCATGACTGGTAGTACACATTGGTCGAATATTTTCTTCTTTAGATAAAGTGACATTCTAGATTTTAATATGATTGAGTTTCTTCGAGAAGTACCCCATGCTAGCTCAATTCTTTAAGATTTCTGATAGTAGATATCCAGAGCTGTACTTCTACTGTATCTGTATCTTCTACTGTATCCACAGCTGTATCTTTTACTAGTTCCAGCGTTGTATTATTTAGTAGAATGTCTTTTCTGTCGACTAGTTCGTTGTACATACAGTCTTTCAAAATCACATGAGGAAATCCCCAACCCATCCCATATTATGAATATATAAAACTTTACTCTAATTATATTCTCAGGGAAAACTGGAAAGAAGTCTATAATACACACATATTTACTAATATGTCGAACAAGTATTTTTTTTTATTTTATTTTATATTTTACTATTATCCTGCATTCATGATATGCTTCACTTACGATTATGTGAAAATATACGCAAATATGGTTTATAGAATTAAGGTTTCCTTATTAGCTAATGTACATAATTTATTTCTTATCTGATATTATGACCGTATTTATGTAATATACATATAAGAGAACTGTAAAAGGCTGAACTTGTCTTTAGGCTTTTACGTAAAAAAATAACTACATACCACGAAAATACTATAATACACTATTTTCATGACAAATATCTATTTAAAATTAAATTAAGCCCAGCTTAGAGCAAAAAAATATAGATAAAAAAACTGGTAATGGATAAATAATTAGGTAAAAAAAATAGTTACCTAATTTTTGCTTATTAAATCAGAACTATTTCAGATCGCTTTTATGTGTTAATTGATATTAAATTGGATATTAAAATAGATGGACAAACATCTTTGTAGTCATGTGGTGAACTACTGTGTCATTTTGCTGGAAGTTTGTATCAATATATTTAATTAATTTAAATATACCTAGTGCGTCTCAAAAGTGGCTCACCCCTATAACTTTTTTTCAGATAAAAAAACGATATTTGGTACGTTAGTATATGACATAAATTGTGATTGATTGACGTATTCAATTGTTTTTGGCCACTTCCTATTTCACCGAAAATGGCTACAACTTTTGATTTTTAAACGACACCCACGGTATTTTTTTACTTGATTAGATAGAAAATAACACTCTGAATAGAATTACATATCATATGTCCACTTTAGACATTTTCGTATATGGTTTATTTAAAATTGTAACATGCAGTTCATAACCTATGGTTCATAACGACAATTTGACTTGAAATGCCAAGTGTGTGGTAACAAATTATTAGTAAGAAAATGCTTTTTCCAAATATATGCTAATGAGCCACCCCTGTTCCATTTCAAAAAATTGAGATATGATTAAAAATATGATTTGGGCATCTTTTGACCAGGACAAGACACGAAAAACGTTAGACGATCAAATCTATTTTTCCAGTTTATATTGATTACAAATTAGTGTTTTTACCCTGATTTTTAAATAGCATGGCAGTCTAGATTGAAATTTAAAATACTATTTTTTGTTAAACGATAATATCGAAAGTTGACATATGATATGTCATTATATTTAGAGTGTCCTTTTCAGATTTTCACTTTTCTATCGAATAAAATATAAATATCGAGATAAATATACTGAGGGTGCAATTTAAAAATCCAAATTTGTTTTCATTTCCGATGAAACAAGAAATTACTAATATCAATTGAATACGTCAATCAATCCTAAATTATGATATATACTAACATACAAAATTTGTTTTTTTTATCTGAAAAAATAAAGAAGTTATAGGGGTGAGCCACTTTTGAGACGCACCCGGTATATGTATAGGTACTCTACAGCCATTATCGTTAAATGTTTAAAACTTCCTAAAACCAATCCTTAATAAATGCTACCAGTTGCATTGATTAAACCAAATTAATTCAAAATCGTTTCACGTAAATACACACATGGCCAAAATTATTGTATATATCGCTTAAAAATAAACGGAAATGAATTTAAAGAATCTTTTTTTATACATAGCTTTGATAATCTGTAATAATTTTTTTTTTGTTAAAGTGGTTATGGTAAAAAATGGTTAAAAATGGTTACTGTTTATCGTTCAGACCCAATATTATTACAAATTCTTGCACATTTCGATTTGTTGTCTATTGGGTTTCAGAAGAAATTTGGCCATTGTTTTGCCCTTAAAATGTCTAGAAACATTATTTCACAGTTTAATATAGTCAGAATAATGATACTGGCTCAATAGGGCTACCGGCAAGTTGCAATAGCTGAAATTGTAGGAGTTAACCAAAGCGATGTTTCACGAATATTAAAAAAAAATCAGGGAGACAAACGAGGTTACAGACCGGCCTGGAAGAGGTAGAAAAAGAGTTACTACTGCTGTGCAAGACCGTCAAATATCCCTAATTGCACGACGCAATCTCCTGCTATTAAAAATGAGTTAGCTCGCCTTGAAGGAGTAAATGTTTCAAGAAAGATTATATCAAGAAGGCTCCATGACAGATGATTGCATTTAAGGAGGTCTCTACGTGTTCCGAAGCTTAATTTATAGCACAAAATTACGCGACTACAATGGGCCGAGGAGATGAGAGCAAATGGACCTAATTGGAATTTCGTCATGTTTAGTGATGAAACAAGACTAGGCCTAATGTCAGTCAAGTTCAACTTTGGTCTGGAGAGCATCTGGAAGACGTGCACGCTTAAATGCAGCTCAACCCCGTGTCCCGTTTCAAGGGGGAAGTATTATGGTATGGGCAGGTATAATGCACGGAGCTCGATCTGCGATTGTTTTTATTGATGGCACAATGACAGGTGCCTCATATCTTAGAGACGTTTCAGAGCATATTATGCGTCCATTTCGAGAGGCAGTGGGGGATGAATTTGTTTACATGGACGATAATGCTCCTCCCCATCGCACAAAGAGGGTATAAGAAAACTGTGGTGGCCACCGATGTCTCCAGATATAAATGTGATCGAGCATGCTTGGGACATGCTAAAACGCCATATTGCCAAAAGGAATGATCCACCCCGTACCATTCCTCAACATCTTCTGGACAACTTAATTGAGAGCATGCCACGTCGTCTCACAACTTGCACTGAAGCGCGAGAAAGAAATACAGACTATTAGTTATGAGAAATTAAAATTGTTTTCAATATTTTCTGTTTAAAATGAATTTTGTTTTGTTGATTTTTATTCATTATGAAATAAAATTATAATAACAACCTAGTTGAACTTACATTTTTAATTTTATATTAGTTAGTCGTGTAGTAAGCCAATATGTCCAAAAATATAAAAAGAATCATATTAGGTCCAAAATAAAATAAAAATATCTTTATATGCAATAATTTTGGCCATGTGTGTATAGACCAACTATCCAACGTAATTGAAATTCGACCCCCGCCGCCATGGGCATTTCAAAAGCTATATTAAATACAAGGATGGTTGAATTAAGGTAAAGTTGTGCTTCAAGGTGTAAAATAATTAAAATAATATAATAAACGGCATTTAGAAACGTTTAAAATTTCGAGTAGTTCAACCGAAAATTGAAGATTTCAATTCATTTTTTTTCTGACGTCTTTTGACAAGGTATCCTAAAACTAAAAGCACATTTCACTGCCACTTTTTGCCATCTACACGACAGTGCTTTCAAATTTATCGTTCGACGTTTCGCTTTTTGACCACCATCATCAACTTTAGGTTTTCTTATAAGCGCTATAGTAGATTTTTAAACATAAATATAAATTCATTATGATTCTAACAATACAAACGAGTTATGCATAGTAGCTTTTGAACGTTAATAATATGTAAAAATGTTTTTTTTTTCAATGGCGTTTTTTTTTCAAGAAAAACGCGAACAGAAATAACGGAGGAACGATGTTTCGGGAGATGAGAGTTTTAAGAGAATTTAGAATGGACAATTACAAATTAATCCCGTTAATGTAAAATAGAGTGTATTGGCAGCAAGACTACCAACAGTGAAATACTTGAGGAAACGTAGTTTAACGCCGTTTCGAGCTATTAGAAGAAGGTATTCAGGGTGAGTTTTCTACGATGTTCTCTATGGGTATCTCGGAAACTACTGGAGATAGAGAGTTGGTTAAATGGGGAAAGAATTGCAGTTTTGTGGGGTCATAAATATGCGCTTTTCAGATTTTTGAAAAAGTTTATGGCTTACTAGATATTTTGAAAAAAACAAATTTCGGTTATTTTAAAAATGGTCCCTAGTTCCATTATAATACATTTTAGACAAAAAGTTTTTTTTTAGATAAAAGTTGTAGTTAGTAACATCCTTAATGTGACTGTGTTCTCCGTTTGTTCCTAAAGACTGTCATTTTTCACATATGACACAAACTTATGTTTTTTTAAATGGAAACCATAGTTGGCCATGATTTCATAAAAATAAATCCAAAATAGCTGAGTTTATAAAGTTGTGACAATTAAATAAAAAAATATTTGCATCCCATTCACACTGCATGTATCGTATTAAATATCTCTGTTCTCCGATAACAATGTGTTTGTGCCGTTCGCCCTTGCTTTACTACTGTTTTACGAACACTTAGTATGCGAGCTATACCGGGTTGTTCACCACATACGACACGGAGTATTGTAGCTAAACGATGAGATTTTTACAAATTGTAAGTCTTGGGTTCGATGAAGGACTATTAGAGGTACAATTTTAAAATAATTTTACAAGATACAGAGTGTCCCAAATAAGTAAAAAATATCAAATTGTATTTTTTTAAATGGAACACCCTGTATATTATTGCATTTTTAGTTTCTACAAATAAAATAAAGGTAAATTTGATTAAGGTTTATTATTATTACCTTACCGTTTTTGAAATATTTTCAATTTTGTGAAATTGCAGTAAAAATTTTAAGGCTTCATTCCTCCAAGGGTACCAAAGTTTTTAATACTAAATATTTACTAAAGTTTAATTATTGATCAGTTTTTGTGTTGCAATAATAAAAATAATACTACCTTATACAGAGTGTCTAAAAATTTACTTTAAATAATTATTAGCTTCACACGGCAATAACTTGTTTAATTTAAATGGAACACCCTGTATATTTTACGAGAATCAGATGCACAATTTAATTGTCTATCAAATTATATTATACCATTTTTTACCTATCTCTTTAAGTTTCCGTAGAAAATGCATTTTCTTGTAATTTAGAATTTACTTAGCAATATACCTATGGAATATTGACATTTTAGATTATTTTTAAAGATGTACCAAATTTTTAAAGAGTACAGATACTAATATTGTGGATATAATTCGTTTATTTCATTAAAAAATAAAAAAAAACTGTTTAAATATTTGTTAAAAAGGACCAATTAATATGATTCCAGTATTCAAACTACATTAACTGACTGCATTGATTAATAATAATTGTTCCAAATACTAAAAAAACTGAATTTTGTATGGGTATTAGACAGTGTGATAAAAAGTAACACCTTAAAAATTATATTTCATTTTTTACTAAATGCTTATTTATAACAACAGAGACTTTAATTTTGAGAACTTATTATTATATTGATTTCTGACTCAATTCCACATTTATTTAGAATAATTTATTAACGAATACAATTAAGTATGTAATTAATTAGTATATGGGCGGAAATAATGGTGCTATATTTAATTAATGGTATACTCTTTTATAAAGATTTAAATAGTTTCCTTTTTGCATACAACATTATTGTTTTTAGCCAAACGATAATATTACTAGAATGTCAATATTGGATGTCAATATTCCATAGGTGTCAATAATAAAATGTCAATATTCCATGGGTATATTGATGAATGAGGTCTAAATTATAAGAAAATGCATTTACTACGAAAACTTGAAAGGATAGGTAAAAATGGTATAATACAATTTGATAGACAATTAAATTGTGCATCTGATTCTCCTAAAATATACAGGGCGTTCCATTTAAATTAAACAAGTTATTGGCGTTTGAAGCTAATAATTATTTAAAATAAATTTTTAGACACTCTGTATAAGGTAGTATTATTTTTATTATTGCAACACAATAACTGATCAATAAATTACTTTAGTAAATATTTAGTATTAAAAACTTTGATACCCTTGGAGAAATGAAGCCTTAAAATTTTTACTGCAATTTCACAAAATTGAAAATATTTCAAAAACGCTAAGGTTTAAGTGTAATAAACCTTAATCAAATTTACCTTTATTTTAATCGTAGAAACTAAAAATGTAATAATATACAGGGTGTTCCATTTAAAAAAATACAACTTTGATATTTTTTACTTATTTGGGACACTCTGTATCTTGTAAATTATTTTTAAATTGTACCTCTAATAGTTCTTCATCGAACCCAAAAGTTGAAATTTGTAAAAATATAATCGTTTACCTACAATACTCCGTGTCGTATGTGGTGAACAACCCTGTTGTTCTGTGCCTGTATACGATCAACTGCAAATTAACAGGATTATTATGCAGGGTAAGTTTTAAATAAATGCAAATATTTTCAGGGCTGGTAGATCTCGATAAAAGAAACAGATTTTCTCTTTACCGTTTTTCAAATAAGTCCAAAATAACCGGGGTATTTTACTTTGAAAAGTAAAAAATATAGTTTTCGCTTAAATTTTGAGAATCAATTTTCATCTTTTCTGTTTTCTTTCTTGTAAATTTAATCTACTACATATGTTACTATACAAAAGCCAAAGCAATAAGACTCTAAGTCTCGGTCTCAACATTCCTATTGCTTTGGCTTTTGTATTTCAAATCAGGTCTCTTTGGGTTCAATGGACGCCTTTTTTAAATATTTATGTTACTATGTTATGAAGATATCATGCTTTTTATCTATATTATAACTAACAATTAAAAAACATTCAAAAAATTTTTGGAAATTATGCGAAAAAATCCTCATGGACATGTTTCTGGGGTCGAAATATTCTACCTCTAAAAATATTTGCACCTAATTAAGACTCGCCCTGTCTATTTGTTATTATATTCCAATCGAATTACCCCCAAGATGTCCTATTATAGATTCCTTCCCTCCCGGTCTAAAATTAATCATTAATCATATTATGATACTTAAATTTTTCGTTTTGAAAAACACACCTACTTTTTATTCTTTTAGAATTTTTACGTAAGAATATCCCAAAATACGACCGGTGGTAGGTGCGTTTCGTACACAAATATATAATCATAATGAAGACGCATATCGATAGATGAATATTAACATAAATCAGTTCCTTTAAACTCTAAATTATGTGTTGAAATATCACAGACATTTCTTTCCAATAATGAGTCTAATAAATTACTCTCACTCGTTTGCGGCCAAATACTACTAATGAGTCACTTAAAACATTTGGTCGAGAAATAGATGACTTTTAACAAGATCGATGTTTTTTATGTTCTTTGGATCCAAATGTAACCAAACATATTTTAAATATTGTAAGTACAAGTATTAAGAAAATCCAAATGGAGATATTTAATTTTTAGGTACATATTTAGTACGATCGGAAAAAAAGCGTCAAAAACTATTGGAAAATAGTAATCGATAATTTTGTCGAGGTGAAGCCTTAGAAGTCATTACTTGACCCATTCTCTTCTTTACTTTTTAATGGCGCTCACTGCAAGTTGGCCTGAGAAGGTTGTAATTTATCTTTATATTGAGTAAAATTTTTTAACAACTAATGTAGTCCAAAGTACAGAAAACCTATTTTTTGGAAATGGATTTGTGTGTTTCGAAACGTTCTATCCTTTTTTAAATTTTTCTATAACTACTGTTAATTCGACCTCGCCAAAATTATCATAAGATGCGTACTCACTAGAGCATTTTGCTCCTAACGAACCAAACGAGCTTAGCGCTCAGAGCCGAATTCGGCAAGTGAATACGTGTTCGCGAGCAAAATTTCACCGAACCGAGCGCGCCAAGCATTTTGGCCGGCTTGCCGGTACATGCATTTTGCTCAAAGGGGATGCGTTGTTCAGTAGGTACGAAGATTCGTTGCGTTCATGCGGTGTTCGTCCTATTCGGAGCATTCGCGGTTAAAAATTTTCATTGTTTTGATTTTTCTTTGCTCAAACGAAATGGAGTGGAATAGAGAAAAGTGCCTTCAGTTAATAGACATTTATGAACAATATCCAGTGCTTTGGAGAATCCAAAGGATGGATTATACTATAATAAAGTTAAGAAGTTTGATGCCTGGAGGCAGATAGATGAAATCATGGGATGTGCTTCTGGGAAAGCAAAGAAAAAAATTGAGTCTTCTGGCAAGTTTCAGAAGGGAGAAGGCGAAAGGAAAAAATCTATTGGAACACTCTGAATATCGCGATCTTTTCCTTACTGAGTTCGTTTGTGCGCGCTCGGCTCGTTTGGTTCGTTCGGACCAAAATGCTCTAGTGAGTACTCACCTATAGATTATCATTCCCCAGCCATCTTTTTTCCAGACAGGTTTTTTATCATAGAGTATAATAAACTGATTAAATATTTCTATAATTTATTCTCTACGGTTTAGTTTCCGTTCCTTTGAATGAGCTTTCTTTCACTCTTCTAAAAGTAATCTGACTTAAATTAGAGTGCCATCTGACTGTACTAAAAGCACTAATTTTTAATCAAAGATCGTTGGAAAAATAGATTTCGCCAAATAAAGTCTTGACTAAAGATGTCCCGTGTGTACGTGACAAACATTATTTGTTATTGGCAATGTTATAACAATACAATTAATTAAGGAGCCTATAAATCAAAGAGAGCAGATCATATTTGGACAAATCAAAATCACAGTGAGAGGTGAGAAGCTAAGCGTTTTAGAAGGAATCGCATTAAATAGAAATTAATGTAAAGAGAAACTGTTTTTTATTCAAAACAATTAAAACAATTATATGAAATGATGTCCCCAACAGCATATAGAACTCGAGGAACATATATGACGGTGAGTGTAGATATGGTTGAAAAGGCTTTAATTGCAATAAAAAACGGAAAGTCTAGTGGTTCTAAAGGAATACCAGCGGAACTTCTGAAATGCGGACCGAAAATTTTGAAAGAAATTCTCGCTTGTATTTTCACTACATATATTAACGGGGAGCCCATACCTGATTCATGGAAAACGTCATGGATAACTCCGATCCACAAAAAAGGAAGAAAAGATATTTGCACTAACTACAGATGTATAGCTGTGTCTGACACTCTTAGCAGACTGTACGGAAAAATACTTAAAACCCTAATAGAAGATGAATTTAGCCCTCATGAGATTGAAGAACAAGTCGGGTTCAGGGCAGGCCGCTCATGCTTTGATAATATCTTTTCAATAACTCAGATCATTGAGAAAAAGACGGCAACGAATAACGACCAAATTCATCTCCTGTTTGTGGACCTTAGTAAGGCTTATGATACGGTATCAATTAAGAAACTATATGGGAAGTTCTCGAAAAAAGCCGAATAGCATTAATAAAAGCGGTACAGCAACTTTACTGCAATTGGTCCGCAAGAATTAAAATAGGCCCAACTCTATCTGAATTATTCCCAATATCAAAAGGTCTAAAACAGGGTTGTTGTATGTCCCCAACTTTATTTAAAATCTACCTATCAGAAGCTCTTAAGCACTGGCGCAAGAAGTGCGATGGGAATACCTATTAATGACAACCTTTCTCTGTACACTCTGCATTTCGCCAATGATCAGATAGTAATGGCCCAAGACAAAGAAGACCTAGAATACATGACCAGAAAACTGATAGAGGAGTACGAGAAATGGGGACTGGAGCTAAACAAGAAGAAAACAAGATATATGTGTGTTGGTGGCGAGTTGGAAGACCTAGTATTAAATAACAATATAAAAATGGAAGCTTGCGAAAAATATGTGTATTTAGGGGTAAAAATCGCAAGCAAAGGGAGATGCGAAAAGGATATCGAAGAACGGATTGGTAAAGGCAGAAAGGTGATAGGAGCCCTGAACTCGGTGCTTTGGTCTAGGGATATCTCGGATCACAGAAAAAAACTGATTTATAACGCGATTCTGAAAAGCGTAATGTTATATGGCTCTGAGGTATGGCAGTTAAGCGAAAAACATTAAAAGAAGTTGTTGTCGACCGAAATGGACTTATGGCGAAGATCAGCCCAAATCTCCCGTTTAGACAGAATTAGGAACGAAAGAATTCGTGAAAAAATGAAGGTGGAGGGTAACATTGTACAAGATATACAAGAAAAACAACTGCAGTGGTACGGCCATGTACAACGAATGGCTGACGATAGAATACCAAAGCAAGTATTGCAGTGTACACCTACAGACAGACGTAAACGAAACCAACCTAAACTCTCCTGGAATCAAGGAACCGACAGAGCCATGTCGGAAAGGAACCTACTACCAGGAGATTGGGACAATAGACGTAGTTTGCGCATGGAGACCGGACGGCGACGAAGGACGCTGTAAAACCGGACATACATACATACAATTAATTTTTTTTTAACCAGCCAAGCATTGCAGTACCAATGGCTTTGATATATTTTCTAAAGAAAACAAATGGAATAGTCTTTGTGGCACAATCTCAACTATCCAAAATGTCTTACTTAGTTGTCTAAAGCAGAAAATAAAGATAACATACTTTATTCGTCTTAACAGTTTTATTTAAAACTTTTTATGTTGACATCACAGTTGGGGCGCTGGGGGTTAGAGATAAACCATTACTCATCATAGTATATATTTTTGATAGATTATTTAATTGAACATTAAGGGATGCTTGGTCACTGCATATGGTGTTTGCTCGATGACACAAAGTTTTTATTATTCCTTTTTTAGTTGCTTCAGAATAATTTGACTTTTATACTAACATGGATATCTAGAAACGGCAGATAGAGGGCTTTCTCTTTCTCAATTGTAAATTTGACTTGAATGGAATTGATTGAAAGAAAGGAGTCTAACTGTCTGTCTTTTCCGTTCCATATTATGAAAGAATCGTCAACATATCGAAGCCAGATTTTAAGGTTTGACGACTGCAGAGGTAATAGCATGGATCTCAAACCATTCTATATATTATATTATCATTGGAGAGAGCGAGGAACACATTGCTAAACCATCATTTTGAACATAAAACGTATCATTAACTTGAAATTAAAAGATTTGTGTAGACAGCACCTCAAGAGTTCGATCACTTCCCTAAGAGGTAACAAAGTTCTCTCAGGATATGTTATGTCTGCCCCCAATCTAGCCTCGCCAATGTCTAACGATTCCTCCAAGGGGACGTTAGTCTATACATTTTCCACATCAAAACTAATAAATTTGTCTGAGTTAGGTATTTTAAGGTAATTAATTTGAATTAGGTCCTTCTGACTAATTTGTTAATTGTGATGTGGAATACTTTACTGACTTATAAGATGATAAATATTTGTTAAATTATTTTAAATATTTGTAAAATTTATGCAAGTGATAATATTTCCAATAAAACTATAAACTCATTAATTTCAAAAACACCATGTCATATTAAACCAGTCAAATTAGTTTTAAGCACAATCACGTGACCTATATCACAAATGAAAATGATGAAAATTTATATAAAAACATATAACAAAATATATATACTCTTAAGTTCCGTTTCTATGATTAATTGGTAAGAGATGGCTAAACAACGTTAAGTAGTCTAGAGAAAATTCAGAATTTTGGCAGATTTACTACATAGACATATAAAACACGTGTATCATAACACCTATATTTCAATTTTATTTATTAGGTGTTCGGATGATCAATGGAATTGCCGTCCTGATATATTAGGCGTAACGTTTTAAAAATATTGCATATTCTTTATTTGTATTCATGTTACATTCAATATTTTATAAATTAGAAATATTTTTTTTTATTTTATCAAGTTACATTCACTGTATTTTCTTGAGTACTCGTCAATAAAGACTATAACAGAAATGTTTATTTGTAATGGAAGTTTTTAAGGTATTGCATGCTTTCAAAGATTTGGTATATAAGCATGATCAAATATTAAATGTATTTTGGTGATTAAAAGTAATTATTTAATTCGATGTATAGGATGTATATAATAAACTGTTCAGGCTAATACTAATAATCAACAATATGTTATGTTTGGTGAAAGAATCTTTTATAATAAAATAATCGATTATACTCTGTTTTTTTTTCTCAGGTAAGATTTCGACAGACGATGACAGAAGAAAAGCAGATGACGTCCCATACCAATCTATTTATTTTACTAAAAAAAGTTTCTAATAATTTTTAAGTTAACTATGGATGGGTTTAAATATAAATTCGTCATGCGTCGTCACTTGTTGTTTTTAACCAGAGCACAGTTTATGGTTAATACTCGCTGCCCAGGCAGGAAGTCTTATACAGATACACCAATAAAGTTACTATCAATAAAGTTCGTATACCATCTCGTCGTAGATAAGTGCATCTCGAATATGGTAGAAGGATCATATACTAAACACATACTAAAAACTGGAGTAGCTGTAAAATATCGACATCACATGATAGGTAAATAATGGATTTTAGTACTGCAGAAAAATAATGTCAAAAGGCACTGGTTTAAAAAAATTAAGATTAAAGTTAATTAATCAACCTGTGAGGTATAAAATTTGGTAAGTGTTATTATTAATAAAATAGTTTGTTTTATTTGTGTTGTTTTATTTATTCCTGCGGAATATTACAAATTTGTATTTGTACATAAGTTATATTGATAAATATAATCATAAATGCGGGAAGTTTTATAAAGCTTGAAAGTAAGAAATAGTTCTTTTTTATATTTTTTGGTATGTGGTGTCTTGTTTTTGTTTGTTTTGTATTAACACATACCGTTTTTTATTAAATAAAATAATTCGATTACATTTTTTCAGTTTTTTTCGCAATATTTTGAAGTTACTTGTCAGTAAAATTTTAAATACATATATTAAATTCCTGCTATGCGTTCCAGTTGTACCAACTTATTTGTTTGTAAAATAAAATAAGCTACTTTGAAATTAAAATGACAGACACATCTATCACTGTCAAGGATCTTCTCGTTGGACAGACTATATTATTATATGTTGTATATACATGTAGTCTTTCACTGAGAAGAACTTTAACATTAGATATTACAAAATTTTAACCGAAAATGTTACTTGTTACATGGTAAAAATACTCATAAGTCTATATACAATAAGTTAGGGCAACGTTTGAAAACATTTGACAAACGTTTAACCATAGATAAATGAAACAAGTTTAGATTGGAAAGTGCCCATAAGGACAATGTAAACACTATTTGGCGCTATTCTTGCAACGGTCGCGACCCAAAACTTTTGAAAATTTCGGAGCGGTTCGGCTTTTTCCGGAATTATATCGTCAAATATTGTTTATTCAAATTTATTATTATTTTCGATTAATTTTATAAATAAAAGACAGTGTGTTGCATACAAGAAACTTTATTTTATATAAGGACGCATGTATGAAATACCTATGAAACATTGGAAACCGACGTTATGCCACGATCCACGATGGTTTTTGCATAAAATAATTAACTAGAAAGAAGTGTCAACTCTGTGTTAAATCGTGGAAACACGATACGCCACCGAAAGCCTTCGTTGTCGTCTGGAGAACTAATTTTCCAATTGACAGGTTGGCATGATGGCTTCGTATTTATTTCCGTTTCCGGTTATTCAATGGCGGGCCCTTTTTCAGTTTAAATATATTTTGTACTCTTTCTTATCATAAATAAAACAAAACAAAATTTTATTCAAACATATTTATTTGAAATATGAGACAACGTGACTAAATATATATAAAAAATAAAGAATTGAATGATTTCAACAGCAATTGCTTAATTATATGCAATTTTAACGTAAATTAGTAAGGTATAAGCATGACTTACAGTAATTTGTAAATAAATACATGTATTCACAGCCATCAGGGACAGAAAACGGGGCAGGAACATGAAAACAGGGAGCCTTATACAAAAACCTGAAAACAGAAAAACAAATTTTTATACTAAAATTAACAAATAAAAATATCAGTAGGTATAAAATACAAATATACTGTTTAAAAAAAGCGTCCATTATTCCCAAAGAGACCTGGTAATAAAAAAAATAAATCAAAAAGAAGCAAAAAGAGACTTTTAGTCGGATAACAATCGGATTGTTATCAGTCAGATTTATTGCATTATTGACAATAAATCGCACATACTGGAGATAACTAATGTTGGCTATAGTTAAAAATGATCTTACCTTGCTGTAAATTGTTTCCATTTTCAAAAAAATCGCCGATCATAAACATAACAAAATTTTCTTGCATCTAAAAAATACAGAAATAGTGTTTATTTACTACCTATTTTTAATATACATGGGACATACCTAGTACTGCAGAAACGTCTTTTTCTCCAGGATTTTTCATGTAATATATATTTTATATGCTTTATTACCTTTATATTTATAAGTTTCTGCCGAAATATCAAATTGATTTTACAAAACAAAACTAAACGGAGAGAATTAAAATGGCGTCGAAATTTGTTCTAGAACAAATCTGAAGTTGTCTCTGAAATCTGTCAATTCTAAACTGTGAAGTTAGACAATAGTTAGAGAGAAACATTGCTGTCCTTGTCTAGGCGGCCATACTTGTCGTCAGGAGATGACAGGAATGACACTAATGACTGTTTCCAATTTTCCTATTTCACTGTCACCCCCCTGGGTTTTTGCAGTTCACAGTTCACAACACAGCTTTTTCAGTTTTTAATGCCACTAATCACACATTTTTATTTTTCACAATTATCACCGGTTGGAGTAAATAAAACTTGAATTAAACTCACAAGATAGCAATAATTACTTTGAAAATGGACGCTATAAACACTTTTCGGAATTTCTTTAATGAGAGCGGTATAGATTTTGAAAGATTTTATGATTTTTGAAGATTCTGACTTTGACAAGGGAAAATTATTTCTGTTTTTGTTTGCCGTTGTTCTTAGCGACCGCTATAGCAGCGCCAGATCGCATATAACGGTCGCGACCCAAAATAATTTCGCGACCTAAAATTTTTACGGGCTTTCCAATCTAAACTTGTTGCATTTATCTATGCGTTTAACAAACGAAATTGAAACAATGACAGGAAATTAAATTTGTCACTAAATTGAAATTACGGACACAACTGTCACTTGCAGGAATCCTCTCTTTGGACCCATAGACAACGAAATAAAAAGAGACTGACAAATCTCATTGTAAAGAGTGGGACCGCGTTCCCGTAGCGCAACTCAGAAAAACAATTTTGAAACCAATCAGCAGGACCATGGCCAGGACGTACGTCATTATTGATATCTTTCTTTATTATGTGCGCTTCATATGTAGCTTTTTTGTAAAACGTATCGTAAGACATTATCGCACATTCTGGCTGGCGGGAAATTTAAATTAGCCATTATTAGTACTATTCTTTCGTTCTGAACGTTTTAAACGTTTCAGAACGAAAGGATACTACTATTATAAGGGAAATTATAAAAAAGCAAAAATTGTACTGATTTATAAACATATTTATTTAAAAAAGAAATCTTCTTTTTTATTATAGTCTCCACGATAACATCTTTTGTTCATATTTATTTATACATAAAAATAAATTTGTAATGTCTGTAATTTCAATGTAAGCATTCAGAACGTCAAAATTAGTGGCAATTTTCAATTAGTAGAAAAAGTTAACAAACTTTTAACTTTTCCACTAATTACACTTCAAAATTTGCGAGACATGTCATTTTGGCCTTTGATTATCTTGCGTCAAGAGACATTGTGGTTAGAAAACAAAAGTTGATTGTTTTATAAGCTAAATATTAGGATTTTTCTATGGATACAACTGACTAACGCAAGCTGTTGCTAGGATATTCTATTAATTTTAATTGTGTTTTTTTTTAAATATTGTGAATGATCGTAAACTAAAAAGTATAAAGAATAATTATTGAAACCACTAATTGCGAGATCCTGACCGAAGCTTTAAGAAAGCGTCAAAAAAGTATTTAAAAAAATATTTATTACAAATATGTATACAAACACAAAATTATTAATTTATTATTATAATTAAATTGTAATTACTTAAGTTGGGATTATCAACAGAATTACTGCTTGCGTAACACTGGTCAGGAAAGTGTGAAGTACATACATATTTTTATTTGTTTCTGTCAATTACACCTAGATTATTTATTTTTATGGATTTAATTTTATGAAATTACGTTTTTTTTGCTATTAGGTAGTCCCATCCGTATCATTATTATTATATCGTATATATAGTATATAATAAGTTTTTACAATTTTATTACAAATATAATTAAATAACGAAGGGTATGGTAAGTGCTGGCGGAAATTATTAATTACTTATCATTTCGTAATGGACGAATACAACTAATACAAGGGCACAGCTTCTTCGATATACAGCTAGATATTTTATACTATTGTAGCAGATTATAGCCTAAATTGAAATTCCTTCAAAGTAATTTTAAACGGCTTTGGAGTTTAAATTTTGCAAGAAAAGATTAGTTTTGCAATAGCTCTGCAAATATACCGGGTTGTGCATCGTCGTTGGAAACAAAAGAAATCGCATGCAAATTTTGAATTTTCCAGATATTAGCTCCCCTGTTAATTTTACAGTGAAGCTGTATATAGGGTATTTAAAGATTTGCCACATGCCTAATTTGAAAAATTTTGGACAAGCCGATTTTAAATAATTTAAAAAAGACTGCATCTATTTTTTAATTAGGTAACAGGTAACAATGCAAAACCATATAACTGCTAATGTACTTACCTTAAGTTGTCATTTTCTACACTTTAGTCTAGTGACTCATTCGAATCAGTTTTAAATTTCAAAAATACATTAGTCCAGTCATCTTAGGGGTTTCACCTCGGAATTCGAGATAACCGGCTGTAAACTCGTATAAACCTTTATTTTAAGATCCTAAAACATGTCTCAAAACCTACATATTTATGATAGCGTGTGCGCGACTTATAGATAACTGAGGTCAAAGGTAAAAAAATCGATTTTTTGCAAATTTTTTGCAAATATCTCGTTCCCTTTCATATTTACGCTATTTGTATTCTCTAAATGCTCTACAACTTTTGTTTCAAAAAATTTTTTGTACCTCAAACCGTTTTTGAGATAGAGGGCGGTGAGCGCGCAGTCTTTCATTATGTACGGTATCATTCAAGTACAACCTGTAGTCTCGGTCAAAAACACGCCGGCGCCGTATGAAGTCCGTTAATTATTGAAAAATATGTAGTTATAAATAATTTACATTTTGTCATAAAATTTTATACTGAATATAATAATTTTGCTGAAAAGAATTTGCTGAACACAATATTCTGCAACTGCAAGAATGGTTGTGGTTCGCGATGTGGATGCAGGAAATCAGGGTTGCCGTGCTCTTTAGCTTGTGGCCAGTGTAATGGGCAAGCTTGTCTCAATGCTTCAACCTATCAGAGTGATGTCAATGAAGATGGTACACTTCACCCCGAAATCCTAGAAGAGTTGGACACAAATGTCGTTGAAGATGAAAATGAAGAAGAATTTGAAATTCCACAACGACCAGACGACGATGATGAAGAAGAAGAAAACTAAAAATAAGAACATGGAGTTTTTTTTTATTTTTATTCAATTTTTTTAATTTTAATTATGAGAAATTTATGAAATCGTATTTTTTAATAGACATATAAATTAAAAATGTATTACTTGTCTTTTTATTTACTTACTTAAAATGTAATTATTATAAATCTAACTATAATGAAAATGTAATTAATTAAAGTATTTCTGTTAATAATTTTCTAATTGTACAAAGACGTAAGTGTTATTAAATGAAGATATACTTAATTTATGAAAAAAATTATTATATTCAATATGATCTTACATGAAAAAATGTAAATTATTTATAATTATATATTTTTCAATAATTAACGGACTTTATACGGCGCCGGCGTGTTTTTAACCGAGACTACAGGTTGAACTTGAATGATACCGCACATAATGAAAGACTGGGCGATTACTGCCCTTTATCTCCAAAAATGTTTGAGTTACAAAAAAAATTTTGAAACAAAAGTTGTAAAGAATTTTATCCTCTACAATATTTATAGTAAATACAAATAGCGTAAATGTGAAAGGGAACGAGATATTTGCAAAAAATGCTCAAAAAATCGATTTTTTGACCTATGACCTCAGTTATCTACAAGTCGCGCACACGCTATCATATGTAGGTTTTGAGGCATGTTTTAGGATCTTAAAATAAAGGTTTATACGAGTTTACAGCCGGTTATCTTGAATTCCGAGATTCCTCCCTTATTTCGACTAAGATGACTGGACTACATGTCGAGGACACTAAGTGTAGGTACTATAACGTAGTAGTGTAGACAGTACAACAAATAACATTTACCGATGATAAAATTATAGGATGACTACTTAAGATATGTTGACATTTGAATGATTTTGCATTGTTTCCTGTTCAGTTTTAATTTAAAAATAGATGCAGTTCTTCTTAAATTACTTAAAATCGGCTTGTCCAAAATTGTTCAAATCTGGTACCGAGTATTCAGCATTGACAGATCTTTAAAAAAACTATTTCCGACTAAGCTGTAAATTTAATAGTGGAGTCAATATCTGGACAGTTAAAAATTTGCATGGAATTTCCTGTTTCCAACGATGATGCACCACCTGGTATGAATAAAAATGAAATACATGCTAATACTACAAATTTAACGATCTACTTAGAAGTATTTTCTTCATCATTAAGCATTTGGTCGGTTCATGTAGAACTTGCTTGACGTCGGAGTATTTACTACACTGACTAAAGTTTTTACTTTTAGTCTATAGTATATTCTTCAACATTTTTGTAGCATCTTCTCGGTCTATCTGCTTTGTTTATTTTTCAAATCGGTAATATTCGTAGAAATGTTTAAACAGCTATGCACGTAAAATGTAGGCTAATGTTTAGAATATTTGTGATAAGGCATGTGTTCGGCAAAAATGTCTCAAGAAGAAGAGTTCCAAATGGAAGATTTACAATTAGCATTTGTTATAGTGGTAGAAGATTACAAGGTCCTTCTGGATAAACAAATGATGCCCGCTATCAAGACTGCAAAAAAAAAGCTCTTAAAAAAACTAACAGAAAATTATAACAATAATACAAAACAAAAGTTAGACAGTCAGCAAATGAATGAAAAGAACAGAAAATAAGAAGAATAAATTAAATGAATGGCAACAAAAATGTTATGACCTACGGAACGGAAATGAGAATCCAGTAATACAAAGAGTCCCAGGTATACACGCTTTTTTATTTAAATTATTAAGATACATTTTCCTTATTGAATCTTCAAAAACCGAATTAAAACATAATTGCTGAGTTATACCTTAACTTCAGCTACTACCGAAATATTTCATGGTACAAATCATCATCAATGAGATGTCGTTTGGCACTGTATATTTTTCTTTTGCATGTTATATCCATTTTTTAAACAAAACTATAACCGTAGTCTGCTAAATGAAGCTACTATTAACCCAACTTCCCTAAAGCCAAGTAAATACTACAATTTCTTCTTGAAATCGAAGTTTTTACTGTAAAGAAGTCGGTGCTCCAAGGTGTAGTAAATACTTAAGTCATTTCTACAACAGTACTACTCAGTGTAATAGCGTCGCGAAAATTTACAAGTATCTACTTCAAAATGTAGTTCCCTCTTAGTTTTGAAGCATTTATTACGTAGACGATACTAATACTTTTAGTATTAGCATGTGCTTCATCTTTATTCATACCACTCATCGAATATACAAGATTCTACTAAGCATACTTCAGCAAATATGAGTTGTAGAAGCATTAGGTATTATATACAGAGTTAAGGTTGTAGTATTCAGATATACTTTCAATGTTTGTTCTAGTCTCGCCTTCACATACTCGTTGTTCTTGTAATAGTTTGAACAGCATAAAGAAAATATCTGTGGTTGGAATATATTTTAAACATAATCAAAGCCAACACACTGATCTTCCCTCATACAAATTACTAATTCATATTCAAAAATTGACTTAAACCAGAAGAGAAATTTGAATTTATGATAAATTCATATTTTGAAAATAATAATTTCTTTAAGTTTATTAATAATTTATTTTGAATTATTCATTGCTATAAATACTATTAGGTATACGAAAACAAAACAAAACGAGGTATATTTGTTAGAATTCTTGTATTGATATAATATATGAGGTTATTGTAAAATGCACAAACCTAGATAGGAAATCTACAGGACGTTTAAAAAGTCGTACAATTTAGAAAGGAATCAACCAATAGCATAACGTAGATCTTAACATTCTCAACTTATTCAACCATTTCCAATTATGGTGTAGCCTCTCTCACATATTTAGTAGTGTCTCTCTTTGTAGTTGGGCCCATTGTTGTCTATTATGGCTATGCGGGCCCAAGTTATGCCTGCTAATTTTCTAATATCATGATCCCATCTCAGGTTTTAGTTTAAGAGCAGCAACGTTTTTGAGAAAGTATTTTAAGAAAGCTGGCTCTTTAATATATCATTTACTATGCTCCCTGGAACAGCATGCGGCCCCTACTGCGCATTGAAAATAAATTCTGTATTTTTATTAGTCTCTTAAATTCTAGTATTGAATATAAACCGACCAAGTCTCCATAGCTCAGCGCGTAGAAGTTCCGCCTTTCAAGCGAGGAGTCAGAGTTCGAGTCTGGGTCAGGGCAACACTTTCTTATTTTATTTTCGTTTATATTCTGGTAGTAAAGTATTAAATAATTCTGGTGATTCAAAAAAAAAACAAATATTTAATACTTTACTACCTGCTTTACTATCAGAATATAAACGAAAATAAAATGGTAAAAAGTTTTCTTAAAATACTTGTTTTTTTCCGACGTTGCTAGCTCTCGTACTATTTGATCTTCCTCTAGGTCTCTTAATTCCCCGTGGGTTCCATGCTATAATTTTAGTGGTCCATCTGTTGTCCGTCCTTCTTGCTAGGACTCCTGCCCATTGCCACTTGAGGGATTTGATTCTGTGGATGACATCTATTACCTGGGTCGGTTGTCGTATCCACTCAATTCTTTTACGGTCTTTCTTGGTTATTCCCAGCATAATTTCAGTCCATTGAGCGTTGTGTGACCTGCAGTTTCCTTGTAATATCCGTTTTAAGATAGATATAAGATATTTATACTCAAAGAATTTTTAGGGAAGGCTGAATGTAGGTGTAATAAAACACAAAAAAATTAATTTAAAACAAAATAATTTTAATACAAATGATTTAATCTCTTTATAATATGTAACACCGGTTTCTCATATAAGTATGCATATGCACTTGTCTTGCAGAACAAGTGCGCATTGTGTCATGATAACAACTTTCAATTTCTTACATATATACATGATAGATACATGTACATGAAGATACATGTACACGTAATGACACATAATTTTTTTTATTTATATTTTTAAACATTAATTTACTCTGATAATTCTAATTAGATGATTAGTCATATAGATGTGCACTTGTATCAGTACTTTGTAATCTGTAATCTTACAGTCACCGGCGATTCTACAGTAATGGGTACTCCATGAATATGCTCCATGGGTGACTAATTGCATATATGCATTTAGTGCATATTTTTTAAGATAAATACAAAGTTCGTATCAAATTATCCAATGTATTCTGTATTTTTCTCATGATCAATGAATTTATATCATATTTCTTTATCGAAGTACCTACCTACCATCGATGTTTAAATTTGATTTTCATAATATTAAATTAAGTAAATATTTACAGATTTCTATAAAATGCAATTCTATGGCACGCATACAAATATTTATGGAAAAATCAAGCATATAGTTCAGTCATTGGGGATTTTTGCTTGGAAGAATGTCCGGAAGTTTTGAAATATTGCAGGTTTATAGATTTTGGGGTCCCTAACTAAAATCCATAAAATGCACATTTCCAGACTTGCCGCCGGCGCCACCATCTTGCCAAGATTGTGCCCAAAATCGGTATTTGGTAAATATCTCGAAAACTATGTGTTACTTGCAAAAATTTGAGGAGAGCAAAAATAACGAGAATAAAATTTTCTATAAAAAAAGTTCTATAAATTTTTTTTGCTAAAGTCAACCGTTTAGGCCCAAAATATCTGGAAATTTTTCAATTTTGCGTAAAATATGATACCTATACGTATAGTCGATTTTCCGATATCAAATGTCGATTAGGGTTCACTAAAACTAGTTTTAGTTTAGTTTCTTCAATTTTGTCATGAAACAGTGGCGTATCATTAATTCGCTCATTAATTTATTAATAATTAATTTTAATTATTGAAAATGTGTACTTGTTTCCACACCACCCAAGAAGTAAAGTACATGGCGCGTTTTTTTAACGTGGTCTCCCCGAAGGCCTACTCCACTAGGTAAATTAAAAACTTTAACCTATCTGCACAAGCCCGACGGACTTGGCTCATTGATGTCAAAGTCGATCGTGTCTGCTGTACTGGGTCTCTACAGGCAATTCCAACTCCTCTTCATCGGATTCGTCGAGTGACATTTCAGTGACGTTGTCACAGGATTTCCCATTGCAGTATGCACAAATCATTGAACATTTTCATCCTGTTTTTCTGCATCCGCAGGCTTTACCACAGTTGTTGGTTTTGTATTTACAGGATAAAAATGCCAATAGGGATTTTGGAGCTGGATCTGTCAACATTGTGACTGGAGTAATGCCTGTTTTTGTTTTCTTCCAACCCCCTTTTTCCGCATCTTTGGTACAACCAGACCAATGCTGAACCTGGTGGTAAGTGTGCAATAAATGCTGTCCAGCACGACAATTAATTATTCATAAATTAATGAGCGAATTAATGATGCGCCACTGTTTCATGACAAAATTGTAGAAACTAAACTAAAACTAGTTTTAGTGAACCCTAATCGACATTTGATTTCGGAAAATCGACTATACAGGGTTGTTCACCACATACGACACGGAGTATTGTATCTAAACGATTAGATTTTTACAAATTGTAAGTTTTGGGTTTGTTGAAGGACTATTAGAGCTACAATTTAAAAATATTTTTACAAGATACAGAGTGTCCCAAATAAATAAAAAATCAAAGTTGTATTTTTTTAAATGGAACACCCTGTATATTATTGCATTTTTAGTTTCTACGATTAAAATAAAGGTAAATTTGATTAAGCTTTATTACACTTAAATACACCGTTTTTGAAGCAGTATTTTCAATTTGCGAAATTGCAGTATAAATTTTAAACTTCCATTGTCAGGCCGAAATCGCACACTAGAGATTGTATATACTTGGAGAATCGAGTATGCCGTGATACTTATATAAATACCTATCAAATATCGACAAAGCGAGTTAACATTGCGTTGGAAAAAAAACGTAACACCCGAATAAAAGACGAACGAGAAAATCCGGAGGTAAGATCGATGAAATTTATAAAACTACTTATGTTTCGACTATTCCCGCTCTGAAACTGAAGCCAAATTTCTACCGTATGACCTTACAGAGAGGAAAATGTACGAACTCTACATAGAAGACAAAAATCCGAAAGTTAGCTTTCAGTTTTTTAAAAATGTATTTTACAAGCATTTTAACTTGAGGCGGAAGCCTCCTATAAAAGATACTTGTAACAAGTGTGACATGTATTCTGCACAGTTAAATAATTCTCAAGATGAAAACCAACAACTAGTTTTAAAAGAACAACATGACACACATTTTGAAAATGCAAAGCTTGCCCGAGATCAGCTAAATAAAGATTTTAAGGAAGCAAAGAAAAACCCACTAATCGAAACTCTTTGTTATGATATGCAAAAGGTCCTAGGATTACCAAAATTACCAACAAATATTATTGTGTGCCAGAGGATATCAAAGTTTTTATACTAAATATTTACTGAAGTTTATTTATCGATCAGTTATTTGTGTTGCAATAATAAAAATTATACTACCTTATACACAGTGTCTAAAAATTTTATTTTAAATAATTACTAGCTTTAAACGGCAATAACTTATTTACATTAAATAGAACACCCTGTATATTTTATGAAAATCAGATGCAATAATTTAATTGTCTATCAAATTGTATTAATCAACTTCTTACCTATTCCTTCAAGTTTTCGTGAAAATGCATCTTCTCATAACTAGACCCTCATTTCATCCAATATACCCATATGGAATATTGACATTTAGCACTTTAAAACAACAAATGTACATAATGTACAGGCTTTAACCGTCAGTATTATCGTTTCTTTTAGTAAAACGATAATATTTTATAATGCATTATATCTAAAAAGAAAACTATTTAAATCTTTATAAAAAGAGTATACCATTAATTAAATATACCACCAGTATTTCCGCCCAAATACTAATTAACTATGATGACCATCAATAAAGAGAAAGTTAATTGGTTAAAAACCAAGATAATAAAACTTGAGAAATTCAAACCAGATTCAATATTTTTTTTTGTGAGTCACATTCCTCAGAGAAGACAATAATAACTTTAAAAAAAGAATTAAACATCGCAAAATCAGTGCGAAGCAAAAAAAATTTCTTTGAATCCACCAAAAACTAAAAGTGCTTTACCCCAGAGGTAGCCTATTTCAAAGAAAAAATGGGATGATATTAAGACTTTATTAAAATTTCTTCCAAAGGGATACAATTGAATTTTTACCAAATGAAAAATATTGAGGATTTCGAAGACGATGTGGAAGGTTTCCGGCCCCATACTTAATTGTGATCGCTAGATAAATTCCAAATAAATGTGGATTTGAACTCAGAAATCAATATAATAATAAGTTATGAAAAATGAACGTCTCTGTTGTTATAAATAGGCATTTGTCGAAAACATTAAATATCATTTTTAAGGTGTTACTTTTAAACACACTGTCTAATACACATACATAATTCAGCTTTTCTAGTATTTGAAAAGGATTATTAATCAACGCAAACAAAACAATTAATGTAAGGTTTGAATACTGGAATCATATTAGTGGTCCTTTTAACAAATATTTAAAACAGTTTTTTAAATGAAATAAACGAACTATATCGAAACAATATTAGTATCTGTACTCTTTAAAATTTGGTTTTTTACATCTTTAAAAAATAATCATCATCAATATTCCATGGGTATATTGATAAATGAGTTCTAAATTACAAGTAAAATGCATTTTCTACGGAAACTTGAAGAGATAGGTAAAAATGGTTTAATACAATTTGATAGACAATTAAATTGTGCATCTGATTCCTCAAAAATATACAGGGTGATTCCATTTAAATTAAACAAATTATTGCCGTTTAAAAGCTTGTAATTATTTAAAATTAATTTTAGATACTCTGTATAAAGGTAGTAAAGTTTTTGTGTGCAACCCAATAACT
This sequence comes from Sitophilus oryzae, assembly GCF_002938485.1. NCBI lineage: Eukaryota > Metazoa > Arthropoda > Insecta > Coleoptera > Curculionidae > Sitophilus > Sitophilus oryzae. The sequence continues at coordinate 6,451,909 of NW_022147434.1, read as the reverse complement.
GATCAATAAATAAACTTCAGTAAATATTTAGTAATAAAAACTTTGATACCCTCGGAAATGAAGCCTTAAAATTTATACTGCAATTTCACAAATTGAAAATATTTCAAAAACAGTAAGGTTTAAGTGTAATAAACCTTAATCAAATTTTACCTTTATTTTAAGCGTAGAAACTAAAATGTAATAATAATAGAATAGGGTGTTCCATTCTAATATTTTTTATTTATTTGGGACACTGTATTTTAACAAAAATATTTTTAAATAGCTCCTATTAGTCGCTTCAACAGATCCAAAAATCCCATACAATTTGTAAAAATCTAGTCGTTTAGCTACAATACTTCGTGTCGTATGTGGTGAACAACCCTGTATATACAGGGTTTCTCACCGTAGCCGTTCGCTAGAAGTTTTTGAGGTTAGGAAAAACTTAGAAGTCTGAAATTTTGAGACTTAGGGTTATTTAAAAGTTCCTTTCATTTAAAAATATTTTCAAGGTCACACCACTTCCGGTTACACCGGAAGTCGCCATTAACTTCCTTATTTTAAATGGGACACCGTGTATATTATTTTACTTTTGGATTTCTAAGAAAATTTTATGATGAGTTTCATTAGGTTTCCCTATACCTATTATCGACTCTTTCTCAGATATCTTGAGTTATTTGAAAATTTTTACAGATTTACCCCTATTTTTAACAGTGGATCTTTTACTCATTTTGAATCGGTGATAAACGCTTCTGCGGTAAACCGAAGCAGAGGACTAATACTTTCGAAGTCCATATTGGCAACTAATTTATTGCATACAGAGTGTCCAAAACTTGATATCTGATTAGATTATTTTCAAACTCAAAAAAATTCATTTTTTTAAATAAAACACCCTGTATATTTTTCGATAGTTGGATGCAGAATTAGGTATAATAATTAGGTATAATTTTAATAGATATCATATTATACGCAAAATTGAAAAATTTCCAGAGATTTTGGGCCTAAACGGTTAACTTTAGCGAAAATTTTCATAGAACATTTTTTATAGGAAATGTTATTCTCTTTAATTTGCTTTTCTCAATTTTTTGAGAAAAACGCATAGTTTTCGAGATATTTACGAAAAAAAAAACGATTTTTGCCGCCATCTTGGCAAAATGGCGGCGCCGGCGGCAAGTCTGGAAATGTGCATTTTATGGATTTTAGTTAGGCACCCCAAAACCTATAAACCTGCAAAAATTCAAAACTTCCGGACTTTTTTCCAAGCAGGCCCCTTTTTTGATCCCCAATGGCTGAACTAATCGACGAATTTAATATTTTAAAGAAATGCAATAACTGCTAATTTGGAAATTACAAATAAAGTTCTGACAACACAAAAATATTTTTTAAACAATGCCGTAATTTATGTTAATTTATAGACATTTGCCTAATTTTTTTTTCTTTTAAATATAAAAAATTAGAGAAATCACATAAATTTACAGTACACATAATTTATCTAACTACAGTAAAATTATATTTTATAGAAACATAAGGTGAGGAATACTTAAACTCTATACTATTAAATAACATGTCTTTGTTATTTTTGTAAGTCAAGGTTAATCAAGCCAAACATCAGGCAGGCATACCGAAAAGTTAATTAAACAATGATTTAATTAAATATCAATAATTCTTAGTAAATTTTTAGTATTTCGGGTGGATATTGTTAGTAGTTATTTTTTAATGGTATGCACTGTATTTTGTATTTTGTATTTTTAGGACTTGCAAGTCACTAATAAATCAAAGAACTATCTTAGAAAGCAAAGAACCTTAGAAAAATTATTTATACATTTATATATTTTTTCGGTGGTCCGAATTGTATTCCGGAACTTCGGCAGCATATTCTGCAGATAAAAATAAGTAACATTTTTGTGTAAATGTTTGTCCTAAAATGCTTAGTTTCGGAGATACAGGTGTAGAAATTTCATTTTTATTTCGATTTTTTCCAAATAATGTCAATATTTAGATGAAAATTGGTGTCTGGAAGTCTTTTGACATCAGAAATTTGGGGGATTTTGATGTCAATATGACTCCTATTTGTAGGGGGCGCCACCTACATGTGTTTTAACTGGTTTGAAGAGTTATAACTTCTCATCCGTACCTGTATAAAACTACTGAGTGAAAAAATGTGCATTTCCGTGATTTCTTACGTAAAAATATCTCTTGGTAAAAATCGCTACGAGCAACCATTCTTAATATATTTAGAATGGAAATAGTCAATACATGTCATTATTGACAAAAAAATAAACACGCTGAGTAGATCCTGGAGTAGATAGTTATTTGACTGAAATAATAAATTTGAGAAATTTTTATTTTTTTAAATTAATAATAAATTTTTCTGGGAAAAAATGATGATAAAACATGCCGAAAAAAAACAATTTCTGTTGAACTTTTGACAGTTTGATAACTATTTAGTCAACATGTTTAATTTATGTCAATGATGACAGGTATTGATAATTTTGATTCCAAATATCTCGAGAACCATTACTCGTAGCGTTTTTGACCAAGAGACCTTTTTTACGTAAAAAATGTCGCAAATGTACATTTTTTACTCTGTAATTTTATACAGGTACGGACCTTTGAATAAGAAGACTAAGGAAGGAACATATCAAAAATCTTAGGTACACCGCGATGGGCCTCAAATATGGCCGACTTAAATTCCGGTTTATCAGTGCCGTTCTAGTTTTATTTAAAAAATGTAAAATTATGATGTAGGGTAGACGTGGGGTAGATTCAATAATTTGTTGTTTTATTTTACGTTGTGAATAAATGTTGGTAGTTATTAAAATTGTTATAAAAATATATAATTCTAATAAAAATAGATAAGTTATAATAAGTAATCACAAACATTCGATACGCTACTGAAGCAGGTGAGTCAAATTAACGTATCAAAATTCTTTGACATCTAATCTTTGACAAGTAGTAAATAAAAGCTAAAATGCAAGAAAAATATATAATTTAGTTAATTTAAGTGAATTTCATAAATGATCGGTTTACTACACGTGTGTATATTATATAGTCACTTAATTACTAGCGAAAAGTTGTTCCATTATTTCACTGGATTTTTGCCGAGATCTACCGCACGCTACACAACCAACTATTTTAGAGCCTTTTTCGATAAATCGCGATAGTGTCACTGTTAATTTAAGTTCTGCCACAATTTCCATCTAGATTTACTACCTTTGTACAACTATCAGTAGTAGAATTAATAATAAACAACATAAAATAAGCTACGTAAAGACTGACAAATCCACAAAATTTCAAATCAAATTCAAATGTGTCAAATGAATCGTCAAACAAAACTGTCAAGGATCCCCACCCTAGAGTCCTTTTTCCGCCCACCATGCATGAATACATGGATAGCATTATGCTCCTTCCTTAGTCTTCTTATTCAAAGGTACGGACGAAAAGTTATTAGTCTTCAAACCAGTTAAAAAATATGTAGGTGGTGCCCGCTACAAACAGGAGCCATATTAACATCAAAATCCAAATTTATCATGTCAAAAAAAACTCCTAGACACCAATTTTCATCCAAATATTAACGTTACTTCAGAAATTATTTGGAAAAAATCGAAATAAAAATGAAACTTCTACACCCTGTATCTCCGAAACTAAGCATTTAAGGACATACATTTATACGAAGTTTTTTACTTATTTTTATCTGCAGAATATGCTGCCGAAGTTTCCGGAATACAGTTCGGACCACCCTGTATTTGTGAGTCTATGTAAAGACTAACTATGCTATTATTCTATAAAACTGCTGATTTTCTGTGAAGGCCTCATTGTTTTTCCTACATTCGCCATTGAATTTCACGTCTCATTTAGTATGTCTTGTCAACATATTTTAAACAGAATTTTGCAACCCTTTAGTATAGGACAAATCTATTGTTACACTTTTTGGTTCTCTGCATTTCTATTACACATTTTCATTTTTCTCAGGTTGATTCGAGGGGTTATTAACCTCAATATGCACTAAGTTAAAAATTGGGGGAAATTCTGTAATATTTTTTTTCATGACTATTGTACGATATAAAGTATACCACATATTTATGATTTCGACATCTACCATACGATTAAAATGTTTCATGATCAGACGGGCTTTGACTAATTGAAATTTAAATGTATAGACTGGTCCTTTGGGCTAGTCCAAGGAGAGGACCCGTGACAGTGACAGTTGTGTTTGTCATTTTAATTCACAGGTAAATTGCATTTTCTGCCATTTTTTAGATTTTAGAATATATGCGGACTAAAGACCCCATATAGGTATTAGGATTTATAAAGTCAGATAAGCAGAACGTAATAATGAATATGCGTCAAAATATTCTGAAGCACCGTATGATCGAATAAAAACGGCGTCAGCGATGGCTATGAAATGAAGATCGCTGCCATTTTATATGTAAAATTATATGGGAAATATCATCGATCGTCATTTCATAGCCATCGCTGACGCCGTTTTTATTCGATCATACGTTATTTTTTTGTACAATTAGGCTCTCCTTTTTCTTTAGTTTTGGCGAAATCTTAAAAAACTTAAATCCTCCGATTTAAGTGTAGAATTGATTTTTAAGTAAATTTAAAGCTTCCAAAATAAAAAAAAGAGCTGTAAGAAAGAACACTAGCATTATTACTTATTTAATTTATTGGTACTGCTAACAGTTTCGATTATTTCTAGGTATTTGTACAAGAATAATCTAGTACAACTTTCCGCTATAAAAGACAATTGAATTTCATTACATCATCTATCTTTAACATTTGGCCTTCAATTCTTCTTAAGATGTATAATTAAGTATCATCATTTATAAAAAAATAGGTACTGATTTTGTTGTGAAGTACTATAACAAAAAATAGCGTATGGGTTTTTATTTATTGATGTGAAGTGTAATAAATATATTTTTTTTATTTTATATTTATTGTTGGAAGAGATAACTACAGAAGGCTCTCTAAGGTCATCTAATAATTAATTAGTGCTTCATAATAAGTAAGTTCAATGTCAAAATTTTATATTTTTATATGTTGTTATATTACATAGGTACATTATTTAATTTCTAATATCGTATGATCGAAAAAAATGGCGTCGTTGGCTGGGAAATGAAGATCAATGACATTTCCCATATAAATTTACATATGAAATGACAGCGATCTTCATTTCATAGCCATCGCTGACGCCGTTTTTTTTCGATCATACGGTGGAATTGAGCGTATTCTGTATATCTATTATCAAAAATAAATATTATTATAATGCTGTATTAATTAACTTTAAAATGTTTTTGATCGGATAACTCGAAAACCGCTTTGTTATACTGTAACAACTTTACAAAACCCAGTTTTTTATCAGTTGTTCTATTGAAAAGTGTCGAAATTTTGTTTTCGGCAATACCTAGTTGACAACAGATGGCCTACTTTCATATATTTTAATTTAAATTGCAATATGTTACAAAATTATATCATATAAACGTTAATATTAAAGCATAAATATTATATGAAACTGCCAGCTGTAAAGATGCCGTAATAATATTTTGTTTATAGACTGTTTAAAACTATCAATTTTTGTCTGTGGTTGTCTTAAGCATAAAAGACAATTCTAGGTATAAATATTAGATATAAATCTGATGCAAACTTATGTTATGTTTCCTTTCTGTTAATTTATTTATGATTTTTTATTCTATGTTCATAGCTGTTTTTTTTTCTTAAGCTCTGAATTAAACATTTATTTTAAATTATTAAAATATTTCTAATTTTATGTTGAAAATGGCAAATTTTGCAAAGAAGGAGAAAATATATTCCAAAATTTAACTATATTTTTGTATTTACTACCATCAAGGCTAAACAGCAAAAGACGTGGTAATACTTGTTATACTCTGGTAACACTATGGGAACTGCGTACAGCCCGAAGACTGTGACCAGTGGTAGATAGCAAAAAGACAAAAAAACTACTAGAGCACAAAAGAACCTAGTACGAATAATAATCGTAGGTGTCACTGAAAACTGCCCCACGGGGGTAAACCTCGTGGAATGGAAGATTTCCACCATGCAGCGACTACTGCAGAGAATGCGGATAGGAAAAAGAAATCATAGAGCACTTGCTGTGCCACTGTTCGGCAACTGGAAAACCGATGTTTTAAAACTTTAGGGCACGGTTTTCTGAAGGGACTAGATGAAGCAGCAAAAGCCAACATTAGCAACATCGGAAACATTGCAAAGAACTGAAACTGCTTTAACGCAAAGAAAGAATGAGAGGAAGGTTTGGTACAATAATTACAGGGGTATCGCAATGGGCCCAGGACCTCCGAGTAAGGGTCAAACAGGATCCTAAACCCCAGTAACCTAAGTAAGTAGGTAATAAAATGTAACAATGGTAATGTAAAAAAAGGAGAATCATTAAAAATATACAAACAGAGAAAAACATTTAATAAAGTTTTTGTAATGGAATGATTAAAAACCAGAAAGTTCCTACACGCAACGATTTGATTTGCATACTAAATAGTACAGTTTCCGCCAAATCTGTAGTCTGTGCAGTTAAAAATATTTTGCATGTTGAAAGATCTCAGATCTCATCTCTTCGATGAGATCTTTATCGGAGCCGTCATTACACACAGATATTTGGACTGAAGTAAGGGACTGTACTGTTCAAATCTGTCAATTATCGTTGCGTGTAGGGCATTTTTAAAAGGCCCTACACGTAACGCCTTTCACGTAAGGCACTTCACGTAACGATTTCTGAGAGATGAACTGTAAAGTCCTTCGGTTCAGTACAAAACTCACCGTGTACTGGTAGTTTCAATAAAGCTCTCATCCAAGAGATGTAATCTTCCATCTTTCGACACGCTGAATATTTTTAACTGTACATACCACAGATTTGGCGGAAACTGTACTAGACTATAAACTGACAGAATTATCATATCTAAAATCTGAACGTGTGGTATGAAAAGATCGCTATCGATTTGGTCTTTAGATCTGAACTGAACGATTTGGCATGTACACATTACCTGTAGGGCCACTTTTAGATGTGACATTTTAGTGAATAACTGTGTAGAATTAAATAATGTTCTGTAATAATTGTGTAAGAATTAAATATTTTAATTTCGGACTTCGACTGTCTTTATTTATTTTTGAACAAGTTAATTTATGGCTAATACGATATAATATATGGATAATATGATTGGAATGAGAAAAAATGCAAAGCAGTGTTAATGACTGTGGAATTCTTGATGGCCACCGATTAATAACACACAAAAAAAAATATTTATAATAAAACAAAGAGGCTTAAGTGTTCAAGGCGCGTTTCAATTCTTAGGCTTAACTTCAATTCTTTGTATGAGATACCCTCTATAACATAGATATGCCTCAATAAGTATAAGTAATAAGACGTATTGAAAGATAAAAACATATTTATTATTTTTTTGTTAAATGTTACTCTTTCGAATTGCAGGCTTGTTGGCAGCAAATGTTCCTTTGCTTTCACTGCTTTAAACTGAGGCATCCTTAATTAAACACCGTTCAAGTAAAAAGTTGATGTAGGAAGAACAATGAATACTCCTACTATATATTTTAACAATTTTTGTGTCAAAACTGCCGGAAACCTTCATATTGTCTTCTTTTTTGACAAAAATCCTTCAGGGCCCGTATTCTGTAACTTTAATTAAACGCTTTTAGACGCTCAGCGTATATGACCATGGTACAAAGAATACAAGGTATGATCGATAGCGGCTCCAATTTCGTTCAGTTCGCGCATACCACCTGTGACGTCACCAGGAAAATAATGAATAAATAAAAAATAAAGAAAGTTGACAGGAGATCTGCATTTTTTGGGGTTATGGTTAAGAATTGTTTATTTTTAAGACTTTTTAGTTCGTTTAATTTAACAATTACTAAACCCAAGTAGTTCCAAAAATATATTTAAAAATAATAATTATCTATTAACATGGATTTGGACGATGGGTAAGAATACTAAATTATTTCTATATTCGGTATAAAATTGTTTATTAGGTTTTTAGTTTGCGATGTTTATGGTAAATAATTTTCATTTTCATTGCCTCTGAATTCACATGAGGACAGAGTTGAGGATATCTATGGAAAAGTAACCACAAGAGGAATTGTTACATCATTTAAAAAATGTTGGGAAGTTTATTGTTTCCCATCGAAAAGTAGAAAATGCCAATGCAGATGAACGTATTGTAATTGTGATAGAAGTAATTCTAAGGGTGAAGTTTATTATAATTAGTGGAAGTAATACCAAGGGTGAAGTTTATTATAATTAGTGACCTGTGCTTCTTTTTATATGTAGATGTTTCTGGTTTTGAGAATAAATCGGTTGAACGACACCCAAAATTTAAAGGAAGTATTTGCATACCCAGAATATGCCCATCAAGGATTATATAGCTCAAATTTCCTTTAATGGTAGGCAATTATTCAATGCAAATTAACTTTTTAAGTGACTGAAATATTAAATAGTTTACAATATGGTATATCACTAAAAATATATTACTTTTAGGTACAATTAGGGCCCGATACATTTCAAAAAGTAGAATATTATTTTATATTAAATGAGGTATTGTACTAACAATCAATTTATATTAATAACGGAGATTAAAAAAAATAACGGAATAAATAGTTCTTTTCTTTTTATACTACAAAAATAAACTATAGAATACAACAGTATTTAAAAAAAATAAATAAAAGTTATGTCCCGGCCGAGATTCGAACTCAGGGTCTCTCGCTTCCCTAGCCCAACTCCTTACGCTCTGCTCCACAGTAACTTGCTTAGCGATAATTCAATGACGGTATATAAACAAAAAAACAGGTTTATAACAATATCTTGACGATTTGAACTGGCGCGCGGAGCGTGCTGACCAATAGCGCCTGTTATCACCTGTGACGTAGCGACCAACCTGCGCAATATCATACCTTGTATTCTTTGTACCATGGTATATGACGTTAATTTTCGCTGAGCGCGTACTTAATTAACGATTTCGGTATTCTCGTCTGTCGCGCTTATCGTCTTTACTGATCGCGCTGAGCGCTTTGAAAACGGTTGCCTTAAAGGATCGTTTTGCTTGTCGAACTGTCAGTGAAAATCGAAAAAATTGTGATTTTGTGTGTTATCTTCCTCTTTAGTGAAAATTACTACTTCTATAAATTCCTCAATAAGTAATTGATAATTTACGACTTGGCAGCTATAAATATTGTTCAAAACAAATGCTGAGAAGAGTCTTCAACACCTCCTCGTATAGTAAGAAAATGACATATCCATAGCTTGACATAACTGAACAATAGGTTATGAAATTTCATTGTTATATCCGTCAGTTATCAACTTTTGACTATTAGCTACATTAGAAATTATGATGTTGCCAATATGTGCTCAACGCGTATCCAGAACACGATTCGCATGGTAACGAGAATACCAAAATCGACTGCCTTGCGTTTCGCTGATCGAATACTTGAGCTCACCGCTTTTTAAGCGTTACTTTTTTTGTCAAAGTTACAGAATACGGGCCCAGCACTTTAATCGACAAAATTTGACTGTAAAATCCTTCATAATCCTTCACATCCTTCAGTTCTGGCAACACTGAGTGTAATACAGTTACGGTCTAAAAATTATTATGCTGCAAAAAAGGGAATTAACAAGCAGAATGAGTGGAAAGAGGCAGCTCACAATAGAACGGAATGGAGAAGAATTGTAAAGTCAGTTAACAGCGACCACCAAAAAGTAAAGAGGCAACAAAGCAATGATAATTTTGAATATCTGGAGTGCGGTAGACAGATAACATCACGTATCGGGCTTTTCAGTCACAGAAAAGCTCATGAAAGAAAACGCCTTGCGTGACCATCTTCTGATGCGTGTCAAATATTCGTCAGCGAGTAATGGCAGTATGTATGTATGTATGCCGCAAAACAGTTAAAACAATGGCTAAAACGTATGTAGGTGGCTCCCCCCTACAAGTAGGAGTCATATTGGCATGAAGATCGAATTTCTCATGTCAAAAAAACCCAAACACCAATTTTCATCAAAATATCGACGTTAGTTCAGAAATTACTTGAAAAAAACTCGATATAAAAATAAAATTTCTACAACTTGTACCTCAAAAACGAAATATTTTGGGACAGGATTTTGGACACATTTTTTTACTTATTTTTATCTGCAGAATTGGCGAAGTTTCCCGATTACAATTCAATTGGATCATCCTGTATATCTCGCAAAATTAAAAAGTGATTTAGTAGTAGAAAATAGTTTTGAACATATATTTTATTTATCTACCCATACCTTGCCGGATGCATTCCAGCATGTGTTCCTGTGTTTTAGCATGAGGTGCATCATGCTAAAACACAGTGTATAGGCGTAGTATGCATTTTACATCCCTTCTTCTCTTTTAGACTACGCCTGTGATAAGTCTTATATACTTACAGAAAAGTTGTCCACTCCTGCTCTATATAATATATTTTTCATTAATTATTTTATTTTTTTTATAAACAGATTAAAACTACTTGAAAAAAAAATGACTTATCACTAATACAAAAACAATAAAAACATTAACAAAGCAGTTTGAAAAAGTGGAATCCTTGATGGCACTGACTAATAACACACAAAGAGAGAAAAAAGACTATTTCTAATAAAGCCTTTGTAATGGAATGATTACAAAGCAGAGAGGCTTAGGTGTCGCATTTTAGTGAATAATTGTGTCGAATTAAATGCTTTACGCGTGTTAGAATAACACAATTTCCTTAAATTGTCTAATAAAGCGAGAAAAAACGAGAAAATCTAAGGCGTTCAAGGACTCAGTCGCCGACTTTTGGAGCCGTCGTCGTCGGCGGTTATCTATGAAATTCGTCTCTTCCGCTACTAACTGCTCCGCTCTGCTGCTAATTAGAATATTAGAAGCTCGTTTAGAAGTATATATTTTATGATGACATGTTTAATTAGGAATATAAGAAATAGGGGCTAGTGATTGTTATAGTTGGCTTTTGGTTGTTCGATTAACAAAAATTAAAAAATATATACTGGGTCCGACAATAGTGCGTCGGGCATCTGTAGCTGGAATAAAAAAAATTGGCGCCGGGAGGCACGTATAGCCGCCCATACTAAAATCTATACTAATATATAAAATCCTTAAGTGACTGACATACTGATTAATCACGATCCTGCTCAAACCACTCAACGTAAGAAGCTCAATTTTGGCAAACAGGTTGATTCCAGGGTTCGATAAGAAGGGATTTTTCGAAATTCCAGTTCCAAGAGGGTGAAACCACCCCTCATATATTATAATATTTTTTATTTACAAAAAACGGTCAAGTATCCGAAAAAACGCTTAAACACGTATATTTTGTGTTGTTTTTTACATATTTTAAGATTTTTAAAAAATGTATACAGGGTGTTTCGAAAAATCTGGTCATTGATTAATCACGATCCTACTTAAAGCGCTTGACGTAAAAAGCTGATCTTTGGAAAACAGATTGACTTTAGGGTGTAGAGGTTCGATAAGACGGGAACTGTGGGGTGTAGAGGTTGGATAAGGAGGGGTTTCTCGAATCTCAAATTCCAAGAGGGTGAAAACGGATATTTGTTATTTAAAAAACGGTTAGTCTTTCGGGAAAACGCTTGGACAAGCACAATTTATTTGTTTTTTTTTTACATATTTTGAATTTTTTTAAAAAATCATACACATTCTGCTTAAACTGCTTGACGTAAAAAGCTTATTTTTGGCAAACGGATTTTTTGAAAGTCAAATTCCAACGAGATGAAACTACCCCTCAAATATTACCAAGTTATATAATAATATCGCCATATTGTTTTTTCTCATGCTGACATAAATGTGAGAAAATTTTATCCAGTTTGTACGTTAATGGAAATTTTTGCTTTGCTTTATCAGCACCATTACAAATAATTAATTCGACGCGAACGAAGTCGCTGATACACGCTAGTATGTTAATAAAAAGTTGGTGGGCAGTTCTTTTAGTTTCAAAGTAAAGGAATTTTTCCAATTTTTTTATCTCAAAAAGTGCGACTTTGACTGATTTTGATGTTATTACAAATTTTGTTGCAAATATTATTCCTAATCTTAAATTGCAAACCTCCTTTCGCTAGCTACTGTAATTTTAGACTTACGATTATTTAAAATTTTTAACCCCCTCCCATACCCCCTTACCAAAAATATCCCCGCCAAAAACTAATGGCCAGATTCTCGGGTGCCACAGTATTTTTGTGCCAAATTTGGTTAAAATCGGTTTAGCGGTTTTTGAGTTATCGTGTTACAGACGGACAGACAGACAGACAGACACTCTATATAAATATTTTGTATTTAGGTCATTTATGACCCAAATAACTCATTTTGAGTGAAATTAATAAAACTTTTTTTTGCCGATCTTAATAATAGCCTACCATATCTGTTGGTATGGTCGGCTAAAAATTGGGAATTTTGTTTAAGTGTAAACCTAAAGTACTATGTACAAGGGTGTACTTCAGGAAAAATAATATTTTTGGAGTGGACTACTTTTCTGTATATAAGATCGACTTTTTACCTTAAATGTGAGTCGCAATCGACTTATCTTTTATAGGTTGGCTCAAAAAAGCGTGAGTGGATCAGGATGACTTTTTTAAATGGAACACTGTATGTTATTGCATTTTTGGCTTCCTTTCAGATCACTTTACATAATCCTAAGATATGAGTAAATATATTTCGATCGTTTCAGAGATATTAATATATTTTTCAACCTTCCTTAGAAAAAATATTAGAAATACACGAACTGTCTTGAAATCAAAACTATATTACGTATTTACTTTAGGTGGTCTACGGTCTATACTTAACTTTGCTATAAATATTGTAATCTTAAATCATACAGGGTGTTCAAAACTCTACGCCAAACTTTCTAAAATATAAAATAATTTTTCTTTGTCATTTTAAATGGAACATCTTGTATATTATTTTTTTATTAGATGGAGAATTAAAAATGAACATTCATTGTTTTTAAAGGATTTCATTTTTTTTATTGATTTTGCAGAAACACGCAGTATTATTTCATATGGCTCTTTCAACGGTAAAATACGAGAGAAAAAATATTGGGTGGCTTTGATAAAAATTTACTGAGGAAAATGCCATATGAAATATAAAACCGCAAATATGTTCGAAATCGCTAAAAATTTTGAAATACTGTAAATACAAAAAATGTTCATTTTCTAATTTTCCATCTACTGAAAAAATAAGGTATTTCGTTTAAAAAAAAAACGAAGTAAAATTATTTTATATTTTAGAATGGGGGGTATTTGGCGAAGAATTTTGAACATCCTGTGTAATTTACGATTACCATGTTTATAGCTAAGTAAGTACAGACCATCTAAAGTAAATACCTTAAGAAAGACTGAAAGCGTTATTATGTAAAATGTTCTGAAAGGAAGCCAAAAATGCAATAATATACAGGGTGTTTCATTTCAAATAAATCATCTCGATCCACTCACACTTTTTTGAGCCACCATATAGAAGTGAAAATATTTTTCTAAAATACATCCTAGAACATATTTTAGGTTTGCACTTACTTTGACTCACTGATTAATCACGATCTTGCTCAAACCACCCAACGTAAGAAGCTCAATTTTGGCATACAGGTTGATTCGGTGTAGAGGTTCGATAAGAAGGGATTTTTCGAAATTCCAGTTCCAAGGGGGTGAAACCACCCCTGAAATATTACAATATTTTTTATTTAAAAAAACGGTCAAGTTTCCGAAAAAACGTTTAAAAACGAGTATTTTATTCTGTTTTTTACATATTTTAAGATTTTTTAAAAATGTATACAGCGAGGGGTGTCTCACTGTTGGAATTACATGTACATTTTCTTGGCAGTCGCTGGCAGTCTTTGGCAGTCTTACGGCAGTCGCACAATATATATATAAAACGACTCATGTGATGATCGGGTAAAAGAAAATTTTCTCGAAAATTTCACACACATTCAGATAGATTTTTGTTTTATGGTTAAATTAATTCATAATAACTGCAGTATAATAGATAATAGTGCTGTACATCAGATCCGGATCCTTTTTCAATCCGGATCAGATCCGGATCTGATCCGGATTTTTTAAAGTGTACAATCCGGAACCGGATCGATCCGGGTATAAATATTCGGATTTAAGATCCGGATTTAAGACCCCGATTTAAGATCCGGGTTTAAGTCCGTATTTAAGATCTGGATCCAAGATCGTCGTTTCTCGAATCTCAAATTCCAAGAGGGTTTGGTTAGGAAAACGCCCCTATTACAATATTTATTATTTAAAAACGGTTAGTCTTTCGGGAAAACGCTTGGACACGCATAATTTATTTTGTTTTTTTACATATTTTAACATTTAAAAAAACATACAGGGTGTACCAAAAGTTGGTTAGGTTAGCAGCATTGATTAACCACGATTCTGCTTAAACTGCTTGACGTAAAAAGCTTATTTTTGGCAAAAGGATTTTCGAAAGTCAAATTCCAAAGAGATGACTACCTCTCAAACAACCTAACCTAACCTAACCTCTCAAATATTACCAAGTTATATACCTAATAATATCGCCATATTGATTTTTCTCATGCTGACACTCGTGCTGACATAAATGTGAAAAATTTTATCCAGTTTGTATGTTAATGGAAATTCTTGCTTTGCTTTATCACCACCATTACAAATGATTACTTTGACGCGAACGAAGTCGCGGCTACATCGAGCAAAATATCAAATTAAATTATTTTCAATGAATTAAAAATATACAGGGTGTCCCATATAAAAAATCAAATTTTCTATTCATAATTCCTAAATTGTTAATTTAAAAAAATATTCTTAAAACATTAAATTCTACATAAAAAGGGGCTTTGGAAATGTTTTCATAAAAATACAAAATTTTCTGTAGCAAAAAAGTTACAGTGATTTGTTAAAAATGCACTCTTTTTGAAAAACATCCCGTAATTCTGAAACGGTAACAGATATCTATGTGCGGTTTTCATCGTCATGTTTTTGATAAAATTAATCTCCAGGCACCGATATTAGTCTTCGTCTATCTCCTACAAAAAAGGGTGTTTCCCTTTAAAACCGTCCAATTTGGCCTATCCTGTACATGTGTTGATAAATAATATATGTCAAGGGTCGACAAAGGCCCGGAACTTAAGATACCGCTGAGCCGGCAGTCGTTGGCAGTCGCTGGCAGTCGTTGGCAGTCGCTGGCAGTCGTTGGCAGTCGCTGGCAGTCTTTGGCAGTCACTGGCAGTCGCTGGCAGTCGTCGGCAGTCACTGGCAGTCGTCGGCAGTCACTGGCAGTCTTGTATAAAATGACATTTTGGCAATACGTGTACATTTTTTACCCTAGTGAGACACCCCTCGGTATACAGGGTGTTTCGAAAAATCTGGTCATTGATTAATCACGATCCTGCTTACAGCGCTTGACGTAAAAAGCTGATTTTTAGAAAACGGATTGACTTTAGGGTGTAGAGGTTCGATGAGAAGGGATTTTTTGAAACTCGAATTCTAAGGGGGTGAAACCATCCCTCAAATATTAGAATATTTATTATTAAAAAACTGGTGAGTTTTTCGGAAAAACTCTTAAACACGTGTATTTTATTTTGTTGTTTTACATATTTTAAGATTTTTTAAAAAATTATACAAGGTGTTTCATAAAATATGACCATTGAGTAAACACGATTCTGCTTAAACTGCTTGACGTTTAAAGCTGATTTTTGGTAAAGAGATTAACTGTGGGGTGTAGAGGTTCGATAAGCAGGGGTTTCTCGAATCTCAAATTCCAAGAGGGTTTGGTTAGGTAAACGCCCCTATTACAATATTTATTATTTAAAAAACGGTTAGTCTTTCGGGAAAACGCTTGGACACGCATAATTTATTTTATTTTTTACATATTTTAAAATTTAAAAAAAAAACATACAAGGTGTTCCAAAAAGTTGGTTAGGTTAGCAGCATTGATTAACCACGATTTTGCTTAAACTGCTTGACGTAAAAAGCTTATTTTTGGCAAAAGGATTTTTCGAAAGTCAAATTCCAAAGAGTTGACTACCCCTCAAACAACCTAACCTAACCTAACCTCTCAAATATTACCAAGTTATATACCTAATAATATCGCCATATTGATTTTTCTCATGCTGACACTCGTGCTGACATAAATGTGAGAAAATTTTATCCAGTTTGTATGTTAATGGAAATTCTTGCTTTGCTTTATCACCACCATAACAAATGATTACTTTGACGCGAACGAAGTCGCGGCTACACGCTAGTATCTCATAAAAATATCTAATTTAAAGAAAAAATTAACGCAAAAATAAAATTTTACCTAAATAAATTATTAATAAAAAATCTTATTGGACGCGGGCTTCATTCTCATTTATTTTATTTAATACGTATATTTTATAATCGAAAGGTACAATAATTTTATAAAATTAGATTTAGACATGTAGATACAGAAATTAGTTGTGTGGAGTTTTCGATCTGAAATTATAAAATCAAGAGCCACGCGTTTTATCTCCCTATATATTTCAATAACTATAAAAATAACTACATTGATAATAACAAAAAAATAAGGTTAAGCTTCTTTATAACTGTAAATTAATAAGTTCAATGGCTTGAAAATATTAACATAAAAATACCATTAATACCACACATGGTTTAAATAATGTCTGTCAACAGATTTGCAGCTGTTTGCAATTCTTTTCACTTTTATAGGTATTATTACCTGGTAAGTATAGTTTACAGATATTTATGTGCTGAAGTCTCTTTGGGGTTGAATATAAGAAGATAAAAACTGTATAAAAGTCATATACTTACCTAGATTATAAAAGCTGCCAAAAATGACGACCTGATCTGTTCTCTTTTATTTTTGCCCTCCGACAGACTGAAAATGTAAAATAAATGAGTAAAGCATATCCAACTAGTCAGGAAAGTCAGTAATAATAATTTATGGTGTTGATTCAGCTTTTATATAGAACTATTTGTAATAAAATGCTAAACAAAAAAAAACATAAAGAATCTTTCCTTACTTTTAAAATACTCCTATTTTTTTCTTATCTATTTTATTTATTTCTACATATTGTATTACATTAGTGCCACGCTCTGAGACTAAGTTACCTCTCGGCATGTACTTACATACTTTATTTGTGTTATAAATTTTTCGTTAGTACTTACATTTTAACTCTAAATCCAAACGACACTGTTTGGGAGGTTCTGCTTAGCATATATCACAATTATTATTCATACAAGAAAGAACTTTGTAAGGTTTACACACTATTAAAGTAACAATAAGTTTACGGTGGAGCATAATTTTCATCACAATTTCATCACGTTAGAAATGTTCTTTTTGTCATGCCAGATTACCCATAAGTATAGAAATTGGATTATTATGACGTATTCCACTCCTCTCAATACCATAAAATACGTTTACCTCCACTTTCTGTCTATGGCGAACAGTGGATGGAAAATTTCAGGCATCTGTAAAACAACTAGAAAAACTTGGTCCAATTAAGACTTTTGGTAATCGGGAGAGCTCATAATGAAGTCGCTGAAGGACATCGCCAGACTTACAGCGGTATATATGGGACATTGGCCAACTCGTAGACACGCCGCCGTGCCTTTTAACCAAGTTTGCCCCAGCTGGCAAGGACTCGAAAAGAGGAATGGAGGATTGTTTCCTTGGAGGTTACATCTTCGTAGATCTTAAAGATATTGTCATTGTCGGGAAGAGCATAACGGAAATCACCTATTTTCTCAATTATACAGAATGGTTATAAACAACAAACCAATTGTATTATCTCTAAGAATAGGGTCTCAAAGTGAATGGTATTAAAACTGCAATTCTGATAATATTGGAGTTTTACAAATTTGGTCGTTCAACTAACCAGTTCAACTGAGTTTTAACGTTTAATACTTTAGGAACTCCGGTATTAAATATATTAATATTTTATATATTTCCTTTTTGTTCAAAACGTCTTCCTTTTAAAGAGAATATTTAATATCTATACTCTCTTATGAGGTTCGATTTATATAAGTAAATATACCATAACGCCTGTAGTTCCGAACCCGGTATTCACAGTGTTATTCTATCATTTTAGTTTTGCACCCAGTTGGATTCAGTCCAAATTAATCTTAGTAGCAAATAAATGTCCAACGCAATAATACCAAATCTAACGCAATAATACCAACCAATCTTAATAAACATACAGTTTTCCTTTATTTCTTTACTTAATCACATTTCAGCAGAAAATAAATAACAAATACAAAAAGGGTCACTTGCTTTTAAAAAGCACATGCAGAACTTTTAGCCGACTTATCTCCTTCGTTCAATTTAATTTGGCTTGGTCCCTTGATAACTTCGACTTTCTTATTGGTTTTCTCCGTTGGTTTCCTTTTTTTCGAGCTTTTCCTCAGCTGGAAATCACCAATTTTATACGACCCGTGCACCTTCTTCAATATTCCCAGTTCCAAACCCCGATTGAGGTAAAGGGGTATTTGAGTGAGGCTTTTGGTAAAAGATTTTCTGGCCCTTTCCCGAATGCACTTTCTAATAGTTTTAAGTGAGGCTTCGAAACCGCCCTTTTGCAAGAAAGCAATCGCCCCGACAATGGCATTAGCCAGACGAATGTTTGGTTTGAATGTCTGCCTTTTCACTGTTCTTATTGATTTCTCGTTGGTAACTGCACTTTTGATTTTGGCAACGGATTTGGTCATTTTTTACGATAAATTTCTTCTAACTAAATAAAATTACTTTTCAATCTGACAAGATAGATTATATATCTGACATTCAGTACTGTTTCTGGAGCAACGGGTTCTATTGCTTCAGTAAATTATATACCGTGGGTATTGTCGTTGGAAACGTGGGAAATCCCCAAGATTATTAAAAGATAAGGTTGTGTCGTAACTCGATCCGCCATTATCGAAAACGTCATCTACTACGTCATAGGAATGATACCGCTCATAGATAAAGGGATAAAAACTGCCCACAGTCCGACAGTGCATTTCCGAATCGATATTCATTGTGTACTTTATTGTTTATAATGTATGGCGTCAATCGTTTTTAGTTGTTTGATGTGTGTTTTCTTTATTGTATTGTATATTTAACTCTCTTTGTCGGTTGCATTTTATTTTCTCTTCCTTTTATCTACGATTTTATACGTTCTATCTACGTCAGAGGGATGCTATTCCGCTTCGCTCCTATTGGTCCAAAAGTTACGAGACAACCTTACCTTTTGATAACCTTGGAAAATCTCATTCAAATTTTAAACTGTCCAAATACTTGGACCCCTGGAAAAATGTAAGTGTTACGCAAAGTGTTACGTGAATTTCCTAATCTATTGTTGAGTTAAGTCAAACTATTTTTGTATGGATATATCTAACATCTCTGATATCATCTTTGAATAAAAAGATTAAGGAAGGAGCTACATGCTATCCATGTATTCATGCATGGTGGGCGGAAAAAGGACTCTAGAGTGGGGATCCTTGACGGTTTTGTTTGACGATTCGTGTGACACATTTGAATTTGATTTGAAATTTTGTGGATTTGTCACTATCTACTGAGCTTATTTTATGTTACTTATTATTTATTCTACTACTGATAGCTGTATCTATTGTGGCACTAATTAAATTAACAGTGACACTATTGTGATTTATCGAAAAAGATTTGGTTGTGTAGCGTGCGGTAGATCGCGGTCAAAAATCGAGTAAAATAATGGAATAACTGTTAGCTAGTAAGTGACTGTATAATATACATACGTGTAGTCTTTGAATAAGGAAGGAGCATAATGCTATCCCTGTATTCATGCATGGTGGGCGGAAAAAGGACTCTAGGGTGGGGATCCTTGACAGTTCTGTTTGACGATTCATTTGACACATTTGAATTTGATTTGAAATTTTGTGAATTTGTCAGTCTTTACGCAGCTTATTTTATGTTATTTATTATTTATTCTACTACTGATAGTTGTATAAAGGTGGTAAATCTAGATGGAAATTGTGGCAGAACTTAAATTAACAGTGACACTATCGCGATTTATCGAGAAAGACTCTAAAATAGTTGGTTGTGTAGCGTGCGGTAGATCTCGGCAAAAATCGAATGAAATAATGGAACAACTTTTCGCTAGTAAGTGACTATATAATATACATACGTGTAGTACACCGATCATTTATGAAATTCACTTACATTAACTAATTATATATTTTTTCTTGCATTTTTGCTTTTATTTACTACTTGTCAAAGATTAGATGTCAAAGAATTTAGATACGTCAGTTTGACTTACCTGCTTCAGTAGCGTATCGGATGTTTATGGTTATAAATAATTATTATAACTACCAACATTTATTCACAACGTAAAATAAAAAAAAATATTGAGTCTACCCCACGTCTACCCTACATCATAGTTTTACATTTTTTAAATAAAATTAGAACGGCACTGATAAACCGGAATTTAAGTCGGCCATATTTGAGGCCCATCGCGGTGGACCTATGATTTTTGATATGCTCCTTCCTTAGTCTTCTTATTCAAAGCGTGTAGTAAACCGATCTTTGGTGAAATTTACTTAAATTTTGCATTTTTTTGCATTTTTGATGATTTAAACAATATTTGTACCTGCCAAGTCGTAAATTATCAATTACTTATTGAGGATTTTATAGAAGAAGAAGTAGTTTTCACTATAGAGCAAGAGAACGCACAAAACCACTATTTTTTTTTATTTGTACTGACAGTTCGACAAGCAAAACGATCCTTTAAGGTAGCCGTATTCAAATCGCTTAGCACAATGGGTAAAGACGCTAAGTACCCAAATCGGTAGTTAAGTGCGCGCTAAGCGAAAATTAACGTCATATACGCTGAGCGTCTAAAATCTCTTAGCATTTTATATATGTCACAGAATTGGGGCCCTGGGTTCATTTTGTTCTGAACAATATTTAATTAGGTCGTAAATTATCAATTTACGACTTAGCAGCTACAAATATTGTTTATCTACGTCAGTGAGTTAAGAAGCTCTTAACTCACGCATTTTGAGTGAGTTAACAGCTTCCTACAGCTCTTAACTCACGCATTTTTATTACCGCACTCCTTGTATAGATGACTACCAAAGAGAAAAAATATTTTGTAAAACATTTATTTTGCACTAAATTGGAAAAATATGTTATGAGTACCTTTTCATTTCGATAGTTATTTTTTTTTCGGTGCACTCGATGAACTTTTTCTCGGTGCACCATTTTTCATGCTTAGAGTAATGTATATTCACACTTCTGTTTTGACCTTGCTGGAAGCAATCCAGAAATGGCTCTGAATGCCTCTTCTTCAATGTCAGAGGGAATACTTTCCGAATCGCTCATTTTTTTAACTAGTGACATCAATATTATTTACTGTCATATTGACATTGCCATGCATGGTGTTATTTCAACAAAGGTATTAAGGTAATTGATTATTGGGATAGGTATATAGTTAAGTACAATAATTTTAAAATTCATTGTGTGTTTTTATAGTTAGACGTAGATAAAATATGGTACCATACACGCGAGTTAACTCCATTAAGATACTTGTGTGGTTACACAATACACAACTCGTGCTACGCATTCGTTGTGCAACTTTCAGACGCATATCTTAATGATGCTGTTAACTCACTTGTATCGTAAATATCTATTAAATCATTGAAAATGATGAGAAGCATCTTCAACATTTCCCTCGTATAATCACATATCCATAGAAAAATTGGTTGACATAACTTAACAATAAGTTATGAAATTTACGTAACATTGAGATTTTTTATTATTTTATCCACATTGGACTATTAGATACCTGAGAAATTATGATGCTGCCAATATGTGCTCAACGCGTATCCAGAAAACGACTCGGACGGCAACGAGAACACCTAAATCGACTTCTTGGCCTTCTGCTAATCGAATACTTTCACTTATCGCTTTGAAAGCGTAATGTTTTTAAGTTCCAGAATTCGGGCACTGGATATTTTACTTCGCGTGGAAAAAAAATAATAATTTTAGTAACAACTCTCGGAGCAAATGTAAAAAAGACATAAAAAACAAATAGACAGACAAATCAAAATAATCAAAAAATGCCAGAAGGGGAGGAAGAACACAGTAGTACGCTGTATTTTTTAAATAGCCCTTTTGCTGTGTATTGCAGTTAGTTTTTGTGGTTGCTTTCGCTTCAAACTTAGCAATACCTTTTGTATTGTCATCCTAGTAGGAATGAGCCTATCAGGGAAATTAAGCAAAAGCTTAAAATTCGATAAAGAACCTAAAAGAAAAAAAAATATAGGCCTTACAGGTCGCATTGTTTCCTGCCCATGACGGTGCCTTAATTTTGAGAATAAAAATAAGTGAAATAATTCGTTTTCATTTTAAATCTTGTATTACGGAAAAGAAATAACTATCAAAATTAAATAACAGTGTATTTCCTTTATATTTTTTTACTATACTGTTGTCTTGCAGACACTCAAAATAAACGCATCAAAGTTTGTATTTTAGAATTAAGGTATAATCCAAATCCGGATAAACCAGCGACTGATAAGAATTTATGATGGCCTTAATCTGACATCGATTTTAAAATTTCAAACGCGACCGCAGCAATAACACCAATAGAAGATAAGACACGGTATTCTATTTCAGGATTATTTTTAGATTTATAGCTTAAAGAGGGTTACTTTTAAGTACCTACGGTATTTCCTACTTTATTATTATTTCACCGTTCGCCGTAATAAAGAAAACTTTAATAAAATAGAGACATTAACCTCTAAACTTTCTTAATAAAATTGGTAATTTTGATATCGATGTTTTTATATATTACCTGTGTTTAATAGTGCGTCGAGCATCTCTGTTGCTCCTAAAATAAAAAACTTAGGAATTTTAAGTGCAAACCTAAAGTATGTATTAGGAGGTATTTCAGGAAAAGAATTTAACTTCTACAGGGTGGTTCAAAAAAGTTAGTGGATGGGGATAGTTTTTTTAAACGGAACACTCTGTACATTATTGCATTTTTGGCTTTCTAAAGATAACAAAAAATATGAAATAAAACCGGGAGTATCTGCAAAGTCGTTAAAAATTTTGAAATACTCTAAATACCAAAAATGTTCATTTTTTAATTTTACATTTATTAAAAAATAATATACATATTTTAGAAAAGTAAGTAGAGACCATCTAAAATAAATGCCTAATATAGTTTTGATTTCAGGACCGTTCTTGTCTTTTTAATATTTTTTTTAAGAAAGGATCAAATATATATAATATACCTGATTTTATTGATTTATTAATTTCTCTAAAACTATTGAAATATCTATATTTACTCATATCTTAGGATTATGTAAAGTGATCTGAAAGGAAGCCAAAAATGCAATAATATACAGGGTGTTCCATTTGGAAAAAACTACTCCGATTCTCTCACACTTTTTTGAGCCACCCTATAGAAGTTAAAATATTTTCCTGAAATACATCCAAGTAGGTACATTCTTTAGACTTGCACTTAATAAACATTCACAAGTTTTTTTATTCTAGGAGGTACATGATTCTAAAGAGATTTTGTATCTGAAAATTTATACAGGATGTTTTCCAAAAGTAGCTCACAACTCTGGTTGGTTGGTTGAAGTGGCGAGTGCGACCGCTTGTCGAATTGGAATGAGCAGAATTGCCGTTTTGATACCACTCACTCTGAGACCCTATCTCTAGGGATGGAAAAGTTGAACTGTTAACTGTTTATAATCATTCGGTCGCATTAAGGTAACGGGTGACTTCCGTTATGCTCTTCCCGGTAACATATTCAATATTTACAAAGCTGTAACCACCGAGGAAACGGTTGCGGGTCCTACACAAAGCCGCACAGCGGCACAGGAAATGCAGAACCGTTTCCCCTTCCTTCGGGTCCTTGCAGCTTCGGCAAACTTCGTTAAAAGGGATGCCCATTCTCGCCGCATGTTCTTCAATTGGCCAGTGTCCCGTATATATATATCGCCGTAAGCCCAGGTGGATGACACTTCTTATGGGAGAACTGGCAATGGTTCAAAACTTGACTACAAACGATTTTCTAGGAATCTTCTTTACCGATAAATTATTGACAAGAGTGACAGATAAAACCTTGACGTTCTTTCAGTATTACAGTTCACCTCTTTTTCTTTCTAAAGTGTGCGTTGAAAGGAGACAAAAACAATTTTTGGTGACCCATAATTTGTTATTCGAACACCACTTTTCTTCTTGTCGTGTCGTTGACGTTTTGGTTGATATTGACTTGTCGCCAATTTAGTTCTTTTGTTTACACGCTGCAATTTGCTTTGCAAATTTAATACATAAATTATTTAAGCAAATATAGGTTTTTGATAAAACTCCTCGGACTAACGTGTAGGTAAGTGTTGATAAATAATTTTTTTTCATCTTAACATGCTCATTGTCATTCTCCTGATTTAGGTGACGGAAAAGGATCATCAAATCAAATTGAATTTTATATTTTTTTCATCCCAGGACCGATAGTAAAAAATATATTTTATGGATACCTTTCTAAATATCAACGTGATGAGTCATCGGAAGAAAGTGACCATAGTACAAAACAGAAAGTTGATCTTTTTTCTTTCCACTATATATTCAGTATATATTGAAATCATATACTGTAGTCGTGTTCGGCATTATGCTCTGAGAAATATAGATAAACAAAGAACAATAGATATAAAGCATCCCAGAGGAAAAGAGAGGCAATATCTGTACTCTCTCTGATATTTGTGAAAGTTACGGCAAAGTATTGTTGTAAATGTCATCTTTTTGATCGACCTGAAAACTTCGAGCAAAAAGATGACACTTTCAACAATACCCTGACAGATATCAGAGACGATACAGGTTTTTTTTCTCTTTTCCCCTGGAATACTTTTAATTTATTATTCTTTGTTTATCTAGATTTCTCAGAGCACTATGAACGAACTCAGCTTGTATGTTTGAAATAATCGTCCAGTTGGCTTAAAAATGATGATGGATGACATTTCCCATATAATTTTACTTTTAAAATTATGATCTGATATATGTATCTATATATCTAAATATATCTTCATTTCTAAGCCATCTATGACGCCATTTTTTTCAGTTTTGTTATAATTAATTTTGTCTCTTGATCTACTTGTAACATTATTCTTTTAATTTTATTAATTTATTGTGGTGAAATTAACTTCTGTTGTATATTTGATATTGATATTAAACATAATATATTACATGTGTATTTTTTGTGTTTTTATGTATGTTATAATTAAAAATAAATGAAGAATTAAAATTTTTTCTTTTTTTAAACTTCCCGCCATGCTTGAAAATCTAGTCCGTAGCTCCTACAAGCGATATTGGGGGCGCTAGTAGCAGTAGTCAAATTTAAACGTCAATTTCACTTTCCAATATTTAGCAAGGCGCTCGGACTTCTTCTTGCGTATATGTTTTGTGCGTAAACCTGGCGATATCCTTACGCGACTTTGTTATGAGTTCTTCCGATTTCTTACGTTCGTATTTGGGCCAAGTTTTCCTGGCTATCCTGGAGTTTTCCATCTACTGTTCGCCATAGAGAGGAAATGGTGGTAAATGTTTTTTTATGGTATTGAGGGGAGTAAAAACTACCTCTGATGCATCTAGCCCAAGGCACGATCCTCGCCTTGCAAGTTCATCAGCGCGTTCGTTCCCCCTGTGGCCTGGAACCCAAAGTAAGGTTATATCTCACCTACTTGACATGTAGGATAACTTGTCGTACGTTTTTGTGACTATTTTGGAGGATATGGTAGATGAGTTCAGCGCCGATATGGCTGCTTGGCTGCCAGTGATTATTGCCGTTTTCCGCACATAATGTGTCTTCCCTCGGCCTTCCAGATGACAATTATCTCTGCTTAGAAAATACTTGATCTATCCGGAAGCCGGTAAGATTTTGCGATGTCAAGACCCTTCGAGAACACCCCCGAACCTACACCTGAATCCATTTTGGATCCGTCAATAAATAGCGCAATATCAAATTCCGAGTCAAATTCAGTAGTATTCTTCAGTAGTCTCCCACTCCTTTTTGTTTGGAATTCTAACTAGAAAGTTCTTGCCAAGTTCCAACCTAGGTGTATCGATTTCGAGACGAGATTGAGAATTTTTTTTCGAGACGAGATCGAGAAAATGACTTTGAGATTTTTCGA
Organism: Sitophilus oryzae; assembly: GCF_002938485.1. Taxonomy (NCBI): domain Eukaryota; kingdom Metazoa; phylum Arthropoda; class Insecta; order Coleoptera; family Curculionidae; genus Sitophilus; species Sitophilus oryzae. The sequence goes on along the minus strand of NW_022147434.1, from coordinate 6,425,787 downwards.
GATCGAGAAATTTTTTCGAGATTTCTCGATCTTGAAAAATTTTAGATGCTAGGTAAATTTTAAACCCATATGGATAAAAGACTAAATTAAAAAATAAAGGAATCGTTTTGATTTTCGTTATTTAAAACAATATATTTTTATTTTTGGGATTTTGGGCCAAAGTCTGCGTTTTTTTTTGTTACACATGGCTTTTAGTTCATGCCATACCTATAATAGCTCTGTATTCTATAACGTAATTTTTTAACAGAAAAAATTTACCTTATCTTTTGGTGCAGACAACATGATATGCAGTGCAGTTTATAACATGATATTTTTAGCCGACCATACCAATAGGTATGCTAGGATATATTAAGATCGGCAAAAAAAAAGTTTTTTTAATTTCACTCAAAATGAGTTATTTGGGTCATAAATGACCTAAATACAAAATATTTTCATGGTGTCTGTCTGTCCGTCTGTAACACGATAACTGAAAAACCGCTAAACCGATTTTAACCAAATTTGACACAAAAATACTGTGGCACCCGAGAATCTGGCCATTACTTTTTGGTGGGGGTGGGGGGTTGGTAAGGGGGTATGGGAGCGGGTTAAAAATTAAAAAAAAAATCGTAACTCCAAAATTACAGTAGCTAGCGGAACGCGGTTTTCAATTTAAGATTAGGAATAGTATTTGCAACAAAATTTGTGATAACATCAAAATCAGTCAAAGTCGCAGTTTTTGAGATAAAAAAAAATGAAAAAATTCCATTATTTTGAAACTAAAAGAACTGCCTACCAACTTTTTATTAACATATTTTAGTATGGGTGGCTATACGTGCCTCCCGGCGCCAATTTTTTAATAATAACAAATCAGTTATTTATTTTCGAGACTCTCGAAATTTCGAGAATCTCGAATTGAGATCGAGAAATTGACTTCGAGATAAACATCGAGACGGGAGTTTGTAAATATCTCGTCTCGATGAAACCCTAGTTTCTCCGTCCAGCAACCAGTTTCTCTGAGCCTGATTGCACTACTATTGCCAGATTTTTAATATGAAGATCTAATGGGAGGAGCTGGAGGTGCACATTTAGATCATATGTGGGCGTCGATCTTAACGCTCCTTAATGTACACACTCGCACTCCTCTGTACCTTTACAAGTTTGGAATTATTGGTTGTCTTCTCCAAAGCTGGCCACCATACCAGAGATCCATATGTCGCACTATGGCAGTGTATATTCACTTAGCCATATTCGGTTGGAGTCCCCACTTTTTACTTATAATTTTTGACACGTGGAGAGGGCAACGACATTTCGTATAGGGGCCTATTCATATCCGATTTTGTATGACGTATTTATCGGACGAGTATGTCCGGTGCCCGAATCCGTACGTTATATTCGCCTATCTGCTGAATATATGTCTCGCTCGCCGTCTGTAAAACGGTACACACGTACGAATTCATCCCCCGGACATAATACTCGTTGGACAAATCCGTGGTACAAATTCGCATGTGAATAGGCGCCTTATATTACGACATAAATCAAGATTGATTGACGTATTCAGTTATTTTCGGTCACTTCTTATAAAATGACCAGATATGACTATAACTTTTGATCTTTAAATAGTACCCTAGGTATTTTTTGCTTTATTTGATAGAAAATGCCATTCTGAATAGAATGACATATTATACATATGTCTACTATTGACATTTTCGCTTAAAATATTGTATTTATATTTAAATCTAGGTTACAATGAATGTCGTCATAACGACAATTTGACTCAAAATGTGTGCGGTATAGTAAACGCAACGAATTTTTGGGAGTGATTCATCGGTCGCTACCATGTGAACTAATCTGTTCAAGGTCATATAAAACTTAATTCCAGTGCCGTGGTGTTTCAAATCATATAATAATCAATATATAATCTGTTTTAATTTGTTGTTTTAACTGTCAAAGTCTTGTCAAAACATATACTTGATTATAAATATAAAATGGAATGCCCCAGTGGTCGCACTGCAAGCACACCAATGGACTGACGCACGAAAACGAATCAATCAAAGAAACGCGATATAGTATCGTCTTTGTCAATCATGCTAACATTTTAGAATAAGTAGGAGGAGCGCAGGCAGATGATTAGACCGGGCATTAAAAATCTACGTCTGCGGTAAAAATTTACGTTTTTAAGGTAAAAATGCTAGCGCGCGTGTCGATTCTAACCTCATCAAACGATAAATCACTCCCAAACATTCGTAGCGTTTACTATACCAAATTGTTTGTAAAAAATGCTCTTTTAAAAATGATAATGAGCCATCCTTGTTACATTTGAAAAAATTGAGTTATGATTAAAAATATGATTTGGGCATCTTTCAAAAAAGACTATCAAATCAAACGTATTTTCCCAAGGTTTCTTGATTAAAAATTAGTGGTTTTAACACAGCAATGGCATTCTAGATTGAAATATAAAATACTACTTTTTAAGCGAAAATGTTCAAGGTTTTTAGAATATTATTTTGTCATCAAAAATATGTCTTAAAAATCAAAAGTTGTGGTCATGTTCGATAAAACACAAACTGTCAATCGTGAAATACAATCCTGATTTATGTCGTATATACTAAAATACCAAATATCTTTTGTTTTTTTTATCATGCTGTAGTTTAAAAATTGGAAAGAGGCTAACATGCAAATATTGGAGATACTATTTCATTTAAATATAGACAACTTTATACAAAGTTGATTACAGTTGAGGGTTGGAACCTTTGGTGTTACACAGCAAAATAAAAACACTAAATCACAACAATACACCAAAACACTTTTACTTTTACACTGGACGCGCAGTGTTTTTATTTTGCTACAAAGTTGATTTAATTTTTGACACAGAATGAACATAATAGAGAAAAAAACTTGTAATATTAACTGTTATATAAATCTAAAAAAATCCACCAAAAAAATAAAAATATTAAAAATTATGTCAAATGTCTTTAACTTAAAATATTTGGCTTGAAATGGTTGTGTAAAAAACTGTGAATCTGCAAAAAAATAGAAATGTTAGTTACCCAAATCCTCTGAGATGAGTATTTTAGTTTAAAGTAAAATTACAAAAGTTTACGTTCGAGAGCTAATATTTTTAATTAAAAAAGTTAAATTATACATAATTCGGTACCATCCAATTCCGTTGATACTGAAAACAAATTAACAAACATTGCGTGTACATAATTACTAAAAACCTTTTAGTTAATGTAACTATATACTATTATCCACAAATATCTGACCACAGAATACTAATAATTACAGTTATTTAGATGTAAAAAATTTAACGTTTTGGTTTTTAAAAGCATCATAAATTTTCGTATAACAAAATAAAATTCATATTTGCTTAGTAGGTTGCTTATTATTTTTTAACACACGGGGACTTAATTACATGTTTTAATATTTTAAAACAAAAAATAAATTAATTTAAGACTATTATTATTCATAAATCTTTGAAATATAATACTAATCACATAAAATTATACTGAGGAGCATATTAAAAGGGAATATTTACGATAAGGAGAATCTACAGGGTGGCGCCTCTCATACGACGCGGTCGGTGGCTCTAAGAAAGACAGTTTGTATTGAAAAAAAAATCTGACCATGTGAGCATATTGTGAGAAAAATGCATTCTTTATAAAAAATTTTGCTTGTTCTAAAAAGGTTCGTCCCGTTTATAGTTTTTCAAATTTCCGTGCCGTTTGAGAGAAAATTAAAAAGAAATAAAAATGTAGTAGAAGAGTAGTTTTAAGAGTAAAAGTAGAGTTTTTAAGAGTCCTAAAAATCAAAAGGCGTTTCTATGGTAATATAATAATTTCATTTTCATTTTTTGACAGATAGTTTTTTATAGAATTTTGATATACGTCATAGTTTTCCTCGAGGTTTTCCTGTTTTAAAATGTTAAAAGTAGCGCGAAATTAAAAATTGATTTATTTCAATGCTACGGAAAAGGCGATAATAGTTTTTAAATTTGATGCTTCAACAAGAGCAAAAAATATGACATTAATCAAAATTAATAATAACCATCTACCAAAGAATGAAATCGAAAATATATTTCTATAAAAACGCCTTTTAATTATTAGGACTATCGCTTAATTCACTTATATTATCATGTTTTTTTTTAAGTTTCTCTCGTATGAAAATTTGGAAAAATATAAACGGGATTAACCATTGTAGTTCCTATGAAATTTTCAGAAATATATAACCCTCTAAATTTATTTTTACTATTTACGGTAATATTTACTTGGTATATATAATTTTCTTCTTATTAGGCTGTGATAAATAATAACAAAATCAAAGTGCTATTTACTAAAACATTCATACATATTTTTTTATTTGGGACTAAAATATTTTACATTTTTAAACTGTTACCTCAATCTCTGAGTATATTTTCCTTTTTTATAACGGAATTTGTAAACGGGATGAGTTTGTAAATAAGTATCTTGGCTTGCCACAGCTTGTCTTGCCAAGATATATTTCACTTTTCAATAATTCCTAAATACAGAAATCGAAAACGGACAAATTGGGGATCTAGGAGTCCATCGAATGGGTTCATTCATTGATCCCAATTCATCAGGGTTGGCATGATTTAAATCAAATGATTTAAATCATGATTTAAATCGTGATTTAAATCAAAAAATTTATTTTATTGTAGCTTTATAATAAATCAAAAAATAACTGTAAAAGTTATAAAAATCTATCTTAGAAAAATATAAAAAATATTTCTATAACAGATAATAAATCGAAAAATAATTGTAAATTTTATAAAACTATAGAAATACCTATTTGTGGTGTCTTGGACCACGTGATTCCAACTTTACTGAGGCTGAGTAAAACACAGTTTGAAATTTGATACTTTTATTTCAACGCTCAGAGAAAGAATGAATTTACAATATCGTACCATCAGTACCTTATGCCTGCGCATACATCTACCGGAAACGGATGGTGTACTATATATTATTTTACATATGGTAAAGGCGGAATATTTAAATATTATTTTTATAACAATACTAACAATACCCTCCTCTTAAAAATTTTTTTTTTACAAAAAAAAATATATATCTACTCTCTTTTAATCAATTTGTATTTAAACTTAAGCAATAACTGTTTAAACTTAGTGGCGTTTGAATCAAGTATTATACAACTAACAACTTAATATCTATATAACCTAATCCAATAAACAATAATAACTCCTTTGGCATTAAAAAAATTAACTACATTTAAACCAAATTTTAACATTTCCTAAAATTACAAATGCTCTAACTATTCTGCTCAGATCCAAATCTAATAACAGGTTTTATAATCCTTCTTGGTCTTTTATTTTCGGGAAAAACAATTTCATTTTTCTTTAAATTATTACTGTCATTATTAATTGATGAACACTCTGGTTGTTCCTCACTTAACTTGTTTTCTAATTCTACCCTATTATTATTAACACCATTATCTATATTTACACTTTGTACATTAAATTTTGGACTAATTTCTAAATTAGGCTGATTGGTACAAACACTAGAATTTATTTGAGTTGGAATTTTAGATTCATTAAAATGTAGAGTATATTTTTTTAATTGATTAGTGTGCCTCTTCCAAAGTTTTTCCAATTCTGGTATTTTTACCAAATAAGTCCTAATTCCCAATTTTTTTGTTATAACTCCTTTAATAAAAGTTGGTTTGTCGACATATTTATAATTCTTGACTAACACAGTTTCATTTACATCAAAATTTACTTCTTTATTTGGCTTACTATTTTTTATTTGATTACTTTGAGCATGTTCTACCCTTTTACTTAATACATTTCTATCTATGTTCTCTTTAAAAACCAATGTATTATCAGTGGGTAAAAGAGTAGATAGCCTCGTCCTTAAATTTCTACCTAACATTAAAGTCGCAGGACTCACCCCAGTTGTACAATGTGGAGTGACCCTATAATCTAAGAGGAACCTGCATAACACTACATTAGTATTTTCCGAGTTTGAGACTAAAGCCTTTTTAAGAGCTGACTTTACAGTTTTAACAGCATTCTCTGCTGCTCCATTAGATGCTGGGGAGTAAGGGGGACTCGTTACATGTTTGATGTTATTTTTTGCCAAAAAGTTTTCGAATTCATCTGATACTAGCTGTCTGCCATTGTCTGAAACTAAAGTAATTGGCAAACCAAAAGTAGCAAAAACTCTTCTAAGAGCTTGTATAGTTAATGTAGAAGTAATACTAGACATTTCGAAAACTTCCAGCCATTTTGAATAAGCGTCAAGTATTACAAGATAATTTTTTCTTCTAAAATCAAAAAAATCTATATGAATGCGCTCCCAAGGTGCTTTTGGCCAAGGCCATGGAGATATTTGCGACTTTGGAGCATTATTTGAATGCAAAACACATGCGTCACATTTTTTTGTTAAATTTTCAATTTCAACATCTAAATTTGGAAACCAAACATACCCTCTAGCTAAACTTTTCATCTTAACAGCTCCCATATGTGATTTATGTAACTCTTGTAATACTTGCTGCCGCATAGAACTTGGAATAACAATTCTATGATTCCATATTATACAATTCTGAATTACATCAAATTCAAATCTTTTAGCAAAATATGCCTTTAACGAAATATCATTCACTTTTTTAGGCCATCCTTTTTTAATAAAATAAATGACTTTTTTAAGAATTTTGTCAGAGGCTGTTTCCTTTTGTAAAATTTCAAAATTTAAATAAAAATCTGTATTTTTTGATAAAAAATAACAGTAGTCTATATCAATATTGTCATCATTAAATAAATCACTATCTTTACTTGATGGCATACGGGATAACCAGTCTGCATTATTTTTGTTGCTTTTTACGTATGCAATTTCATAATTGTACCCTGATAATATTACTGCCCACCGCCTTAGCCTATTTGCCGTAAATTGCGGTATGCTCTTGTGCTCACCAAAAATTGTTAATAAAGGCTTGTGATCTGTTACAAGTTTAAATTTCTTCAAATATAAATACTGATTAAACTTTAAGACGCCAAAAATTATTGCTAGTCCTTCCTTTTCAATCTGTGAGTACCTTTTTTCGGTCTCCGATAACGACCTTGAAGAAAAAGCTACGGGTTTTTCGTCACCGGAAGGCAAAATATGACTTAATACAGCCCCTATGCCCACTGGTGAAGCATCAACCGATAGCCTTAGCTCCAATTCAGGATTGAAGTGGACTAAAACTTCAGCAGATTTCAGAAGCTCTTTTATTTTTTTAAAAGTTTGCTCTTTTCTCAAAGACCATTCCCATTTAACATTTTGTTTGAGAAGATTGTAAAAGGAATGTAGCAATGTGGACATATTTTTTATAAATCGACCATAATAGTTTATAGTACCTAGAAACGACTGTAACTTCTTAACATTTTTTGGTGGCATAGCATTATCGATAGCTGATATTTTTTCTTTTGAAGGGTGTAAACCCTCTTCGTCTATAATAAACCCTAAATATTCAATGCTTTTTTGAAAAAAATTACACTTTTCAAAATTAACCTTTAACCCTGCATTTTGCAAAACTTTAACAACATTTCTTAAATTTTCTAAATGACTTTTTTTATCAACCCCAGTGACCAAAATATCATCTTGAAAAATAACCACCCCTGACAATGCACTTAATAGAGAATCCATTATTTTTTGGAATTTAGCTGATGCACATGATATGCCAAACGTTAAACGATTAAATCTAAAGAGGCCTAAATGTGTAGATATTGTTAATAACTCCTTACTCTCATCATCAATGGCTATCTGCTGAAAGGCTTGTGACAAATCAAGTTTCGAGAACTCCTTTCCTCCCTGAAGCTTGCTAAAAAGATCCTCAATTCTCGGTAGTGGGTGCTGGTCCACTTCTATTATAGGGTTGACTGTTACTTTGAAGTCTCCACATATTCTTATGTCTCCATTTTTCTTAAAAACTGGCACAATTGGGGTTGCCCATGCGCTGTACTCCACTGGAGACAATATACCTAAAAATACCAATCGTTCAATTTCTTTTTCTACTTTATTTTTAATAGCAAATGGGACTGGGCGAGCCTTTAAGAATTTTGGTTTAATTTCAGTATTTTTTAAATAAATTTTCTCTTTGGCCTTGTTAAAACAGCCCAATCCAGGAGAAAAAACATCAGGAAATTCATCATGCAAATGCTGAGTAGCATTATTTATGTTAAAGACATTCAAACTAAAATTGTATAAATTTAAAAAATCACGCCCTAATATCGGAGGTCCTCCATTTTTCATAATGTAAAAAGTTAAATTTTCTTTTTTCCCTTTGTAACTTATTTCTAAATAAAGTTCACCCAATGGCTTCACTTGTTGCCCATTATAAAAAATAAATGTTTTGTTTGATCCTTGAAGAGGATAAATTTTAAAATTATTTAAATAAAATTCCTCAGAAAACATGAAATTCCGCTGCCCGTATTTATTTGACATTGAACGTTTTTATTTTCCAGTACAATATTAACTTTAAATGGTTCTGATCTAAAAATATCTCGCTGTCTTAATGTAAACAAACAAATATCATCATTGTTTTGATTATTTACCGAGGATTTTTCTTCAATAAAATTATGATACCTATTACTAAATTTTTGCCTGCATACTGCGGCTAAATGACCTTTCTTTTTACATTTGGAACAATTTAAAGATTTATAAAAACACTTATCTTTTTGGTGATTGCCTTTTCCGCAGACGTCACATTTTATGGCTGTCATCATGGCTGCCTCCCTGCTGTGACTTTGACGTTTCTGTTGGTGGGGGTTCCACTGCTGTCTTGTGGTTCCAAAGTTGCCTCCTACATCCGGGTTGCGCGCGCCTCTTGCACCTGCGTCGCCTTTCTTGTTGCGTAGGAAATTCACGGGCTCCTGTTTTACCATCGATTCTTGCACCTCTCTGGCCGCCATCTTTGCTGATGCAATTTTCACTATCCCTTCAAAAGACGTAGCGATATTTTCCTCCATGAGACGGTCCAAAATTGGTCCCTTTTCGAACCCAAATATGAATCGATCTCTTAGGCAAACTCCCAGCTCGGCTCCGAACTCGCATCCTACAGCCAGACTTCGCAATCTGCCTGCCCACTGAGTTGCCGTCTCTCCATATTCCTTCCTTGCTGCATAAAATTTGTATCTTAAAGCGAATGCGGACTGCTGCGGTTTAAAATATTCGTCGAACACCTTGATCAACTGGCCAAATGTCCTTTGTTCCGGTTTCTCAGGACTTACCAAATCGAATATTAATTTGTATGCCTCTTCATCACATGTATTTAATAATATCGCCTTCATTCTGTCTTCATCTTTCTCTTCTTTTTTATTCCGTTTGCAGCGAAATAGTTTAACAAACGGGCCTTGAAGATAGACCAGTCACTACTTATCGGTGAAAATTCCCTGAGATGCCCGATTTCCGCCATTTTACTGTTCACTTCTTAACGCGCGGATCTATATTCGTTTTCAACACAAAATAGAATAATTTTTAATCCTCGTCGCCAATTGTGGTGTCTTGGACCACGTGATTCCAACTTTACTGAGGCTGAGTAAAACACAGTTTGAAATTTGATACTTTTATTTCAACGCTCAGAGAAAGAATGAATTTACAATATCGTACCATCAGTACCTTATGCCTGCGCATACATCTACCGGAAACGGATGGTGTACTATATATTATTTTACATATGGTAAAGGCGGAATATTTAAATATTATTTTTATAACAATACTAACACTATTCATCAATTTAAATGTTGAACCGATTTTTGAAGTAATTTCGTGTGAATCCATCCATAAGACTGCTAAACGCAGGGATTTATTTTAAAATTTATGTATAAGTGACAAAAATTCGCTGTTCGAATACATATCATTCGCAGACTATTGCCAGAACTATAGGTTCTGCTGATATAAAGACCATATCTTCATTCCCGAAAATCTATAATCGTTGTCAGAATATATGTTGCTCGATATGTTGTTTTATATTTTTTTTTGAAACGTTGGTATGTTTCCAAATTCTTACCGACATTTTGGTTTGCAGTAAGTACTTTACACTATGGCATTAGATAATATTAATTTCATTCTCGACTTAAGACTAATTCCGAACAACAGCTGTTTTATTAACAGTAGAAATTATACTTTTTTTTAAGATGCTGTACATTTTGAGGATCATTGTAAAGCTATTCCGACGTTACAAGGAGGCACAAAAAGTACATTTTTACTTCGAATAAAACACCATATTTTTAAAACATTGCAAATAATTTTTTAATCATTTTCAAACATTGCAACTAATACAAACAGTAATCGAGAAACGATTTGTACACTACTCGTTGAATTTAACACCCAATATCAGTCTAATAATATATTTTTGCACTTTTGTGCTTAGGCGTAACAGTGCTTTATACTTTTATGCCTAGCCGTTAAAATGACAAAAATTAATACTTTTGAGACGTTTAAAAAATATCCTTTTGATCTGAAGGGAGCGACTTTTTTGCGGAGTATATTGGTGACCGATGTGGAAAAATGACATGCGCCGTAGAATTGTTAATGTTATCGGTATCGCTCAGAGTTATAAAGATTTAGCCATTTAGAATAGGGCTTTAATTGGAAATAAGTCCTAGTCATTTGGAAATCCGATTTAAATATTGTTTTGAATAAAAATAGAAAAAATCTGATTTAAATAAAAAAAATCCGATTTAAATTAAAAAAAACTGATTTTTTTAAAAAAATCATGATTTTTTCCAACCCTGCAATTCATTGATTTGGGAAATAGTCATTCAAAATTTTGTAATATTTTCAAAGTTGTGAGCGGGAGTCCTAACTTGCTGAAAGTATAATTTCAAGTGAATTAGTTCTAAAAGTTCCGGTACTACAAATAGCCATAAGAAGTGTTAAGTTTTCTTGATTCATAAAGAAGTACGAAGAAGTAGTTCCCAAAAGATTCATAAGTAGTTTCCAATATAACAATAAAACAAGAGACTGATAGTCGTATACCTTTAATATTTTTTTTGTTCCTTTTATGATCAATCACGGGCTAATAACAAAAATGATCCATTAATAAAAACTTTTAAATAATGCAGTGAATAGTGAAAAATATAGGGTAATATAGGTATATTTTTGAGAAGCTCATAGCAGGCTAGGTTGTATGATTTATAAGTATACAGCGCGCAGATTCATTCACAAAAACCTAACTTTAGTTACTATCTTCAAAAATATTTTTTTCGTAGAAAAACGGACTACGCTACTGTATTTATTGTAGGTAAAAAATCTAGAAGAAACAATTCAACGGGGGGAGGTGTCCCAGGTTGCAAAATTTTTAAAAAGACCCAGTAGCTCAGAAACGGAGAGGAATATTAATATTTTGTTTACGGCCGTTTGACAAAAAAGTGAGACAGGTTTGTGCAAACCGCATCCTTCTTCTTCACTAGTAACGGAGAGACTGTATTATCATTATAATATTGATTTTTACCATGAGACACCCTGTACAATGGTTATTTTAACTACATATGAGGCTATATCGTGTAAACTGTAGCTTTTTATTGATATTTAAAATTTATTCTTCATATTTCAAAAAATGTTAAGTACTACACAAGGGTACTACCTATGTTAAAAAATTTGCATTTTAGTCATATGCTTCTCTGACAAAACTCACCTTTATTTTTTCCTAGAATCTAAAAACCAATCATTATTTTTAGGGTATTCCATCTCAAAAACACAACTTTGATGTGTAACTTATTTGGGTGACACTCTATAGGACTCTAGAACTATGTATTTTTAAAAAATGCTTTAAATTAACATACATAATATGCTCAGAAAATGTTATTTCAATACAAACTGTCGTTCTTCTTGGAGCCTCCGCGATATATGAGAGGTTCCAGCTACCCTGTATAGATCACATACCTAACAGATCAATAAACAGCCTCAGAAACAATATATTAATTAATACGTAATCAATTATAATTGGATTAAATTGTCAATTAAAGTTATTATAACCATAGTTTGCTGTGACAAATGCCAGCATTACTAAACCGCAAAAATAAATATTACAATCACCAATCAAAATTGGTATCAGTTGTATGCAAAACAGACCCAAAAATCTGCATATAGATGACAGCCGAAAATAATAACGAAGCGGAGCAGGTCAAGGCACTGATCGAAATTCAGGTCTTAGTACCTGAAGCTGGTGCGGCTGTACGCACCCACTTTTCTTTCTTCGTTCTGTCATTGTTTATTTTTCCAGGCAAAAAGCTGTCAGATTTATTTCCATTCGTATTACAGTATGTACGAGTAGGTAGCGAGTATTAGCATAACATATGCAGGATTAGATTTACAATAATTTAACTTCTAATGCCTGAATATTAGTTGGTGACTTCATGATCTTTTCTATGTAATCTTCATGACGGTATTTATGACAGAATGAACATTGAAAACAATCGAAAAAAATACTACTTAGAATTACTGACCTTGGAATGATATAGAAAATTGTTAAGGCTCTCTTAGATGTCATATGGGAAAACGGAGAGATACCTCAGGACTTAAGAACAAAGGAAGTGCATCAGAGGTGGGATTCTGTAAGCTTCCAAAGTAAATTATTGCTAGTGACTCATACTTACTCGGTTTTCTTCGGGCAAATATTATAGTGGAATATACCATAATCATACTATAGGTCCCAAAAATATCGTCTAGTTAATTTTGACATTGAAATTCTTGGTTATGGTTTAACCTATTCTCTTCTATTTTTACTTTTATTTAATTTCGAATGTTTCCATGTGCTAGTAAAACTAGTTTTGATGTTAACTTTTATATTAGCTTTTTAAAATATAATCGATAATTATGTTGACAACGACGAACGAAAACAAAATACTGTCACTGTCAATTATAGTGAAAAACTTATCTTATAGTTTTTTGGGACCGTTTTTTGTATTTGTGTGTTTTTCTCAAAAATTAGAGGAGATCAAACAGGTAATTATTAGTATTTTGTAGATATATTAAGTGGTAAACTTTCAGCAAAGTAAAATTAGTTTATTAATTTATTGAGATAGATTAAAATTGTTTTTTTAAATAAAGTTAAGTTAGAATGCTTAGTTTTCGTTTTTCATGATAGTATTTGTGCACTGTTTTTGTTAAATGTTCATTTTGTTTTAGATAAACCATGGCTTCTGTTAAACATGTTCTGAAATTCAGTACAGTTGTGAACTACTTTTCGGAAGCTGACGAGACAAAACTTATTTCCACAGTAGAAAATGAAGTGGAATCGAACAAATATATTCAGAAGGTAACGTAATATCATTCATTACGCAAAAACTATATCAGTGAAGGGGCCTTTACTATTGGATACTTAAGTACAATAATTTTAATACATGTGAAATTAATTTTTAGATGTCAAGACAGGGAAGAATTCTCATTCAAGTACTGTCGTATTTCTAGATGTCATTATGTGAACGGGAAAAAAGAAAATCTTTCAACATTATTCAGTTATATCACAGGAAAATCTTTTGACTTCTTGGAAGGTGGATCAATATATAAGAGGTAGTATTTATTATGTAGTCTTTCATTGGAAATTAATTATGGAATAAATAAATATACATTAGGTAATATCTATCAAATTTCAGATCAAAAACAGAGAAAGATGTACCTCAACCTAGTATCTCTGGGCTACAAATTCCATCCCTTAGATCATCTATAACCATTTGTGAAAATGATTCATCTAATGAAAGTGTTCAAAAAAAGCTCATTCGTGTAACAAATTGGATGTAATATGTCTCCACCTGGCCAACGACTAACCACTGCTCAATATTTTTATTGCTATATTCTTTAATTTTATACTAAATGTGAATTTATATTTTTTATGGGTATATTTATTAACTTTGGAATAATTAATAAATGATCAAACTAACAAAAAAGAAAATTTGTGTCGTTTTAAGTAATTTAATTTTACTTTAGATACCTACCTAACTTATTTAAAATATTGAGAAACATTGTATATAATATTGTAATAAGTAACATTTTAAGCCATGTATGTTATTCGGTAAAATAAATTAAAAACGTTTAGCTAGAAAGTTTTTTATTAAAATTAAAACTATAATTAAAGGCATAAAAGTGTATTATTTATAAAAAAAATAGGTTGTAGATTTCAGATATTTGTTTTCGTCTCTTCCTCTGTTATTTCCTGGCAATCCATCGACTTTCGATATTGGTAACTGATATATTGTAATGTCCACAAGTGCATAAGGCAGTTTTGTGATGGCATAAGTATAGGCCTCTCACATTCTCATCTATGAATTGAGCTATCTTCATCAAGTTCTACCTATAAATATGTAAAGCAAAAGTTAAACTTTTTGAATTATCATTTACTCGTATTTTGACCCACCTGAACATTAGGTATAAATACGTAAATACGATCTCTCGTACTGTTATGTATGTAATTCGGCTTTTAATAGTCCCAAGCTTGCCACAAAATCAAAACTTTTTCATTTGGTGCGATTTAACTGCATTTTCTCCTGTTGAAATAAGTTTTATCTTGTCAGCTTCCAAAAAGTCCACAATTATTGTACTGAATTTTAGAACATGTTTAACAAAAGCCATGATTTATGTAAAATAAAATTAATATTTAACATATATTTAAAAAAACGACAAAAACAGTAAACAATACTAGGAAAAACGAAAAAAAAAATTGAGTTTAGGGACGGTAGTAAAATATCGATATATATTTTATAATTTATCGAAATACTCCTCAATGTTTTGCATAGAAAAATATATGCTTGCTGAAAAATATAAAAATTCCTCGAAAAGACGGTATCAAGTTAGTCAAGTTACCATAACATTAATGATTGATATTTTATACGTAAAATTATATTGTGAATGTCATCGACCATTTCCAACGTAATTTGAGCTCTTTTTATTTCGATTCTACTGTGTAAGAAAGTCGATATATAAAACGCTCTAGTGATATAAGTATAATATTTTATTTTTTATTTTACGTAGAAAATCGAAAATTAAAGGAACATAATATATAAATGTATCGATATCGATATATTTTTAAATTTTACCATCCCTCTAGCAAGACCTTTTAACATCTCTCTTGCCGAATCTGGCCGAACACCGCTTTCGGGTCATGACAGTTTCCGAATAAATTTCGAGAAATTTTTTGATTGGTTGGGATGAAAATCAATAAAAATATCAGTCGGGCAATTTCGTAAATTGGAGAAAATTATATTATACATCCTAAAAATATTATAAGAATATGAGTCACTAGCCAGAAATGTTTTATTATGAGCTTACAGAATCCCATAGCAGATTGTGGAAACTACCGGAAAATTTCACTACTGGCTATCGGAGGAAAAGTTCTTGTAAAAATTATGTCAAACCGCTTGCACCCACATATAGAAAAATCCTCCCAGAGTAACAAACGGACTTTCGCATTTCGCAAACCGCGGTACCGTTGATTCCATATTCTCCATCCGCCAACTACAAAAAAATGTAAAAGACGAGCAAGAGCAACCTTTATGTTGCATTCATCGGCCTAACAAAAGTCTTCGGCTCTGTAAATAGAGATGCCCATTGGGCAATATTTCAAAAGTTCGGGGTACCCAATAAATTTCTTTCAGTGTGTAAAAGCTTCCATATACCAACAACAAGTCAAGGATCACTGAGCGATCCGTTCGTAATAAATACAGGACTTAGGCAGGGATGAGCCTTAGTCCTCCTATTCAACATATTCATGGCAGTGCTTTCTATTATAGTACAAATTGCAGGAAATAGAACGGTTTCAACATAATGTGACTTAGCGCCAAAACACGTATAAACTTTATAACAGAACTTCAACACGCGGATGACTGCGCTGTAGTTGCAAAAACGTTACAGCAATTACAAGAAATGCTGAACACATATACCTGGATATACGAGACTTTGGGCCGTAAGCTGAATATCGATAAAACTAAAATCATGTGCACATTGTGCACTACCCAGGAAAATCACAACAATGTTATAAAAATCGGAGAAGAACTGAACATTGGAATGTAGAATGTTTAGGAGGGGAGTTAATCACCGCGACCTTATAGATCTATTGTGTTCCCCTTTCTTGAGTTATAACGAGTTATAACTCATCATACAGTCTCAGGGCTTTAACAAAAGCCAATATCTGAGACGGCTGGCCTCTGTGAGCCAGCTCTCCATCCTCGACATCAGACGTACCAACGTTCATGGCACGAATGGTCGTCGTCTCGGCGCACTCAGTGATAAGGTTTTCTGGTGTTTCCCCATTTTCCCCACAGAATCTGCATTCTCCGCTGTTTCTCAGCTTCAGCCTACTGAGGTGTTTGTTGAGGAGACAGTGTCCTGTTAGAAACCCCGTGACAATCCGAAGATTGTTTTTACTTAAATCAAGGAAAACCTTTGATTTTTCTCGGTCATAAGTTCTGAGGAACTTTTTCGAGTGTCTTAGACCGTTGAAGGACACCCATTCCAAGTTACGGATGGAGTCTTCGAGATTCTTCAGTTCCGCTTTCAGTTGGTTCCCGTTTGGAAAACAGAACGGTTCTGGTCCAGTTAGTGGAGTGTTCGCTCCTTTCCTAGCTAGATCATTTGCTTTTTCATTGCCTTCTATCCCTTGGTGAGCAGGCACCCAGAGTAGGAGGACTTTATTTTCTTTGCCTAATTTGTTGAGCTTCTCTAGGCATTCTTTGACCAACTTCGAATTGATGGTTACTGAGTTGATCGCGTTAAGTGCTGCTTGACTATCGGATAGGATGGCAATTTCCTGTTTTCGGTAGTTCCTATCTAAGATAAATTGTACGCATCTTTCGATAGCGCAAATTTCTGCCTGAAGGATACTGGGGTAGATGCCCATTGGTTCGGAGTATTTAGTTTTCGGCCCAAATACTCCTATCCCTGTCCCTGCTTTGGTTTTGGAAGCATCAGTATACCACGTGATGGTATGGTCTTTTATATGCTGATTAAGCGTTTCTTTCTTCCAATCCTTCTTATTACTCAATACTACAGTGAGGTGTTTCTCAAAGTTGTAAATTCTTGGTATGTCATCCACTGGGAGTGAGGGAATTTTCTTTTTGAGGGTGTTCCAAGCCCCTGACCTGAAAATTCTCCCAGTACTGTTCCCGTCAATGACCATTCTAATCATTGTCGCATTGGCATATCTACCGACGACAATGTGCAGTGGTGTTAGGTCTAGAATGACCTCCATTGCTGCTGTTGGACATGTTCTCATGGCACCTGTGATGCAGATACATGCCAGTCGCTGTACTTTTTGGTTTTGGTACACAGGTTTTGCCTTGCTGTACGTTGCTCTAGTTTTGTATACCAAGCAACTGCTCCATAAGTAATCATGGGTCTTACTATCATGGTATACATCCAGCGCAAAATGTTAGGGGCGCAGCCCCACCTATTTCCCGCCAGTCTTCTGCATATCATGAGAGCCTTTGTGGCTTTGCTGGTAATGTTCTTAATATACCTGTTCCAGAGAAGTTCCAGGGTTATTCCCAGATATTTCATTTCCTGTGATGGCAGTATTTCCTTTCCATCTAGATGGATTCTTTTCATCTAATTACTAATCGAACATTGGAATATGTGGCGGAATTCAATTACCTCGGCAGTTTGATCTCGGAAAAGACCGATATCCACTCACAGTTCAGCACAGAATTAGCAGCGCCTCGAGAGCATTCTGGAAATTAAAAACAGGGGTTTCTACAATCATAACTTGAGCACAAAAACAAAATAAATCCTCCCTAAAAGACGGAGGTGGTATATTTTGCAGAAAAAAAAAATAAGAATATCTATCGCAGATAATAATTAACAATCGTTACTCTGCAATTTACCTCTATGCAAAGGTGCTTCGTTTTGTCAGCTAGAGGGTACCCAGCTTTAAAAAAAAAACACCTTTTTAAGATATTTTAAGAACTGATATTCCAATTTAAATGAGATTTGGAGTTCCTATGTTTTTCTAGGTGCTTTAACATTTTATTTACACAAAAATTAAAAAAAAATGTACGGGAAGAGTGAAAACTACCCCTACCCCTACATAAATTTTAGTAGAACTGATTTTTTTGTAAAATGGTCCTTCTAGTATTTACTACATTTTTGTCTCTTGTAGAAAAACGACACCGCGCCTACTTCAGAATTTTTTTTTGAACTGACTAAGCAAAAATTTTTTCTTGGCATATCAAGCCTATGCAGAAGCATAAAATCTAGAATACGCTAATACTCGAGTTATCGAAAATAGGGAATGTTTTGTTAGTATCACAAATTAGATTTGAGAATAAGCTTATATGATTTATTTTTGATTGATACTTAGGGTATCAATCGACGAAAAATAACGAAGAAACGAAGCACATTTGTACAGATGTAAATCGTGTCCAATTAACTTATATTATGATTCAAAAAATACGTAGTTGTTCTATGTCCACGGAAGAAATTTTTCAAGAAATTAAAATTTTTGTAAATACTAGAAGGGCCATTTGACAAAGAAAAAATCAGTCATCAGTGGAGTTGGAAAATATTTCTAATAAAATTTCTGTAGGAGTGAAGGTGGTTTTTACCTTTCCCGTACTTTTTCTTGTTTTATGTGAGTCATTGTTATTGAAGTCAAATCTTAGCAAAACGTAGGCATCCTAAACCTCATTCCCCTCAAACATCCCATGTTCACATGTTGAGACAACTTGTATATGTGTTTTAGTTTATTTCTAGTTTATTAATAAAAGTAGATTACGATCAGGATATACATAAAATATAGGTACTTCCATCTTTGCAAAAATGTATCTTGTATATTCTAAAGACAACCTATAGTACTATGTCTTCTATATTCTACAGGGTGTCCCACTAAGAATAGCTCTCGGCTATATCTCGGAAAGTATTAGCCGTAGGGCCTGCAGAAAAAATATTCATAACTAAAGAGGCCATTAGAAATTGCTGGAAATTATTTTCAAGTTTGTAGAATGGCCACTAGAGGGCGCAACTGCTATAAAAAATATGAATGGATTTTTTACACAATTTTGCCTAGATAAGGGGTACTATAAATAATATCTTCATAATCTTTAATAAATTCTGAATATTTTTTATTAGGACCATTTTCCCCTATCTGCCAAGATAAAGTGATGGGGGAAGGTTAGTTCTTTTTTAAATAAAAATTAATAACTCCGTGAAATTAATAACAAAAGGGAGCTCGTTTAAAAGAGCATTTCTTACTCTATATTATACCGTATAAACAATAATAATAAGCTTTTGAATGTACTAGGGGGCGCTGTCTTACAATTTAACAAACATTGGGCGTTTTTTCAAAAAACTTAAATGCGATGGTATATGTAATTTCAGCTGATAGTAAAGAGTAATAAAACCTTAAAAAATCAGTAAAAACCGCATCTTGATATCTTTTTTCATACCAAAGTTCTTTGCAAAATTATAATAAATACGAAAAAATAAGCCCTTAATTACCTTATTTTTCTAACACGATATCACTAGCCCTCTTGACTATGATCATTCTAATAAAAAATAAGATAAAAAAGATTATTTTATTCAAAAATTCGACAATGTACCAGAATACCAAAATACTATGTGTATTAATATCAAATAATAAAGATATCAATGACAGTGAACAAAAAAACGACGCCTGAGTGAATTCGTGGTAGGCTTTGGAAAAAAGTTGCTTTTAAAAGGATAGTTTAAACATCAAAATATTATTATATCAACATTTTGATAGTATCAGCAGCGTTTTTTTATCCTTTGATTGCTTTCCTAAAAATACCTTTCTGAAAAAACGCTGCTAAGACTGCTAAGAAGTTGATCTAATAGCAATTTGACGTTTATACTATTACGTCAAAAGCAACTTTTTTCCAAAGCCTATCATGACTTCACTGAGGCATCGTTTCTTTTTCACTGTCATTAACATCTTAATTATTATATAGATATTAATATACCTGGTATTATGGTATTCTGGTATATTGTCGATTTTAAATAATCTAATCGTTTCTATCTTATTTTTTATTAGAATGGGCATAAACAAGAGGGCTACTGATACCGTGTCATTGTGTCATAAAAATATGATAATTAAGAGCTTATATTTTCCTATTTAATATAATTTTGCTAATATCTTTGGTTGGAATAAAGATATCAAGATGCGGTTTTCAATGACTTTTTAAGCTTTCATTACTCTTTACTATCAGCTCAAATTACATTTACCATCGCATTTAATTTTTTTGAAAAACGCGCAATGTTTGTTAAATTGTAAGACATCGCCCCTAGCGTCTACGTTCAAAAGCTTATTATTATTGTTTATATGGTATAATAAGAGTAAGAAACACTCTTTTAAACGAGCCCCCGTTTGTTGGATTCCGTCCATCCAGTCCGGAGGTATTAACATTTAAATAAAAACAAATTTAACCTTCCCCCACCACTTTATTTTAGCGGATAGGGAAAAAAGGTTTTGACAAAAAATATTCAAAATTTACTGAAGATTATGAAGCTGTTATTTATAGTACCCGTTATCTAGGCAAAATTGTGTAAAAACTTCGTTTTCTTTTTTTTTATAGCAGTTGCGCTTTCGCATGCCGTACGGCTAATACTTTCCGAGATACAGCCGAGAGCTATTCTTAGTGGGACACCCTGATTATATTACAGCTGCTATTAAAATTGGAAAATGGAGAGGTTATTAAAATAAAGCATGCGTCCGGTTGCATTGCAAAATGTGTGTGCATTCGTGATATTTTTGGTTTTCTATGCTTCTCACGATTTTCGAAATAGCCAAGTAAACAACTTAGCAAAACTTAATTGATTAAATGCATAAACGTTTATTCCAAAATTGGTGTACTTAATATGTTATTTCTTTCATGTGCTCGATTTAGTATACAAATATCGTTATATATACAAATAGGCTGTACTTAAACTGCCGTTAAACGTTAGCTTACTAAAATGCCGTTAATAGGTATGATGTCGTTGATGTGACGCACTTGACGGCTTTATGAAATATAGGAATTATATAAGGACTAGCCAAAGCTATCCACCCCACCAAATAACCAACTTAACCAACGCAACTAACCCCGACACTGATAAAAAAATTTAAAAAACAAATATAAATTAGTAAAAACCAACCAACCCCACCAAATAACCAACTAACCAATAAATTCACACCCTCCAAATAACCACGCTAACCAACCCGCCAAATAACTAAACCAATCCAACCAAAAAGAGTGAAACCAATGCAATAAGATCACGCTATAAGCAAAAAAAAATATAAAAAAGTGTTGGTCAGCGTGAGATTTGAACCCCGGACCATTCGCTCACGAACCGATAACCTCAACCACGGAGCCACAGGTGCTCTTGCAATATGCTTATGGCTAGGCATTACTTTCCACCGACATCACAATATCTATTAACGGCATTTTATTAGGCTACCGTTTAACGGCTGTTTAAGTACATCTATACAAATATTATGACACACGGCCTTGAATGAGGGCCGCGAGACGGCCTTAACGCGCGAGCTAGCGAGAGGAAGAGTAATAGCGGCATTGTTGCCACAGCTACACCATTCGGGGTAGATCTACCTCATGTAAAACAATTTCGTGATAATCTACCCCGATGAATAATAAGCTTGTGGCAACACGGGGTAACGATCTCTGCCATACGCGGATAAGAAAATAAATCTATTTTTTCTCATTTTACCCAAAATAAAATTTTAAAAAAATGTTCTTGAAAACTACAATAATTAACTTTTTAATTTTATTGTTATTTGTGTATTCAGCACCCTAAAATTAGCTGAAAATATACATTTTGTTCACGATACCAGATACATTTATTTTAAAATTTAAGATAACTACTATATTATGCGGTTATCAAAAAAAAAATTTGTACACTTGTTCGAAAACTCTTAAATGTGGAATTTAAAAATTGTTTTTCCGTTAATCAAAAATGTGATACAGGAAAGGTCGTCGATACCCGCTGTATTCATTGTTTGGACGGTGTGAACGAAATACGTAATGTTGTCCATTGTTTTTGCGTGGCACGCTTGACGGTCATTTTAAACGGGTTAGTGTTTATGAAACGCATAGGGCAGTTCCTGTTGAGGTCAATACATTTAGTAACGTGCCATGAGTGTAAATAAATTACTTTATACACAGCGTATTTTCTGCAGATTAATCCTTGTTATACACTACTTCCTCAATTTTTAATTTAATAAGAGTATGACTAATATGGCAATTTTTAATAGGTATTCTGCTTTAGCATTTTAAAATTTTATGCAAGTCGTACCTATAACTTTATTTTTATTACTAGCTTTTGCCCTCAATTTCGTCCGTGTAAAGCTGGAATCTATACATTTTCTTTATAGCTAGAGCAAAAAAAAGGTATTCCGAATTTCATGTCACTTTATTGTAATCGGAGTCACAGAACAAACACTTTATTTTAACATGAAAAATCAAATTTTACACTATAATAAGTATCTCTCTTGTCTGGCTACCCTGTACGAGTCGTTCATCAAGCATGTAGAATATTCCTTCTCTTAACTTTTGATTATCATTCCCGTATAATCACCACGAGGGCTAATAAAACTACCTTTCAATTTGTCAAGCTTTCGAGAAATGTATTCCCATCATCAGGCCATTTTGATGAGTTAATTAACAAAACAACTTTTGCACAATAAGGCCTCACAAACTAACATCATTGGACCTTGGAATTACAAAGAATTCTACACACACCGGAAAAGTCTAGGGATATTACAATTTTATGCAGCCATCTTCAGTAATTTTATTATTTGCATTTCTGATATAATAAAATTAAAATAAACAAATAGTTTACAGGACGTATTGGAAATAAAAATGCGAAATTAACCGAATTTTTCAAATTTACCTTGATTTTTATTGAGCTTAAAAACATATACAATTTTTTTTTATTCTAAACTGTAAATTAAAAAAAAAAGATAAAACCATTTTTACTTAATAAAGGGTATGGCCTCCTCTACTGTTCATTACAGCCCTACGTGGCCCTACATCGTCTCTCCATGCTCCTGATCAGGTTGTCGATCTCTTCTTGAGGTACAGCCTGCCACGCTGCATTCATGGCCCGAACCAGATCCCTACGAGTTTCACGAGGCATACCCATTCTCAAAATTCTTCTTTGGACCGCGTCCCGTACGTGCTCGATGGGGTTGAGGTCAGGAGATTGTGCCGGCCAGGGTAAGATGTTTAATTGATGAGCATTGATAAACTCACTTACCACTCTGGCTGTATGAGGCCGTGCATTGTCATGCATGAGAATGAAGTTTCTCCCAAAATCATTGGCATATGATAACACGACAGGTTCAAGAATTAAATCACGGTATGTGATTCCTGTTAGAAACCTTTCAAGAAAAACGAGATCGGTTTTTCGGCCTAACTGGACTCCTCCCCAGACTATAACTGTTCCACCTTGATAAGGGTGCACTTCCTGAACATGATCCAACCGAATAAAATTTCCTGGTTCTCTCCATACCCTTAGCCTTCTCGAATCCGGATGAATTCCAAAGCGTGACTCATCCGTGAAGAGAACATTGACCCATTGTTCATTCGACCACTGAACATGATCTTGAGCCCACAAATATCGTACCTCTCGATTTCCTCGCGTTAAGGGTTGAGCTCTCCAGGGGCGTCTGCTTAAGTTGACCTCTCTTAATCTATCGCGAACAGTGTCAGGACTAACGGTTACATTATGTGTTTCCTGGAGAACTAAACTGAGCTCTGGTGCTGTAAGAGTCGGTCGGCGTCGAGCATTTCATTGTAAAAAATGATCTTGCTGAGGGGTAGTAATGCGATGTCGTCCTGTGTGTCTTTCAGCAACATCACCACTTTCACGGTAGCGTGCACTTAATCGCGATATTACACTTTGCGTTGTATTTAATGCTCTTCGAGCATACCCATGGCCCTTAGCATTTCGTCTCTGTTAAGATGTCTACGCTCCATAATGTCGTTTAATACTAAACAGAGTTATTTGAATGAATTTTGGCCAGTTATCATAAAAACATAGCCAGGACAGGTTAAATTCGAACAATTGATGCTAGGTGCTTTTTATACATTTGACAAAAAATGCACAAACACTTCTACAAATATACCAAATTTAGAAATAACTAGTGTGACTACTTCGTTTCAATCGAAGTAGAAAGAATCGGCCTACAAATATGTGGTTGTTTATTCAAAACATTTATTTTTAACTTTAATAAAATGATATCCCTAGATTTTTCCGGTGTGTGTATTTATATAAATATTCAAAATAAATATACATCTAAATACACTTTTTATTTAAGCAATTACTTAAAAAGAAATCGCTACATTGTTTCCAGCTCGATCAGACAGTGAATGTCTGATCACTGTCTGAGCATGTTCACTGTCTTTGAATGTTGTTTTATTAATTAACTCATCAAATTGTGCTCGAAAACGTGGAAAGTAGTTTATTAGCCTATGTGACAATTATTGACTGCATCCTCACTAGAATTAGTGGTTTCTTTTTAACTTAGTCAGTCACGACTAAACCTGCGGTATATTTTAATCTTAAATTATTTAGAATCTTAAATACTTTAAAATATACCTAAATCTGGGCAGTTGAAACGAAGTTTCATACACCCAACTTTTATCCCTTGTAGAATGTAGAATGTGTATGGGAGGAAGGTTACCGCGACTTTACAGATCTATTGTGTCTCCCTTTCTTGAGTTATAACTCATCATACAGTCTCAAGGTTTTACAAAAAACAGTTACAGTTACAAAAGCCAGTATCTGAGAGAGTTTTACAAAGGTTAGTTCTCTATCTCTCATATCAGTCGTAACATCTTGGCGCACTCGGTGTTTCCCCATTTTCCCCATATAATCTGCATTCGTTGTTTCTTAAATTAATTCTACTGAGATGTTCATTGAGTATAGTATTGATTAGTATCCTGTTAAAAACCCCGTGAAAATCCAAAGATTATTCTTACTTAAATCGAGAAAAATTCTTACTTAAATCGATACTTCTCGGTTGTAAGTTCTGAGAAATTCTTCTTCGAGTGTCTTAGAGCGTTGGAGGATTCCCATTCCAGATTACAGATTCTGATAGAATAAAATTAAAATAAACAAATAGTTTACAGGACGTATTGGAAATAAAAATGCGAAATTAACCGAATTTTTCAAATTTACCTTGATTTTTATTGAGCTTAAAAACATATACAATTTTTTTTTATTCTAAACTGTAAATTAAAAAAAAAAGATAAAACCATTTTTACTTAATAAAGGGTATGGCCTCCTCTACTGTTCATTACAGCCCTACGTGGCCCTACATCGTCTCTCCATGCTCCTGATCAGGTTGTCGATCTCTTCTTGAGGTACAGCCTGCCACGCTGCATTCATGGCCCGAACCAGATCCCTACGAGTTTCACGAGGCATACCCATTCTCAAAATTCTTCTTTGGACCGCGTCCCGTACGTGCTCGATGGGGTTGAGGTCAGGAGATTGTGCCGGCCAGGGTAAGATGTTTAATTGACTTAAGTAGAGCGTTGGAGGATTCCCATTCCAGATTACGGATGGAGTCTTCCAGGTTCTTGAGTTCCACTTTAGGTTGGTTTCCACTTGGGAAGCAGAACGGTTTTATATTTCCGTCAATAACTATTCTAATCATTGTCGCATTGGAATAAATACCGATGACAATATGCAATGGTGTTACGTCTAGAATATCCTCCATTGCTGCTGTTAGGCATGTTAACATGATTTTATGCATCTGCATAACAATGCTGAATTGGGTCGCTTAAGGAACTTCCGTGTAAAATTAGACCTTCTGACTCTGAATATAACTCAGAAGTATATGCCGTAAAGAGACAACAAATGGCCGAATTTCATCCAAAATGACTTTCTGGTTCACGACAAGTTCGATCAGTCACTTTCTATTATTTTTTAATGGTTTTCAATATTTTTTATATAATATATTTAAAAATTACCTACCGTATGAAAAAACGACGTCGAAGGCAGCTGGGGAATGACAATCGATGATAATTTTAGATAGAACCAACACTAATTTTAGGAATATTAAAAAATGATAGAATATTTCCAGACATACATACTTTTAAATATATAATGCTATAATACATAATATAAATATAATACATAATTTTAAACTACGCACCAATTAAGAATAATTTTTATTCAATATAAAAATCGCAATTAAAAAATAAAATAAGGGGCTAGTAAATGACGTCTAGGGCTTGACCTCGCCGAAATTATCATCGATTGTCGATACGTACCGTAGTTTGTTGAAACATGCCATGAAAATCGGGTATTGGTGTTTGTGTTTGTACTGGAATTACGGAAACCTCTCACTGTTGGTGTTGATGGCTGATGTTCCGCGGGTTTTACACTGCTAACCCTGAATACTTTTCTGTTAGCGTCACTTTCCTGTATCTCCGACTGTCTAAGATTTTCCGTACTTCTGAGTTTTTCAACAAAGGTATCGGTATATTTGATGTTGTTGTATTCAGGATTAATGTTATCGTTTCCGTGATTAGATAACGGAGGTATTAGTATTATACACATTTTTGGTACTGTTTATTTAGTTCGACTAATCTAACAACAGGAACCCTAGAAGGGTCAAATTCTGAGTCTTTGATTCGAATGTAGAAAACCGTCATTTCTGTTTATATTTCTAAAAGCCTTTCTATAAACGGGCGGATCAAAAAAGTGCTTTTTTATCCAATAAAAAAACTTTCTTATAACATAATATTATTACTGTCATTGGCACTTCCAATTTTAATTATAAGGCTCCCCGACTTTTGTGTAATTTGCTCAGTTGTTTTGCCATTAATATGCACGTTAACTTTTTTTTCTAATCCATTAATTAACTTTGACAGTATTATTACTAGCCATGTCGTTATTCGTAGTTTTAACAATTAGTTTGAAATATATGTTCATATTTCCTAATTTGTAATCTTCGTTTCCCTTGACAGCCACGGGAACTTTAGAGCGTTCAAAGCAAGTTGTTATATTGACAGCGGGTGGACCCCTGTAGTAATACATCTTAACAGACACATGTAAACATTTCGTTCTTTTTATTTCGAAGTTAGCTATTTTGGTTGGTTCTTTTGGAGTTGGTTCTATGTTTGCTACTTACTATTTGTACTTTTTTGCTAGCTTGTCAAACAAAAGGGCAGATGTCGACAGACCATATCCAAAAATCGACAATAAACTAATACTATTCCCTGGTTGGACAGACTAGTATATGTACTGTTTTGATTGTATATTAGGAAAATAAAAGATCTATTTAATTCAGTAAATTTATTTTTGGGTAATAATATGAATATTATACATTTTATATAACGAATAAATAATGATTTCCACAAAACCTTTGGTCCCTAAAATGTACTAATAATGTAGGTATATAAACGTACACATTTATTAGTCCATACATCAAAGAAATTGTTATTGCTGTCTCGTTTTACTTATTTACGCTAAATTAGTACGAATATAACAATTTGCTGGCGTAATTCAATAAATATAATAATATGTAAACTGGAAACAAAACATAAAATAATATTTCTGAATAATAACATTTTTAACTCAATTCAGCAATACAATAATTTAGAACATTATTATTATATTTTGGAAAAATATTAATATAGTTTATGGTTTGTTTCCGTATATTAGAATAATACCTAGCAACTCCTCGCTATATTATACAAATTACATATGAACATAAATAGTTAAACAAAATTTACATACAAACAGAAAAATATATAATAACGTAATCACTTAATATTGAGCTTGAAACAAAAATGACTATAATGAACACTATTTACAATAACATAATATAAAAAAAAAATATCAGGCTTTGACCGTCTTCAGGCCCTTCTTCCCTCCAAAGTTTCTTATCGACTCTAAAAGCATATCTCTGGCATCTGTTGGTTGACTGTTTATTTTTGATTCAACAGGTGTTGGTTTCTTTAATGCCACTTTTGGTATTTGCGGTGGTGGAGGTGGTGGTGGACCTTGTGTGACAATAAGTTTGTTTCTGGTTGAAACATTTTCCATTGTTGGTTTAGGTAATCTCCCGGAAGATTCAATATCGTTGCTGTTTGCATCAGTTTTAATCAACTTACTGGATTCAGTCCTTCTTAGATTAGATTGGGAGAAAGGTACGTTCTGATTTGTATTGTATTCTTTTTCTAGTATTGGTTTATGCGGTAATGTACCGTAGTTTGTTGAAACATGCCATGAAAATCGGTTATTGGTGTTTGTGTTTGTACTGGGATTACGGAAACCTCTCACTGTTGGTGTTGATGGCTGATGTTCCGCGGGTTTTATACTGTTGACCCTGAATACTTTTCTGTTAGGTTCACTTTCCTGTTTCTCCGAGTGCCTTAGGTTTTCAGTGCTTCTAAATTTTTCAACAAAGGTATCGGTATATTTGTTGTTCTGATACTCATGATTAACAATATCGTTTCCCGAGATATGAGTAACGGATGTATTGGTATTATGCATATTTTTGTACTGTTTCTTCAATTCGACTGATCTAACGACAGGAACTCTAGAAGGGTCAAATTCTGAGTCAAACGCAATGGAATGTGGTCTTTGATTCGAATGTAGAAAACCGTCATTTCTGTTTATATTTGTAAAGGCCTTCCTATAAACGGGCGGATCAACAAAGTGCTTATTATCTAACTTTCTTATGTAATTATTACTGTCATTGGCACTTCCAATTTTAATTATAACGTTCCCCGACTTCTGTGTGATTTGCTCACTACCGCTACCAATAGCGTTATGGTTCCTACTGTTGGTCGTTAGTTTCCCATTAATATGCACGTTAACATTTCTTTCTAATCCATTTGATTTAACTTCGACAGTATTATTACTAGCCATATCGTTATTTGTAGTTTTAACAATTAGTTTGGAAGATACATTCATATTTCCTAATTTATAATCTTCATCTTCCTTGACAGCCACGGGAACTTTGGGGCGTTCTGACCAAGTTGTCATATTGACAGCGGGTGGACCCCTGTAGTAGTACTTCTTAACAGGCTCAGGTGAATGTGGCGTTTTCTCTTTTAATATTTCGAAGTCAGGTATTTTGGTTGGTTCTTTTGGAGTTACTTCTACGTTTGCTACTTGTTTTTGAGGCACAGTTATTTTTTCCTTATAGCTAATGTTCTCCATCGAACCTGTTGGGGTACTCAATTTATTTTGAATGAGTTTCATAACCTAAAAAATAAAAAGGCATGATTAGAATTGGTTAGTCGATGTACAATATGATAAAAAACGGCGTCCAGTTGGCTTTGGAATGACAATCGGTGATATTCAGCATATTATTTCCCATATGAACAGGCAGATATTTTCATTCCAAATCCATCTCTGATGCCGTTTTTTATTCGATCGTATGATATTTTATAATTAAGAGATACGAAATAGACTTGTCAAAGACTTGAAATGAAAAATTGCAATACAATAATTTCCATTTCTTTTGTGAGTTTTACAATAATAAAAGACAGAAAAAAAAACAAATTTTTATATCGTACAGTAATAATATAAGAAAATTTTTATTTATCTTTCATTTATTATAACGGAAATTATAATTCATGTTGTGGTGACAAGCACGGAGCCGTCATCAATCATTAAAATTGTTGGCAATACTGTATTAAGAGGATTTTAGGATTAGTGATTGGTACAGATGATACAAGGAATTATTAACAGAAAAATTTGAGCAAATTTTTCATTGATATCAATCTTTTTAGTTTTTCTTTATCTTCTTGAAAATTTATATGTTTTGACATTGTTATTTATGATATCGACATATTTTTCAATGGAAAAGTTTACCAGTTTTCAATACAACTATAAAATTCAACACTAAAAATTAATAATTATTGTAAGTAAACATAAAAACTAAATATGCATCGCTATCGCTTCCACAAAAGTTTCTTGTACATACATTTCTTTTCTCAACGAAAGGGTGGTAGTAACGAAAGATACATTATTGTCAAATTAACAATTTTATTAACTTTAATTTGGCGATGGAAGAATATTTTTTATGTTTTGATTTTGGTGAATAAAAAAGAGGACTTTTTTAATAGGCGAGAGATAAGAGGACAGTATGATCCATAAGAAGAATATCCTCTGGAATAGAGGACGGTTGCCAACCTTAAAAGGTGCGCTTTCCTAGCGACGTCCAGGGTTGCCACAAGAAAATTTTTGATTGTGCAGAACTTGACCATAAAAATGTGTAGCATTGTGTAGCCATCCATGACCAATAACTGTAAACTATCCAATTAGACAAACCCAATTCGCCAAATTTTAAAGCGATTGCGAGTCTCACTTCTACTCGTTTGTATACGTCAACATATTCATTTCCCATTTCATTTCTTCTTATGCCTGCAAGGATTGCAGTGGCGTCAATATTGATGCTGCGAAACTAACAATTTTATGGACAAATTAGACCGGTTAATTCTGTTTAAAAACTGTAAACTATTCAGGACTGTTTAATCGCTCAAATTTGTCCATAGAGACTGCAGTCCTTGCTGACATTGAAGGGATTGAATAATACTCGTTTGCATATGTGAATGCAAACGAGTGGAAGTGAGACTGTGAACTACGGTGACGTAATTGAGTAGTGAAATTTGGCCAAAGTATTTATTGGCCATTGTATTCTCGTCTCCCTTATTTCTACATGCACGGCTCCTTAGAAGTGGACCGACCAACCCTTGCGGTGTATCACCAGCTTTGCCAAAACTCCAATGTAAGGACATTCGAGTTGGCGAGTCATCAACTCGACGGAGGAGGGCCATGGTCAGGTCCTCACAACAGGAATTGGCCTCAAATCCAAGGAGGTAATAGAGAAAGGGAGATATATCATCTATTATTGATACGGGACAATACCAGTATCAGGTTTAAGAAGACACCAAGTTAAAGAGGTTGAGAAAATGCAGACAAATCCTAATATCATCTATATAGATTCTATATAGATGATATCATCTATATAGATATCATATATAGATTCGGGACAATACCAGTATCAGGTTTAAGGAGACACCAAGTTAAAGAGGTGCAGACAAATCCTCCAGACTCCACTTCAAGGGTACCTGAGCGGGAGACAAGCTCCTCGACTGTGAAGGGCATGGAGGGCTAAACCTCAATCATGGAAAGGTGTACACTCTCGTAGGAGGTAGATGTCCACTCTTCGGAGGATGAACAGTTGTTGTGAAAGGAGGATGGGAAATACCATGTCCCCCCTACAACAGTATTACAGTCTGTATTATGAGTTATAACTGCAGAAAGAGGAACACAATAGATCTTTAAGGTTGCGGTCCCTTTCATACATTTTAAGTAATTTTTAGTTTATTTGGACGCTATAGAGTCAGATAGTTTACTAATTAAACTTTGTGTTATATAATATTGTGTCTAAAACCAATAAATATTAGAATTTCTTAAATTTATTGCCAACCAAAGGAGTAAAATGAGAATAGCCAACTATTTCAATGATTGTTAATCGCTCCCTGTAATATAGTTTAATTATTTCCCAAGGGCATTTATATTGAGTTTTAAATAAGTATTGTTTAAAAAAATAGCAAATATGAACAATACCCCTCACCGTCCTTCACCTATGTTTTGTTATAATTCCCCAAAAATTAATATGTAATTATTTTCCCCCAATTTCTAAACTAATTTATTCTCTTTAATTTAAATTGTTTGATTTTCCGTTAAACTTACCTCCAAACTTTGCAATCCAGATACATCAAACAAGCTATTACTTCGAGATATAGATTCTTGGCCTTTATTATCCGCTTGGTATTTGTTTAGAGTCAAGCTGGATTTTGATCGGGATACGGGTTTCCCTGCGAATCTGCTGTCAATTGAAAATGATCCCGATCTAGCCACACTGGAAAATGATCCAAAATTAGTTGGCGTTGGCTTATAGAACTTATATTCCTTTTCTTCGCTGACGGAAGTCTGTTTTTTATTGAAAATTGGAATATTTTCAACAGCTTTTCCAGTATGTGTCCGCGAAGTGGTTGTGGAAGAATGGGTATTACTCCTAATAGTGTCATCCTCAAAAACAGTAATATTTTGTTTCGGAACGTCATACGTTGAGATTTTGAAATTGGGTAAAGTGTGATGGTTCTGTGATTGTCCAACGGTAGTTCTTGTTGGCTTTACAGGTTGTTTTTGCGAGTCAGTCGATGCACGTCTACTTTCATATTTGGGTTGAAAGTTTCCCGTCATACTAGTAAAGTTATCCATATTCCTAGATTTACTTTCTAAACTATCAGTCATTTTAAGACTAGTCGATAACTCTCTATTATAAACTAAAGACTTCCGTTTCTCAAGATGTTCCAATGAAAGGCTGTTTAGCGGATCGTCACTGGCTATACTAGTAATGTCGCTCGTCAAAGTACCATTCTCCGACTGATTATCTTCTAAAATTTTCAGTTTCTCAAACAATTCCGGAGACGTTACAACCGAGTCTTTAAAATCGCTAACCGTATTGGTTTCGTTTTGCAAAAACGTCGGCGGACTAGAGTCCCTGAAGGCTTTAGGAGGCGACGGTAGCTGATATTGCCAGTCCACATCGGCAACTTCGGCCTCCTGTATAACTAATGGAGGTGGTTCTGATACAGGCACTTGTTGTTTTGTAAAACTGTCTGGCAATTCACTTTCCGATTTAGGTTGTGTATCACCTTTGGAACTGAAATTAACTTCTGCTGAAATTTCAGGTAGCTTTTGCGGTTGGTTTGAGTAATTTATTTCATTGGGAATGTCGTCCAAAATTGGCGGAGGCGGTGGTGTGCCTAGCCTAAGATCTTCGTCCGACTCCTTTTCTTTTTCGGACTGTGCGTCTTGGGCAATACCGCTGTCGGTAGATTCTAGACTTTTGTCTTCGGGTTGGTTCTTGACTGGGGTACTACTTTCTAATGGTAAACTATCAAATGGCGTTTGCCCGGGTGTATAATTTGTTGACGTAATCGATTCTGAAAAATAAACGGGAATGTTTCAGTTTAATATTTTTTTGCTTATTAACATATTCAACAAATATATGTATGTACAAATGGCGTAAAACGATTGAAAACGAAGTTGTTAATGAGAACTAAAATCAGCTGTATGATAATGATTCGGTTATCAATACTAACGCCTTGTCTGATGATCTGAGACATGCATATTATTTTACAGGATGAAATGCCAATTAAAAAAAACAATTAAAAAAAATAATATAAATATTATAATTTGAGCACTGAAATCAAATTAAAAAACTGTTAACAGACTGAATCTTATTTTCTAATACAAGATGTCTCTTAAATAGGTACAAGTATTTTATTTTCGGCGTATTAGATCTGGTCAAAAAATAATACTTTCTATTTGGTATTTTTGAAGACATCAAATGTAAATAGGGTGTGGTGCAGCAGAAAAAAGCAGGTGCCAGGTGGTGTAAAGATATAGCATTTCCAAAGTTAATTGAACTGGTTATGGACTCTGAAATTATTATTTGTCCAGACGATACCGACAATGGCACAAAAGTCCTAAAGGCTCTGTAGTTTCGAAGCTGGAAATTCATTAACCGACTATTTTTAATAAAATAAAATTAGTCTTGGTAACTAGGCGGACTTGGCCTTAACTGAGTACTTGGGATTCACAATCCTGAGGGAATAATGGATATAGTTCATACCAATTACACTTTTAGTCACATCGGCACAGCGTTGCCTACTTTTACATATTTTCTTTTAGTCAAAATATTGTAGGAAACAAAAAAATATTTATAAATATACAACCAGTAGTATTTACATCAACAAAACTCATCTCCTTAACAGCAATTGAGAGACATAAAAAAAGTTGCGATGACTTCTTTGCATTGGCTATTAAGTTATCTTGTACACTTCGCACTAAAAGAGGTTGTAAAAAGAACTTCTTTTATATTTTTTATATTCGGCTGCAAGGTATGATAGTAAAAACACAATTCATTTGAACTAAAAATTCGTTATACAAAATTAAAGTGTCAAAACGAATGACAGTATCAGGACATAAATAAATAAATGTGGCAACTTGACATTTTTTACAGCAGAGCTACCACCTGAATCCCCGGGAGATTTAAGTTCAAGTTAGTCGGCCCGGAGCCGAATATGTCCATGGTTGGCAAAAATTAATTTAAAAATTACGTAACTAAAAGTTTAAATGGTATCGCCTATAGTTGAAACGTGCTGGGGACCCATTATCTTCTTTGTATTCGCATGTCCACGTTATATACCGGAAACTATAATTATTATTATAATTGATTCAACTGGCAATCAGCTGGCCCTAAGCTTATTCGACTTCTTGTTTTGCCAGAATAGAAATAAGAATATGATAAATACATGAAAAAAAATATATAGCAAACTTAAATATAACTTACAAAACAAAAATGCACAGCGCCAGCAATTTTAATAGCCCGTTTTGCGGTTTTAACCTTAGATTAACTATAAAATACACATTAACAATAAAATTTTAACTGGAGTTATGATGCGTGAAAATTCAAATAATATTCTGCGTTAAGTGAGATTTTGTTTAATACATGTGGGTGTGTGGGTGTTTGAGTACCGATAATGGTGGATAAAAAATGACGTTATGTTCTTATCGAAAGGATAAGTACAAACAAAATATTTAAGTCATTTGTTGGGAAAATCATGGATTTAAAAAAAAATAAAGATATACTTCATAACATTGCGAGATAAGAAAAGTTGCAATAATTGTACCTAAATATTTTTTTTAGTTTAGTGAAAATATCCGTAAAAAGGTATTTAAGTAGTGTGTTTTTTGGCAATGGCATGGCATACCGATATGGCATACCGGGATGCCATGTAGCATATGGGCCCAGCATACCGGTATGCCATGGCTGCATGGCATACCATGGCATACCGGCAACGGCAATTGCATACCGATGTGAATCAAGTTAGGTATCCACAATTTTTATGTAGGGTCGGGAGAGAGAAATATTGCTGGGACTTTGAGAGAAACCAAACCAAACCTTTAAGAAATCGACGAAGAAGCGGTAACACTAAAATATTTTTAAAATTTGTTGTTTAAACCCTCAAAAAATATAAAACTACAATAATTTTTATAGCAAAAAAACTCATGGACGTGTTTCTGCGTTAAACTATATTACCAGTTAAAATACTTGCACTTATTTAAGATACACCCTGTAACTCAACATTATTTTTTATATCTGATAACAAATATATCAAAATTTGATCACAAATAATATGTTAAGCTCTTAGAGCAAAATAATTTTAATGTACAGTACAATGATTATTTTACAAACAACAAAAATACACAAACACTACACAAGAGACGTAAATTGTTACAAATATTACAACTGATTAGTTTATTACACAGTAAAACTACATTGTCTAACTGGCTATAATATCTACATTGATCTAGAATATATCTACAACAGACTAAAGACCAGAGACAAGACAGATGAATAAGAAAAATAGAAACATGCCTGTATTTGTTGCTTCGGCAACTACCCATTTGTTTGTAACACCCACAGACTTAAGAGACGTAGAATCCAGAGTTTCACTGTTATTCCATTTTCTCATTTTTGCACCGTTCAATCCCGGTACACTAGACATACTACTAAAACTACCAAGTGATGTGTTTCTTTGGAACGAAGGAGTTTGAACGTCCTCCTCAAAAGAGTGCATTCCGAACAACTGATTAAAAACTTCTGGTCGTTTTTTTCTGGATGCCCTGGACAGAGAACCACTGAACATTTCCTCATCGATATCACCAATTTCATCATCTGAAACGTTCACCACAGAGTTTCTAGAAGATTTACTATCGTAACTTCTTTTACTGCTAATACTGCTAGATTCAGCATCGAAGTTCTTCTCCAAAATGGAACTTCCTATCTGGAAACATCTTTTCTTTCCAAAGGAGTCCTTGTTGGAGTTATATTTATGTTCTGATTTTGGTGTTTTAGGGATCACGGCTACAATCGATGGTTTTGACTCGTTCAAAAACTCTTGTGAACTAAATATATCAGAAACAAAGGACTGTTGAAGGCTTGATATAGAGACGTTTAAAGAATCACTGTTTAGGTGAGGTTGAAAAACTGGAGATTGAAAGTTTTCTTTGTCTGCATTAAAAGGATTTACTACTTCTAAGCTTGGAAGCATTTCTTCGATAGAATAATCGGTAGAAGCAACTTCTGCATTTGATGAAATTCTAATGGGTTGTTTCCCAAGTTTAAAATCTAACGGAATTGGTCTTCTTTCTCTCATACTTTCGTCAAGCGTACTGTTTATTTTACGTTTCGGTTTTTCTATATCTGTTTTGTTACTTTTCAGGTACACATTAAGATTCTCTTGGTAATCCTGAGTATGAACTTCCTCCGATTGTTTTACTTTTGCTAATACCTGGTTGTGATCTTCCAGCTTTTCAAAATGTGTATAATCGGTCGATCGAATTTGTTGACTTTTCGGCCTTTGGCGCATCGGAACAGGTGGTCCTTTATGTCTTGGTTTAGGTTTAGGTGTAGGGTTAGTGGTTGGGGTTAAAGATGTTTCCAACACCTCAGAAAGTTCTACCATGCAAAAATAAACGTGTTGTTAAGAAAGCAGCAAAAAAAAATGGGTGGCATAAATTTTACAAATATAGGAAAAAATAAATAAGTATAGCGCCTAAATCAACAGTGCCTGAATAATATTATATTACTAGTCTTTAGCATGCTCATATATAGAAAAATATTTATTTATATTTTTCTCAGACAAATATATGTAGTTCGGTGTTAAAGAAAATAAGATACTGTAAGATACCAAAGTTTTTTGTAAAACAAGTAATGTTATTTTAATTGTCTCAGTATTTGTCTTAATTATGCATTATACAATATTAACGCATGTCTTTTTGATGAATTAATTACTTTCTTTTGTGGTCTATACAGGGTGTCCTAGAAATAAGTGCAAGTATTTTAACTGGTAGTATAGTTCATCCCCAGAAACATGCCCATGAGGTTCTTTTTCGCCAAAAATAAATTTTGAAAATTCGGAATTTTCTGAATTTTTTTTGGAAATTTATTTAGTTTTTAGTTAAAAACATAATTTCTTGATAATATGGCAACATAGGTAGTAGATTCAATTTACAAGAAAGAAAATCCAAAAAAGATCCAGTGGTTGTCAAAATTTTAGCAAAAAAACATTTTTTTTTAATTTTCAAAGCAAAATAACTCCGTTATTTTGGACTTATTTGAAAAACGATAAAGAGAACATATGTTTCTTTTATCGAGATCTACCACCCCTTAAAATACTTGCACTTATTTCTGGGACATCCTGTATATTAGAATTCTGATTTCAGCTTGCATTTTCTTTTATACAATCGTGTCACTTAATGCAGTAGTCTTGAAGAATTCAACAGCGAAAGCAATTTGATTAAAAGGAATATCGAACAATCGACTAAAAACTTGCCATAACACAGTTTTTTTTTAATTTTTAGTTAAAAAACCTAATTTCTTCATAATATGGTAACATAGGTAGTAGATTAAATTTAAAAGAAATCAAACCCAGAAAAGATCCATTAGCTCTCAATAGAAAAATATTTTTTTCGTTAGTCGCTTTTAGTTTTAATCTTAACTTTTCAAATACAGGGTGGTAACATTTTTTCTTTTTTTTTTCAAAATACCTCCGATGTTATATTTGATACACGTTTTCCATGCATCAAAATTCTTATTTTGATATACAAACAAAAATGTTTTATTTCTTAATTTCCTTCCAGCCGATGCAGAAATGATTTCCACACAACGGTCAACGCATCAGATTTTCAGTGATTTGACCCTGAAGTCAACTGACTCTAAGTTTTTTAAGCTAAAACTATGCGACGGACGAAAAAAATCAAGATATAAAAAAATGTTTAGATATGAATGAAAATTTTGAAAATAATTTTTATTTTAAGAGAAGTCAGTGGCGTACCACTTTTTTCTTCAAAAATATTCAATGTAAAACCCGTATGGACGGCATTGGTTGAAATAAATAAAATACTTTGTACACCAAAAAAGGTATTTTGATGCATAGAAGACGTGTATCAACACAGATAACACATTATATTAGCTGTGGTATCAAGATTCATAAAGATATCTGTAATAAAATCAGAGTTGTTATAAAAAAAAGTTTTCTTTTAGAAAATTTCACCACCCTGTTATAGTAGAACAATGTCTTAGAAAAAATATGTTATTCGCTTGATAACGATCACAGATTCGCGGAGATTCGCCATTTTGAAATGTCGAACAAAACGTTAATAAAGAGAATGCAAGTAGGAAATCTGAATTTTATTTCAGATCATATCTTCATTCAAAAATTCTATTATTTAATTCTTAGTCTAATTATATTATATTATTATAGTTTAGAGTGTTTAAATATCAGGGGATAAAATTATTTTATACCGTTTCAGGCAAATTACAAAAAAGTTATTGAATATTTTATGCCTCAATAGTGCATTAGATTATATTATAGATAAAATAAGTATAGACAAAGAAAAACGACTAAATATATGTACTTAAATGTACACAACTAATGAAATTCACATGAGTATGTAAAGTGCAAATGCAAAAATCATATACTCTAACAGTGTCTTAAGATAGAACACTCTACTATTATTTCTATTTCTATATTGTTTATTATTCAAGCAAGTATATTGAAGAAAAATGCAAAATGCTAACTAAATAATTTCATTATTTTTACTAATCATTATTTTGTCTAATTTGGATATAAACTGTTTCCATTCCTCGTCATTTGGATTTCTACCCATCAGCTGTTTTGGCGAGGTCTCACGCGATGACTTTTTACTTTTTTTATTGAAAAAGTTAGATCGTGATCCACCCTTAGAATTGTCAGGATTTTTGGACAACTTTCTCGACGACCCAAAGCGTTTGCGATTCGTTTTTGATGGAGATATATGATAGGTTTCCAATAAAATAGATTTAGTTAGAAAATCCGAAGATGGACTACCTGGTGATAAAGCACAAGCGTTTTCGTACATTGCGCGACCTGATTCTTCATCGGAACTTACTTCTTCGTCGTAATTGTTATTATTCTGGATGTCTGGCGGAAATTTAAATATTATATTTTCAGAAACTGATCTTGAGCTGATTCTATTCGAGTTATTTTCGTTTGAATCAAAATTCTTGAGAATGTTTTTAGAAAATTCAGAATCAGAACCAGTGTATTTGGACAAATTATTATTAACGCTGTGTAGGTTAATGACAGATTCATTTGAACTAACTGAGTAATTATCACAAGCTAGTTTAATTTCCCCTTCATTGACATAATTCATATTATCATAATTGCTAATAAAATATTGATCACTATTTTTGGAAATTAAGGAATCTTCGCTAAGAAAAGAGTTGCTGATGCTAATGTGAGGAATGTCTTGCAAATTCAGAGAATTATCCGAGCTAGTTCTCCTAGTATTGGAGTATTTTACGTTTAAATTTTCTTCGCGATATATATTTCCAAGAGTATTAGCTGATGGGGAGTAAATCCTTGTTTTACCCCTAAAAACCTCTTTAATCCTTTGAAAGGGTTTAGTAACTGATAATTTTGCATTTTTCTTCTTGATATTTAGGTTATCTACTCGTGAAAAGGTATTAGTGGAAAGCAGCGGTTTGGACCAGAGGGGCTTACCTGCGGTTACGGTAATATCGGACTGACTAGCAACTAGGGGACTAGGTTTTTCTGATTGGGTGATTACAGAACTAGCTGGTGATATAGCTAAGGGTGGGGGAGGAGGTGCAGCTTTCTTTCTTCGACCTGAAAAAGAAAACAGAAAATTATAATTTGTGCTATCAAAAAATATGTGTGTACTGCAATAGTTAAAACAAAACCAGTAATTCAGAGATATGGTCGGCCACATCGTATTATTTTAAATATTTATAAATAGACATATCTTTTTGGTTTGGTTTGGTATAGTTTATGTAAAAATATATACAGTGTGTACAATGTGTACATAAATGGAATAAATTCGTTTTCTTGAACTGGAATTTTATTTCAATAAAATGCTCCAACACGTCGATCTATTTAATAAAAGGGGCACATTTTAGGCATATTACCTTGCCTCCAGCTTCACCCCCTGAGTGGGGGTGAGTGGCACCCCTAGTTTTTGTAATAGGAAGGGGGGTCGAGTGATACCTTATTTTAAAGCTCTCTCGAGATTATAGTCCTAGAGTTTGAAGTTGCTAGTGTCATCTTTGTTAACATGACAGCTTGTCAAAATTCTTAATTTTCTTAGTTTTGTCAAGCTGCCATATTAACAGAAATTATGGTAGCAGCTTCAAACTCTAGGGTTATAATCTCTAGTGAGAGACCTTTAAAATAAGGTATCACTCGACCCCCCTTCCCATTACAAAAACTAGGGGTGCCACTCACCCCCACTCGGTGGGTGAACTTAGAGACAATGTAATATGGTAATATGCCTACTTATATCATAAACAAAGTTTAAAGTTGCTACTGTAATTTCTGTTAATATGGCAGCTTGACAAAACTAATAAAATTAGGAATTTTGACAATCTGTCATGTTAACAAAGATGACACTAGCAACTTCAAACTCTAGAGCTATAATCTGGAGAAAGAGACCTTTAAAATAAGGTATCACTCGACCCCCCTTCCTATTACAAAAACTAGGGGTGCCACTCACCCTCGCTCGGGGGGGTGAAGCTAGAGGCAAGGTAATATGCGTAAAATGTGCCCATTTTAAAAAATAGATCGACGTGTTCGAGCATTTTTTTTACTAAAATCCCAGTTTGAGAAAATGAATTTATTCCATACTTTATGTACACAATTAAGTTGGAAAATATAGTTTTCAGATGTTGACTATATTTTGAAATAAATATATTGACTATAATGAATATACCGCGTGCGTCTCAAAAGTGGCTCACCTCTATAAAGCCTAACTTTTTTATTTTTTTGGGATAAAAACGAGATTTGGTATGTTAGTATATGACATAAATTAGGATTGTTTGACGTATTCAATTGTTTTTGGTCGCTTCCTCTTTCACCGAAAATGACTACAAATTTTGATTTTTAAATGGCACCCTCGGTATATTTTTACTTTATGCGATAGAAAATGACACTCATATGTGATGAATTGAATGACATATCATATATCAACTTTTGACATATTCGCCTAAAAACAAATTGTGTTTTAAATTTTAATCTAGAGTGCCATGGCTGTGTTAAAAACACTAATTTTTAAGCCAGGTGTCTTGGAAAAATAGATTTGATCGTCTAATGTTTTTAGTGTCTTGTCCTGACCGGTTAAAAGATGCCCAAATCGTATTTTTAATCACATCTCAATGTTTTCAAATGGAACGAAGGTGGCTCATTAGCATATTTGGAAAAAAACATTTTTTACGAATAATTTGATACCACACACTTAGTATTGCGAGTCAAATTGTCGTTAATAAACAATATGCGAAAATGTCAAAAGTTGACATATGATGTTATGTCATTCTATTCAGAGTGTCATTTTCTATCGAATAAAGTAAAAAAATACCGAGAGGCCATTTAAAAACCAAAAGTTGTAGTCATACCGGAAGTGACCGAAAACAATTGAATATGTCAATCCATGCCTAATTTATGTCATATACTAACATACCAAATCTCGTTGTTTTATCTGAAAAAATAAAAAAGTTACAGGGGGTGAGCCACTTTTGATACGAAGCCGGTATATTGAAAAAATAGTGATATAACAGTAGATATTATAAACAAAAATGTGTTTAGAATTTCATTTAAAATTCAAAATTCAGAAAAACATAAATAGTGTTCTATATGAAATAGACAATTTTGCTGCTTCTTGCAGTACTAAGTACCTAGCGGAAAGTGGAAAATATTTTAAAGGGAAAGTATACCTGCAGAGCATACTGAAAAAACTACGAAAGTCCATTTTTTGGTAATGTGGTTTTAATGCATAATATTTTCCGTCCTATAAAGGTACACCCTCGGGTACATCTTTTGGTATCTAAATAAACGAGAATATCGATAGCGGTCACATGGAAACAGGCGTTTAAAAATGGAAAAAACGATAAAAGTCTATGAGTAATTTGAATAATAAAACGTCTTTCTTGGACATTTATCCCCCCGTTCTTGGACACTCATCGTTTTTCTCGTGTGCTCTTCACCTGAAAACAAACTTGAAACTTGAATAATCTACAGTTCTACGAACTTGAATAATCTACAGTTTATAGCAGTTTATAGCCAGGCTGCGATGGTATATCTCTATTAATGGTTAAATTGTGCTGTCCGTATATTGCCCCTACAATTGCTGTTTAAATAATAGCTATTTTCCGATAAGTTGGAGCATGCAATGATTATGCCCTTGCCAAAAATTTCCAATCCTACAAGTTTAAAAGACATTCGACCTTAAGTAAATTGCCAGTTTTATCAAATTTATTGGAAAAGTTGGTATATAGTCAAGTTTTAAATCATTTAACTAAACATAATTTGATCCCTGATTGCCAGTCAGGATTCAGGAGTAAATATGGTACTTCTGCCGTTTTAGCTAAAATTTTGGATGATATATTAACAGAATTAGATACAGGTAAGGGTGCAAGTCTGCTTTTAGTAGATTATACTAAGGCATTTGACACCTTGGGGCATGATCTTTTACTAGCAAAGCTTCATTAT
Source organism: Sitophilus oryzae (assembly GCF_002938485.1). Classification (NCBI taxonomy): domain Eukaryota; kingdom Metazoa; phylum Arthropoda; class Insecta; order Coleoptera; family Curculionidae; genus Sitophilus; species Sitophilus oryzae. Next base: position 6,383,204 of record NW_022147434.1, on the reverse strand, counting down.
TACGGGTTTTCGGAAAATGTTGTGGAACTGGTTGGCAGTTATTTGTCTAATAGATGCCAGTGTGTAGTTCTCGATGAGGCTCAGTCGGATGCTTTACCGCTTTCTAGGGGTGTACTTTAGGGTTCCATTTTGGGACCACTCTTGTTCCTTATTTACGCCACTGATTTGAAAAATAATGTTGTGGATTGGCGAACTGCATCAATTTGCCAATGACACGCAAATATATGCAACTTACACTGCTGAAAATGCAGTAGCTGTTTACAATAATATTAATTCTGCTCTTGAGAAAATAAGTCTTCAGTTGAATCTTGGCAAAACTCAAATGATTTGTTTTGGTAGGGTACCCTTAGCAAAGGGATTATCTATTAAACTGAATAACGAAATAATCCATCCATTAAAAACTGTCAAGAATTTGGGTTTGGCTATAGATTGTGATTTGAGATTTCGAAATCATGTCAATTCGATTGTGCAGAAAAGTTAGGTATACAGCATTGAGGGGATTGTATAGGGTATAGGAACAAAAATATTATGAGTCATGCATTGAAACGTAGCCTATGTGACAGTTTGGTTCTTAGCCATGCCAACTATGCTGACATTGTCTATGGACCTTGTCTTGACGTGCACTCCTCTTCCAGAATACAGAAGATTCAAAATTCATGTGTACGTTTTATTTGTTCTCTGGATAGAGGGGAGCATATCTCACCTTGGCTTAAAGAATTGAAGTGGCTTAATATGTATGAACGCCGTATAGACACCATTATATTTAAAATCTAAATTAAAACTGCCCCAAACTGTTCATAGCAGAGACACTCGAAATATTAATCAGTTATATCTACTTCAATATAAGACCTCTTTATATCGACGATCATTTACGTATTCTGCGGTTTCGTTCTCAGTAAGTCCCTCGGTTCATTTAGATCAGGGTTCAGAGATTTATTATTCCATAATGTGAGTTGAGTATACTTTGAAACCAGCTAACTATGCCTCTCCTTGGCTCTCTCTTCATCAACACCAATACATGCCTGTTGCTTATAAGTATTAATTGTTCTCTATGTGTGTTACACTAATAGTTTTGTTAATACTTTATATCTTTTATATTTTTTTGTATTTTTGTTTATTATATTTATACATTTCATATATTAATTTAAGATAAGGTAGTAGATATTGATATTATTTGTTAGGTCATACTGTAATGGTACTCGGTTAACCAAGCAGTTATTTACTGAACTTTGCTGAGGATTATTAAAATAAAAACATATTATTATTATTATTATTATTATATCTAAATCTAATTAGTAGATCCTAGAAACTTTTAATAAACAAGTTCCATGGACAACACTGCATATAATGTACATCAAATATGGAAACTAGATATATGTAAATAAATTAGGTGACAAATGAAAATTGAAACTAATTTTGATATTTATCAATAGTGTTTTTAGTCATTTATTTAACGTAGGTATATTTGACTAGCCTGTCGTATTTTTAAGAATCTAATAAACGTTTTTTTTATAATTTTTCACACACACAATTAGAAACTATGATACACTAAATATTTTAAGATGTAATCTTAGAGATGTCCTCTATATTATATTTTATTTGCTCGTATTCTCAAACCCAATATGTGCAATACCTGTCCTGTAGTCATGAACAAATAAAAGAAAAAAAAGTTTTGTTAACTGTGTTAAATAATGTAGGTTATATAAACATACAATTATTTCATCATTTAAATATTCCTATATTGACAATTCAATTTCCGCTTAAAATTTCGGCATATCCTTTGCTATCTTTCTAGGACGACAATTATATTTTATAACGACTGTAGAATATCATAAAGAGATCCTATACAACTAATAAAAAAATAGAATCTGAAATTATACGAGTTAACACACAAATTCGTTTATATAATCATTAATCTGTATATTAACAATACGCTTATAAATTATAGTTTCATTTTGTAACCCAGGTATCATATGCTTTGTTTATATACGAATAGTATATTGGTATTAAACAAGCTCCAAATATGTATACACAAACTTTAGCCAGCCACTTACTTTCATGTTACAAAGCCTTCCAACTTGACTTTAGCCTAGCTGTTACGGTCAAAGTGTATTTGGCTTGGATGCAACTTGAATCGTATCAACCGATTTTAAATCAGTTGGTATGATCCAAGCAGCGTCCAAGTGAGACGCGAGGAGCTTCCAATATACAAATGAGGAAAACTGGCAGTGTCAACCAGGCTTTTGATGAAAAAGTTAATACGATACAAGCAGCGTACATGTGTAAAAATCAAAATTACTTACGTCAATCACCTAAATAATAAATTCTACAAAAATATACCGGTGAACTGACTTTTTAACTTAATACTGAGCAACATTTTGAATCTAGATAATTATTTTAGGCTACACCAAAAATAGTGATGTCATTTACTGATAATATTTGACACTCATTAGTTTGTTAAATGTTCAATAGCTTTTTTTAATACATTTCTTAGTAATGATATTAACAGACTTAAACATAATATTTCCATTTCTAATCTCTCTACAACTGCCATGGAATTTATTCAAGATAATCAGTGCATAAGATATGCTTTTGACATAAATAAAAGAAGCATATGCAGAAATTAAATCAAAATAATAAGTAGAAACATATGATCATTATTTTAGAGCATTTATCAATGAACAGGAGAGTGAGGACTCAATCAAAAAACTCAAAACAGAGCAAACTGGGAAGACCAATCTTCTCATTTGTATCCCGTCACTGGACTCTATTAAAATGTTGGAGGATTTCTTTTCTATTCCTACTGTGTCTTTCTTAATGCCTAATATCTCTGTTATTTTCTATACCCGACCCTCGACGCATCGTATCTTGGTGTTAGATTTTATAAGTGGACATTAATTTCCAATACAAAGCTGAAAAAATGTCACCAGCATATTGTGAAAATAAGAATAGTGATAATTATTACTGGGCCATACCAAACTCAAAACAAAAGTGAATCAAATTATTTATTAATTTTTAATTTATTAATTTCTCAACATTTCAAACTAGACTTTTTTGTCCTTCAAATCCTTCAGTTTAATAGTTGTTAGTAAGAAGGTTCACTTTATCACACAAATATGTGCACATAGTGCACACACATTTTTTTAAATGTGTTGTCAACTGTTTGGTCATTGGCATAAAAAGTAGCGGCGTATGTTTTAAATTATGATTTGGGGGTGCGCAACCCCCAAAGACAACAAAAGAAACAGAAACAACAAAAAGAAAAATATTGTCACGCGATCAAGCAGAAAAAACGTTTGGGCTATGAAATCATCAATGTGAGGCTGCAAATTAAAGGATGATATTTCATTAAAAAACTGAATTAACCGACTAGAAAAATCAGTGTCTAGGAATATTGTACACTAATGTCAATTTTGTAGTTGAAAATCAGGAGTCTCAATCCGACGCTGATAAATCCAATCGTGAGCTACGAGTGTATGAATTCTAATAATGTACACACGGGTCCGATTAATATATCGAAATTCGTTAGAGTGTCACAAGGAACAAAGGGCGCAGGCGGCAAAGGTTTGTCCAATAAGATCTAATAATATTGGCGATCAGCAGTGAACGAAGCGATCAGGCGTCGAGGTAAATAAACCAGCCTGATGACTGAATTTCATATAAAGTTAACAATCATTATTTGCCTGAATGGTATAAAAAATAATTTCAGTTTTATCGAAAAGTATAATATATTTTTGGTTTAGTTTCTTTGACCTATATAGGGTCTATACATATATTTTTTTTCTTTTTATTCTTGGCTTTAGGTCGTTGGGGTTTTAAAGATGTTACTAGATTTCGTTTATAATTTTATTTTCATTACCGCGTCTTTGTTTTTTTGTATCTCCACCATTTCATAAAATTCTCTCTTTTTTTGGTGATTTTCTGTTTTTAAAATTTTGGTTTTGTTAAAATAGAATGTATTGTTTTCTGTTGACACATGATTTGTGAGGGCGGTTACATTTTTTTATCGTACTTGTGCCCTTTCAGTCTATTTTACTAACCATTGAAAAGTTTGTCCTATGTAAACTTGGACGTAGTTCGAACATGGAATTTCATATTATATAACAATCTTCTTTTGTTTAAGGGTGCATTTTAGTTTAGAGAAATTATTAGCTAACAAGGTATGTGATTTATGACAAATCGTTATGTTATACTTTTTGTGTAACCCTTGTAATTGCTGGGGCAACCCATTTATGAAGTGGGAGCAATATAACGTGTAACTTTTTCATTCATTTTATTTCCCATTGGATTTTGATTGTTTTTGGAGTCTATTTTTAAATATTTTGTTTATTAGTTTTTGTGAAGAGTTATTTTTTTCAATGCGTTTTTTGCTTTTTTGTATTTCAGCATCTCTATATTCTCGGTCGGATAGACAAATTGATCTGTCCGCAAAGCCAATAACCGATCATTTTTGGTTAGCTGGATGGTTGGATAAATAATTGAGATATCTTGAAGACCAGGTCTTCTTTGTAACTATTCGGTTTATATGATTTGATTGGTATGATGCAAAGTAATATCTAAAAAGTATTTTTTTTATCGTTCTTTATTTCTGACGTAAATTGAATATGTTTATTATAGGAATTACATTTTTCTTCTATATAACTATTTGTTTCTTTTGGTATGGGTGTTAGACAGTCATCAACATACCGATAAAAAAATTTTGAAAACCCCAACGACCTAAAGCCAAGAATCAAAAGAAAAAAAAAAGTATAATATTAAGCCTAAGATAATAATAGGTATGCTTCAAAAAACTATACTTACTGACGTCAACGTGCATGAAAATCAGTTCGGAAAAATTCATACCCGTCGTCGCACCTTTAACCAAATAATACTATTCGTCGCCGACACTTTGCGTACTCTCGCTGAACTACAATGGTGTACGGTAGGTAATTATTCCGGGCCACACCAAAAACCGTGATATCACTTTTCAGTCTCTTCCGTGAGAGAATCCCCGATCTTAGTCGCGCAACGTCGGCCGTCCATTCATCCGGCGAAAGATCACTTAACAATGTTTACTCGCGAGTCGGCCGATGCAAAGAAGAAGTGAAAGTCCTCCTCTTACTCCCTGGGGCCTAGCGGTGAGATTTATAACAATATTTGTCTCGTGGCGACTGATATAAAACTTACGCGAGCCTTATTGCGGGAGATTGCGGTTCTCGGAAAAAGGCTGGGCGAGGAAATTTCACCTATACACGACGCACGGTGGTTTTTTTGCTAAATTAACGAGGGAGGGGCTCTCATCAAAGTAACAGCCATAGTCAGAAATGCCACATGATGAAAAAGTTTGATGGTCAAAACATAAAAAGAAGGAAAATATGCTTTCCTACAAGAAAAAAGTTGACTGTACCGTACATGAACCTAGATCGTACCTTTTTAAAATTTGGTTTATAATTGCAATGACGAGACACCTTGTGGTATATTTAGTAAGCCCAATAATACCTGACATCTTTTAAAAATAGCACGAATGCTTGTGGAAAAAAATAATGTTCTAGGTATCTGTACCCTAATATTTCGAAGACGTATCGCATGTGGGGAAATGGACCAAGCGTTTCATACCTAATGTAAGACCCTGGATCAAAAGAACATATATGGTGAGGTAAATTACTTCCTCACACAAATCCTATCAGGCCATGGGTGCTTTGAAACATATTTCTATCGGTTCAAATTAACTAACACACGAAAATGTTACTACTGCGTCACGTGGATGATGCGGAGCACACCTTTTTTGAGTGGAGCGACGAACGATTAGCTCTCGAACATCTGGTGGGAGGGAGAGTGACAACGGACAGCATTGTCCCCCGTATGCTGGAATCTGAAGGGGTCTGGAGCGTCCTATGTGACACGGCTGCGAGTATTTTAAGGTCCAAAGAAGAGCAAAGAAAATACCTGCAACAATCAGATGGTTCCATCAATAGGTGGTTCCATCACTCTTCTATCAGCAGTTGAGGCGTCAAGCTGCAAAACCTGTCTTATCCGTTTTTTTAAATGGCCTAATGACATATATAAATAATGGGGACCTTGAAATCTACATAAACATAATCCCAAACTGCAGTAAAAGTCGCCTGTTCCTATATAAAATTCACTACAAATGACTTTACTGCAGCAAAATCCGTCTTATCCACTTATATTTGCTTTTTATTGTCATTATTGTTAGAAATCCCGCATTTTTTCATAAGCTTTTTACACAAGTATAATATTACTACTGACGTCTTTTCAAATCCTTACTTAATTTTAATAAAATATTATATTTAATAAATCAAGTTAGGATGCAAATAACATATGATCGAAACAAAAAAACCGCGTCCAGTTGGCTAGGAAATGACGATGGATGACATTTCCCATATAAAATTACATAATATAAATAATTGTATCAAAACCCGCAATATGCATCATACTGCAACAAAACCAGCCTTATCCGAATTATTTTTGTGTTTCTTATGTTTAAAAATTAAATATTAATTTTTATTTCTAAAAAACGGGATATAAAACAATAATTCCACTCAATGGACAGTTTTTTTCTAAATTAACGTTTCAAACATTCTCTAAAACAGATTTTGCTTATTATCTCGAAGCAACGTTTTATTATGTTTTTCAAAAGATAAAAAAATTTAAAATTAAACTTTCGTAATGATATAAATTGTACAATAAAAAGTATGGAACTGCTACGGAACGGAAACTTACGTATAGCGTCAATACAATAAAAAATACGGAACTGATATGGAATGGATATGGAATGGAAACGGAAGGTATACTGAGAATCAACCTTAAGACGGGTTTTGCAACTTGACGCCTTAGTTGGTCTTCGCAAGGTGGTAAAAATCTCACACTACCTGAGCCTAACAACGCACAGGTGTATTTGGAAGATTTTTTTTCCCTTGCAGATTGAGGAAATGTAATTGATAATATGTTTTTTTTTTCTCAAAATAGAGATTATTTGCTTACATTCCACATTCCACATGGTCAAACATCACCTTACTTCTAAAAAAACTACTAATAATTTATTTTTTCTACAGCTAGGATATAAGTATATTCAGTATGGTCTCGACTCAGTATGGTTGCTCATAGACTCAGAACCCTTCTGGGGCTTTGGAAATGCAGTCACAAGAACGGCCACGGAACGATGGGTGGCTAACAAATCTCTAGAATTGTGGAGAAATTCACCAAGGCAGAGACAGGCCAAAAGTTCATAGTGGAACATTCGCGAAAATTCACGGCACACCTGATAAGCAAAGACAGAAAGAAGGACAGGCTTAGAGCATTGTAAGCTGAATCGGCATCTAAAGCTAATGGGATTGACGGACGAAGCCATGTGCAGGTTCTGTCAATCTAAAGAAGAAACGACAGAACACGTTTTATGGTGGTGTGACAGCCTGGCAAATGTGCGATTCTCGGTAATAGGCAATGATAGACAATTGTCAGAGGGCGACATGGAGAGTTCAGACTCCAAGTTGCTAGACTTTGTGAAAAGGATTATTGATCGGAAGAGGACCACAATAAAGCTGGAAAGGTTGCAGTAGATCAGGCCTATAGTTACCTCGGAGAATCTATCTATGGTTGTTCAATTTGTACCAGTATGATTTAAGAAAGTCGCAAGTTTAATAGAGAAATCTTACAGCAGTGCTGGAAGTGTAGTATTTGTTGTGTAAGCAGATATGTTTACACATATACTGATTTAAGGTACAAGATGACCTGCAAACTGAACTGACAGTAGTGATTATCAAATAACTAGGCAATAACGTATAAAGTAGATAAAAGCGTGGACGTAGGTAGGTTTTTTTGTGTGTGTGTGACTTCTTTTAACTTCATTTTAAAAGTAATCTACGAGGGATCTCGCAAAAGTTTTCAAATTCATTTTTTGCAAACATCTGGCGACATTTTCACGGCATCTTTTCTTGTCGTCGAAAAAGAAGTGACCGAAAATAAATGAATGAATACATCAATCAATCCTAATTTATGTTATAGGTATGTTAACATACCATATCTCATTTTTTTATCTCAAAACAAAATAAAAAAGTTATGAGGGTGAGCCACTTTTGAAACGCACCCGGTATAGAGCTAAAAATAAGTAAATTTCGTTGAAATTGAAACTACGTAATGGCTTTTAGACATCACTGAAGATATTTGCAGTGTTTGCTCTGTATCTCTATTCTCTAGTGATTCTATTTTTTTGACAAAATATAATTCGAAACTGATTGTATTTAAGTACATTTTGCAACTATTGCTTCATACTTCAAATTTCCGTTTTAATTTAAATACGATTATGTAATTCAATATTAGTTTAAACGCGATTTTTGAAAGATTAAACCAAATAAAATGTAAAATACATAAAATTGAATTATTCGTAACGCTACCGTATTTAATTTAGTTTTGTAACAAAAGGAAATTATTAATACGGAATTTGGTGGTACTGTGCCTATTACCTGACATAATTCTTTATTTTTGCGGTAAGCCAATCAGATTTTTATTGAATTCATGATCAGTTGGGCGTTAATGATAATTAAAATACACATAATGATCAAAGTTTTATCACCATACATGGATGAATACTGGACGTGAGTTTACTTCGACTAATTTTCTTGAGTAGTTTTAATTAAGTACTGTAATTGTGTACTGTGTAATTCTAACACGGTTAGCGACACGCGTCCTATATTAAAAGTAAAGTGTTTTGGTGAATTGTTGTGAATTAGTGTTTTATTTTGCTAATAGCAGAATGTACAATTAAAAAAGTACCACTGACATTTCTTTATGTTTAATAGTCCTTCAACAGCTATAAGCTCACAAACTATTTAGTTAAACTATTCCACATAGAATAATGTGAATAACCCTGTATACAGTATATTTAACATTTTGAAAATGTTTAGTCATTATAGTAGCAGTCAATGACAAAAGATATTAGATTAAATTAGATTTATTTGAGGTGGCTATGGCCCTCTTCCACTGCGACCTTTTCAGATCTATTGTGGTTCTCTTCTGAACCTTAGATTCCATTCTCTAGTCCTATCCTTTTCCAAAATTTTAGCAACTTGGATACTAATAATAACTTGGATATAATAATAATACTAATAACTCTCCATACAGCTCTTTGTCAATGGCCTATAATTGCAATACAAAAGTACAAAGAACCGGCCATTTGCCAGGCTGTTGTACCGAACTAAAATGTGTTCTCTCGTTTCTTCTTCAGATTCACAAAATCTGCACATGGCTTCGTCCGTCCCTTCCATCAGCTTTAGTTACTTTATGAATATATGGTTTTAGATGCCACTATAGATAGCCGTCATAGATACCACTTAAGATAGCACCATCTTACAATAACCTAATAGTAGACCCACTACAGCTTTGACTATCTTTCTTTTTTTTTGTTCATCAGGCCTGCCGTGAATTTTGGCGAATGTTCTACTGATGAACTTTTTCGCCTGTCTCTGCCCTTGTAAATTTCTTCAGCATTCTAGAGATTTGATGATCACTCACCGTTTTGTGGTTTCACCCACATGTCAATCACAGTAACCATCTTATTTGCCGTTTTGCGAAAATAACAATTCTGGTCAGGCTATATTATAATCAATTTGCCCAAATTTTGTCTAACCTATAAAATTTTTCATGTATCGCCAAGTCTAGCACAGCCGTACCATCCTTTTCTCAAAGCTATTAACGGCATTTTTGACCACCCTGTAACTTCGTTGTGGATAGAGCAAGAATATTAATTTTCACTGCACAAGAAGATATACTATAAAAGCTGGCTAGGTTACCAAAAATCTAGTAATTATACCTCATAGTTTATGAATTATCCCTTGTCAAATTTCTTTAATTTCGACATTGACTCACTGACAGATCATCAAGATCCTAAGGTATTTCTAGATGAGTCAAAAACTGCAAATTTCGAATTTTAGGTAGCTTTAAGTTTATAAAGCAGAAACAATGAGAAATCTCCAAATATCCTTACGGATTAAAAGTTAGCTGTCTAGCCGCTACCTGTAACTGACTTTCCAGTCGGGAAAAAGGCAGGAAACTAGAATTAATCAAAGCGGGTTTCTTCTGATTTTATTTGTATATGAATGTACCAACAATAATTCAAGGATTATGCATTTTTTCTAGTCAAACTTCTTTAACTTCGCAAGTCATCAAAATTCTAAGATACTTCTAAATGTGTCACTAACTTCAAATTTCGAATTTTAGGTAGCTTTAAGCTTATAATGGAAGGAAAAAACGAAAAACCTCAAAATATCCTTACGAATCAAAATTCAGCTGTCTAGCCGCTACCGGTAACCGACTTTCCGGCGATGGTAATAGGAGAACCGGTGATAGGATTGTTTTAAAAATTTGGATTTTTATACAAAGCGAAATATAAAGGCATTTGCTCCATCTATCTAAAATATTTTCAGCGTTACAGCGTTGCCGGATCATTTGAAAAGTGGTAGCATTTTTGTTATTTTAAATGGAACACGCAGTATATTATTACATTTTTGGAAACTACTCCCAAATATCATAATTTTTTTTATTATACTAACCTATATATTTCTTATAGTTCTCGAGATAATAAATAAAATATGTGTAAAATTGACAAAAACATGATTTTGAATAAGCAATAGTAAAATCATAAATTGAACATTTTTAAAGTTGATATTTAGGTTATAACGAAAGTCGGAAACACAAGTCGTTACACACAGGAAACTAACTCTAGTTACATTATATATAATATATATATATATATATATATATATATATATATATATATATATATATATATATATATATATATATATATATATATATATATATATATATATATATATATATATATATATATATTTGATATTATCTGACTATACGATAATTCAAAGTTATAATGAATTATCGCTAGTCAAACTTCTTTAATATTATTTTGAATGGTATATTTACCCGAGAAAAAAAATAGGAGGATAATCTTCAAAAAAAACTTCAAATAGAAATGAGATCCCATCAAAAATATAGAATGTAAAAAAAATGCCAAGTCTCGCAACACAATTCTTCCACTATAAAAAGTTGTGAGATCTCATGTAAAGCCAAGTCAGTTTAATTTATTTGTCTCTCTTTAAGCATCTATTCAACAATTTTGTTATAAATTGTTAGTATCAATATTAGTCATTTTTATTTCTGTGATCCATAATGACTTCGCAATTGCAGGATATGATATTCTATTCTAATTAATAAAAACTTTATTTTTAAGGGCACTGTTTAGATTTACTTAGTAATCGAGATGGTAGATTATTCTTTTATAATTATGGTGCTGTGCAATTATTGCCAAGTCATTATAATAATTATTACAGAAATAAAAATGACTAATATTGCTACTAACAATTTATAACAAAACTGTTGAATAGGTGCTTAAAGAGACTTAGTTTTACATAAGATCTCACAACTTTTCATTGTGGAAGAATTGTGTTGCGAGACTTGTCATTTTTTACATTCTATGGTTTTGATGGAATTACAATATACTTACGCTTTCGTTAGTTTATTTTATAGAGGTTTCTAAGAAAGCAATTTTCAGTTTCAACAAAAGATATAGTTGTTACACGAAATTGGTTAATTATCAAATAAATCAATAGCACTTTTTTGTTCTTTCAACGTGAACATAAACAAGTCAAATCTGTGTCTATATGGAGGCAATTACTGCTAAATACAACGTATCCATTTTGCAGCGTAACATTAGAAACACGGCGGCACAAGCTAAAATGGCTATTAAGGCCGTATATACGCATACATTAAGAAAGTTAAGTGTCGAACCGTAAATGGAAAATCAACATTGGCAAGGTCATCGACAACCAGATGAAAATAATCTTTGAAGATAGCACCAAACTGCATTGCGGCCGCGGTTACTTCATGGGTAAACGCACTTGCTGAATAGGCTACGCTAGACCATCTCTCAGTTTTAGATTATTTTAGTTTATAATTAAAATTAACTATAGCGGCGATGATATCGGAATTTAATTTCCTCACGTGATACAATAATAAATAGAACTCTATATTTTTAATTCGAGTTGGCAAATGATAACATTTATACGCGTAGGTATACCTATCTTCTGTTTCTCTTTTATATGAATTGATGCAGCGGAATAATTTAAATTTTTCTTTATACACATTTTTTTTCTTTATTGTTTATGTTTTTGGTAAACAATAATAATTTATACCTTAGGGTAAAAACATAAATGTTTTGATGCATACATTTGTTCTAGAATGTATAGGCTTGGTGCATTTCAGTTGATTTCAACAAATTCCGACCGCCGCGCAGTCTACGGCAGAAATCAGAAATTATCAATATATAGTTCATGTCAATCGAATTAAAATAATATTGAAATCGGGCTCAAAATTGTCATAATATTAAAGTATTTTAGTTTTTTGCTGGGGCAGTTATTGAGACTATAAAACACTCAGGTACGAGGTTTGTGTGATGTAACGCTGTTTCGGGTAGTAAAAAATAAGTGAAAAACAATTCGAACTAGGCGTCTTGTTGTGTTATGACAATTTCAAATGTTAATAAAATTGACCAAAAAAATGTTAACGCGTAAAGGAGGGCGTTGTTGGGTGCAATAACATTCAATAACTCAACTTTCCCGGATATTCAACACTCCCGAAACAACATTTTATTGCTGCATAATTTCTTACATCGATTTGATCAATAGTTAAAATGGATTCAAGCAGTTCGACGAAACAAGTGATTATACAAAGTGCTCATTACATAATCGAAAAATATACATATTATACTATGAGAGGATGAAATATAATTTGTGCAATATTAATGGTATACTTTTTTAATTCACTAGTGATTAAATATTTTATGAATATCTTCTAAAAGTATAATTACGTACATTTAAAAAATTTCGTTAGAGCCGAAATAGCTCCAATTATGCCCCAACTAGCAAAACCCGTGATAAAACTATGTTCGCTACAGTAGTTGAACTCATCTAATTTTTTTTAACTGGAATAATAAATTATAATGCAAGTTAGACTTTCTGAAGATATCAAAATATTTAGCTTTTTATTTTTTTGTTTAGAATTTCCACAAATTATACTTTCTAACACTTTTAGAATAATTATATTACTAATTTTTTCGTTTACTCTCCACTTAAACCCGTCTATTTGTATGTATTCTTTATTTACGATATTCTCCGGTGGGGGCAGCACCGGCGGAGAATGCACCAAGCCTATAATCGTCACTAGGGCGAAGTGAATGGCAAGCATCGCGGCGAGATGAAACGTTCCAATATGTTTTTACCCTTAGAGAGAGAGAGAGAGAGAACAGGGTGTCCCATTTTAGGTTGAAATAATACGGTATCTTCGTTATTAGTAAAGATAACAGAGTTACAGAGCTACAGAGTACTTTTGAAAGCTTTGCAATTTTGCACACACCTCGTATCTCAGTTAATTGTGAAAGGTATTGAAGAAGTGAAAAATATTTCAAGTAGAACTTTTTTCGAAGAATACAGTAGCGTAGGCTCTTTTTTGTCGTAAAAGGATATCGGATATATGAACTAACGTTATGTTTTCATGGAATATCCTGTATATTTATAAATCATTTGATTCGATGTGCTACGAGTTTCTCAAAAATATACAGGGTTGTTCACCACATACGACACGGAGTATTGTAGCTAAACGATGAGATTTTTACAAATTGTAAGTTTGGGGTTCGTTGAAGGACTATTAGAGCTACAATTTAAAAAGATTTTTACAAGATACAGAGTGTCCCAAATAAATAAAAAATATCAAAGTTGTATTTTTTTAAATGGAACACCCTGTATATTATTACATTTTTAGTTTCTACGATTAAAATAAAGGTAAAAATTTGATTAAGGTTTATTATACTTAAACCTTACCGTTTTTGAAATATTTTCAATTTTGTGAAATTGCAGTAAAATTTTAAAGCTTCATTTCTCCAAGGGTATCAATGTTTTAATACTAAATATTTAATGAAGTTAATTTACTGATCAGTTATTGTGTTGCAATAATAAAAATAATACTACCTTATACAGAGTGTCTAAAAATTTATTTTAAATAATTATTAGCTTCAAACGGCAATAACTTTTTAATTTAAATAGAATGCCCTGTATATTTTAGGAGAATCAGATGCACAATTAAATTGTCTATCAAATTGTATTATGCCATTTTTTATCTATCCCTTCAAGTTTTCGTAGAAAATGCATTTTCTTATAATTTAGACTTCATTTATCAATATATCCATGGAATATTGACATTTTAGATTGTTTTTAAAGCAGCAAATGTACAAAATGTACAGACTAGTAATATTATCGTTTTTAGCAAAACGATAATATTACTAGCCCATTTGTATGCAAAAAGAAAACTATTTAAATCTTTATCAAAGAGTATACCATTAATTAAATATAACACCATTATTTCCGCCCATATACTAATTAATTACATACTTAATTGTGTTCGTTAATAAATTATTATAAATAAATGTGGATTTGAGTCAGAAATCAATATAATAATAAGTTATCAAATTAAAGTCTCTGTTGTTATAAATAAGCATTTATTAAAAAATGAAATATCATTTTTAAGGTGTTACTTTTTATCACACTGTCTAATGCCCATACAAAATTCAGTTTTTTAGTATTTGGAGCAATTATTATGTAATGTAGTTTGAATACTGGAATCATATTAATTGGTCCTCTTTAACAAATATTTAAACAGTTTTTTTTTTATTTTTTAATGAAATAACCGAATTATATCTACAATATTAGTATCTGTACTCTTTAAAAATTTGGTACATCTTTAAAAATAATCTAAAATGTCAATAGTCCATGGGTATATTGATAAATAAATTCTAAATTACAAGAAAATGCATTTTCTACGGAAACTTAAAGAGATAGGTAAAAAATGGTATAATATAATTTGATAGACAATTAAATTGTGCATCTGATTCTCGTAAAATATACAGGGTGTTCCATTTAAATTAAACAAGTTATTGCCGTTTGAAGCTAATAATTATTTAAAATAAATTTTTAGACACTCTGTATAAGGTAGTATTATTTTTATTATTGCAACACAATAACTGATCAGTAAATTAACTTCATTAAATATTTAGTATTAAAAACATTGATACCCTTGGAGAAATGAAGCTTTAAAATTTTTACTGCAATTTCACAAAATTGAAAATATTTCAAAAACGGTAAGGTTTAAGTATAATAAACCTTAATCAAATTTACCTTTATTTTAATCGTAGAAACTAAAAATGTAATAATATACAGGGTGTTCCATTTAAAAAAATACAACTTTGATATTTTTTATTTATTTGGGACACTCTGTATCTTGTAAAAATCTTTTTAAATTGTAGCTCTAATAGTCCTTCAACGAACCCCAAACTTACAATTTGTAAAAATCTCATCGTTTAGCTACAATACTCCGTGTCGTATGTGGTGGACAACCCTGTATAACATCTTTATTTATTTTCACTATTTATAGCAACATTTAAAAGTTTTCTTTAAAAGGTCGTTTTTAATAAAAAAAAACGACCTTTAACAGCCTACTAATAAGTAGGCCGTGATTGATAATACAAGAAACAAAAGAATTATTAAAACTATACTGCTGTTTGTGCCGGGAGGAGCATAACGGAAGTCACCCGTTACCTTAATGCTACCGAATGGTTATAAACAGTTAACAGTCCAACTTTTCCATCCCTAGGGATAGGATCTCAGAGTGAGTGGTATCAAAACAGCAATACTCCTTATAATTCGAGTTCGACAAGCGGTCGCACTCGCCACTTCAACCAACCATGCTGCTGTCTGTCTCTTGATTTATTTTTTGGAACACTATTAATTCTTTATACATATGACAGGCAAACCAATCAGCTTACCGCTATTTGTAAATATTGGAAGCTATCCTGCTAAAAAATTTTGAGGATACTCCTTTAGCTAATTTATGTGAAATATACATTCAGCAAAATGGGGATTCCCGAGGGGTGTCTCACTATTGGAATTACATGTACATTTTCTTGGCAGTCGCTGGCAGTCATTGGCAGTCTGACGGCAGTCGTTTATAATACTTACATGGCAGTCCTAGCCCTCTCGGGTTTCCACTCACAACTCTGAAAATACTAGAATGTTTAAATTACTATGTTCCAAATCCATGTATACAAAAAAAGAGGAACATTTTTAACATTTCAATTAATATCTGATATAGATTTTCTATTTTTTGTGAGTGGTAGGTCAGTGTTATAGGATTAATATTTGAAGTAAATATTTGAAAAGGTCCAATGGTTCAGTGGTTTAAAAACAATTAAAAAGGAAAGTGTTCTCCAAATACATTTTTGATATTGTGTATGAATATTTAAGTAAATACCATTTTGATTTCTTTACTAATAAAAAAAGATCTGCCTACTAATAAAAAATTACCTTTTATTGAAAACTTTTAAATTATAGTCCATATTTCCGAAAAGATTTTTGCATACAAGAACATCTGACGGCTCTGTATTCTATAGAAAAACTTCACTACAAACATTTTTCACCTTTTCGATACCGTTCACAATAGCGGAGATGTGAGAAAAACAAAAATAGAGGTGTCCCAAATCGCAAAATTTTCAAAAATGCCCTGGATCTCAGAAAAGAAGAGGGTTGTGAAAATTTTGTTTACAATATTTTCCATTTGACAAAGAGTACGATAAGTTTATACATACATCATCCTCCTATCTCCTCTAATCCTGCTATCTCCACTAATAACGGAGATACCATATGATTTCAACCAAAATAGGATAGAATGTATTGTATAATACTGTTCCACCTATATTCCTTTAGTATATGTTTTGATAAAATAAAATACACATCAAAGATCAGAAGAATACTAAAGGAAAACAAACTTCATGGTCGTATTCAAATCTATAATACATATTACTCTACAAAATCAAACTAGAAGGGTCCATGTCAAAGAAAAGTATTGAAAAAACCACATATTTCATGTTAGTGTGGTGCGAATAAACAAAAAAAGCACAGGTTTTAAAATAAAAGAACAGAATTAGAGAAAAATATAGAACTACGAGAGTCTTCAAAATTGGGCATAGCCGATCTCACGTTAACCATCAAAACCGCACAAATTGGTTAGTAAAAACCTACGGGAACAAAAGTATATGCTGCAGCTACAAACGTTAAATAGGTACATCTTAAGGCATAGTAGAATAGAACTATCAAATATATCATAACTGAAACAGGGACTCGCTATTTAAATTTGCACTAATGGTTCGGAAAGTCCGAAATCAGAATTTTGCTAAAAACGTAGAAAATATTTACAAAACATTTTGGCATCATAGGTCCTAGAATATACTGCTTTATTCTACAATAAAACTAAGACTATCTATTTCTATTGTTTCGTATTAATTTTTAAATTGCCATTATAGACAGCCATTAATTATTCTATAAGTATTAAATTATCAAAAAATATTCAACTGCTTTTATACTTTTTAATGCGAGGGCTTATCTAATTTGAATCCTGCTACTCACTTCCCCATTACCAAAAGTTAAAAACAGGTTATGAGAATCAAACACCATTAAAAAATATTTTGAATTAAAATCAAGTTAATACATAATATCTATTGATTATTACAAATTAATTAAGATATCTGCTGACTGGTTAGTTTTTTAGGCCCAAAAATAAAAACTATAAATTGGAGCATATTTGACTGAGAAATAGTTTAAAAATATGCAAAAATTCTGAAAATTTAGGGACTATATTTCTAAAATTCTTCTAATTTTGGAATAGTTACTAAAACGAATATTGAACATATAGTTTTAGAATGATATAATGGTGACGTACTTACTCGATAATTGTAATTTCCAAATTTGAACCAAAACAGAGATCTGTCTTAAAACACTTGTAAAAATCGACTAATTTACCTTTGCCTGTGACTATACTAAGCTAAAGAGATTCCATGAACCAGTTTCAGCGTAATATTCTCAAACCTACATACCACTTTCTACCCACATTGAAAATTCTTTTATCGTTATTGGTTGACACAACTGGACAAATGATATCGAAGTCGCAATTAAGACGATTTTGTAAAAGAAAAACAGGACGATTATTTGTCTTTTTGAAAATAACGCACGTGTGAACTATTATGGAAAACTTGGTAAAGTGCTGTTACATTAGTTCTTTCACAACCATTTCTGGAATAGTTTAATTGTAGTTTCTTTACATATATTCCCCCTCTTATTTGTGAGTTTTTCCCCAATTTTCTTTTTTTGCCCATTTTCAGTAAATACCAGAAAATTTAAAAACTATATTTTTTTTTCTCTTCTTTAATTTTATTTAAAAAATTCCAATACTTATCACAGTGATGAAAAGATTATAAAAATTGTATTTTATTTTTAATCTTCGATTACTTTAAGCAAAAATTACGATAGGCAATTAATCTAATTACATTAAAGAGAGATTATCTATCTGACAGGAATATATTGAGAAATTAAGAACATGACATTTTGACATTAAAACTCACAATTAGAAAAATTCTAAAATATTGTAATGGATCCTTTTACCACTTATTTCTGTAATTATGTGGGTGGATATTTCGTAAAAGATCTATGGTTTATTGTTCGCAATACCAATCAGAATAAACCTATTAAATATATCACGGACTTAGACACGTTTTATATAATTCCTCTAATCAGCTTTAATCACCCCATATTATTTCTTGCAATATTACAAATCATTCATGAGTTATGTAATTATAAAAGTTACCGACGATATTAAAAAAAATATATCCTATATTTTTTATCACTGTCTGTTAGTACCCAGCCAGCCGAGTTACCGATTATTTGCATGGAACTTACGTACATACCTAATGGATATTCGCTTATCCAATGTTATAATATAAGAACCTAAGTCCTTATACACGGTGAGTCTGAAATAAGTGAAAGTATTTTTACGGGTAGTATATTTGTAATAACCCCAATATTCAAGGGATTCAAACCAAAATCGGGAATATAATTAAAATTACCAGAATAATAACTCTGGTGAAACTTAAGAAATATATTAAAACCCACAGCATAATATTAAATACCAGCTGCTCATCTTCCATTGTTTTTGGATATCAGCATATTACCTGCTGCACATTTGAACGAAGCTATTTTGAATGCAGCTCAAAACTGAAATATTACAATACCTAATGGATATTCGCTTACCCGATGTTATATAGGGTGAGTCTTAAATAAGTGCAAATTTTCAGGGCTGGTATTCAGAGTGTCCCAGGCTGAGCGTGCATTAGAAGTTTCTAGAGAACCACAATATCTAGATCGGAGATTTTTTGCACATCATTGTTTTGCAACGAGATCTATCGATTAAAAATATTTTCAATATGGCGGCACTTTCGGAGATACCGGAAGTTGACAGCAACTTTCTTATTTTAATTGGGTGCCCCCATTTTTTATTACATACTCTGTTCTTTTTATTATATTCTCTCTTTTTTATTACGTTCTCTGTAAAATTCTATGAATATTGATGTTAAACACTCTATATCTAACATTAACCGTTTTTGAGAAAAAAAAATATTTATAATTTTTGGACGAAAAAAGCTACCTGTCAAAAAAATTGTATAGCCTAAAAATGAAATTTAGTGATTACCACAGCCACTGTGACATAAAGAGAAGACATGTGGCTATCTATTTCAAAAATTAAATTGTTCAAATGTCATATAATAATGGCGGTAGCTGTCATGGAATTGAGCGATTAAAAAATTATCATAAATCATTTTTTTTCAAATGGAGACCCACTTTTTTTATTTCACTGATGAAAAGGTTTTTCAATTCGTTACTTTTTAACTATACATATTCCTATACCTAAAATAAATCGTTTTTTAAGCTATTTAAGATTTAATTTGAAAACGTATATTTTTCTTCATTTTACCTAGCTTTCTTTGACATTAAGTGTCAAACGGTCAGACAATTTATTTCCGTCTGTCAGAAAACGAATCATTTGAATTTCCTATATTATAAGTACTGCCTGCCTAAGAGTTTAAAAAGTGTATTTATAAAAATATAGTTGTTCGGTTTGGTTTGGTAAAAATATATCTCGTATTTTCGCTCTTTAGTAATATCAAAGAAGTAATATCTAATAGTTGATATTATTAATAATATTCCGTATGATCTAAAAAAAAACAGTGCTAAGTTGGCTCGGAAATGATGCTGCTTTTTGAATAAAGCCTCACAATATGATATGGCCAGATCTATTGTTTTACATCATTTGACGTTTAAAGTCATAGGCTACTGGTTAAAACCAAGAAAAATATACGCTTTAAAACTAAATCTTAAATAACTTAAAAACGATTTATTTTAGGTATAGGAACATGTATAGTCAAAAAGTAACGAATTGAAAAACCTTTTCACTTGTGAAATAAAAAAATGGGTTTCCATTTGAAAAAAATGATTTGTGATAATATTTTAATCGCTCAATTCTATGACAGCTGCGGCCATTATTAAATGACATTCGAACAATTTAATTTTTTAAATAGATAGCCACGTGTTTTCTCTTTATGGCACAGTGGCTGTGGTAATCACTAAATTTGACGTTTAGGGTATACAAATATTTTTGACAGGCAGTTTTTTTCGTTTAAAAATTTTAAATATTTTTTTTCTCAAAAACGGTCAATGTTAGGTATCGAGTGTTTGGTTTGGTTGGAAAAATTGAATTTTTTTAGTTAGTAAATATGGCAACATAATACTAATTTATATACTAGTAAAATAACTAGGTTACTTTGGACTGATTTGAAAAACGGTAAAGAGGAAATATGATTCTTTTATCGATATATACCAGCCCTGAAAATATTTGCACTTATTTGTATTTTGTAACTCACCCTACGTATAATATCGGATAAGCGAATATCCATTAGATATAGTAATATTTTAGTTTTGAGCTGCATTCAAAATAGCTTCGTTTCAAAAAAATATCGAAACCGGTGCTCTGACTACTGGTAATGCGTGCGAGAACAGAGATGAGAATATGCGCAGCAGGTAATATGCAGATATCCAAAAACAAGGGAAGATCAGCCAGACGCGGTTTTAGGGGAGGGGTCATGGGGGTAATTACCCCCCCCCCCACCGACCAAACTTCAAAAAAATAAGTTTTTAAGACGTAAAAAATAGTTTTTTTTTTGCGTGAAACAAATAGTTTTGCACGCAAACATATGTGTTTACATGTAAAAAACTATTTTTTACATGTAAAAAACTAGTTTGTTTCACGTAAAAAATATATTTTTTAATTTATTACTTTTTCAACATTTTAAACTACATTTTTTCAAATATATCCTTCAAATACTTCAATTTAATAGCTCTTAGTAAGACGTTTCACTTCAAATATATGCACGTAGTGCACACACATTTTTTTTTTATTTAAAATTACCCCCCCCCCCAGAATTTTTTTCAAAAACCGCCCTTGAGATCAGCAGCTGGTATTGAATATTATCGTCGATTGAACGAATATGTTCTCAATTCTTTCAATCAGCGATATTATGTTGTAGGTTTTTTTTATTTCTCTAAATTCTCTCGCCAGGCTGTTATCTTTATTTCATTATAGCGCTAAACGAGATTAAAATATATTATAATTAATATGGGGGTTATTACATACTAATAGTTATCTTAATTTTATAATCATTGTAACACGTTTTCGCACAGGGTGGAAATATGAACAGTAGCAAACGGGAATATATTTTTAACAAAAAATACTATCAAGATGATCTCAAAGAATTTTATTGAAATATTAGAGAGTAACCCAAAGTGATTTACTTTTTGATTTACGTCGTATTTTGCCCCCCTTAAAGGGTGGTCCCAACTCAATTTATTTCCCGCTTTTGGTCCCGCTCCCAATTTATTTCAATATGAACACACCTATTTTGTATAACACATCGTTGAAAAGCTCGTTGTTTACTCATTCTATGTCTTTATTTTTTTTTAACTAGTAACGTTATCAAGTTCACACTTGATAACAGTTAGTGATACATTTGACCGTTGCATAAGTAAAAATTATGTCTAATGATTCCTCGAAAGGGACTTTGAGGTAAAAAAAAATTACGTCAAAACTGACAAATTTGTCTGAAAGATCTAATTCTACGTATTTAAGTGTCTCTACAAAGTGTTTAGGGTACTTGGACAAATAAAGATGTTTTTCCTACCCATGCAATGGTTGGGTTGGACAATTTTGAAGTCTGGGAATATACCCCACTGAAAAAAGTGCAAATTTAAAGAGGCTCCATCTATTCATATCTAGCAATAATAAAATCTTTAGCAATCTAAGTATGAAAATTTCAACAATATGGCAATCACTCATAAAACGCACCAATGCGGGTATTCTCTGTGGATAACCCTTTGCAGCCAACTTCATCATGGGCGAATGCTCTGCTCTAGTATCAGTAGTTATAGTTCATACTTGATAGCGGCCAAAAACATTGTACTATAGCAATGGAAGACACGATGGGAAGCATATACCAGGTGGACAAAAACTTTCATACTTAATCCTAATATCAAAGATTGGATAAAATGCGACCAGGCAAACACGGACTACTACATCACGCAAGCCACGACTGGCCATGGAGTTGACGAGTAGCTGCACAGGATCCGCAATGCCGACTCTCCTACATGCTGGTATCTGGTATTGCGAGGGGTCAGACTCGGCTAACCATACACTATTTGAGTGTTACGCGCACGATGATATAGGGAAAACATAAAAACAGTATGTGGTACGAAGATCATTAGAGTAAACCTCGGAAACCTTCTGACATTATCGAACGAAAATATCGAAGTGATTTGCGGAATGTTAAGGAACATTATGAAGAAAAAAGAGAAGAACGAAAAGGACAAGATTTGGGTACAGACAAGACCAACATAGAAGAATGATAAGTCTCTAATTTCGATGAAATGCCCTCGGCAGTGCCGAGATTGGCGAGCTTAGAGCGGTTTGTAGTAGGTAGGCCCTCTCGCATGAGGGAGATCCCCACACTCCAGCCCTAAAGGCGTTTCCCATCTATAAAAAGAGTTCATACTTGATAACGGTCAGTAGTACAAAAACATTCCGAAGTTATTTCAGTACTGATTATCTATCAACTAACGTCTTAAATCGTACGATTAATTTTTGAGGCGCCGGTATTTAAACATAACGAAAGTCTTTCCCTTCCTTCCATCTTCTTTGAAAACGAGCAATTTTGACTTTCTCCTAGACACAAAATTTATAAAAAAAAACATCTTCTGGCTAGTTTCTTCGATGCTATTTATATTAGATTTAAACTTTTAACACTCTTAAAAATTATTTTTATGTTGGCTAATAATATAATTAATTAATAATCAACACGGATTTATAAGTTCGACAAAAAATAAGTTACACTGCTGACATTAAGTTGCGGATTAAATCAATATTTTACCTTGCTTTCTTATTTATATTTATAATAAGCGCAAATTGACAAAAGAAAACATAAATATATTTAGGTAGGATGAACTCATTTGTCTTCCTACTAATGGTAACCTTCAACTTGGTGTTTGTTCAGCTGTAATAAAAATAGTGGGCTACAATCTCAGGTGATAATTAATATATTTAATGTGTGCAGTTTCACATTTAAGTTTTGTTAAATTCTCCTAATTATTTATGCGCATAGGATATTTTAAACTAATAATAAGGATTAATTCATGAACAATTGCTGGAGATCAAAGTTCTGCAACATACTGTATAATTTAGTACATGTAGTTGCTGGAAATATGAAGAATATTACATACCATATATGATCGAAAAAACAAAAATTTCTTAAAAATCGATAAGAAAAGTTTCTCAAGATTTTTCAAGATTTTCTCAGAAAGAATTTCGCAAGATTATGTTTTGTCAATTTTTATTAAAATCCAGTATACCGGGTGCGTCTCAAAGGTGGCTCACCCCTAGAACTTTTTTATTTTTTCAGATAAAAAACGAGATTTGGTATGTTAGTATATGAAATAAATTAGGATTGATTGACATATTCAATTGTTTTCGGTCACAAAATGACTATATAACTTTTATTTTTTATTTGACACCCTCGGTATTTTTTTACTTTATTCGATAGAAAATGACATTCTGAATCGAATGACATATCATATATAAACTTTTGACATATTCTCTCAAAAATAAATTGTATTTTAAATTTCAATCTAGTGTGCCATAACTGTGTCAAAAACACTAATTATTTTTATTCAAGGAGCCTTGGAAAAATAGATTTGATAGTTTAATGTTTTATTGTTTTGTCCTGTCCGGTTAAAATCGCATTTTAATAATATCTCAATTTTTTCAAATGGAACGAGGGTGGCTCATTAACATATTTGGAAAAAGCATTTTTTACGGAAAATTTGATACCACACACTTGGTATTTCGAGTTAAATTGTCGTTATAAACCGCATGTTACAATTTCAAATAAACCATATGCAAAAATGTCAAAAGTTGACATATGATATGTCATTCGATTCATAGTGTTATTTTCTATCGAATAAAGTAAAGAAATACCGAGGGTGCCATTTAAAAATCAAAAACTGTAGTCATTTCCGGTGGAACCGGAAGTAAATAAGAAATGTTAGAAATGAAAGAAATATAAAAAATATAAGAAAAAATTGGTATTGTCAGTTTCTGTTGCTGTTGCACTCTCTTGCAGCCAACTTTTGAATATTAAAATAAATTATCAGTATCTATAAATATTTGTTTAAGTTCTGCCACTAATGGTTCCTGAGTAACAGCTGACATCCTCTATTATTAGACAGTGGCTTCACAGATTTTTTTACTCAAAAATAAGATTTATTTTTCAGTTAATTAGTTTATATTTAAAATAAATCAAATTAGTTGCACGGAAGGTAAGAGAGCTCATATTCAGATCAATATAGAAGCTCAAAAGGTATTTTTGTTCTGCGCAAGCGGTCGCAGCTTCATCAATTTCAATCATTGTATTTTTAAATGAGAGGTCTATATTCCCAATTGGATCATAAAGTACTCTTAAATTGTTAAAACACTGTTTACATTGTACTTTTTAGTGTGTGTTGAAATTTCCTAGTGTATGCTGAGTTTCTAACATGTTGCCAAGTATGTTGATTAGCATGCTCTTAGTGGCTTGCTTTCAGGCCTGGATTAAGGGGGGGGGGCTATGGGGGCTATAGCCCCAGGCCCCGTCATTGAGATGGGCCCCCGAATCAGGAGAATTTAATCGAGATTAGTTAAATGAAAATGTACATAGGTATTTAGTCTTATTAAATATATTGCAATATATTGCAACACAGACAACTTGTTATTCTCATAATGTTAAAAACAGACTCTTCTTTTTTTTTTGGGCGGCAACACACTTTCCCCAAAAAATATCAAGAGTGCTGCATAGACAATGGATCGTTCTTCTTTTTAAATTTTTCGGGATGGATGAATTACCGAAAGCCGAAAGCGCTAGAGGAATTACTCAGATTAGAATCCTCTTTTTTATTCTATTTGATAAGTAATTTTTGCATAGCGCATCTATGAAGTAAGCGATTGCGAATAATAGATTTAAGAAAACAAGAACAATAATACGTTTTTAACTGTGTAGTGTATACCAGTATTTTAAAAAATATCATGTAGCAGAAAATATCTTAGTGGATCTGCTAAACGTAAGGTAGGAATCAGTTTTAGCCTTATTACGCATTTACTTGATATGATCATTTACATAATAATTTTGGTATTGACAATTAAATTAACAATAACTTTCTTAAGTTTTCTTCTTTTAAAAATAAGCGCATTAATATATTATAAGTACCTTGGTATTTACACCCTCTTTGCTTGCACCCCTTTGACGGCACTATCACCCTTAAAATAATTTTAAATGGAATAGGGGGTCGAGTGATACCTTGTTTTAAAGGTCTTTTGAGTCTTTTTATATCTGTAGAGTTTGAAGTCTCTATTGCCATTCGCGCTGAATGGTAACGCCACTACTTTTTAAATAAAATTAATATTATTTTTGAAATCCCCATTCAATTTACAACATATTTTATTCCTTGACTTTTTTTGTCCGACGCACCATTTTTGCGTAAAAAAATAAACACCATTTTCATGCATAACCAAATCGCTAAAATGTTACCATAAATTTAAATAGCAAAATTTGTAAAACGGCAAATTTAAGTTTAAAAAGATTTTTTATTTTCCAAAAACTTCTTTCTTTGCTTGCACCCCTTTGACGGCACTATCACCCTTAAAATAATTTTAAATGGAATAGGGGGTCGAGTGATACCTTGTTTTAAAGGTCTTTTGAGTCTTTTTATATCTGTAGAGTTTGAAGTCTCTATTGCCATTCGCGCTGAATGGTAACGCCACTACTTTTAAATAAAATTAATATTATTTTTGAAATCCCCATTCAATTTACAAACATATTTTATTCCTTGACTTTTTTTAACTGACGCACCATTTTTGCGTAAAAATAAACACCATTTTCATGCATAACCAAATCGCTAAATGTTACCATAAATTTAAATAGCAAAATTTGTAAAACGGCAAATTTAAGTTTAAAAAGATTTTTATTTTCCAAAAACTTCTTTATGAACATAGTACGAACTATGTTCAACCAAAACTAAATTATTAAGTCGTTTTTCAAATTTTACCATTAAAATTTACATTACCATTTTAGCGATTTGGTCACATGTATGAAAATGGTTTTATTATTTCAAGCGAAAACGGTGCAATAATATTCAATTCAATAATATTTTGGTATTATAGTAAATAGTATAGTAGTGGTATAATAGATATTAAAAAGATCGTTTTTTTCTTAAAAGTTTAACACCCTGTATTTTGAATACGACGCATTTCCGACATTGGTGTATCCACATTATCCTAAAAGCAGTATATCGAGTAACGGCCTTGAATAGATTTCCAGTAATTTATTGGCTGAAAATTCATCTGTCAGAAATTTTATCTGTCAAAAATTTCTGCCAATAGAATTACTGGAAATCGATTCAAGGTCGTTACGCCGATACGCCGTTTTCAGGATAGTGTGGATGCACCCTCAGTGTCCCATCTCAAAACGTTTATTTTGGCGAGATCTACCAACCTTTAGATTTTGGTACAATAGTTTCGGAACACTCTGTATTTTTAAATCTACGAAAACTTAGGGATATTTTAAATTAATTTAAGATATAAGAAGAAAACCTAAAAAAAACTTTAAAATTGCCTAAAGTAACAGATTTTTTTAGTATTTGCAAAACCCCTTCAACGTCAAATTCTGAGTTGAATAAACACCAAGATCATGAACTGCCTTCCTGTTCAACTTCAAGCAATATTAGTTTAAGTGAAAATAACAGCAATGAGGAAAAATAATCCGACCTGGGGGGCCCCAAGGGTAGCCCCTAGCCCCGGGCCCCCTAGGACCTTAATCCGGCACTGCTTGCTTTAGTGCATTTAGCTAAAATTTGTAGTTGCTTTGCTAATAAAATTTTACCTATATTGTGGTCGAAATAAAACGTTTTAATGGGCACTTGGTTATGAGTTGTAAAGTGTACTTATTTATTACCTGTGACCAAGCTAGTAGTGGACCTGGAATGGACCGCCATCCTGCCCAGATTCGAAGTGCTTTGGGCGGGCAACTCGCTGCCGCCCACATACGCCGATTTGGGGCGACTCCTCGGCAGCGACGTGTTGGCACAGTGATCGCTTAGGATGGACGCCTCGTGGTACCCGGAACTATCGCTGCTATTCCTCGAATGGCAGATAGTCAGTCCGTTGTCGCTTGCTTTCTTCGGGGGAGGTTCTTGGGGAAGTTCCGCCCTACCTGCAACTAAAAATAAGTCTGTTAGTTCTTTAATGTGTGCAAGTGAGTAATTAAATGGCATTTATTATATAATTTTACATAAGAAATAACAGCCATCGTTATTTCCAGGATAGCTCGTTGTCGAAGCCTATTTTTGGATCATAGTCATGTATGTGAATGAATCATAATTAAGAATAATTTGTCAAAAATATTTTGAAAGAATACTTAAGAAAATTTATTCTGCAATAGTAGTAATGAGCGAGACTAGGCATGGTTTTGCACCAAAAGCACGACCAAGACGAAGACTGATCAGTGAGTGCAACACCAATACCAGACCATACCAAGACAACATGCAACACATTGTACAGTCAATCCGGCATCAAAAAAGGCCTAGACTCCAATTAAATTACCCCCATTCTCATACTTTGCCAGTCGTAAGTGGTCCACTAGAAAAGCTTAAGTTCGAAAATTCGTATCCCCCCATCCCACCGCTTTTCAAAAACTCAAAAAAATTTTGGATTCGATTTTCTGGCTGAACCGTAGATACCACAGAAAATTTTATAAACAGAAAATGAAGAGAATTAAATTCTCTACAAAACACAGCTTTTTGCATCTTTCCGGGTGAAACCATTTTTTTACTGTTGCAAATTTTTTAAAAGAAAAGAGCATAAAAAAATATCAAATTGATGTGTAACTTTTTTTACGTTTTACTGTTTATGAGATATATTGTATTCATTCCCACAATGTGTATGCAACTTTGAACTTTTTGAACTGAGTATCGTTATAACATTCTCTGACCGTTTTGAGATATTTTTATGTGCGCTGACGGTAGCGCTTTTGGGAAACTGAAAAAAATTTTTGGATTCTGTTTTCTGGCTAAACAGAAAATTTTATAGAACAAAAAATAAAGAGAATTCAATTCTCCACAATTTCATTTTTCAGTAGCAAAGCTGTAAAACCTACCGGGACAAAGTAAAGTAAAGATTTGAAGTTAACGTCGAAATGCAAGTATTATGCCTCTGACTTTAAACAGAAGATAGTTGCATTATATCAAAAGGGTGTGAAGCAAATTGATATTTCTAGGCGGTTGGACATCCGAAGGGGTACAGTAAGTAAGATTATTAAGCGTTATTTACAAAGAGGGACTGTAGATCCCGCAGTTAAAAGTGGAAGACCGCGAAAAACTTCCTTAAAAATGGACCACATAATTTCAAGAAAAGCCAGAAGCGACCCAAAAAATGTGCCGTTGATATTAACAAGGAACTTAGGGAGGAATACCCAGATGTAAACGTTTCTGACATGACTGTTAGACGGCGCTTACTAAAGGAGAACCTTTATGGTAGACGCTCCGTTAAAAGCCCTTGTTAACGAAGCGCCACAGAATGGCAAGATTAAAGTTTGCTAGAGATCACAAAGACTGGACACAAAATCAGTGGGCTTCAGTAGTTTTCAGTGATGAAAGTAAGTTTAATTTATTTGGAAGTGATTCTACAGGATATGTGAGAAGGCCTCCTGGTCAAAGATTTGACCCAAAGTATTTAATTCCAACTGTCAAACATGGTGGAGGAAACCTGATGGTGTGGGGATATTTTAGACGATCTGGTACTGGTCCGTTAGTCAGAATTGATGGGCGTATGGATGTTCAAAAGTATGTTGAGATATTGGAGAAAAACTTGTTGCCATACGAAGATGATCTGCCTTTGTCATGATTTTCCAACAGGATAATGATCCTAAGCATACATCTCGACTTGTGAAGAATTGGCTTTCAAGGGAAAAAATTCGGGTTTTGGATTCGCCTTCTCAATCGCCCGATTTAAATCCCATTGAGAATCTTTGGATGCAGTTAGAAAAGCAAATCAGAAAAAGACAAATCACAAACCGAGAAGATTTATGGGTAGTTTTGCAGGAAGAGTGGCATAAAATTTCAATTGATTATTGTGCAAAGCTAATAGACTCGATGGGAGAAGATGCCAAGCAGTTATTAAAGCCAAGGGATGGCCGACTAAGTATTAAAAAAATATTTCAATTATTGATTGAATAATATTTTTTTTGTGTATCCTTTAGAAATGTTTCCATACTTTTGTTAACCATTTTTTTGAATAAAAATTTATTTTCTAAATATTCTTAAGTGTATACTTATGTTTTTAATGTATGATATTTTATTTAAATTTACTTAAATTAAAAATAGTATTTTATAAAAAAAAACATAATAATATACATATTATGTACAATATTAAAGGTTTATAAAATGTTTCCATACTTTTGTTCGCCACTGTACATATTGCCGAAAAACGTCAGGTGATCGACTAGTTAGTGTCGGAATGCGGACCAGAGGGCGACAATAATCTGAGCAGCAGCTGCGTACTCGAATACTGGCGCGGCAGCCCGCGTCATTGGCAACAATATCCCGTAAACAGTGAAACGTAAAAAAAATTACATATCAATTTAGTAGGTTGTTTTATGCTCCTTAATTTTAAAAACTTTGTAACAGTAAAAATAAGGTTTCACCCGGAAAATGCAAAAAAACTGCGCTTCAGTGAACGCAGTTTTTTTGCATTTGATTTTGCGCCCTCTGATTTTGTCTCCGTAGGTTTAAGAGGTTTGTGACTTAGAAATGAAAATGTAGAGAATTTAATTCTCTTCATTTTCATTTCTAAGTATAACAAACTTACACAGTTTTGTTACAGAAAATTTTCTGAGACCTATGGTTCAGCCAAAAAATCGAATCCAATTTTTTTGAGTTTCTCAAAAACGGTGGAGTGGGGGGATACGAATTTTCGAATTTAAGCTTTTCCAGTGGACCACTTACGACTGGCAAAGTATGAGAGCGGGGGTACTTTTATGCGAGTTAAAATGTCTTTGTTTGTTATGTTTTTATTTACATCTCATTTTTCATGGATAATCCGTAATTAAAAAAAAACATTTTTTTTTGTATTTTACTTAGCCCGCCCAAAAAATAGATACAAACATGGTTAAATTGGGGCAAAGTTACCCACTTTGGAATGTTCACCAATACGCCATCAAAAAAGTTTTAAAAATTTCAAGGATTGCGATCCATCTTCCGGGGAAATTATTTGATTGTTTATATTATGTATTTATTTTATATAATTTTTTATTATTTTATTTCATTGGATTTTCCGTATTCAATGTTTAACCCCACGTCGTTATTGAGTTTGAAAGCTTATCAATATTGTAACGAATTCATCGTTATTATTTTTATTAGATTAAATATTAAAAAAAACAATGCCGGACTTGAAATTAGTTTAAATAAATTGTGTTCAAATGTCCGAAACAAAAAAATATTAAGTGTGGCGTATCATTGTACTCAGGAGACCGAGTTCTTTCAAAACCTGAAATACAAAATGCAGGTCCGCATTTAAAAATATTAAGTTGGCCTCTGTATCTCACAAATTATCAGCTAATTTCAAAATCTATAAATACCATCAGATAGCCCTGATAAAGTGGCAATAAGAATGAGCAATTAGCTTTTTTGATTTCCTATAAAGACAAAGAAAAATTGATTTTCAGAAAAGCCGGTTTTTTCCAAAAAACTCAGCAATCCTTGAAATTTTCAAAACTTTATTGATGGCATCTTGGTGAACATCCCAAAGCGCAACTTTGCCCTAATTTAACCATGTTCTTTCTATTACGGTTACCGGGATACAAATGCTCGTACTTCGAATTCAGCAGACATCAGAGGTCTGAAGAAGTTGATGAAATACAATGATATCGTATATAAAGCCAATATCATTCCAAGAAAATATTTTATTTCAATGACAATATTGTTTTCAATTCAATGTAGAATAACTATTACTAAAAATATACTTATAAACAACAGACTTTTAAATCATTGTCTATGTCATAATTAAAAATGTATCATAACCGGTTTTTCACATCATTAATTCATTAGGAAAATAAATTAAACATTCATTTAAAGGTTTATAGAGCAGGTGTAAATATCATAACATTATACTTGCGATTATAAAATACTACCATCGATAATTGAATCAATATTTCTTATAACAAATCAAGACCTTAAAAGAATGTGATTATTCAGTGCAGGTTATTTAATATGTAAATATTTGCCTAGCCAAAGTCATTGCATACATATTATTTTTTATTGAATAAATTATAAATTTAAGTAACAATTTTATATCTAACTAAAATAATGCTTTAACAGCAAATATTTTAAAATCACTTAATGATTATGCTCTCAGGATTCAAAATATATTTAAAACAATACTGCATTGTCAAAATGCGTGATAATAATATAATAAAAAATAAGCAAGAGTGGCAGCTATATCGTTTCTAACTAAAATAATTTATATCTATATTCTATATTATACTTTTGATTATACTCTCTATTTTTTTTTCAAAAATGTTTTATTAAAATTAATCACACAATTTTAACAATTCTTTACTATGAACAATTCTGTCTTTGTTTATACAGAATTTCAAATAAAAACTATTAAATAATTTAAAATAAGAAAAAAAACCTTCACCATTTTATCAAGAAAAGTTCCAGTTTATTGAAAAACAAATATAAATAGCTAATAATAAATTAAAAATCTTATTATTGCAGCTTGTTATTTTAAACAAAATTAAGATATAAATATACCTCCAATGATTTATTAAATAGGTAACATATAATAATAGAGATTAACGTCAAAGTGTGTTGGTGAAGAATTAATTATTAATTCAATTTGAAGATATCAGCATGAGCTACTGCTGAGGTGCTTCACAGTGGCAACTCATTATGAGTAATGTGTTGTCATCTGACTACATGAAAACTACAATACTGATAAAACTAATAGTAGCTAAAAAAACTCAGATATAAAATATCTAATTGGTTATAACCGACATCAAATATTTTAAAAATTATTATTGCTAGACTAAGAATTGTTCTAAGAACTAAGTAGGCAACACCTTAAAAAAAAAGTGAGAGTTGTGGATTTTTAAATTTCCTCAACTATTATTAAGTTTATAATATATCGGATCTTGCCGACTACGCAACTTATATTTGTAAAGAATGCTATCATAAATTTCAGCGATAAACGGAGTAAATACATGAGGGACATAAAAAATACTCGACATAAAAAATGAACATTAGAAACTAGACCTAAGCAGCAGAATAACTAACATTAGTGATGGGCATTATGATTCTTTTTCGTGAATCGAATGACACGATTCAATTTCTCATATTGAATGGATTCCAGGATTCGCTCATTGGTTCGTTCACCACATGCACAATTTACGTTTCATAAAAACAAGAATCGTAACTGGCACTACCGGCGATAATTTGGTCGGACCATTACTTAACCCAAGCAGCATTTGGACGTCGGGACAACGTTGTGTCACGCGACCAAACGTCGGGGCGCAACGTCGGCACAACCTCGTGCCAACCCTAGTCTGCACTAGTTTGGAGAATAATTTTTGGGTCGAAACGACGTTGGATACCGACGTTGGCTAGAAGCCTAATTTAGTACAAACTGCAACGTTGTTTAAAATCCTAATTCACAGAAATACAAAACTAATATGGCGTCTAAGTCGCGTTTTATCCTAAATTGGGGTAATTATCGTATAGTAAAAATATTATTTTTATGATTTAGTTAGAGACATATGTCAGATGGCGGTGAAGGAAAACAAAACAAAAGTATTTAAGTGTGGAGGATGTTTGAAGATCATAATTATTGAAACACTTTAACCGACTCTGTACTCGTTACCCAAGGCAAAAAAGTTAAACGCAAATAACTTTATTGATAAATGTATTGTTTCTACTTTGAAAAATACTAATGGGCCTTAAAATTAAAGAAGTTTTAAAAATTTTCTTGAATTTTTTTAGTAAATGAGAATAATTTATTCGCAGTCGAAAAAATTGTTTCCGCGTGTTTTTAGGGTCAAATATTTCAAGTTAATGTATTCAAAAAAGCAGGAATTGCTATTTTAGGAACAAAACATTTTCTTATTTAACAACATGGCGGCTTTCACTTTGTTGTTTTGGAGATTAAGATGGAGTAGTTCGAGTAGTCGCATACTACTAATAAAGTCGCAGTTCGGATTAAAACAGGTAGTATACTAGTCGCAAGATTGCCTAATTTAGTCATCCTAGAGTCTAGCTTGTGCCGCCCTCTATAATCTAAATAAACGAGGGAGTGGATAAACTATCGGTAATATATGTCGATGTATATTTAAATTTAGTTTTATATGTACCTTTCATATGTTCCATTTTAATTAAGTTTTTTTTTATAAAAACAAAAACAGCACTGAACTGTCTGACTGAACAGAACAATGAAGTGAAAATTTAAGATTTAAGGTTATGGTTCAATACAGTTGCAAAAAAGGTAGTGACTCGACGTCCTACCAACGTAAGAATAAGGAAATCTAAACAACGTTGGAATTAGTAAAACAGACGACGTTTGCATAACGTTGGAATAGGTCCTGAAACTGACGTCGGAAAACTCTATATTGTCCAACGTTGTAACTACGTTGTCCGAATCACCTAAAGATCACTTAAGCAAAAAAGGTTACAAGACAACGTTTATTCGACGTCGCAGAAGCTTCTACTTTGCTGTAGTACTAGTCCAACGTCGGCACAACGTTATAAAAACGTTTAAATTTATTTTAATATCCAAAGTAGGGAGTTGTACTATTTTTTGTAACTAATCCAACGTTGTGTTTAGTAAACATGTGATCGCAAGTCGTGAAAATGCTACTTGGGAAGGAACCAGAAAAGGAAATATACAGTTCTTTCATTTGTTTTTCAACACTATGACGCTGGCGTAATTGGATTGATAATTTTACCAATAATATTAAGTTAGCAATCCAATTCTTATATACATATATCATATATACATATACTATTTATTAAAGACTTCTTAATACCAATTTAATATTTTTAGAGCCATATTTTAATTCTATCAGAGTAAATGATAAATGTTTGAATAAATTTTTCAAATTTCAATCCTTCATATTTTCTCAACGACTGGACCGATTTTCAAAAACGAAGCGGGGAAATATAGAGAATAGAAAGATCTTTTCATTGCGGTGCCACTTGACCCCCCTTCCCATTTGAAAAAAGTTGGAGGATGACACCCCCGCTTAGAGAGTTGAATATTTTGCAATTATTTTTGGGGCAAAAGTTTTGCCCCCTCACAAACAAAATTGACGTGTGTTTGAATTTTCTGAAAAAAAAAATTACTCTGGCTGTTATGCCTTGCGGAACGTTTTCGATGGGCCACCCTGTATATTGAGCTTAGCATAATTTATTTGGAGTTGCATAAAAACACGATTTCGTACGTCTTTTAGTCCGACATTTAATGGTTTATAGTCGGTAATATTACTTTAACAAAAATATTAACGTGAAAATTAAATAAGCACTTTACAGATACTCTCGTGCTAAGCACAGTATAAATAAGTCTTTTTTCTTGTAAATAACTTTCTTATCGTTTGCATTTTATGCCCATGATGTTTGTTTAGGGTTTTTGTTCAAGTCTAAATATTGGTGCCTAACTCTATGCCTATATCACCGCTGCGCCGCGCTGTAGAAACGAACGATCTCACTGTGATCCGATTCAACTGTCACAACCCTTTTTTACGGCTCATCGTTCAAATGTTATGGATCCGTGCTGGCCACGATTCAATTGAACGAACCGTATTCTAAGCAGTGAATCCTATCTAACGATTCATTTTTAATAGTCGTTTAAATGAACGACTCGTTCAATCTTTGCCTACCTATAACTAATATAATCAAAAGAGAAACTTTATCAGACGAGAAAATCAGGAATTACAGACCTGTTTAGTAAAATCAACAGAATTCAGTGGTCAGAGATGTTTGTCGAGGAAGAGACGAAAATTTAAAGAAGCTGATTTTACATTTAAAAAAAATCATGATATCAGGGTTTGCTCGAAAGTAGTAGACAATGCTGACATTATAAAATACCAATCTGACTGTTATCAAGTGTGAACTGATCTCTAAAATCCAAACAAGTCCTAAAACGTATATAAGCTACCATTATCTCTTACTCCATATAAGCTACGTATTATATGGTTATAAAAGTTACCTGCTTCATTCTTGTCACCACTATCTTCGCTCCTCGTGTCCGAAATTTGGATTTGAGGAGGTTTCGGAGCGGGTCGTCTTTTCCTTTGAGGTGGTTTTGGTCGTTCGGGTGGAGGATCTTTCTTTGGTAAAGCTACTATGGGTGGCGCTTGAACCGCTGGAGGTGTCACTGATCGGGAATCGTCGCTGTGTGTCGGCGAAATGGATCTGTTGTCGCTGGATACCGATCCGGAACCCATACTCTATATATACAAATAATATAAACATGACAAATATATAAATAATATAAACATCTTAGAATAAAAAGTTACTCTGATGGTTATAAGTTTCATATCAACTAAGCTGTAATTAAATATTGTAAATATGCAACAGGACGAAAAATTGAGTTTTCCATTTAAAATATTAATATTTAGTTTTTTGAAGCTAATTTTTATCATACTTTATTGAACACTCTTCACAATGTTTAATAAATTATTACACAAATTTAAGTTGAATCAGATTATAAAAAACAGAAAATCTAGTATTTTTAAAAATACCTACTAGATTTTCTTAGTAATTCTTTTTTTTTATTATTTAATTTCAAAATGCTAGTTTGTTGCTAAAAAGCTTACAAAAGACTAAAATATAACGGGTGGTTTTCAAAAGTGGCTTACCCATAAAACTTTTTTATTTTTTCAAACAAAAAACGATAGTTAGTATGTTAGTATATAACATAAATCAGGATTGATTGACGTATTCAACTATTTACGGTTACGTCCTGTTTCACCACGGAAATTACAACTTTTGATTTGTAAATGATACCTATCCTCGGTACTGTTTTATTTTATGCGATAGAAAATTAAATTCTGAATAGAATGACATCTTATAGGTAACTTTTGACATTTTCGCTTAAAAATAGTATTTTAAATGTCCATCTAACGAATCATTGCTTTTTCATAACGATAAATTGAATCGAAATACCAAGAATGTGGTACCAAACTTTTTGTAAAAAAATGCTCTTTCCAAATGAGCTAATGAGCCACCCTAGTTTCTATGTGAAAAAAATTAGTTATGATTACAAATACGATTTGGGCATTTAACCGGATGTTAAGGTCTGTTAACCGGACAGAAAAAATGACGAAAAACATAAGACGATCAAATCTATTTCTGCAAGGCTCCTTGATAAAAAAAATAGTTATTTTAACACCAACGCTAAAATATTAAAGATAAATTATAAAATATAAAGAGTTACGAGTATGTATGTGGTCATTATTTCTTTGTAAATAAATATTTTAACGTTTTTCTTCAATGTATCTTCAATCGTAGCAGATTGCACAACGCTCAATGAAACGAAATATGCTGGGAATAACCAAGAGAGAGAGTAAAAGAATAGAGTGAATACGACAAAAGACCCAGATAATACATGTCATCCACAGAGTCAAATCCCTCAAGTGGCAGTGGGCAGGACACCAACCTGGCAAGAAGAACGGACAACAGATGGACCACAAAAATTACTGCATGGTACCACGATGAATCAAGCGACCTAGAGGAAGATCAAGCCTGAGATGGGACCATGATATTAAGAAGTTAGCAGGGATAATTTGGGCCCGCAACTATAAAGAGGGTATCTAAATGTGAGGAAGGCTACACCATAATTGGAAATGGTTGAATTAGCTGAGATTGATATGATGATAATATCTTCAATATATAATGAGTAGGTAAAACCTCTCTATATATAAAAGCTAAAAGATAATACTAGCTAGTATTTCAATTTTACAGGAATTTCAAACCAAACCAAACCTCTTATGTAAGTGTTAATAAAAACCTTACATTTTTACTGCAAAAAAAATGAAACAATATTTTATTAAAACATATTAACTAGGTAATTTAATTATGTGATTTTATGTTTTCTGTTTATTTTTTTTTTAATTTACATAATACAAGTTAATTATTTTCAAAGTTTTAAAGATATACAAACATATATGAATATTCAAGCAAAGTCAAAATCAATTTATTGCGAGTTTAAGTTGTTAATATATATATATATATATATATATATACAGTGTGACCCACTCAAGACCGGGCACCCTCCATAAAATCTGTGTTTATAGTCCGATTTTGATGATTTTTTTTTCAAATATAAAGTTTCAAAAAATGTACTTTAGGGCTCAATGTCATGTTATTTCACAAAAAACAAGGCCTACTTAATAAAGTTTTTGTGGTGAAAAATTTGCAAAATCATATTAGCGATTTTTTCAAAAATTTGAGTACACCCTACATTCGGCATCCCCAAAACAGTTCTGTACCAAATTTCGTTTAAAAATATTAATTATTAATAATTCTGCAGTTAAATTAAATAATTCCCTATTTTTGCCAATTTAACGATGAGTTATCACGTAACCCTTGAAAAAAACAATCCACAACAATGGGTTTTATTAGCTGTCAATTCTTGCAGCGTAGAATTGAATATTAATTTAATAGCACGCAGAAAAGTGTTGTATCAAGAAATATTATTTGCATTATGGAACAATTAAATATTAGGGATAAAATTGAAATTATTCGTTTAGTGGGTGATAACTATCTTCAAGCAGGAGAAGCTGCCAGAGAATTTAACAACAGACATCCCGACAGACCTGCAGTAAGTAGAAGCACGGTTCAACGAATAAATAGAGTTTTTAATGAAACTGGTTGTGTGTCAAAATACTTACTAAAAAACAGAAGGCCGGAACATCGAATAAATAGGCGGAATGAGGAAATATTAGAATATTTTCGTAACAATCCTCGTGCAAGCATTAGAGGCGCCAGTGTTGATTTGGATATACCAAGGGAAAATATTAGGAGATGTTTGCGAACTAATAAAGTTAAACCCTTTAAACCAAAGATTTTACACACTTTGGAAAACGGAGATGATGTTAGACGATTAGAATTCTGCTTATGGGCTCAAGCAGAGTATTTAAATAATAGAAATTTCTTAAAAGAAATTTTATTTAGTGATGAGGCAACATTTAGTACAAACGGAGTAGTATCCTCTCAAAATTCGCGATTCTGGGCAGTCGAAAACCCTGAATGGGTGATCAATACAAGAAGACAGTATTCTCAGAAATTAAATGTGTGGTGTGGCATACTTGATGATAGAATCATTGGTCCATATTTTTTTGAGAGAAATTTGAATAGTCCAACGTTTTTGAATTTTCTGATTAATGACTTTTGGGATGCAATACATAATTTACCATGCCAAACCCGTTTGAATTTAAAATTTCAATTGGACGGATCACCTGTGCATAACGCGGCAGTTGTCAGGGAATGGTTAAATGAAAATTTTGAAAATAAGTGGATAGGTCGAAATAGCCCGCTAATTGGTGGCCACCGAGATCCCCGGACCTAACACCCCTTGATTTCTTTCTTTGGGGTTTCTTAAAGCAACAAGTTTACAAGTCTAGACCTCAATCTGTAGATGAATTACGTATTAGAATTACAGAGGCTTCTGCAAATATTACACCACAGCAGCTTAGGAATGTAACTGTTAATCTAAGAAAAAGATGCGACAAATGTATTGAACTGAATGGAGGGCTGGTAGAAGCAACTAGAATTATTTGAATATGTTTAACTTATTATTCGGTTATTGTGTTGCTTGTAGTATTTTTATCATTGTTTGTAATAAAACTCGTTGTCGTGGATTGTTTTTCAAGGGTTACTTGATAACTCATCGTTAAATTGGCAAAAATAGGGAATT
The DNA here is from genome assembly GCF_002938485.1 of Sitophilus oryzae. Lineage (NCBI taxonomy): Eukaryota > Metazoa > Arthropoda > Insecta > Coleoptera > Curculionidae > Sitophilus > Sitophilus oryzae. The sequence continues at coordinate 6,343,667 of NW_022147434.1, read as the reverse complement.
ATTTAATTTAACTGCAAAATTATTAATAATTAATAATTTTAAACGAAATTTGGTACAGAACTGTTTTGGGGGATGCCGAATGTAGGGGTGTACTAAAATTTTTTGAAAAAAAATCGCTAATATGATTTTGCAAATTTTTCACCACAAAAACTTTATTAAGTAGGCCTTGTTTTTTGTGAAATAACATGACATTCAGCCCTAAAGTACATTTTTTGAAACTTCATATTTGAAAAAAAAATCATCAAAATCGGACTATAAACACAGATTTTATGGAGGGTGCCCGGTCTTAGTGGGTCACACTGTATATATATATATATATATATATATATATATATATATATATATATATATATATATATATATATATATATATATATATATATATATATATATATATATATATATATATATATATATATATATATATATATATATACAAAATGGAACTATCATAAAATGGTCAGATAATTATGATGGAAATTTAATTATTAGCAAGTGATAACCAGTTCCTTACATAATTTCATGACATATATGAAATTTATGATTAATTTTGATACTACACTGTACCAAAAGTCGACATAAATATAATGAAAAAGTTCATTAATATAATGAATTAAATCATTAATTTTGAGCCGATGAACGATTTCATTGGCACAATGAAAAGTAATTCATTAACTCTATGAACTTTAAGTTCATTAAATCAATGAACAGTGTTCATTAATTTGAAGAACACATTCATTGGTACAATGAACAGATTACATTAATACAATGAAATAATTTCATTGTATTAATGAACCGTATCATTAATACAATGAAATAATTTCATAACCTATTTAGTTATACATTTAAAAGTCGACACTATTAGTAACTCTTGTTACACCGTATAATCGATGATGAAGATCGCTGTCATTGATATGAAATGTCATTGATAGTCATTTCCCAGCCAACCACCTGATAGGTTCTACTATAAATAGATTTCCATTTGAACAAGCCCTTAGCTACAAAGGTAACAAAATTACTAATAGTGCCGACTTACTTACGAGCACAGTAAATTTTTCCATTAGGGATTATTAATAAAAAACAAGTGCAATAAACTAATAATAATTTATTAAACTCGATATAGCATATACAAATTAAAAATTAAAAAAATCGAATCGACGAAGAGAATAGTAATGTTATTATTAATTTTAGGGTAAATTATAATAAGAAAATTAATTTACCAGTCGATATCCTGAGGGATTTCTATAAAAAGACCATTTCTTCATTATATCAGCTGTATCCTTAGACTTGATAACGTCTAGACGAATTTGCAACAGGCTTTCCAAGTTGCATCAAGTGGGTCCGATGTTAAATTGTCGAATTTGAGGGCTTGAAGGCAGGTCTCAACATCTTCTTCCGGTTCTAAAAGACGTATATCAAAATAATTAAAATTCCAAATATTAAAAGAACATTCGAATTTACCATAATCAGTTCCATGCCTCGACTTGTTACTATGTTTTTCTCCTTTTTGTTTTTTATCTTCTGAAACAAATTTGGAAACTGCTGTTTTAATGAATACCCACACCAGAGATCTCACACAGCGGAATTTGATTTGACAACACAACAAATTAACTACAATACGATAGGACTTTTATTTAAAATATTTAAAATATTGAAGAGAACACTTACCGCTCTAATGAAACTAAAGCCTCACTGAATAACTCAACCACACAGACGTTATTAGTACCATTAGACTTATTATAAGTACCAAAGTAACCGATCAACATGGCGGACATTTAAGCCCTAATATTTTATTCATGATATCAATAACCGCGTACATTAATATAATGTAGTGTGTTCGTTGTATTAATAACATTGTTCATTGTCACTATGATTTAGTACATTAATATAATGAATATGTGTTTATTAAAGTTTCAGCACTAAAATAAAGAACGCGTTTATTGGGACAATGAACGCGTTCATTATATTAATGAAAATCTTACATTAATTTAATAACCAGATTTTCATTATATTGATGAAATTAGATTCATAGTATTAATAAATCGGACATCGATCTATGATTAACAAATCATTATATTAATGAAAAGAATCATTGTCCCAATGAAACAACAGTTAATAAACAATGTTCATTAATATTATGAACAATATTTTTTTCAGTGTATGTATAATTTATATCGATAAAACCTTACAAGTATCTTTTTACGTTAGCTTAGTATGTAGATATTTTTTAAATTAATAAAAGATAAAAATTCTGAAACTCACCGATTTTCCTCTTTTAAAAATTAAATTGAAAACGCCACCTCCTGTCTTGTTGTGCATTTGTTTTCTTTCTTCTTCTTTTCTTAACGACATGATGTCGGCGGTTGAAAATGCCTGATTCAGGTTAGCGGTTCCTTTGGCAACAACGTATATTTCGGTGATTTGATAGTCGCTCAGTGTCAGTTTTGGGTTCAAAACTGTATCCAGATTTCCTGAAATAATACAGATTTCGTTAGACAATGATTCCTATTGGACAAAATTGGAACAAAGTAAAGCCACGTTTATGTCTTTAATTAATATTCGGTGGTAAAGCTCTATTTAAAATTTGAATCATATTGCGGAGTAAATTATAATTTCGGAGCAAATTATAATTCCAAAATCTGAACTATTTGACATAAACAAAAAAAAACAATGTAAATAATTTCAAGATGAAAAATTAAGTCCATGTTGAAAGATCAAAATACCGATTAACATGATTAACATTTATGCCATTCTGCAACGCAGCAAGAAATTTTGTTTTATGGGAAAAAAGTTTTTATCTATATATTTGACTAAAAATCGTTATTTTTGACAATTTTTGAGTTGTTTCCATTTTCTAAAGAAATAATTTAAGTGTTTCCAGTAATCCGAACGCCTCGATGACCCAGGGCATACACCTGGATTGTCGAGGCGTCCGGATTACGGAAGGAACAATATTTGCCCGGACTACTGAAGTTATACTGTACTTCTTTCTTGAATTTATGAATATATGACGACTATATTAGCATTGTAGGATGCTGATTAAAAATGCATTATTTTAATTATCATTATTTATCACAATATAGTTAAAATAATGCATAAGGCACTATACTAATAGTTCCTTATACTTCATGGTCATGGGTATCATTTTATTATTAGTATATAATTGTCAATTTAAAAAAATTGTGTATGCACTACGTGCACATATTTGAAGTAAAACTTCTTACTAACAGCTGTTAAATTGAGGTATTTGAAGGATATATAATTTTTATGAATTATTTTTTATAAAGTTCAAAAAAATTAAAGTTAATATAAAACCGTATACTATTCTAGCTTTATAATTTTATTTTTTTTTTATTTTCTATTAAAAAACGATAAAACTATAATTCTATCAATCGGCCGGATAGTCTGGCATCTGTGGCCATTAAACCAATATACTAATACATCTACAGGGTGTCCCAGTTTGAGCGTGCATTAGAAGTTTCTAGAGAACCACAATATCTAGATCAGAGATTCATTGTTTTACAACGAGATCTATCGATTATAAATATTTTCAATACGGCGGCACTTCCGGAAATACTGGAAGTTAACTACAACTTTTTTATTTTAAATGGCCGCTCTGTAAAATTCTATGAATATTGATGTTAAACACTCTATATCTAACATTAACCGTTTTTGAGAAAAAAAATACTTAAAATTTTTGGACGAAAAAAAATACCTGTCAAAAAAATTTGTATAGCCTAAAAGTCAAATTTAGTGATTGCTACAGCTACTGTGACATAAAGAGGAGATATGTAGCTATCTATTTCAAAAATTAAATTGTTCAAATGTCATATGATAATGGCGGTAGCTGTCATGGAATTGTGTGAATAAAAAGTTATCATAATTCATTTTTTTCAAATGGAAACCTAGTTTTTTATTTCAATAGTGAAAAGATTTTTTTACAATTTGTTACTTTTTAACTATACATGTTCCTATACCAAAAATAAATCGTTTTTAAGTTATTTAAGATCTAGTTTGAAAACGTATATTTTTCTTGATTTTATCTAGCTATAAGTCAATAATTTCCATCTGTCAGATTACACACAATTTATTTCCATCTGTCAGAAAACAAAGTATTTGAATTTCCTATATTGTAAATACTGTTGCCTTAAAAGTTTAAAAAGTGTATTTATAAGAATATATCTCGTATTTTCGCTTCTTAGTGATATCTAATAGTTGATATTATTAAATATATTAATAATGTACTGTATCAACCCTGAAAAAAAAACAACTCAAAGTTGGCTTGCAAATGATGATCGATAACATACTGCTTTTTGAACAAAGTATCACAATACGACATGGCCAGATCTATTGTTTTACATCACTAAACTTGACGTTTAAAGTCATAGGCTACTTGTTAAAATCAAGAAAAAGATACGCTTTAAAACTAAATTTCAAATAACTTAAAAACGATTTATTTTAGGTATAGGAGTATGTATTGTCAAAAAGTAGCGAATTGAAAAGCCTTTTCACTAGTGAAATAAAAAAAGTGGGTTGCCATTTGAAAAAAATTATTTATGATACTTTTTTAATCTCTCAATTCCATGGTTGCTGCAGCCATTATTATATGACATTCAAACAATTTAATTTTTGGAATAGATAGCCACATGTCTTCTCTTTATGACACAGTTGCTGTGGTAATCACTAAATTTGACGTTTAGAATATACACATAGTTTTGACAGGCAGTTTTTTTCGTCCAAAAATTTTAAATATTTTTTTCTCAAAAACAGTTAATGTTAGGTATAGAGTGTTTGATATCAATATTCATAAAATTTTACAGAGAATTTAAGTATGTAATAAAAAATGGAGGCACCTATTTAAAATAAAAAAGTTGTCGTCAACTTCCGGTATTTCCGGAAGTGCCGCCATATTGAAAATATTTTTAATCGATAGATCTCGTTGTAAAACAATGATGTGCAAAAAATCTCCGGTCTAGATATTGTAGTTCTCTAGAAACTTCTAATGCACCCTCAGCCGGACACACCCTGTATATCTCTGACTAACTATTAACTGCTACTAACCAACAATTTGCTTTTGTGTGGTCTGTGATCTGTTTTTGTTTAAATGTTTTGTTCAATATTCGTGTTGGGGATTTATTTTTAAATTAATGTTAATCGTTAGGCAACCTCATAGAATACGTATTTCTTTAACATAACCAAATTTTCACTCTAAATAGCTGTCTATTTTAGACAGATGTCACTTGTCTTGTCATTATTCAATTCATTATTCGAATTCTCAGAATATTGTTAACAAAAGTTTTATCTTAAAATAAAATTTTAATCAATCACAATTGTTTATCTCCATAATTTACCGGATTAGTAATCCAGAAATTACAGTTTAATTACAAACAATTCGTTATTTATAGTGATCTATAATAATTTTATTAAATTATACGAATATTCTCATTGATTATTGGTTTGAAGTAGATATACTTAACAGTGTCCTCCAATAAAAATGCGAGTTACTAACCCTAAATTCTAATTCTGAGCTGGCAAATGAGCTAGATACTTTACCGTTATTCAGCAGCTACAAATCTGTCGATGGAAATATGTATGAAAAGTTACTTCCTAGCACACGAGGTTGGTACAATTTTCTTAGCCGCGTATTGCACAGATACCCAGTGTTGCCACAAGCTTATTTTTCATCGGGGTAGATTATCACGAGATAGCAGGATTAAATTGTTTTACAAAGGAGCAGAACTACCCCGAATGGGGTAGCTGTGGCAGCACTGCCGTTATCACTTTTCAATGACGGCCGTCATTGCCGAGGCCGAGTTTCACGGCCTTGAATTTTTACTCCTAACGCGCGTAAACAAGTTTCACTTCAAAAATCAATGATCTAATTGTTATTATCAGTTTCTACGTTATTTGCTATAGTATGTTTTACTTAATTCATTACTGATAGGAAAGGATTTGATATTACACTTATCTATAAACAATATAATTTATATTAAACAATTACTTGTTGAGAATTTGAATTTGAAATATTTATATTAGTAAAGTGTATTTATTTATTTAATTAGGTAAATATTAATATACATATAATTTTTAGCCGCTTAGAAAGCGTTAAATATTCGAAACAAACTAGTTTACTATTAATATTTATATATTTTTTCAGGAATCGTAAATTGAAATTTTAATACACCGACAGCTGAAAATTTTCATATATTGTAAAGTTGAAAATATATTTTGTTCTAGTGAGTTTGGTGATTTTTTAAGGAATATGTAGTTAAGTTTTTTACTTTTAAATTAAAAATTATAATCCTCGTCTGTTTATTATAAGATTTTTTTTTATTAATACCAGTAAGGATTAATAACAACGTTAGCATTAAAAATAAACGCGCCTTTTTATTTAGGTCCAAATCAACACACCTAAGAAATAAGACTTATTGTTTTTGTCCTCCTCATTGAAAAAACATATTATTATTTGATGACAGTTACTCAAGCAGAGATGGTCTTAAATCCAGGAGTTGTATCGACTATTGTTGTTTTAATTGAATATGCTAGAGATCATCATCTGGACTTAAAACCATCTCTGCCAAAGTAACTATACTTCTAAAGAATGTTGTAAATCGTTACAGTATTTTTCAAAATTAAATATCTCCAATAAAAATAAGGCTATAAAGATTGAGATGGACTAAAAACAAAACTATAGAGAAAAGACAGACGTTGATGATAAAGTCGTTTTTAAATTTCTTACTCTATTTAAACTTTCGGCAAAATCGCAACATTTTGTATTACCTCGTGTAATAGACAGATGAGGACTGAGGACTGAATATTTTAAAGTGCCCCTTTTTCAGTGAAAATACACTCGGATGCCCAAAAAAACGAATGGGCAAATTGGAGAAATTATTGGTCAAATTTAAAACGTTATATTTTTGTTATTTTTAGTCCTATTTTCACGTATTTTCATGAATTTTTTAGCAAGCTGTATATAATTATATCAACTTTAATTCGCTAACTCTGCATAATTTGGCATATTATACAGGGTTAATTGAGAGGTTGTTTTTTACCCTAAGTTTAAACACCCTGTGCAATAATTTCCTATGTAAATTTTCCTAAAATATAATTTTACGATCAGAACCATGTCTACTGAGCATTTTGTTTTTTGAATCATGTGAATACATGCCCTGCTTAATTTTTAAGAACTTGCCACCAACAATTTTTTCAATGATCATTTCTTTTTGAAGTTATTTTTCAATATGGCGAGGCGGCTTTGGTGATTATTGTGAACTATATACCTACTACTATGTTAAATCAAGTTCGACGTTTGGGAAATGCTTGGCAGAAGGTCGCGAATCGGTACTAGCTTCATTAAATGAACTTCGCTTGGTCCTTAAAGAAGAATGGGAAAACATAACGCAATATGATATATGCACACCCAATGACAGTATGAACGGAGAGAGTCCCTTGGCTGTTATATATACAGGGTGGCGCACCTCATTCGCCTCGATTGATTATACGAAAATGGAAAGATGTAGAAACAAAATATTTTATGGGTATATGTGGGGAGGTAATGTGCACAATTTAAAATTATTTTGAAATGTACAGGGTGTTTCAGAACTAAGATCCATACCAAAGTTATATTTTTTCTTGTGGAACACCCCATATCTTATTTCATTTTTTGATTCTTGGGCCCAAAAAAAGGTATTTATTATAAGGGTTAAATATGTTTAAAATCTAAAGTTTTTGAGATATTGAAAGATATTTAAATTTGCATGCTACAATAGAATAGATTATTAACGCCCTGTACATTACTTTTCAGAATTAGTTCTTGTGCTGAGTTTAAAGGTAGAGATATAAACTCTACAGGAAAATGTTATTCCTTCCTTAAATGTATACAGGGGTATTAAAAATTGCTAGTCTATTTTAAATATTTATTTTTCATAAAAACTTCGTTATTTCAAATGCAACACTATGCATTTTTTTAAATAAGTCGAAGCAGATTGAAATGCTCTTTCAAACTATATTAAGGTTTCCTATACCTATCTGGCTCAGATTTTGAATAAAAAGCGATTCTTCAATAAAATTGTAATCAAGATGGCTAGTGTTGTCATGGCATATTTCTAGTGACTAGTGTTAAATTTATACCAGTTCATTTTTATTTAATTTACCTACAATAGTTTAATAAATAATATTTATTAAATATGTGTTTATTATTCTATCAAAAAAACAAAGAAGTAGTATTTGCATTATTTTACGATGACTTGTAGATACATGGATTTTCTATAAAAGAGCCAATTACGGCAAATTCATTTTCTTCACTTCCAACGACAGGTTTCTGCCTAATAGTTTTTTTTTTATAAACCACACTACCAGACGAAATAGGATAAGAAGTTTTTCAAAGAAACTCTTATCAGGAAGATTCCTATTGGGATATCTTTGAGCATAAGCCCTTGAGGCCAAGAAGCAATTTTCCTCACAAAATATTATCACTAGTAACATATCTATTCGTTCCGCCAGCAGATATTTCTTTATTTTTCGTGATAAAATAATGAATACTTACTTATAAAACTAGTGTAGGTAAATTTAAGTAAACTGTTATAAATTATAAATAATAATGTCCATAAACTAATGTCGACTTTGAAAATAGTTACCAGCCATCTTGATTACAATTTTATTTAAAAATCGCTTTTTATTCAAAATCTGAGCTAGATAGATATAGGAAACCCTAATATAGTTTGAAAGAGCATTTGAATCTGCTTTGATTTATTTAAAAAAATACAGGGTGTTACATCTGAAATAACAAAGTTTTTATATAAAATATATCCTTAAAATAGATCAGCAACTTTTGATAGCCCTGTATAAATTTAAGGAACCAATACCATTTTTCAGTAAAGTTTATTTCTCTACCTTTAAACTCAGCATAAGAATTAATTATGAACAGTAATGTACAGGGTGTTAATAGTCTATTCTATTTTGGCATATAAATTTAAATATCTTTAAATATCTCAAAAACCAAATATTTTAAACATATTTAACCCTTATAATAAATGCCTTTTTTTGGGCCCAAGAATCCAAAAATGAAATAAAATACCGGGTGTTCCATAAGAAAAAATATAACTTTGGTATGGATCTTAGTTCTGAAACACCCTGTATATTTCAAAATAATTTTAAATTGTGTACGTTGTCTCCCCACATATATCCTTAAAATATTTTGTTCCTACATCTTTCCGTTTTCGTATAATCAACCGAGGCGAATGAGGTGCACCACCCTGTATATAACGAAGAAATTTTTGGTCAAATTTAAAGTGTTATATTTTTGTTATTTTTAGCCTTATTTTCATGAATTCTTTAGCAAGCTGTATAATTATATCAACTTTAATTCGTAAACTCGTTTTTACAAACTTTAGTATTTGGCATGTTACAAGGGTTAATCGAGGGGTTGTTTTTTTACCCTCGCTTTAAAATACCCTGTGTAATAGTTTCGTGTGTCAAGTTCCCTAAAGTATAACGGTCAGAACCATGACTCCAGAGCATTTTGATTTTTGTTTCATGTCAATACATGCTTTGGTAAATTTTTAAGAGCGAAATGAACTGATCACGATCAATTTGCATTTTTTTCAATTATCATTACTCTTTGATGTAATTTTTTAATATGACAAGACGGTTTTGGTGACCATTGTCGTAACGTCATAATACGTTCCATTAGAGCAGCCAAGAGAGGCAATAAAAAGTATTAGAGTATCTTTTACGTTTTTTTTTTCTGTTTGTATCCTTGAGTATTACAGATGTTTTCTTTAATATCGTTAGTTCTGTTAGCCTTATTAATGTTTATTTAAACTCGGGCTGTATCATTAGTCTTTAACGTTTTTTTTTAAATTTAGTATAGGGTATATCTAATGCATCGTACTATGACGTTATGACAATCTTGTCATATTAAAAAATTACATCATAAAGTAATGATAATTGAAAACATTGCAAATTGATCGTGATCAGTTCATTCAATGAACCGGCCTCACAGATATAAACTTTGGTAACTATAATATTATAACCTAATTTAGTATTAGTAGTACTAATAGTCAAAAATTAAACAAAAGTACCATACGCAGGTATCTTATACCCAGAATATCGATTGTTTATTGCTTGTTATTGTCTACCTATTAATAAATAAATAATAACGAAAAAAATACATTTAAAATTTTGACTCATAGCGAAAAAACATAAATAAATTTGCGCTAAATTCGCTCTAATTAGCAATAGCCAACTTTTAACACTTTTAATTGTATTGTTTTAACAATTTACAATAGTTAATTTGATTATCTCCACAAAGATAAAAACTATGATGTCAAATTTGCTATAAATAATCTTAAAAATTCCATTAGAATTTAAAAATTAAAGATTTTCAGGGACAGTAATTTTAATATACCTACTTTTATTGTTTTTAGGACATATAAAGTTAAAAAAAAATATTATAATTTGATATTACCATAGACCATCAGTTTGTGACCTTACATAAAGTAGAAATTAATTATCGAAAAATTATAAGTTATTGTTCGTTTACCTTAAAATGTTAAATCGGTCGCACCTTGTGACATAATAAAGAAAAAAATGTCCAAACGATAGTTCCGGAACAGACAATTATTTTTATAACTGTTGTCTTTAGATATTCCAAAAAAAAACACAAATATAATACCGGTACACTATCAAGACACTATTCTCACTAAAAAATCAAAATATTTAACACTCCGCTGCTGTACCGACCGCTGTTGAACACTAAAAACGATTAAAATCACGACGTAGATTATTTTTCAACGTGATAATAATGAAATTGTACATATTTGAAGCGCTAAATTAACTGGAAGTAAACGAGGTGTCAGACTATTGTTTGTGCTACCTGATAACGTCTAAAGGTGAACTAGAATGATAACATGGTTTGTCCACAAGATTCTTTACACACTGTCTTAACACACCGAAGTATTTTTATGAATTATTATTTATTGCATTTTTTTTCTATTTAAGCGGTGACCTCTCTGAGATATACGCCATTAGCTGAAAATAAAGATGATTTTACAACAATGTGATTATTCATTATAGAGACGTGAAAATGCAAAACAAATATCTAAAAAAAAACGAATAAAGCAATGACAGTGTCAGGATCATAAGCAATATGCTATTAGGTGTAATCGCTTTTATATTTAAAAAGCTTATTCTTTTTTTTCGGAAATAGTGGCTCAACTTTCGTTTAGCTGAAATCTGTTATATAAAAAATGACTATATATGCGTTCTAGAAGGCATTAGGAGTACAAATATACAAAAACTTTCCTGCGGAAATGCGTCATTTTCATTTTTCGGACTTTAGTATAGCCGAAATCTGTTACATTAAAACTAGTCTTCGAGGTGTGTTTTAGACATTTTTCTAAACATAAAAACACAAAAAAGTGCCTGCGGAAATTTTTTATTTTTATTTTACATAAAAAAATGCTTCGACTTTAGAATAGCCGAAATCAATTACATGAAAAATAAACTTATATTTGTTTTACACGAGCCTTTACGAGCAAAGAAATACAAAAAAATTCCTGGGGAAATGTGTCAATGTCATTTTGTGCACTTTGTTTTTCATACATTTTTCAATTTAGAAGCTTACGGGGCCTGGGAGGGAATAGGGGTGCTGGGTGGGGTAAAACATCTTCCGGAGGAATAACAATTCTTGTAGAATAGATAATATAGGTTGTAAACTATAAGTACCTCGACATTTTGCACTTATTCTTGTTTTTTATTAAAGCTTTACGTAAATAAGGCCGATCAGTGGCGGATACAGAGGGGGGGGGGGGGCATGGGGCCCGGGCACCTCCTAAGATCCATAAATTGGGTTAAATATTAGTCTTTTGGGTTAAAATTGGCGCACTAATAAGCATATTCTACATTACTTTTTTATTTGGACCCCCCCCTAAAATAAATTTCGTAATCCGCCCCTGGGGCTGATTCAATACAAAAAATCATTGGATCATGCAGTTTTCTTTTATTAACTGTGATTTTGCAAAAATATTATATTGATTAGCATTTGGGTTGCTTCAGTTAGCTTTTCTTTGTGGAGGGTGTAAAGCTGTGGTTTTTATATTTTAATAATTAACTGTGATTTTGTAAAAATATTATTAGATTGATTAGCATTTTAGACACTTTTAAATGATTTTTTTGGTTCAAAAGTGCTTCATCCAAGGATTTTTTTCTTTTAAACTGTTCTATAAGCATAGGACTTTCTAACAAAAAACTGTGCCAACCTCACCGGCTATTCCGCACATTTCCTTTGGTGTTTTTATGGTGGAAAATATGTCTAAAATTCGACAGAACAACTAGCGTAAATGTAACTGATTTCGTCTTTGAAAGAAAAAGTTTCCGCACAGTTTTTTTGTGTTTTTATAATCGGAAAAATGTTCTATTCGTCTAAAATTTAATACAAACATTGATATATGTAAATGTAACAGATTTCGACTATTCTAAAGTCAGAGCATTTTTTAAAGTCTATTAAATTTCCTCAGAAAATGGATACTGTTTATTTCCGCAGGAAAATTTTTATTTTCCTCAATTCGTGAATGCTTCTAAAAGGCAAAAATATATTTATTTTTTATATAATTGATTTTAGCTATTCTAAATTCTAATAAATTTCCTTAGAAAATGAAAAAGCTTATTTCTACAGGAAAATGTTTGTGTTTATATGTTCAGAAAAATATTAAAAATAAAACGCAAAATGTATTTTTTTATAGCAGATTTCAGTTATACTAAAGTGCGAAATTTGGAAATTACGCATTTCCGCAGACATTTTTTTTTCTTCTAATAACTGATTTCAGCTAAACGAATGTTGACCCGAAATAGTTATTTACACTACGTATATTCAATGAAATATTCCAAGGAACCTTAAATTTAAGCGACAAAAACATATATCGAATATGTAATTTTCAATAAAGTTTTTTATAATTTGAAAGACTTAATGCTTAATTTAATATTAATCTTTAATAATATCTATGTGACTCACCTGGATGTTTGAATTCGTACTTCACAGGATCCAAGTTCTTCTCTTCGCACACCTTCTTCATAATGTCTTCCAACAGAACGTTTCTGCTCACCCTTGTTACGTACAACTGGTTTCGCGGTAGATGTACTTTTAACCTGAATGTACTTTCAAAGGGTTGATGGCCAGGTGCTATGTACTTTGGGGCTGGTAATGTCTTCTCTTTTGGCAACACCTAAAGCAAGTAAAAAATAATTATATTATTTGACTTGTATATAAGATGTTATACAGTGTTAGAAATGTAATCCGCATCATATGGGAGTTTTTTAATGTATTTTTTTATTTCTATTCCAGTTCAAAGTTTACCTACCGAAGTAGCACTGTAATCAATTAGTAAAGAAAAAAACTTTGGTTAAAATAATTAACTGAGACCTTATTTGTAGCTCTGTATATAATTCGAATCAATTGAATTAAATAATAAATGAAATAAATTTAATATAAATTAATAAAATTATTTGTTACATTAATAAGTGTACACATATTTTATTAATTTAATATTAAAATTTTATTAACTACTAAAATTATTTCTACCTTACTCACCTAGTATGTTTATGATTCCATTATTGATAAAACATTTTTTTATAATTTATAGCAGACACAAGCAATATACTCTCCTTTAATTGCACCATTACGCAGGAATATCCAGCGAAGTTTAGAATTACAAATATTTTCTCTATGATAAATTTTAATTCATAAAAACCGAGACTTTACTAAAAATGTCTTATTAAATCTGCTTTTTAAGAAAAATATAATTTTTGTTTTCTTTATGAAAACTATATCTTAATCTACCATTGAGGATAACATAGGGCCCGAAATATTCTCAGAAGAAGTAATTATTGCTGCTACCAACTAAATAAAGAATAGACAAGTACTAGGTGAAGACCAAATAAAAACAGTAAAAGGAATCTTCAATACGATATGCTCAACCACGACAGTTGAGATCTCAATGAAGTGGCTAAAATTGGAATTTATAACAATATCAAAAAAGGCAGGTACAAAGATATGGGTAGACTACAAATCAATAAATTTAAAAACAATAAACTATTTCTAAAAGTTATCTATAGTAGAGTCACAGATTAGGTATCCTATCTGTAGTAGCCTCTAGTACGTATATGTGAGGAACCAAACGCACCTAATCAGTGTGGTTTGGTTGAAAAAAGTTTGGTTTTGTTGAAAGAGTAGTTTGTTTAGCGTACAGTTAAGTTTAGTTTCAAAGATGCAAAGACGTTAACTGCAATGTTTTTGCGTGTCTAATTGACTTAGAAAGGATATTAAGAATGAACAGAAAAGACCTGAGAATAATAGCTAACCTGTACTGCAACAAGTCTTAGGTCCTTAGAGTATAAGAAGAGTATCTTATACCAGTGATAGGCAAGATATTCACACCTATGACATTAAATCTGTATTCGGAGCACATTTCTAGGGTAGTACTAAAATAAAATTCTCTCCAAAAAAATCCTTTATGGGTATTTCGACACTGCACTGCAAGAAAATCTACAAAATAAAATAATTATTTTTTGTAAACACTTCTGCGTTAAACCTATACGGACACTGCTTGTCAGAAGTTATGTCTACAGTTATACAAATTTGCCTAACAAAGAAAATAATGCTTAACGTTTCGGAAAGTTTATCTCTTTCGGTCGTCGGAAGCAAAAAAAATACAAAGAATAAAGAAAAAAAACTATTTAAAATATTTAAATTCAACTATTCGAGAACACTTAACTTTTTTAAAACAGATACGTTCTGTTAAATTAAAATGACATTATATCCAAGTTAAACTTCAAAATTAACAATTACTACCTGATAACAATTACTTAATAAGGTAAAACCAAAAAGCCCCAAACTTATTGTAGATTTTCTTGCAGTGCAGTGGAAAAATACCCATAAAGGATTTTTTTGGGAATCCGCCACATAGGTATAGACATTTTTTAAAATAAAATTGTGCACTCCCTCGGAAAATCATAGAGGTGCTACAAAAATCGGAGAAGATCTATTGGAATATGTAGCGGAATTCAATTAGTTATAGCCACGTTATAACCAATTCACTTAGTTGGCATGAATCTACTACGATTTATAACTTATAAAAAGTCAGAATATTTTAATAAACGGTTCTTTTCAATTTACATAAAATTATTATTTTATGTAATTTATAATTATTTCATTACATAAACAAATTAAATTTATACACTGTAAGTTATTTTAACAAATGTTTAAAAAATCCGCCATGGTCTTGAGTTGATAAAATGGATCTTTTTAAATAGAGTAACAAGATTTTCTTACAAAATGGCAGACAACATTATTAAACTTAAAAAACGGCGCTTTTTGTGAACTCATGGCCCACTATAGTTTCCATTAAGAAAAAATATAACATGTGTCATATGTCAAAAATTACAGGTTTTAGAAAAAAAACGTTATATAATCTCATTAACGATGTGATTATCTATAACTTTTATCTGAAAACTTTTTGTCTAAAATTTTTAAAATAGCCAAATTTTTTTTTTTTTCAAATATCTAGTAAGCCATAAACTTTTTCAAAAATCTGAAAGGCGCATATGTTTGTCCTCACAAAACTGCATCAGTTCTTTTGACCGATTCTCTAGCTCCAGTAGTATCCAAGAAACCCATAGAGAACGTCTTAGAAAACTCACCCTGCATAGTGCATGAGCTTTAAAACTATATTTGTTTTGGTATTGGGACTATCTAAATTTACAAAACTGCAACCAACATCTATATCTGAAGAAACTATTAGATATTCATATATTATATTATTTTTTAATTTGCAATATTTTTGTGAGGATAGGTTAGCCTACATATTCCGTTTAATCTCGAGTAAGAAACCAGTTGATATTAAGTACAAAAATACTATAATGGCTTGCAATTAAAAACAGCTATGGAGGTACCTCGATTATTATCCTAAATCAATTAAAACGAATCTTTATAAACTTCTACTTCAGAAATGCGATAATTGTGTATCACAAATATCAAATATCAATAAATTACTTACCCTAACGTGTTGCGTATCTAAAGCCCCTATAGGTGTGTTTGGTTTAAATGGAAGAACTATGTCGCTATGCTCTAACGATGGAGCCATTCCCAGAGCTTGCAACGTATGGTTGGATAGTTGAAGATGATTGGCGACGGTAATCTGAACCAGTAAGTCCATCATGGGTGTGCTAAAATTAATTAAAGTTATTGACTCGTGCGATTCAGTAAATAAAATTATATTTGCATAATGCAGAGTATATGATAAAGAGGTAACAAAAACAGGAAAAAATATCGACGAATAAGCGTCTAGTTGGCTTGGAAATGAATATCGATGATATTCCCCATATAATTTTTCATCTATAATGACAGCGATCATGATTTCCAAGCTATCCCTAACACCGTTCTTCTTCGATTGTATGGTATACATTTTTATTATAAAACACTTAGTTTTATAATTAGAAGATACAATATTTTCCTTTGAAATTAAATCCGGCTTTAATGTTAATCCTTCAATTTTACTCTTCTCAGAAAATGCAGATTTTGTCTGTTTTGAAGTCGTGTATATGGGAAAAAGTGACATGAAAAGAACTATAGACAAGTTCATATCTTGATTGAGTTGTATAGCTTTCTAATAAAATTAACATAATACTAAAGGTGTACAAATAAAAATAAACTGCAGAAATTACACAATTAGACGCTCTTTATATTGCTTACTTTTACCGCTTACAAATATCTAGTCAAACAATTAACTCTAGATGCTTAAGCAAAAATAAAGTTAGGTCTTATTGTGAATTAGAATACAATAAGAATTATATTTATGATAATTCTTTATTATGATTTTTTGTTATGTACCTGCCAATTTGATTTATACAGGGGTAGATAGGAATGTGCGTTAGAACACGGAAAAAATAAATTGTAATAAATCACACAATTGAAGAAAACACTGCTTCATTTTGTGTTTAAATGGTACTAGGCTTCACGTTGTAATTTTTATTTCTTATCAATTTGTAGATTTCAAAAATTACGGAAGCGCTGGAGGACCAGTATATATTTTTTTTAAATTCAACCGGTTGATTTTAACACTCAAGTGATTGACTTAATACTCAACTAGTTGAGTTTCCTAACTCAACCGGTTGACTTTATAAACGCAACCAGTTGACTTTATAAACTCAACCGGTTGAGTTTCTCAAGCATTTTAAATTATTTCCATAGATTATTTCTATTCCACTCTCATATGTGTAGCGCTTCCGTGCACATGTATACACGCGCTCTCCTCTCGTGAAGTCCTAAAATTAAACGCTTTTTTGTGTAAAAGTCTGTAGTGTATAGTATAGTGTACGGTGAATTGGAAAGATAACATGGAGCAACCACGTTTGAATAACGCCATTAAATACTACTTTTATTTGGGCTTACAAAATCATGAAATACTATTGTTCCTTCTACAACAGAACTTCACTATTAGTTTTACAACGTTGAAACGACGCGCGACGTCTGCGGTATTTGAATTTATATCGGAGAAAAAATTATGCTCCAGTACCAAATATAGTAGATTTTATCAGTGAAAAAGTGCTTTCTTCAAGTAAACTGCATGGATATAAATGGATGCACCGAAAATGTTGACAAGCAGGACTAAATATTAGACAGAATATTGTTCGTAATGTGTTGAATTCTATCGACCCACAAGGCGTCTCAACAAGAAAGAGAAAACGACTCCAAAGAAGGCAGTATTTCAACAAAGGTCCCAACTATTTGCGGCATGTTGATGGTTATGACAAACTGAAGCCTTACTGAATATGTATTAGCGGTTGCATCGATGGATTTGCACGTAAAATTTTATGGCTGAAAGCTGCAAGTACCAACAATAATCCTCGAGATATATCTGGTTACTATATTCAAACAATAATAGATATAAATGGCTCTCCCAGAACTGTAAGAAGCGACATGGACACCGAAAACGTTCATTTAGAATCTATGCAGATTCACTTTCATGAGGTGGCAGATAACGTGCCGCTTGAGCGTACATTGCCACCATTTCTATATGGCACGAGCCACAGTAGTCAAAGAATTGAATCCTGGTGGGCAATTTTAAGAAAACACAATACTCGATTCTGGATAAACGACGTATTCCGGCAAATGACAGATGATGGAATCTTTGATTGTACTTTGATAGACAAATCTGTATCATACGCAGAAGCCGTCACAGCGTTTCACCATCTGGACGTCCCGATATACTTTGCAAGTTCCCAGAACTTGAGGGCTGTCAAAATTACCTTACAGTTGTAAACAACATGCGTATTAAAGACTGCGAGGAGGAATGCTTGTATTTGCAGTCTCCGTGCTCTGATAACGACGTTTTCGATTTATGTGAAGTATTGTCATCTGAAATGCATGTTGACAAACCAACTAATGCGTATGAAGCAATCAATGCCAATATGCATTTGAGAAATGAAATTTTATCTTTGCTCTAAGGTTAGGGATCTAAGGTTTGATTTAAAATATTATAATAAATTAATTTAATTTTATTAATTTTTTAATTAATTTTATTATAATAATTATTATAATAAATTATAATAATTATTATAATAAAGCGAGCACAAGTTAAAATACCTTAAGTTTAGGTTTTGTGACTGCACGTAAACATGCAAACAAAATAAGTTACTACGAATACTGATACGACAATGAACCGCGTGCGGCGAGTGCGCGTGCTGCGCTGCCGGTTTAGATTTTAAAGTCAACCGATTGAGTTTATAAAGTCAACTGGTTGAGTTTGGAAACTGAACCAGTTGAGTATTAAGTCAATCAGTTGAGTGTGAAAATCAACCGGTTGAATTTAAAAAAAATACATATACTGGTCCTCCAGCGCTTCCGTACAAAAATAGTTAAATATATGATTGATTTTATACGAAAATTGTCTGGTGTGGTAATTCTCACGATTTGTGTCAGAGAATATTCAGATTGTACTCGTTAAAATTTAATTGAAAATTATTATTACAAATTTAATTGTAGCACTACTAACTATATTTTTTGACACAATTTGTTGTTACTAACTTAATAATAACTTAGCTAATAAAACAATTATTGTGTGTTATATGTTGACAAAAATCAATGTTGTAGTGTTTTTCGGTGAAACAGTAAGAATAATATACAGGGTGGTCTAAACTGTATTCCGGAAACTTCGGCAGCATAT
The DNA here is from genome assembly GCF_002938485.1 of Sitophilus oryzae. NCBI lineage: Eukaryota > Metazoa > Arthropoda > Insecta > Coleoptera > Curculionidae > Sitophilus > Sitophilus oryzae. The sequence continues at coordinate 6,324,447 of NW_022147434.1, read as the reverse complement.
TCTGCAGATAAAAATAAGTAAAAAACTTCGTATAAATGTATGTCCTAAAATGCTTAGTTTCGGAGATACTTTCATTTTTATTTCTATTTTTTCGAAATATTTTCTGAAGTAACATCAATATTTGGATTAAAATTGGTATTTGGGAGTTTTTTGACATGAAAAATTTGATTTTGATGTCAATATGACTGCTACCTGTAGTGTAGGGGGCGCCACATACATGAGTTTTAACTGTTTTAAAGAGTAATAACTTTTCTCGTCCGTACCTGTATAAAACTACTGAGTGAAAAAATGTACATTTACGTAATTTTTAAAAAATGTCCCTTGGTAAAAATCGCTACGAGCAACTGTTCTCAAGATATTTAGAATGAAAACAGTCAATACATGCCATTATTGACAAAAAATAAACATGTTGAGTAGATAGTTATTTGACCGAAATGATAAATTTGGGAACTTTTTATTTCTTTTAATTAATCATAAATTTTTCTTCGAAAAAATGATGATAAAACAGTTTCTGTTGAACATTTGCCACAAAAACATTTAAAAAATGTTTAATTTGTGTCAATGATGACAGGTATTGATAATTTCGATTCCAAATATCTCGACAACCATTACTCGTAGCGATTTTTACCAAGAGATCTTCTTTACGTAAAAAACTTCGTAAATGTATATTTCTTTACTCATTAGTTTTATACAGGTACGGACGAAAAGTTATTACTCTTCAAACGAGTTAAAAATATGTAGGTGACGCCCTCTACAAGTAGGAGTCATATTAATACCAAAATCAAATTTCTTATGTCAAAAATTGTCAAATATTGACGTTGTTTCAGAAATTATTTGAAAAAAATCGAAATAAAAATGAAACTTCTACACCCTGTATCTCCGAAACTAAGCATTTTAGGACATACATTTTTACGGACATTTTTACTTATTTTTCACTGCAGAACATGCTGCCGAAGTTTCTGGAATACAATTCGGACCACCCTGTATATAGCTTTAGAATATCGGTCTATACATTTGTGTCGGGTTCTTCACAAAAAATCTGGGTTTTTCGCTAATAGAAGAAAATCTCAAAAAAATAAAAAGGTATTTTTTGTAAACACCAATCTTTGACACAATGGATTCCAATTTGTCAATGATATTTTACTAAAATCAACTCTTTGTATTTTTTTTTTTTGGTTTCCTATCACTGGAGGTGATATACCTCCTAAAACGTTGAGCGTTATACGTACTCGTAACTATGTAATTTAATCGCTTAATAATAAGTTGCTCTAAACACTTCAGAGAGTTTAGAGAGTCCTTAGTAAAGCTTAGTAAAGTACCCACTAGCACTAACACCAAGAACATGTAGTATCCTCTTCAGCTACTTGAAAGTGTTGATGCTACAGTCATTTTTTCTCAAGAAAGGCGTTCACCAAAGTAAACAACATATCAATTTTATTTTGTATTATATTATAGTTTAATATTTTTTTTGAAAAATATGAAACTAACCTCCTTTCGATTGACATTTTTGTACTTCGTCCATTCGGCAGGTGAACTGTCAAATCCATGGCACCAGCCAACATGTCAGGAGGCGTGTCCTCAGTGATCTGCATCATAGTCACTGTCCCTGCCCGAGACCTGAAAAACAAATTAAAAATTTAATAAAACAGTAGTAATTAAATTATCTAAAAGTAGTATCAGCAATATTTATGGCGCCATTCTATTTTTTACTAAAATTTTACGAATTAATTCATCAGCATTTCTCTGAATCAACATGATTTATAAAAATATGCAATTGATCACTGATTAAATTATTGTTGTTCAAAAATATAATTTTAGTAATTTATATTTTTATTTTGATGCTTTATCTTGATGTAAAAACCTTTATGAAGTATATTAAAATAATTTTATATAAAAACTATATAAATATTTTTTTGAAGCCAAAATTCACGGGATTGAAATTTTTTTAATTACTAATATCGCTATTAAAAAATAGGGGTTGACGGTAGAAGGGCGAAAATTTGGGGTCGTTGTAAGTATTTTTAATGCTACATCATAAGAAAATTACAATAAAAAATGTTGTCAAAAAAATTGGGCTGGACCATCCTCATAATTTTATGTTGTAAAAAATAGATAACAACCTATTCCCAGACTTACTGAATATAATAATGATAATAATAATAGCTCCCGTATATAGCGTTTAACGCCTTGGGAGTAGCAAGGTACAGCTTGCCATACTAGAGCCGTTCGGTATACAAGAAAGGTAATGGGGGCTAGCACTACGCTTTAACCGCCTATTATTACCTCAGGATTGTAAATTCCAAGTACTCACTGAAGGCTGAGTCGACCTAGGTACCCAAACTATTTTTATTTTAATAAAAATAGTCGGCTGATGCAATGCCAGTTATAGGATTCGAACCCACAACCTTGAGATTGGTAGACGAGAGCCTGTACCTCTACGCCACCGGGCACCGCTTATTGAATATACATATGAAATTTCATACTGCATATGAAATTTCATCAATATCGGTCAAGCCGTTTCGAACAACTATGACCATTGCCTGGAAACTTATAGAACACCTGACGCAGATATGCATATGTTCTTTCAGAAATTACTGAGTTTGCTAGAGTCCCTGCCTGTGAATAGCAGGTTGATCTTGTGTGGTGACCTTAATATTGACTTCTCCAGTGTGTGTGATGCTCGGGAATCTCTCCAGTCTATCTTCGAGACTTTTGGTGTAGTAATGCATATTGGCGAGTAATCAATTTACGTATACAGGGTCGGGTATAAAGTCGTGGCACATCAAAATTTCATTTTGTTAAATGAAACCCCTTGTATATTCTTACATATTTCGATTCTTCCTTCAGTTCTAAACAAAAATTGAGATACACACAACGTACCTCAAATCAACCGTTTCCGAGTTATTGTCTTTTGAAAATATCACTTAAGTATACAATTCAATTTAATTAATTTCGATATGTTCGGTTTCATTTAACGATGCCATTCGGCGGAAACTGTGATACTTAATAATATTTGAATATACATATGAAAGTTAGCATTTATAGATGTATAAAATGAGATTATATCAAGTCTGGAAATTAAAAAAAAAATGGTTTAACATCTCAAATCTAAAACTCGATATCTCGGAAACGGTTGGATTTAGGTACATTATGTGTATGACAATTTTTGTTTAAAATTGAAAGACAAATTGAAATAGCCAATAATATACAGGAAATTCCATTTAAAAAAAATCTTTGAGGTGCCACGACTTAATGACCGACCCTGTATACTTAAGGCATTTAAAAACCCTATAACTTTTGTATTTAACTTTTTGCGGTACCCCGTATACTTTGGCCAATAATTGACCGTTTTCATACATATCATCGACCCTGTATTAGAAGAAGAAGATTATAGTTCTCGTCTCACATACACACAGATCTTCCCCTGCTTTAATTAAATTAACAATTGCATCTACTTATCACCTTATTTATTTAACTAGTCATGTCTAAAATTACACATACTTCAAGTATGATGAGCCAATAATATAATATATGAATTCATGTAATCAGTACAGTGAAAGTAGTAATAAAAGTTTTCATGTTATCTTATTAATACACATCAATTTTATCGATAAAATATTTGGTAATTTTGGGTATCGAATATTTTTATATTTTAATCAAATTTTGGCGGTTTCGTAGGACGATTCAATTATGGAGCTTATTTTTTATGGTATTTAACCAACCAGAGAGAGGTGCATAATGAGATCAAACTAATGAAATGGATACGGATTTGTCACACATTAAGGCGAATAGGCAGCAACAGTCGCAGAGCTATTGATCATGCAAGACACACGTGGAGTTAAAAAGGACAATTAAAAAAAAATCGAAACAGTAAACCGATCATGGCGAAATGTTATATCAATTTGAAACAACCGAAACTCGAAAGCATTTACTAAAGCTATATGCTCCGCATAGATAAAATTCACAGATTTTGCAACATGCGCAACCATCATAGGCGTATTGAAAATACCAGACACAAGTCGGCGGTTGTCGGCAATCACCTGTTTTTTTTACATTTTATATTAACTTGTGACGTCATTTGGAAGAGCTCAATAGAAATATAAAAGAACTAAACCTTGTTTTTAAAGCACTTTGATATTTGTGACGTCAGCACTCCGGCAGTCTAGCGTAAACGTATCGCTAATCGCCATTCACAAATATATTCCAGATACGTATAATGAACAAGCAAACCGTTCGCAACGCAATTTGATTTTTATCGTGATGGCTTTTTTGTAAAAGTGAAGAATTTAATTAGGAAAATATTAATGATGGAGATGAACGTGTGCGGATTCGTGAATGGTCACGATCACGGTCACGACACTATGACGTGAGTAGGAGCCCGAATTATGCAAAAAAGGGGGTCAGTTTAGATTAAGTTTAGATTAGGTCTATATTTTTATTAATGCAAAACCAACTAAAACCAAATTCTAATCTAACCTAAACTCACTCCCTCTTTTGCATATTTCGGGCTCTTACCTGGGTATTCCTAGGTTTAACCAATATTTGAACTTATGATGTAATTTATGGATGGCCCATAAAATTTAAGTTCGCCGTACAAAAAAATTACTTTTCACCAATTTTCACAAAAAAAATTAAAAGTTATATATCATATTTTTTATAGAAATGATGGAATAAGGGTGAACAGGGTGCCGGTAGACCAAGAAGATCCTTGGAATGTAAATGTTAATTTATACTCGAATTGAGTTGCCTCACAGTATAGGCATATTTTGAACCCCTATCGTGCATATTTACTGTAGATAAAAATAAATTAAAATATAGTTGGCTTCAACGATAATTTAGTTTGCAGCTTCTTTTCATCATACCTAATAAAAAACCATTACAACCACTACTCATAGTATGTACCTATGTATTCTTAAACATCATTATGAGATTTAAGATACATAGGTGCCCATAATATGAGTAGCGGTATTGACGGTTTCATCATCATTTTTTTTTGTTATGAAGAAAATAAGCAGCAAAATATATTATCGATTGCAGCAACTATACCTATTATAGGGAAATTAAAATAACTTTGGTTGCACATCATAATACGACCACCAGCAAACTCCATTAGACGACGCAAGGTGTCATTGATGACGTGCACCCAAAGTTGTTTTAATTTCCCTACACTTAGTTTACAAAGTTTACATTCAGTATGTCCAATTAATATAGAACATTTGCAACAACAACTATGCATATTCTTAAAAATTTCCTACCATTATATTTTGATAGTTGAGTTTTTGAAATTATTTGTTAGCTTCTTAAACAAAACAGACCCATAATAATTCAAATCTTTATCATTCAAAACTTCCAAGAATTATGAAGTAATCTCACGTCAAATTTTTTTTTAAATTATTGCATGCCTTAAGTATTTGCAAAGTTAACAAAAATATATCTTTGCATACCTTGCAATAAATATATTTGGTCCAATTTATCAGTTCTATATCATATCCGAAATTCAGATTGTGTATACACAATAAAGAGTAAAGTAAGTATGACACAATAAGAAGTTACAACGTGAACAACAAAAAAATGGCAAGTAAAAAAAAAATTGAAACGTCTTAATTACTAATTACAGAGTCCTTCCCTTGAGTTCTCCTGCCTAAAATCTATATATGATCTTCTCTAAAAATTTTAAATATAAATGATTAAACTCATACAAGTTTACTAATTTTAAACTTAAGATAATTATTTAATTATTAAATCCATAATTATATTAAAATATAACACTTACGAAGTTAATAAATATTAACTATTTCTACTTAATCATTTAATAATTCTGATAAAAACACGCTTGATTTTGTATTTTAGATATCATACGGGCTATAATCATTAATATGACTATATTAACAATACTTAAATAAAAATTTATTTGAAGGAATGCTACTGTATTACAATAATTGTAAAACAACTTATGTAATAATAACTCGGAATAATTATTAAAAACTGCTCATCGCGTTATCGATGTCGGCGTCTTGTCACTTTTATTTAGTCTTGTCACTATTATTTTATTAACCGTTTAGGTATAGTGTGATTTCAGATAATGCAGATTTTAATGTGCCATTTGTGGTTTTTTTATTGGAGTTTTTTTGCATATTTGCATATTTGGTATATTCTATGAAGGGATTTTAAGTGCTCCTGTCCATTTTTCAATTATTAAAGTGCCTATTTAGATACATTTAAAATTAATTAATTAGTGTATAGTATTTGTGTTATGAGTTTTTTTATTTTTTATGAAATGTATTTTTTCCCATTAAAATAAGCATAGCTTACTAAATTACTAGCTAGCCATTTTTAAATACAGGGTGTTAATTAAGTATCTGGCCAAACTTTAGGAGGTGATTGTTTGAGTGTTTTTAAGGTAAAAAGTTTATATAAACATGTGTCCGGAAATGTATAATTTTAAAGATACAGGGTGTCGAGGTGTTTTCTAATAGACCTTTTTTTTATTAATATCTCAAAGATCCGTTGGCCGATTTTGTTGACATTTCGCCGCGTTGTGAACTTTGATAAGTTAGCACTAATTAAATGATAATTATTATTTACAACAATATTCAAACAATAAAAACTTATCCCAATAAATATTTGGCAACGCCTTGGCTTCATTTGTTTTTACGCCTGTTGGCGGTGGATACCATGCAAGCTTTTTCTTTGTCCTAAGTTGTTAATTAAACAAATAATAATCATAAAAAATATAAGTCCTAATAGCCTAAATTTTAGAAAAATGTATCAGCAGATCCGATGAGACCCGAGTTATTATGTTTTGGAACCTAATGATTTAATTAATTATTCCCTTTAATGCATTTACCTATCTATCCTACGCGCCGAGAAAAAATATTGCATTAGTCTAAATTTATTATTTTGTGACTTTCATGTATGAATTGCCCCTTGCTTGCACTTGTACGGAAAAGAGTTAGATTAAAATAGTCAAACTGTACCTAACAATCCATATGCCTTGGCGCATAATCTTTTTTATAATATTGGCTTTTTTTATCCGCCGGCCCATACTAAACATCCATATCCATAGAATAGTTGGCCCACTGATAAGACCTCATTTCGGCCTCGGCCCTCGAACGTCCTTGCAACGCCGGTTAAACTATTACGTGTTGACAAGTTGATGATTAGGCAGGTTATTGAACTCGGCCGTACCACATCGCATCTAGCATGTCGCTTTTTCAAAGATGGGTCCCATATAAACGCGCCCAGAAGTATTTTCAATACTAAAATGAGAGTAGGACGTCCAATAGACTTTTCGAAATCTATTTTTTTTTCTTTCTCTTGAATACCGTCTCTAACATTTTCTATGCGTATCTCGGATACTACTGGAGATAGAGAGTCGTTTTAAAAATTGTCCCTTCGATTCGATTGTCCCTAATTCCATTATAATCTATTTTAGACAAAAAAAAATTCAGATAAAAGTTGTAGATAATCATATCCTTAATGAGATTGTCTCCTCCGCTTTTTTTTCCAAAGCTCGTTATTTTTGACATATGATACAAACATATATTTTTTTAAATTTAAGCTATAGTTGGTCTTCATAAAAAGCGTCGTTTTTTAAGCTTTTTAGTTATAATTTAATAAGCAATAATATATTTTTATCGAAAAATTACCGAGTTATAGTCAATTCTTATAATTTTTAAACAATTTCATTTGGTTAGCCATGGAAGTGTATGTCAGGGCCTATTTTTCATCTGGTCGGGCCCTAAGGCCCAATCAAAAATTCGGGCCTTCTTTTCCAACAAAATTCAAAAATTCTCTTGTTAGTTTGGGTTAAAGAAATAAAACAATTATTTTTATTTTTTTAATAATTTAAAAAACTAAATAAACATTATTATATTCAACAAAATAAATAATAAAAAACAACAATTAATTCTAATTTAAAAAAATGCATTAATTATATCAATCTAAAGCTTATTTTATATAATTCTGTTTTCCTTATTATGCAGAGGTAACTGTTTTTTTTTTCTCTGCTATGTAAATTTACATTTGAAATTATGAATATTTTACAACCTTTAACGGGCCCCCAGACCACCGGGCCCAAGGCCCGGGCCTTATGGGCCTTATGGTAAAATAGGCCCTGGTGTATGTAGTGATATTATTTTTTTAAGTCTTAGTTTGTGTAATGTAAATTGTAAAGAACCGTTTAATAATATATTCTGACTTTTAATAAGTTAATAAATTTATATACTTTTTATAAGTAAAATAAATCATAACAAAATAAGAATATCATGCAATCTAAGTGAAATTAGTGAAGAAAGATAAAAATTGGCTATAACTAAATTTAACTTTTCTAACAGGTCTTGAAAACCGTTTTCTAAGAAACGTAATATTCACCGGTCACATATCCTCGAAAATGTATGGCCAAGAAAAGTTGAACTAATAATCCTACATGCTTTTCTTCATTTGAAAAATTCATATTTACAATTTTTGTTTATTTTAATTTACAAAGTTTGGATGTAACAGCTTCACATTTCTGAGAGCACAGACGATTAAACTTAAAAATAATAAGAATTGGCTATAACTCAATAATTTTTCGAAGAAAACATATTATAGCTTATATCGCTGAAAAGCTTAAAAAATTGTGTTTTTTATGAAGTCATGGCCAACTATGGTTTCATTGGTATTTACAACCTTTATCTGAAAACTTTTTGTCTAAAATAGCTTATAATGGAATTAGGAACAGTTTTTAAAATAGTCGAATTTTTTTTTTAAATATCTAGTAAGCCATGAACTTTTTCAAAAATCTGAAAAGCGCATATTTATGACCCCAAAAAACTGCAATTCTGTCCCGATTTAACCGACTCTCTATCTCCATTTTAGTTTTCTAAATACCCATAGAGAACATCGTAGGAAACTCACCCTGTAAATATACGTATAGTGCTATTCCGTGATTACTTGAAGAAATTTTACATGAGTCCAATTAATATTTTCTTTATATACTTCATCGTTGTGGTGATTCGTTGTAAGTTTAGGAGCTACCCAACTTGAAATTACATACTGTATACATCAAAGCTACCCACTTTGGAACAGAGGTGATACAATTAGGGCGATGTCAAGTTGCAATTGTACAATGCACTTTAAAATTTGGTGCTCTATATTAGAATAAAAGATACATTTGCAAAATATAAATTTATAAACTAGACGTACTAATTAGTGTTGAAACCTACAGTTAAGTTTAAAGCAAGATGACTTGAAGTCGTAGCAGCAACAGTAATATTCAGGTTATTTATTGGTATTTTGACTACCATTGATTATTATTACTTCACAGTAACAGATATTTCTTATATACCTGTTTCAGGGAGCATTTAATCCACGCAAGAATGTTTAAATGCGAGAACGAAGTTCCAGTATGTTTGGTTGTGGATAAAATATTTCATTGAATATATTTGAAAAAAAAATAAAATTATAATTTTTTTATAAGGAGACTGTGTATATCTTCTTTTCTTCTGAAATTATCTTTATAATAAAAATCGTAAATGTCAGTTTTCTAGCATTAGTATCTTACGTAAACTAATTGAGTTTTACGATGTTTCTAATTCAATAATAACAATGCATTATAAATTTTAATTTTCTCGTACTATTAAATAAACAACCATTACAAGAAATAATATCATCAGTTGCGTAAACTTCAGAAAATAACTAGTAATTACTTTATTGTTCTATGTAATGGGTTCGGGTAATGATAAACATTGTTTCAATAACAAAAGATGGTCTAAGATGTTCGAATTCACTAGAACGAATATTTGAGTATTTTGTTCGATATCGTGATGCAAATGGCTTTCTTGTAGCTTTTGAATAATCATCATCACCTTGGATTTATTTGTATTTTTCTTTATACTACAATGTTACGAGATCATATTTCAAAACTTGCCGTAGGTAGGTATACTATAAAGATGAGGAAATCGGAAATAATATCTATATATCTAAGTATCATTAATTAGTTTTAGCAGTTGATTTATAATAACTAATAATAATTAATTTTGAAAGTGACAGAGTTCTTGAACCTTAAAATATATTATATAATATGGCCCAGAGAAAGCTACAATTAGGTTGGGTTAGGTTGTTGGGGTATGAGATTCTGTTTGATCCTTCACTCAGAGGCCTTGGGCCTATTGCGATATCCCTGTATTATTGTACAAAACCTTCCTCTCATTCTTTCTTTGCGTTAAAGCCTGTTCTGTAGTTAAAGCACTTCCAGCTCTTTGTAAAGTTCCCGATGTCGCTGATGTTAGCTTCTGCTGCTTCCTCTAGTCCCTCCAAAAAAACGCGCTCTAAAGTTTTAAAGCGTCGCCGTCGGGTTTGCAGTGCCGGATAGTGGCACGCCAGGTGCTCTATGGGTTCTTCGTCCCCTATATAGGCCTCTTCCTTTATAGCGTAGATCTCTGCTTGTAGAATATTACAGCTCTCCGATAGCTTTAAAGATCGCCTGATGTCCAGTTCCCCTGAGAAGATGCCAATACCTGTGCCTTCTGAAGTCATGGAATCATCTGTGTAGATTGATATCTCTAAAGTGTTCATTACTAGGTTTCTTTCCCATTCTTCTCTTGTCGGGGTGCGAATCCTTATCTTTTGTCCAAAATCATGTTTGTTGGGCATATAGTCCGTTTTCTGGTCTAGCAAATGTGGACTCGTGTTCGCCATGATTTTCCATATCATTGGCAATATTCACGAGTGACCGTAGTTGGTCTGGTTCCACAGATTGAATTCCATTAATAATAGAGCACTCTTAGCGGGCAAGTCGATTGATTACAAGTCCAGAATTACTTCTAGCGCAGCTTGCGCTGTGTTGTTTCTTGCTCCAGTTATATCTAGAACTGCTAATCGTAGTATTTTTGTGTGGCTTTTTCTATTAGTCTCTTTAAGAACCGCTTCCCATCATACTAGTGCAACATAGGTGATGATTGGTCTAACTACCGCAGTGTACATCCAATGTATAATGTATAATGTCCGGCTGTAGACCCCATCTTTTTAAAAAAAATTCTTGCATGCATAGGATGCATTTATTCCCTTTATCATCATTTTCTCTGTGTTCCCTTTCCAGGAAAGCTTTGAATCCAGTATGATTCCTAAATATGTTGTGTTTCCTTAGCAACTACAAGTTTCTTCCTTCCCACTTTTGGTAGCGCAAACTTGGGTATCTTTTCTTTTCTTGTAAACAAAATAAGTTCGGTTTTGTCTGAGTTGCCCATTCTGTTTTAGAGCTTCTTCAGAACAGATTCCATGATTTTACTGGTCGTCTGCAAGCCACGTCGCTTGATCTTAATTCCCTTCTTTGTCAGAGAGGTCAGAATCGGGTTCATTATGCCAGGTCCTGACCAAGCAGACAAAACAACGACAAAGACAAAAACATTCATGTTTTGCGACAAATTCAATACATTTCTGCGACATTTTTGTCTCGTTTCAAAATTCGGAGACTTTTCAATGTCCCGTCTCGAGTCGGTAAAGATCAAAGTGTCTATGTTTTGTTCGTATATTTTATAAGTTGTCGGCGCAGTGTGGATGGCGTGTGCTGCCAAGAGTAGGAGACCAGTGAAATCACACATGGTTAATAAAACGCATTCGCAACAACTAAACTTTTGACTTTTTGTTGTACTTTTGTCCTTGCGGTGTGGAAAATTATTTATCTCAAGTTTGTCTTGTCAGAATTCCCCATATTTTTTCGCAAGTTTGTCTTGTTTTAGTCTCAAAATTAGATAGATTATAGATAGTAGATACATAATAGATTAGTTTTATCAGCACATCAAAGAGGTATTAAAAGCGGACGAAATCACTTTAATCATGGGAGATTGGAATGCAAAGGTAGGCAGGGAAACAACAGAAGACGTAAGCGGACAATACGGCTTAGGCGTACGCAATGTCAGAGGAAATCGACTTGTACAGTTTTGTCAGGAAGAAGAATATATCATTACGAATACCTGGTATTAATTACTATACCGAAGATTGTATCCATGGACATCACCCCAACACACGCAGGAAAACGTTGTAAGAAATCAGATCGATTATATATTAATCAACCGGCGCTTCCGCAACTGTATTAAATCAACAAAAACTTGTCCTGGAGCAGATGTGCACACAGACCATAACTTACTTTGCTCAAAACTAAACATAAGGATTAAAAAGAATAGCAAACCGATTAAAAGATCACGAATGCAACAGGAGATATTAAAGGAACCTGAAATTCTAAAGAACCTATCACAGGAAGTGAATGGCAACATGCACACAATTGTAATACCACTTGAAAACAAAAGCTTTGAAGACAATTGGCAGGATATCAAAGTGTCTATGGCAGGATATCAAAGTTTCACTAAGAAATCAAAATATAGATGAAATGATTAAACCCAAAAAAACAAAAGCACGAAAGAAGTGGATGATGCAAGAAATATTAGGCCTCATGGAAGAAAGAAGAAAATATAAGAACAACGATCATGTCCAGTACTTACGAACGCATCGGGTAATTCGCAAAAACATTAAAGAAGCAAAAGAAACATGGCTTCAGGAATCCTGTACAGAAATAGAACACCTTCAAAGCTTACACGATGATTTTAACTTACATAAAAAGCTGAAAGAAATCTCTGGTGTACAGAAGAGAAAATTGGCATCAGTACTGCACAACGCTAGTGGACAAGTATTAATGACAAATGAAGACAGATGTGATGAGTGGCAACGACACATACAACAACTATTTGATGACGACACTCGGGAAGCTCCAGAGATACTATTGGCAGATTATGAAGCAGAATGTGGTCCAAGTATACTCAAATCGGAAGTGGAAAAAGCCATACAACAGGCAAAAACAAACAAGACTCCCGGACCAGACGAAATACCCGTTGTAGATGATTATTCAAAATTAAAAAAAAATAACCAGCTTTTCCAAACCCCACAAAGTTTCGTAAACAAAATGTGACATCGAATTTGTCAATGACAATCATATTTTTGTTGGTATTTTAATTGTAGCTTCTCTCTGGTCGTATTATAACTTTATCATCATTTCTTCTGTGTTCCTTTTCCAGGAAAGCTTTGAATCCAGTATGATTCCTAAATATTTTGTTTCCCTTAGCAACTACAAGTTTCTTCCTTCCATCTTTTGGTAGCGTGAACTTGGGTATCTTTTCTTTTCTTGTAAAACAAAATGAGTTCGGTTTTGTCTGAGTTGCCCATTCTGCTTTAGAGCTTCTTCAGAGCAGATTCCATGATTTTACTGGTCGTCTGCAAGCCACGTCGCTTGATCTTAATTCCCTTCTTTGTCAGAAAGGTCAGAATCGGGTTTATTATGCCGGGTCCGGACCAAGCAGACAAAACAACGACAAAGACAAAAACATTCATGTTTTGCGACAAATCCAATACATTTCTGCGACATTTTTGTCTCGTTTCAAAATTCGGAGACTTTTCAAATGTCCCGTCTCGAGTCGGTAAAGATCAAAGTGTCTATGTTTTGTTCGTATATTTTATAAGTTGACGGCGCAGTGTGGATGGCGTGTGCTGCCAAGAGTAGGAGACCAGTGAAATCACACATGGTTAATAAACTCATTCGCAACAACTAAACTTTTTACTTTTTTGTTGTACTTTTGTCCTTGCGGTGTGGAAAAATTATTTGTCTCAAGTTTGTCTTGTCAGAATTCCCATATTTTTTCGCAAGTTTGTCTTGTTTTTGTCTCAAAATCGTGTTTACTTTTTGTCGCCTTGGTCTGGACCCGGCATTACAATCAGCAACAGCAGAGATGATAATACCCCTTCTTGTTGCGTGCATCTTGTTGTGCGCTTTTTAATTGAGCTGTTTCCCATATCCGATGTAAGCTACAGTTAATAATATGAATTATTAATATACGAGCAAAAATGTGATTCTGTCATTGTCAAATTCGATGTCACATTTTGTTTACAAGAATTTGAAGGTATTAATTTTGTATAAACATGATTTTCACAACTTCCATGGTTCCGAAGTTACTATGCGATAGTTAAATGGCATTTAGCTACTAGCTGTGTCGGATAGGTTTGTAGCTCAGTCTCCCGACAGGATAGATTGATTACTGAATTGCTATTAAAAAGAATTTAAAGCCAAGGCGCGGTATTAAGCAAATGTAAGTGTAAAGATAAAAATAATGAAGAGGAGGAAAACAATGATTTGAATATTCTTCTGCATGTTGAAGAAAATAAAGACATTAGCTTCAGTCTGTTTGACCCCATCACTATTCTTCGGACAGCTACGAAGAAACTGGATGGACTTTAGAAGAAGTCTTCCATGAATGATTTCAGTGGATGGTTATCCTGTACATTCCCTTATAATTATAGAATATTTCAGGATACGTTCAAAGGAAACAATAGTTGTGCCATATCACACCATTAAGTGCAGCCTGCCAGGTCTCTGATCTTTCGTTGAATAGCCGTTCCTTGAGCTACAAATATTTCGATTATTCCTTGAATTATTGTGAATGTATATGTAATATGAGCGAGGCCATGGAAGTGATTGGAGTAATAAATAAAGTAATCAAATCATACACCACGAATACTATTCTCAACTCAACTAATCCTGTTGTAGATGATTATTCAAAATTAAAAAAAATAACCAGCTTTTCCAAACCCCACAAAGTTTCGTAAAACAAAATGTGACATCAGTCAATGACAATCATATCCACGCTGGTATTTTAATTGTAGCTTCTCTCTGGTCGTATTATAACATTTTAGTATTTTGAAGGTAGAGTTTTGCAACAACATTTAAATGCCTATTTTAAATAAAACGAAATTCTAAACGAAAAGTACAACTTAACTTTTGCCCTCTTCAAAAGTCTAATACAACTTTTGACCTTGAAAAAATTTGATCTTTTCAAAATTTACATGCAATTTCCTATGTAACCATGTTCGATGCACCACACGATACATTTTCCACAAACCAAAAAAAATCTGGAACCTATTTTAGAGGTGAACATTCACGAGTTAACGCCGAGTAATTAACAGACGTCGTACATATATAGACAGTACTTAAAATAAATCTACTTCCAATTCTAATAGAATTAAAGATGCAATTCCTATCCGCTCATTATATTATTGCCGGCACCAACCATTTCTGGTATTCTCGCTTCAATTAAATGAAATAATCTCGTTTAAGCGAATATCTTTTAATGAGCCCCTTCAACCACGAAAGACATTTCGATACGAGATTCGAATGGTAAAAAAAGCCGCGAGAGAGCAGCGACTCGGCCCGTCATCGATAATTGACCATGTCCGGCATTTCAGGTGAAAGAAAATACAATGCAAATGGAGCAAAACTTATTCCCGCTAACTTTTAACTATCGCTCTGTTATTAACGATCGTTTGTTATAAAGTAATGCGACTGCCTTTAATGGTAGTATTAATTCTGGTCAGGTTCGCCTCCATTTGCGAGCGTGTACGGAAACGAAAAGAAGATGTGTTTTTCTTCTTCTTTCTTCGATACGTAATTTATCGTTATCTTCGGGCAGATCGTTAGAATCGGCGCGCGCGGTCGTTATATGCTAAGGCTAATTAGAGTTTGATTTTCCCTTGCTAAAGGTGAATATTTAATTGAAATCTGTAGTAACGATATATTTGTCCACAAATATCGATAAAGCTACCAATATAACAGATACCGATATATCCCTTTATGAATACTTTATATCGGAAATATCTATATCTATCTATATTCTCAATATCCATATATATTCGATATGATCCTATTAGATTTCGTACAGGGTGGTTGTAAAATAATGAATAAATATCAACATCTCGAGAACGACATTTTTTTTTTGGAAATTGCTCGGCCACATCAATATTATTTTTTCCGGGGCAGATTATGCAAAAAATGAATATTATACAGGGTGTCTCGAAAATGCTTTGTTCAAAACAATTTTTTTAATGACAACCCTCGTAGCAACCTAATTATTATTTTTTGCATTTTTGAATTGCCCTTAACATTCTGAATATTTTCCATGTAAGTGCTATACCCAAATCCAAGCTTTTTGGAGTTATTCTCATTTAAGAATTAAAAAGTGAAAAAAAAATATTAAAAAAAAAGCTTTTTTAAGTGGATACCGAGGAGAATATCTTATGGAAAAAGTATTCAAAAGCCAACAAATTTGGATGACTTCAAACATCGCATTCGGCAAATTACACCCCAAATAATTCGAAATACAACCTCGGTAAATCCTCGATACGTCCCCTACATCCTCTAGTACATCCTCGGTACATCCCATACATCCTCTAGTACATCCTCGGTACATCCCCTACATCCTCGGTACATCTCCTACATCCTCGGTACATCCCCTACATCCTCTAGTACATCCTCGGTACATCCACTACATCCTCGGTACATCCCCTGGAAATCCTCTCATGTGTACACCATAAATCCCTAAGTGTTCACCCCTCGGATATTACCGAGTAATCTCTTGATTACTGAACTGCTATTAAAAAGGATTTAAAGCAAAGGCGCGGTATTAAGCAAATGTAAGTGTAAAGATAAAAATAATGAAGAGGAGGAAAACAATGATTTGAATATTCTTCTGCATGTTGAAGAAAATAAAGACATTAGCTTCAGTCTGCTTGACCCCGTCACTATTCTTCGGACAGCTACGAAGAAACTGGATGGACTTTAGAAGAAGTCTTCCATGAATGATTTCAGTGGATGGTTATCCTGCACATTCCCTTATAATTATAGATTATTTCAAGATACGTTCAAAGGAAACGTAGTTGTGCCATATCACACCATTAATTGGCCTGCCAGGTCTCTGATCTTTCGTTGAATAGCCGTTCCTTGAGCTACAAATATTTCGATTATTCCTTGAATTATTGTGAATGTATGTAATATGAGAGAGGCCATGGAAGTGATTGAGTAATAAATAGTAAACAAATCATACCCCGCGAATACTATTCTCAACTCAACTAATCCTGTTGTAGATGATTATTCAAAATTAAAAAAAAATAACCAGCTTTTCCAAACCCCACAAAGTTTCGTAAACAAAATGTGACATCGAATTTGTCAATGACAATCATATTTTTGCTGGTATTTTAATTGTAGCTTCTCTCTGGGCGTATGATAAAATTTTAGTATTTTGAAGGTAGATTTTTGCAAAGCATTTAAATGCCTATTTTAAATAAAACGAAATTCTAAACGAAAGTACAACTTTAACGCCTCTTCAAAAAAGTCTAATACAACTTTTGACCTTGAAAAATTTGATCTTTTCAAAATTTACATGCAATTTCCTATGTCCCGTGTTCCGATGCACCACACGATACATTTTCCACAAACCAAAAAAAATCTGGAACCTATTTTAGAGGTGAACATTCACGAGTTAACGCCGAGTAATTAACAGACGTACATATATAGACAGTACTTAAAATAAATCTACTTCCAATTCTAATAGAATTAAAGATGCAATTCCTATCCGCTCATTATATTACCGCACCAACCATTTCTGGTATTCTCGCTTCAATTAAATGAAATAATCTCGTTTTAAGCGAATATCTTTTAATGAGCCCCTTCAACCACAAAGACATTTCGATACGATTCGAATGGTAAAAAGCCGCGAGAGAGCAGCGACTCGGCCCGTCATCGATAATTGACCATGTCCGGCATTTAATTGAAAGAAAATACAATGCAAATGGAGCAAAACTTATTCCCGCTAACTTTTAACTATCGCTCTGTTATTAACGATCGTTTGTTATAAAGTATGCGACTGCCTTTTAATGGTAGTATTAATTCTGGTCAGGTTCTCCATTTGCGAGCGTGTACGGAAACGAAAAGAAGATGTGTTTTTTCTTCTTCTTCTTTCTTCGATACGTAATTTATCGTTATCTTCGGGCAGATCGTTAGAATCGGCGCGCGGTCGTTATATAAGGCTAATTAGAGTTTGATTTTCCTTGCTAAAGGTGAATATTTATTTAAATCTGTGTATTATTTTAAATTCCTTCCATAATTTAAAATTAAGATTTTACCCATAAAATACATCAAGAAAAATATATTATTACAGTCACATTATACATTATATTGATTTTTTAAATGTACACCTTTCCGTTTGGTAAAACACTAAAACTACAGATTTTTAGGTTCTGTTGAACTGAGCTACACAGTTTGTTGCATCGCCGACCTGGACATAGAAAATCCCATGTAAATTTTGAAAATGTTGAATAAGTTTTCCCTATTTTATTTTACAGAAGAACTGAAACTTTTTAAAGAACTCCTTAAAATTAAGCAAATTGTTAATTTTGTATTATTTATAAGAATTCGTTCTTGAAGTTATGAGAGATACTAAAATAATAAAAAAATAATAATACGGTCCTGATTAGAATACCAAACATGCCACATTCAACTTCAATCAAATTGACTTTATTATTGGAAAAAATAATTTTCAAAGAAATCATTTTTTATGCCATATTGACTATGTAAATAAATATTAATAACAACCAAGGAAAAAAAAATAGTTTAGTGGTATTGTGGATGAAAAAGTCTACTGTAAAGGCTCTAAAGAATTTATTTTCTGTACTAAACCAAATATGCCAGTCCGTTATTGAAGACTTTAAATGTAAGAGAAGATGCCAAGACTATAAATATAAAAAGAAGATTACTTAATATTTATGAAGATCATGGAGAAATAACAAATGAAAATGATTTAAATATTCTGTTACACGTGGAATATAAAACCCAAGTAAGTACCAGAACACTTGGGGAAATAGTTGAAGCACATTGTACCACTGTTTGGCGAATTTGCAGAAGCATAATTTTAAGTCATTCGAATATTCCGAACATCAAGAATTATTGGACGGGGATGATAAACGTAGGGCAATTTTTTTTAATTATTAACAAGTACTTAATGTTGTGAATTGTTTAGTATTTAATAAATACATTTCTTTTGACGCAGTGTGTTTATTTATCTATGAAATATATTCGATTTGTAAAAGATTCCCGTATGATTTGTACTTTTTGTAACTTTTCATAGAGAATATAACCAGATACTTACCATACCTTAAAATATTTTTGACATATTTCTGTAGAAAAAAATTATAATAGATTTGTCATGTTGTGACATAACTTGTGATTGTTATGTTTATTTAATCAGGACCGCATTATTTTAAATTTTCGCCTAATTTCGTATTTTTGTATCTCTCCTACTACACTTTTGCACATCAGCGTAGACGCAGTGTATCTAATATAATATATAATATATGAAATGAACAAAATTCTTACAGCTTTAGTGTATATTAATAAATAATATTTTCTTGCCTTTAGCTGTGTATTTTTTCTAAATTCGAAAAATCGAAAGTAGAGAAAAAAAAAGTAAAAAGAAAATTTTCTTTTCGTCTGTTGATATAGAAGAAGTTTTGCTTGCCGTATCGGTGAGAACCAGCCCCTGGACAGCCCACCTGATGAAGGGTAGGCCCATAAACCGTTTGTGGGAGTGGGGCTTGGTTCCCCCCTTTACGACAAGCAAGACAATTTTCTTTTTACTTTTCATTTTTTTTTCTCTACTTTCGATTTTTCGAAATTAGAAAAAATACACAGCTAAAGGCAAGAAAATATTATTTATTAATATACACTAAAGCTGTAAGAATTTTGTTCATTTCATAATATATGTTTGAGCGGGCCGAAAAATGTTCTTCACCATCTTTTGACGGGAGATGCACTAATATCTCACCGACACTTTACGACATCGTCTGTTGATATTAAAAAAGTTTTGCTTGTCGTATCGGTGAGAACCAGCCTCTGGACAGCCCACCTGATGAAGGGTAGGCCCAGAAACCGGTTGTGGGAGTGGAGCTTGGTTCCCCCCTTTACGACAAGCAAGACAATTTTCTTTTTTACTTTTTATTTTTTGTTCTCTACTTTCGATTTTTCGAAATTAGAAAAAATACACAGCTAAAGGCAAGAAAATATTATTTAATAATATATAATATGATATAATATACAGTATGAACTTGACATAAATTTAGTAAATCAAATATATTTAATGATTATCTTTTGAAGCACTAGGGAGTTCCAATCATATTTCATAAAAAATAGATTATGTTATGATCTCTACGCCTCATTAAAAAAGATGTATGTATTTAAATTAAGTAGGTCAGTAAGGTCTTTAATAGTAGGACCTGAAAAAAAAATGTATTGTTTATGTATCATTTTCATAAATTGAACTAGAAAGTAAGTACTTTCCTACTAAAATATGTACCTATGGTCACCCAAAATATATACTCTATTATATTACACTTCTATTTTCTGAAAAATTTTATTTTTACATAAAAACACCTGCGTCATCTAACTAAATTGTTGTCACCGTTACCAAACCGTTACTATCTTGCCAGCTTGCCACTTCATTTTAAAAGCAGTAGCACCTTTGTTATTTTATATGGAACAGCCAGTATATTATTACACTTTTTAAAACTTCATTTATTTCTTATAATTTCTTCAATAAATGCTTAAAATGTTACTCATTTACGAACTGACAAGATAAACAGAATTGAAACTTGTTTTGAGCATTTCTGGATACTTTGACGAACTGCCCTTTGATTGAATTACCCTGAATCTTTTTCTAATTCGTTCTTTAAGCTCCTCAATATCAGGTAGAAAATTCGGTAGAATCAATATAGTTTAAAGATATTCTTACTGCGACCCAGGTTACAAAATGCATTAATTAAAACTATGCTAAATCAATATTAAAAATATTAATAATCATTATAATCGTTAAACTACAATAACCTATAAAGCATATTAAAAAAATATTAATTCTATTAAAAAATAATAAAATTTCGTGAGATGAAATAAAATATCTTGTTCAATTGTCATTGTTTTTAATGTTAAAATTTTACCAGGTTTCGGTTATAATATATTTCACTGGTTATTATCAATTCATATTTTTTGATAACGATCAGTGGATCACCTCAATGAACACCTCAGTAGATGGAAAATGGGGAAACACCAGATTACATCATCACTGATTGCGCCGAGACGACACCCTTTCATATCACAAAGTTTGGCTGAATATATAAAAACGAATAAATACATAATCGGCTGATATCAGAGATGCAGAACTAACCTCTGTAAAACCGTCTCAGATACTGGCTTTTGTCAAAGCACTGAGACTGCATGATGAGCTATAAATCAAGTAGAAGGGATACAATTGATATATAAGGTTGTGACTTATTAACTTACCTCCCTCCCTATATACTAATTTTTGCTAATATATCATTTCAGTGTATCTACATATATTATATAAAATGCTAATGTTTATCTGTGTCGTCTCTACGGAAGTAACGACTTGCTCTAGAAAGTTGCTTTTTTTACTAAAAGATAGCTAATTGGCTCTTCTAAAAACTGTCGTCGCCCGATTTTTTGTTTTTCATTTAATTAAAAAAATTAAAAAGTATTTTTTTTCCTGATGTCGTGGCGGATGCGCCAGTACTTCAACTAGTATAAGATAAATTTAAAATAAAATATAAAACACTTTTTATAGAAATGATAACGTATAAATAATTAATGACTTGATAGACAGCGATTTTTTTACTCATTTTCAACGAGTTGTAATTTTGAAAAAAATGGACCATTTTTGTTGATTTTTTTAGCATAAAGAACGTTTTTCGTAGATTGATCTGACTTTTCAAAATTTTGTATGAGATTTAGTTTTCTATGATATACAGGGTGTGAAAAATGGAATGTAATTTTTGTGTTGCTGCCATTTTGCCAAAAAAAAATTAACTAGAATTATAAGTTCTGAGAATAGCTAAGACTAATATCTCGGGACGTATTTGGAATTTTTACGATAACTCATCTGGAATGAAAGACAATCAATTTTTACTCTAACTTGTATTTTTTCTACCTTTCTCAAGAGATATGCTAACAAAACTGAAATTAACTCTATAATGTAGGAACATGTTACATAAAAAGTGAATGTGAGTTTTACCATTATTCATTAATACCGCGTAGGTCCGCCTCATACCCGCAGAAGTTCGGCTGTTCTTCTAGACATACTATCCACCAAGTTCCTGATAAAATCCTGGAGAATAGATTCCCATTCGTCCCTGATAGCAATCGCCAATTCTTCCGCATTCAAAAATTCTTGCTCGCTCTTGCTTTTTAGCACTTTAAGTTGCAGCTAAACTACAGATTTTTAGACACAAAAAGAGTTTATTAACCTTATGGCCTATTAAGTTCAGAATATTAAAAAAATAATTTAACTTTTTCGCTGGTCGTATTTTTAAGAGATCCTGTATTAAACTGCGTTAGTTAAATCATTTTTTTTAATTTCCCATTGTAAAAGTAACGAATATCCTACAATTTTAAAGTTAATTTCAGTTTTGTTAGCATATCTCTTAAGAAATGTAGAAAAAATACAAGTTAGAGTAAAAATTGATTATCTTTTATTCCAGATGAGTTATAGTAAAAATTCCAAATACGTCCCGAGATATTAGTCTTATCTATACCCAGAACTTATAATTCTAGTTAGTTTTTTCATACCCTGTATAACATAACTAAATCTCATACAAAATTTAGAAAAATCAGATCAATCTACTAAAAACGATCTTTAATATGCTAAAAAAATCAACAAAATCGGCCCATTTTTTTTCAAAGTTACAACTCGTTGAAAATGAGTAAAAAAATCGCTGTGGTATTTAATTTGACGGGCAGTTTACTAATGAAATATTCTCCGCTATAAAAAATCAATTATAATAATGATACTAAATTTTTTTCTCTAGAAACTGTACAATCCATTAATCTAATCTATATTTTACTGACAGATTTCTAATATCAACAACTGTTTAGCAATTAAATCATATTTAGAACGATACATGGTCAATTTTAACCATAAAACTATTTACAAACAGTTACTGTTACAATTCTGCAAATAATATCAATCATCCTGCTAGATGCTCCAGGTTATTTAACTGTAAACATTTTTTATCCGCCTTCCCAGTGATTGGTCAAGATGCCAATCTGGTATGCATTTTGAATATTTAGCAAAAACACAAAAAGGTTTAACTGTACTTGAGCACTGAGCACTGAAGTGAATGAAAAATAAAAACATTTATCATTAACATTTCCATTAACAATCAGTATAAAATCAATTTAATGTATGTTGGGGAATGTTATTATTAATAATAATCAATTAAAGACATTCAGATTGTAACCTATAATCTGAACAATTAAGGCATGCGTTTAAAGTATCTCTAGCAAAAAAAAGTAAAATTAACCGTTCTTGATAACTAAAGGAAATGGCAGAAAACATAAAATTAACATTCCAAAAGACAATCAGTTTTGATTCCATTTAATGTTAAATTAAATTATTTTATTACTGCAAACTGCAAATGAATCAACAAAGCGACTTCCTACAATACGAATAATATTTCTGTAAAGTTCATTAATATTTATGAAAAATATGAGTGTATATGGAACACATAGGGTACAAAATACAAAATTAAATAAAAGAAAAGTAATTTCTAGCTTAAGCTCAGGAGAAATAGCATTACGCATTAATGTGTCTTCTTTTTAACTATTAGTCCAGTTAACGAAGATTGAAACCACGGCTTAATTCGTCGACTGGGATTTTTCAGGTGGATTGTGTACCGTTTGAGGAGTAGGTTTAGGGGAAAAAATTGTAACACTGTGCTCGGCCAACTTTAGGCGAAAAATGGCCCAAAAAGCCGAAAATTCATTTTTTCGCAGATATCTGCCAAAATATCCTATTTGAAATTTTTTTCTTGGAATAAGAAATGTAGGTAATTACCTATAAAAATGGCCTTATCAGTTTTTACATAGAATTAGGAGTTTCTGAGATATTCTGCCTCGAAGATCCGTGCATTTTCTCTACAAGGCTTAACGCTCCGGAGATAGATTTCATAGCGTATCATTGATTGATAAGGCAAATTGTTTAATAAATCGGCTAAAATTTAATATTTTTTGGTGATTCAGAGTTTATTTAAAACGTAGAAGCAATAGATATCACATTTTGGAATTTGTTTGAATTTTGTCATATATTTTATGATAATAAAAAAACGGTCAAAAAAACTTATTCATATTTTCACTAATAATTAATAGCTTATTTGTCAAGATGTTTTTTGTGCGGGTGCCAGATATCACAAGCACTGTCATACACAATTTAATAAATAATGTTCCACAGTCCCTTAGACCATCAAGTAGGACGTAGGACGTCCCTTGGATGCTGATATTTCAGATCAAATGGTATAAAGGTAGTTCATTATATGTTTGTTCCAACCGGATGAGAGAACCGTCCTAGAAATATGTAGAGATTTCCACGGAGCGTAAGACTTGGAGAGAAAATTCAGGGATCTTCGAGGCAGAATATCCCTAAAACTACTAATTCTACGTAAAAATGATACGGACCATTTTTATAGATTATTACTAAAGCTTCGTTTTTTTATTCCAAGAAATATTTTGTAAATTACATATTTTGGCAGATATTGGGGCAAATTTGCACCATGGGCTGTTCATCAAGATGCCATGAAAAAAGTTTTAAAAATATCAAGGATTGCTGAGTTTCTTGGAAAAAACGTTTTTTTTTCAAAATCAAAAAATTAATTGCGCATTCTCATGGCCACTTTATTAGGCCTATCTGATAGTATTTTTAGATTTTCAAATTAGCTGATAATTTGTGAGATACAGAGGCCAACTTAATTATTGTAAATACGGACCTGGATTTTTTATTTCAGTTTTTGAAAGAACTCAGTCTCCTGAATACAATGATATGTCACACTTTATACTTTTTTTTGTTTTGGGTGCCTTAACAACAACAAAACTATTTAATTATTATTTAAAATAATTTTAAGTCCGACTCTGGCTTTTTAAATTATTTAATCTGATTATATCATCAATAAATGCAGCAACAATAACTAATTACTAATTAACTAAATTGAATAACGAATATCGAGCGAATTGCAAGATTCAAATAAATAATATCCAGGTCAGCAATTTAAAGATATTATTTTTAACTTTTTTTATTGTAAATTTGAAATTTCAGTGTGCGATCTAATAATATGCATAATATTAATCGTAGTTATTATGAATAAATCAACTTCTACAAACTAGTTTCTAATGCTCTACATGTTCGGAAGGGTTACCACCTTCCTTATTGCACAAATCTATTTTTGGTTAGATTTTGAACTTTCTTTTTACACTTCCGAATGCATTTTCCAATACTCTTTATTGTAAATGTTGAGATGTATTGATTTCACTTTTAAGTCAAGTAATGTCACCTCCCTTGGCGACAGGTCAAGGAACGTCGTTAGACCATTAATGGAAATGATTTGATTGTTTATATTATAATATATTTATACGTATTATTTATTTTATATTATTTTTTATTATTTTATGGCATTTGATTTTTCGTATTCAATGTTTTACCCCACGTCATTGTTAAGTTTGGCTTATCAATATTGGTCAGTATTTAAAGAAAATAATTTGGCCTCTATATCTCACAAATTATCAGCTGATTTGAAAATCTTAAAATACTATCAGATAGCCCTACCAAAGTGGCTATGAGAATGCGGAATTAGTTTTTTGATTTTCTAAAAAATAACTACAGGAAAAAATAAAGTTCATTTTCAAAAAAATCCGATTTTTTTTCAAAAAACTCAGCAACCCTTGAAATTTTTAAAACTTTTTTGATGGGATCTTCGTGAATATCCCAAAGAGCAACTTTGACCCAATTTAACCATGTTCGTATCTATTACGGTTACTGAGATACCAATGCTCCTACCTCGAATCTGTAGCACCCTGTATAGATGAAACTTTTTCCAATAAAAAATTTAAATGGTTTGCATCCAACCAATTTATGCAAACCAATTTAATTTTTTATTGGAAAATATTGCATTGGCGCGCCCAAACGCACCATAAGTAGTTCTGCGACTAATCTATTTGAATTTTCCATCCTTTTTAAATAATAATCTTTCTGTTAATTTTATTGCCATAATTTTGGTAGTTTACAATCACACAGTTACAGTTTGATGGTAGTTTTTTTAGTAAGTACAGCCTGACGCACTGTCGCCATTATGAATCAACTAACAGAAGGTTTTGGACATGAAATGTGTAATCTCGAAATATGCTTTTCTTTCAAGTCAGTTGAATTTAAGTGATTTGATCAATTCCCTTGACTCATGTAAATGCGCCTTTACTCACGATTTATGTTTTCTGTTGGGATGGCGAGGAGCGGAGCGGCTCGACATGACGGAGACGCGACGTTAGAGAGAATCGCGC
This sequence comes from Sitophilus oryzae, assembly GCF_002938485.1. Classification (NCBI taxonomy): domain Eukaryota; kingdom Metazoa; phylum Arthropoda; class Insecta; order Coleoptera; family Curculionidae; genus Sitophilus; species Sitophilus oryzae. The sequence continues at coordinate 6,298,208 of NW_022147434.1, read as the reverse complement.
CATATCCGATCTCATCCGGCCTGGAACCGTCAAGATTGAGCAGTGTGTGTCAACAAGTTTTACATTCTTGAAACAACAGCCCGATGGAGTTTCCAAACGTTTACCCGTCCATTTTACTCAATCATCTAGCGTTGCTTAACTTCTTTGATGGTTCGGAAACCAGTGTTTCGACGTAGCTCGACCGTTACAATAAGCCTGTTTTAGCAATAATAATGTTTTGTTTAAAACAATATCCGATTCTTTTTCGGATATGAAATGTATGATAAAATGACATAAAATATTGTACACGTTAAATGTTAATTTAACAACTATTTTAAAGTGGGTAGGCACAGCAAACTCATTAAACTTGATATTTCACTTAAATCATTTTGCAACCATTTATGGCTCATTACAATTACTCTTTTACTGGCTACAATTATTGGTTATCGAATTACCCATAATTTTAAACCTCCACTAATTTATACCTAATTGTCCTCCTCTTCAATAACTCCATACCAAGTTTACCATTTTTTTTCCTTTACGCACACTTATCTTGCGAAAAAATATGTATCAAGGTAACCGTTCCAGTTTAATTTAAACAATTTTATATTCAAAGCATCGGTATCGTTTATGGAGATCAATTTAGAAGCAGTGCCTCCAACAGAAATACATTTATTATAATTACTGATTCGATACGAGCTATAACCATAAACATAAATATTTTCGTAATAATAGCGATGTTGTTTATAAACAATTTTTGTTCACTGCTCGGTCTTGTTGGAACTCATTATTAAATCTTAATAAGCAATTAAAAATCGATTTAATACAATCAATTTAATGTTTTAAAGATTAATAATTATAGAGGAAAGTTTAAAGGCATTATTAATTATAAATTAACAATGAAAACCATAATAGAATTTTATTATGTGCCTAAATATATGTTTACCATATAGGCACCATATACTTATCGAAATCAGAATAAGTTTCTTTAATACCATTAAAAACATTTCACATTTGGTTTGTATTGAACTGAGAGAGAGAATATTTGACTTAATTATTACAAACAATTTATTACAAATTACTATTTTGAATCGATAATTTTAATCAATATTGGAATGACAAATTAAGGTATTATAAATATTTTCCCTTAGGTTGCATTTGCCTTTAGTTTTCAATTTGTTCATTAGGCTGCGTTTGCCTTGCGGTTTCCCTTAGGCTGGTTGTCCTTTGGGTAGCTTTTAAAACTATATTAATATTTTAGGTACATCATTAATACAACACCTTTTTTAAACTTAATCGCTGTCTAATAAGATACCTACCTATTTTTCTTTGTGGTAGACAATTGGAATTGATTCACTATTGAAACTTAAATCATTTTGGACTTCCATTGTCTTTATTTATTTTATTTACACATTTAAACATTTCCTTCAAATGTATTACTGACCGTTATCAAGTGTGAACTAATCTAGGTACCTACATTCTAAAACTACTGAGCTTATAATATACTAGGGAAAGCATCCACCCATGAAAAGTTGGCTCGCATTGGTACCTCTTATAACTGCCTGCTATATTGAGCAAATTTCGATAGGCTACTATTCATCATCATCATCATCATCATTTTTCGCTTAATCAACCATTTCCAATTATGGTGTAGCGTCCCCCACATATTTAGATATTCTCTTTATAGTTGGGCCCATTGTTGGCTATATGCGGGCCCAAGTTATCCCTGCTAATTTCCTATTATCATGGTCCCATCTTAGTTTCGGTTAAGAGTTCGTCTTCTAGGTCTCTTAATTAGAATTAAATTTCTATCAGCAGTTAATGCAAGAATCCTCATATAATTCTATTATATACCTATACTGCAAGAAAATGGTTTTCTATTTTATAATTTGGCTTGCCTGAAAAAAAGTCTTTTACCATCATTTTACTATCGATAGTTGCGCCTCGGTGGTACGAAAGTACAACCATTGCACGCAGGCCGCTATCTGTGATCGCGTTAAAATAATATAGAAAAAGTGGATTTGTCATAGACTGCTCTTTACCAGTCTATGGTAAAGAGCAGTCTACTCTATTGGGTAGAGACTTGGTGAATAACAGAACCCAACTGAAGAAAACTGGCAGCGGTAGAAATGGACGCCTATAGAAGAATCTTAGGAATTTCCCGAAGAGATAGAGTCCGAAACGAAAAAATCCGACAGAAAATAGGAATAGAGGCAACTTTAAATTTTGGCAACCGACATTGAACGTCAACAACTTCACTGTAAAAAATCAGCCTGAGTGAAGACATATTTCTCAGGGAGTGAATTTTATGAGTGAAATAATTGAGTACATTTTTATCTAAAATAGAGTAAATTCATCATTTTACTCAAATATGATCTCTATTTAATCAATAGCTATTGAATAAGCTCATGTTCGAGTTATAACCCCTATCTTTGAGTAATGGAATAGAAAAATTAACTTAAAAACTCATGTTATAGTTTTACACAATAAAAATTTGAGTGAAATCACCCAGTTTAGAGTATTTTCGCTCATTACTAATCATACGTCATACGCGCTTCTTCGATACCGAATAAGCTATTTCCCTGTTCCTCAGTTTTTAATTATCTGTTCGAGTCGTAGGTTGTCTTGTTCCTTCGAAGGTGCCCAGGTTACAAGTCCATAGTGTATGTGTGTGTGATGTAAAGTGTGACAGTGGCCGCGTGGCGTGGTGAAGCGAATACGAACTCATAACTCCTAAATATGTTTTATGTTAAGAACATTTTTTTTCACATCGCAGAAATCCGCCTAACATATATTCAAATTCGACTGCGTCTACTGATTGCCGCAATGCTCGGATGTTTCCTGGACTAATTAGCGTAGCGAAAATCTAGGTACTTTCCCTCAATCTGGAACTGGGAACTGGAACATTTGGCAGAATAACATTTTTTTTTAATTTTCAGGAGGAAAAGTATCTGGATTTTCCGGAGGATTTTCGTTATTAAAAGTTAGTTTAGAAATTAGAAATATTCGAGAATGTTGGTAGCCGAGCTGACGAATGCTCTTAATAAAGCGGATTTTTGCGATGTGATGCAACTTTTCTAGACATCTAGCTTAAAAAGTTCCTGTATTTTTTCCAAAAAGAGTTGAAAACTTTTTAAAATGTTTTTGATATTATAATAATAGTGTTATATTTGGTTTTATTTGTTTTTTTGTCAAATAAAAATGACAAATAAAAATATTTTTGAAGGTTCTACAGTTTTTTATTTGGTTTGTTAAAAAAAACGAAATATTCTAAATGATTTTTTTAAAAGCTATGTAAGCTAACTTGTTATTTTATTACAAGTGACCAGATGCCTCCCAAAAGTGAATTTTAGGAAATGGACATGTTCGAGACCATGTCCTAAACTGAAACTTACCTTTGAAAGGCACCTGCCCACCTGTTATAAAATAACAAGTTAGCTTACATATAGCTTTTAAAAAAATAATTTAGAATATATTTCTCAATACTGAGTGAAATTAATACTCAGATATGAGTACTAATCTAGTTAAGTGTAACACAAATTTGAGTAAAAGTCACTCAATAAAAGGTGTCTTGAACTCAACACTTAGTGAGTTCACTCATTTTAAAGTGAATAAATTATCAAAATCGATCAAAATCCTACTCAAGTAAACAATAATGAGTAAAAAAGGAGTCTTTCGTCTAATCTCGATTGAGTGAAAACACTCAGTGCTTTTCACTCTGAGAATTGAAGATTCATTCGGTTCTGTAGAGTGGAAATTTCACTCAATCGGGTGTGGACAGAAATTGAGAAAGTATTGAGTGAAATCTGAGTGAAATTTCACTCATTTTTTTTTACAGTGTTGTGTGGTACGGACATGTCCACAGGATGGATGACACCCGATTTCCAAAACAAATTATGCATTGGATAGCCCAACATCGAAGAAAGCGTGGAAGATCTAAGAAGACCTAAGAAGTACCCACGAGGAATTCCTCGTAAACATCCATGCTGTAATTTTTGTGGTCCCTCTGTTGTCCGTCCTTCTTGCCCGGTGTCTTGCCCATTGTTACTTCAGGAATTTTACTCTATGGATGACATCTAATACCTGGGTCCTTTGTCGTATCCACTCTATTCTTTTATGGTCTCTCTTAATTCCCAGCATATTTCGTACCATTGAGCGTTGTGCGACCTGCAGTTTCCTTATAATGTCCGTTTTAAGTGTCCAGGTTTCGCATGCATAGGTCATAACTGGTAGTACACATTGATCGAATGTTTTCTTCTTTAGATAAAGTGGCGTTCTAGATTTGATTATAATGGCTACTATTACAAGATAAAAAAAAACAAGGTCAAAGATTTTATTTAAAATAGATTTTATAAAGAATTTGACAGTGTAATATGTGTGATTTTATAAATATTGTATATTAACACTGTCAAATTTCAAATTTTTCATAAAATATCGTTTATAAAAGACCTTTGACAAAGAAACTTTATAGTGTAATACCCCCCTTAGATGTCTAAAGATGTTATTGTTGCTAAACATGAATACGCCTTCTTTAAAGTTACGATTCTTTATATTGTGATGCTTGGACCTACAATATATTACTTCATTGTTTCATCTGTTTGCGTATGTTTTTATGTTCGTTAATTCGTACATTTAGAAGACGTTTTGTCTCTCAATAATGCCACTCACCAGACTCACAAGTTACCTGATAGATACACTCATTCTCTTAAATTTATAGTTCCGGTTTTGTTATTGTTAAGAAACTTCTTATCGACCCGGACTTAAAAAGTGTTTTAATTTTATACTGCTTGGCTGGTAGTGTGATCTTTTCTGATGTTCTTTTCTGAAATACGGAATCGTCAAGAGACGAAGAGCATCTTCTTCATACTGACTCGTTGGTGCGCAAGCCAAAAAAAGTGTCTTTTGTTGGTTATGCAAAAAAGGACGCAACATTTTTTTAGTAATGTTATTTCTTATTATTACAATTAATGGGCATAGACCTTATAAAATGTCATTGGAAATATTAACTAAAATGCGTATAACGATTTAAAAAATAATATAGAATAAAAACACGTAACATCAAGACTAGGCATTGAATCAAGAATAACCTTCTCCACTAACGCTATTCCAATACGTTGCGTAATATTTATTCATGATTTTGTTTGAAAGTAAATAGCGTCTTATGTCATGAGAAAAGAAATCAATTCTCACCATGCATTTGTTATGATTGCAATATATTCATGCTTGTAATAATTATATGAAGTCTTATTTACATAAAAACCATAGAAATATTTTTCGTAACATAACATTGATGGGATCGTTAGGATTACTCTGTTGCATAACGTATTTATAGTTTACATATATAAAAGTGGATGTAAATATCAATCAACTTTGTTTGGAAGTGGTAGTCCATGATAAATTCATCTGTACTACTGTCCATTACCAAGTGTGATATAATCCAAATCCTAAAACAACTAGAGGAAGGCATACTCCCGTGACGAAATTAAGTGCAATCAAACTAATTTTGTTCAGGTACTTCCCAGTAGGGTTCAGAGCCGGGAAACCTTTGATGTCTCAAAATAACCGGGAATTCCCTGTTCGTTTGAGACATCAAAGAACCGCGATTCGAAATTGTTAATTTCCGGTTCTTTCGTGTGCGCGTCCAATTTCTTCGAGTGCGCGTCCAACAGAAGAACGCATTCGGCTGGTAGACTAGACCAGCAATCTAGCAACATCTGAACTTTTACATTTTTTAACCGTGTTTACGTGCATCCTGAATAGTGTGGACATTAAAAAAGATGTACTTCGAAAAAGTCGTTTGAGTGCCTTTATAATTAAATTATAATATATATAATTATAATTATTTTGTTCACTATAGGTTTGTTCTCACAAGCACTCAAAAAAGTCAGAAACTTCACAGTCAAATGTAGTTTATCACACCAAATCATAGATATGTCATAAACGAAAAACATAGATTACTAATTCGGTTAACTGTTTTCGACAGTTTGCTGATGCTGTGAGAACGAGAACGAACGGTATTTCCCCTTACAATTTTAGTTCAATACGTAACAATCCTAATATTCAGAAAACAATACTTAATCTAAATCAACGTTATATTGTTTTTAATGGAAACTTCAGACAAAACTGGTATAATGGTTCCCGAAATAAATTCAGATATATCGATACTTTGACCTCTAAAAATATAATTCACCTCACATATTGTCAACATAAATCGAACAGTTAATTGTATTAAATCAACATGACAAAAAATCGAATACAATACTGGTTAATTTATTCGCATCAATGGTAATCGAATATCTTCACGATCTTGTTCACGTTACACAATTCAAGGCAAAAAATATGTTGTGATTGTTGATTTAGTCTACATGACTTTGTTATGAACCGTGAATGTCCTATTCAAATAGATGGGTTTGGTTAAAGTGTATTTACATAAAAAAAATCTGAAAAAAAACACAGGGAAAATGTACTCCTTTTATTATTATTGTTTTTTTTAACTGAAATGACATAAATGACAAATCATATGGCGCACTAAATTATAAAGCAGGTAACATTTGTTTGATTTGCAGTTAACAATATTAGAAAAAATCAGTGAGGTGAAGGGAAAAAAATCTGCTAACCCGATCACAATAAATCACAAATATTAAAAACGAGATAATAGTACAATAATACAAGAAAATTGACAATAAAATAAGAAAACTATCAACTAAGAAACAAAATCTTGAAGATACTAATATATTTTACGATACAGGATGAATCTTAAATAAGTACAAATATTTCCAGGGCTGGTAGATCTCGTTGAAAGAAACATATCTCCTCTATAACGTTTTTCAAATAAGGTCAAAATAACCCAGATATTTTACTTTGAAAATTTAAAAAGAAAATGATTTTTTTGTTTAAATTTTGAGAACCAGTGGATCTTTTCTGAGATTTCTTTATTGTAAATTTAATCTACTATCTATGTTGGCATATTATGAAGATATTATGTTTTGAAAATACAAAAAAAATAAAATTCCAAAGTTTTTTTTCAAAAATGCCAAATTTTGAAAGAAATTTTTCGCGTAAAAAAACCTTATAGACGTGTTTGTGGGGCCGAAATATACTAGCCCTAAAAATATTTCCTTTCATTTAAGACTCACCCTGTATAACCTTATACTACTGATATACTTTATATCAATTATAGTAAAGAAACTAGTAACGAAATTAAGAATATTAGACTGAAGTACAAAATTCAAAAAAAAGCATGGCTTCAAAAACCTTAAAGAAAGTTTTAAGCAAACAAAACCCGAAAATACAGGCTAGCCCAACTGAATTAAATTATAACCTTACGGAATGCGCAGAATCTCCTGGTCTAAAAACCTTAGAACTTGGTTTTCCCTCTCTACCGGAGGATTATTTAGAGCAGCAGCCAGTAAAGTTCGAAGCTTCGCTTATCGCCAACATCCGGAACGGATAAGCACAGAAGATATAATAAAATAAAGATCCTTGCCAATTCAAGTTTCGAAACAACAAAACAAAAGTAGAAACATGCTACATCGCAAGCCGTATCACGCAAAATGTGTCAGTATATATTATGTAAGCAATCAGAGTAGCATATATCAGACGAAAACCAAAATAATTAATAAAGAGCAGCACTGATTTAAGAGGCCTAGGATCTTAAAAAGCGATCTAGTAGTAGGCCTAGTTTCTACATAAACAATGTATATACGACATGTATTGTGTATCTGAATTTTAAATGCGTCAAAAAGTTGAATCGAAAACTGATCCAAAGAGAAAAATTGATTTTCGCGTAGCTTTTAATTTCAAGACGCTTTTAAAGTGGTGATGGTTAAGGGCTCCAAGGACCCAATTCTAAAACCACAAAAGAACTGTTAATGCTCAGCAAGAATAAATTACAGGTCTATTGACAAGGACTGTCAAGTGCCGCCTGGACAAGTTCAACCTGTACCAAGAAAGTCATCGTTGGAGACTATGCGACCAAGAGAGGAAGCGGTACTTTCTATTTAGGAAGGCAAGGCTAGAATTGGATGAAATATGGTCCCATCCTATTAAGGACCTGCAGTAAGTGGTACGGTGGCATACAGGGCTAGAGTACTTGGTGCAGACATAGAATGGGGACAAACGCTATAGACGCCTTACAAGTAGCAGTGTTTTTGGTATGGGACGGTCCTTAAAACCAGAAAAAGTGGTGCTAAAATAGCTGTAATTACTATAGCATGGTATATAAATACCCTAAAGAAGGCACATCGTCATTATCGAACAGCTTTCATGTTCATCAACTACTACATATAAGTGTTTTAGTACTTACATTTTATGTGAATGCACCCAGCTTGGCAAATGTGCGGTTCTTTGTATTAGGCAATGGTGAACCATTAACAAAGAGATATATGGAGGGTTCAGTCTCCAAGTTGGTAGACTTTTTGAAAAGGATAGGTATGGAGAATGTAATCTAGATATTAGAAGAAGACCACAATAGTGACTTATAGGACACAATAGAATTTATAATATTGTAGAAACTTAAGTCGAAGCATAATCCACTAAAATTAATACCGAGAGCAACTACTTTTATACATTCAAAATCGGTGAACCACTTTACCAATGTAATATTATTTGCAAATACATACACCACTAATATACAAATTGCTCAAAAAAATATATAAAAAAGTTCTATATTATGCATCGTGAAATCTATATTAATATTTGCGGTGGTTATAAGAAAAATATGTCACAATATTTTATTATTGCCAAATAAAAATACACTGACTGCAATAACGAAATAAGCAAACAGTTTGTGGATGTAAAAAATTTAATACTAAAATCCCAAAGAAGCTTTCCCTGAATCGAAACTCAAAATCAACAGTTCATTTACGTTCTAAACAAACACTGTAAAATTTAAGACAAACTTTATTTCCAAGTCATACGTCAAAGAACTTTCCTTATATTTGTTTTAAGGCAGTTAAAGTATTTCTACCTATGTTATTATCTACTTGTTACAAAACCGCTAAATTATAGAACAGTAAAGTGTGGAAAATCGACTATTATATTACTTGAAAATACACAATAATTTCTATGAAACTGTAAAACCACAGATATTAGTTACGTTAAAGATTAGCCAGTTCTATATAACCAGAATTCAATTTCGTTTGCCCAATGTAGGGTATTATTTGGAATGTGCATTTGAAATGAAATAAGAATTTGTTTTTCATGATAATCACCTGAAAACCTAGTTAATAAGAATTACCTGAAATACTGAAATTATCATAAGAAAATAAAGAGTTTTTTATAGCCGACAAAATTCTACGAAAATAAAAAGGTGAGGTCAAAAATGTGTCTGAGTTTTGAGTGGATGGGTATGTTTTTTTTTTAATGGAATATACTCTATATTATTGCATTTTTGGCTTCCTTTCTGATCGCTTTACATAATACTAACATGTTATTAAATATATTTTTATAGTTTTTACTGATATTAATAAATAACTCAACTTTTTTAAAAAATATATTAAAAATACAAGAAATGTCCTGAAATGAAAACTATAATTACATACTTTAGGTTTGCACTTATACAGCATTTCCAAGTTGTTTAGGAGCTACAGATGCCCGATAAACTATCGCCAGACCCTGTATGCCAATAACAAATGTTTGCCAAGTACACGAGTCGTCAGAGGCCGGCTTTATATTAATCAAGTGTTAATATTTGACTAAAGCATTCCTTTGGCAATTTTAAGCCTTTTGAGACCACTGTGTATGTCTGCTAGATATCCTATCTAGCAGAGCATCTAGCAGAGCCTATCAGCAGAGCCTATCTAGCTTCAGCAAAAATTCTATTGTCTTGTAGTTTCTCGGTCTCTCTTTGCTATTCCATGTATTCATTGCTTCAAGATCTTTGTTCTAACTGGTATTTTCTTATATAGTTTCATTTCAATGCCCATGATTCATCCCTTAACCGTATCAACCGTTCGTTTCAATCGGTCAGCCATATGTCATGACTGACGGTATATAACTGATAAGTAGGTTGTTTTTATATGAAGGTACATTCAAAACTAAAAGACTATACGATTCCATACGGATAATTTCCATGCCAGTTTAATACTTCTATTAATTTACGAAGGAACCTGAGTTGTGTACCAACTATGCTCTCAGTGTAATAAAATATAACCAACTAGGCAATACTTAAATGTGACAGTAATCAATCATGAATCAACCATTTCAATTCACAATGTATTTTTGTCGTTTTTGGACGTCGTAGCCTGTCGAAATATTCCCTTCTTCGTAGGACAAACTTTATCATTGATTGATGTCTGTCTTTTTACTTCCTCTATGAGATGCGAGACCTTGTCGTTGGTGGGGATGCTCCTGGTCAGATGCTAAGGGGAATCCCCTCTGGTACTTTAACTAGGCCTAAGGAGCACCTCACCGTCTTGTCCCTGTAGTGTTGTGGCCAGGAAATTCCACCAAGACGTATAACAATGCCGGATGGGACTACCCTGTCCGTCATACTAGGCACCCTCTACTGTCTGTGGTCATGTATCACGCGCAGAGGGTGTGTGGGAGTGGGGGGTCTTGGATTAACGGCCAGTACCAAAAGAAGACAATCTCACCAAGAACCTAAATCCTACCATCACGGGACCAGGACAAAGGGATGCGTGCGGCTAGATAGAAGACTAGCCACTACTGGTGTCAACCTTAGGGCACCAGGACGCAACCTATTGTATTATTTCGTCTCCCTTACTTCTACATGCGGGTACAGAGCCCGTAAGCCCTGAAAGTGGACCGATTAGCTCTTGCGGTGTATCACCAGCTTTGGCAAAACTCCAATGTAAAAACATCGAGTTGGCGAGTCATCAACTCGAAAGAGGAGGGCCATAGTCACTCACAAGAAGAATTGACCTCAAATCCAAGGAGTATAATATAAATATTTAGTATTATAGATTCGGGACAATACCGGCGTCAGGTCTAAGGAGAGACCAAGTTAAAGAGATGGAGAAAATGGAGACAGATCCGCTAGCCTCCACCTCAAGGTTACCTCAGCCGGAGACAAGCTGCTCGACTATGCAGGGCACGCAGGGCTAAACCTCAATCGTGGAAGGTTGTATACCCCCGTAGAAGGTAAATGTCCACTCCTTGGAAGATGAACGTTGTCTAAGGAGGATGGGAATCAAGAAAGATAGACGCAAAAAATATTTAAGGGCGCGGTGATTAACCCCCCTTCCACTCCATTCTACATTCTAATGTCTGGGGTTTATTAGTTCTTTATAAGTAACATATCTTTAAAGAATCATGTAACTTTTAAATTAAATCAAGCCTTTAAATGACATTAGACGATACGAGTGGATGGATGGAGTGGCTGCCTGGAAATTTTGGCGTGCTGTTGTTCCATAGCAAGAGTGTAAAAGCTATTGATACACAATGCCGGTTCGAGGTCGGATAAGATCAGATATCTCGTGTGTAAGAGTCTATTTAGACACCCGCCAAGTCGGAGGGCCATTGACAATGATACAGCCGAGTACCGCGGTTCGGATTCTGCATAAAGAAAGTATGCCCCGTCCAGATTAGCCTTAGTAAGAAAAAGGAGACATTAACTTAAAAATACTTTCCAGTTTAATGACTTTACAAAATTGCAATCTGTAAAAATATCGGAAAGTAAATCAGACAATCAATTTTCAGATTTCTTTAGCTTTTATATTTGGGTTTTCAAACTAGCATTTAATACTCTATAATGACTATTTCGAAGAATTCACAAGATTTTACTGAAGGTTATTGAGACTAATTAACAAAAGTCTTATATCTGGTGAATGTTTTAATATATACGTATTATATCAATTAAGGAATATTAATTAATATTAAATTATATTATAATAGTTTTGAAGTGTTATTTAAACATTTGAGAATATCAGTAACGTTAATCATAGCACGTAGCCGAATATCATTATATTGTTATTACCAGACATAAGTTTTTTAAACATTGCATCTATCGACTTTCTCATATTTACTATAAGTAAGATTTTATTCCTCAATTACTGATATTACCAACGAGCCATGTCATTATTTAAAATTTTCCACTTTATTGTGTGTTATATATCCATTTTCCAATTTAAATAGAATACATGTTTCGGTATGTTTTTCTTTATTTTTATAATTTTATTTTACAGGATAAGGGGCATTTTATTTTGTGTCCTACTGTTAACAAACCTTAACTTTGGTATTTCAAGCTAAAACAAAAAAGGAAACTAAGTTTTATAGTGGTTTTTCTCAAGATTTAATACGTACTTCCAACGTCCAACGAGTCAGAGAAGATTTCGACATGGCAGAGAGAATATCTACAATTTACCTCTGTGTAAAACTGACAGACAACACTGTCACTGTTAAGAAACCTCTCGTTGAACATACTATTTTTCTACTTTTTTTTAATGGAAACAGTTTCTTGAAGAGACAATTAAACTTTTTGTTTCAATAATTTCTTCTATATCTTCAATAACATTTTTCATTCTAAACTTTACACTGGTAACATTTAGAATAAGATAGACTCACACTAAATAAATCAAAATTATGAAAATATTTCAGGAAACATAAATAAATGATTCCCTAACGGAACATCGAATGATATACTTTTATATCTAGTAAATATGATACGATGTCTACAGAATATTGCTTTAAGCGGAAGCAGAGCATTGTAAGTGGAACGCACGTATTTACAAATACATTTAGAATGAACGACTGAATCTCATCTCCACATAAATCTCTAAACCGTAATTGTCTCTAAGCTATCTTACGGCAATAATATATTTTATGTACACCTAAAGAAATAAATAATATCAGTACGAATATGCATCAGATAATAAAATTATTTCTTGGTCATCAAACTTGGGAACCATATTCTGAAGCCTCTGCGTCAGTGGGCAGGTTGATGGTGTAGTTATCACTTCTATCCTCAGAAAGGTCATTAGAGATTAGATGTTGGTAAAACAACCGGTGTTTTCCAGCATTAAGTGAGATGAAATATGTCCCTGTATTTTTCAGCGCTTAAAGGCAGTTTTCCATTGTAGGAATTTTGTTCTGGTAGTACTTAGATTAGATTAGATTCCTAGAGGTAACTATCGTCCTAATCTACTGCAACTGTCTCAGATCTATTGTGGTCCCCTTCTGATCCTTAGGTAACATTCTCTAGTCCTATCCTTTTCACAAAGTCTAGCAACTTGGACACTAAAGCCTCCCTGGCAATGGCCTATCATTGCCTTTTACCGAGACCCGTTCATTTGCCAGGCTTACAAATATTTAATAAAACTTTTAATTATGGCAATTATGGTTTTTGTCTACAAATATGATTTGAATTCTACACCTTCAGATGTACCGATTGGCTTGTGTAGTTTATTTTCATCAAAAAATACAATGACGTTGTTTTACCCTTCATGCGTCAGTTAAGAAATGTTTGAATGTAGAATAATAGAATAATATTAAATTCAAACGTCTGTTAAAATTAAATTTATTATTTCTTTTCATATGTTCAACCTCAAATATAATTGCTACTTTAGGTTATAGCCAAATACTACGATTTCTTTATCTAAAGAAGAAACATTAGACCAATGTGTACTACGAGTCATGACCTATGCATTCGAAACCTAGACACTTAAAATGTACATTATAAGGAAACTCCAGGTGGTACAACGCTCAATGGAACGACAATGGGAATAACAAAAAACCGTAAAATAATAGAGTTAGATACGACAAAAGACCCAGGTATTAGATGTCATCCACAGAATCAAATCCATCAAGTGGCCAGGGGAGGACACCTGGCAAGAAGGAAAGACAACAGATGGACCACAAAAATTATAACATGTTACCCCCGAGGAGACCTAGAAGAAAACTGCAAAACTTGGAAAATAAGTTCGTCATAATAATGCTTTTATTTATTCACTATTCTAATAAACAATATGCAATCCTTCGGAAACTCTCTATTTATTTATTTAGTAATGCCAAAACACTCTATTTGAAAGTCGATTAGAGAAAATAGTATGATTCATTGGCACGCGATGTAAATATTTGTGATCAGGTAAAATTGTGATGTAAGAGGAGGCTTAGCTTGCCGGCGGCGAGTCAGTAGTTGATAGGCCGGCCGGCTGTAGTGTTGTGCTTTATCACGGAGCTGACATTTGGAAGTAGCGAGTCTTTTGACTATGGAAGTAGAAAACCTCTTGTGACGTCGTTCCTTCGAGGATGGTCTTGAGAGTTTGAGGTCTCTCTTGCTTCTCGATTGATACGGTGGGACGTTGCGTGAGGACCCCAATTAGCCTCATCGATTGGGATGCGAATTTGTTTAGCGGCAGATTTGCATCCGGGAGAAGCCCCTATACTATTTCAGGCGACACTAGCTAGTTGTTGAAGATTATTAACCAATAGATCCGAATAATATTTGAATTAGATGGAAGATATGGAATGGGATATGTTGAACAGAATGTCAGTGATGTCAGTGGCTAGGGGGCGGAGTACCCCCGGGTGTGTCTTACTATTTAACTATCAATTTTTTTCAGATCAGTAAATGTTTGTTTTGTTATTTTCATGTACAATGAGAGAGTGCTTGCCAATGACCAACTAAAGGAATATTTAAGGTGAATTTGCATTGTGAGACCTGGTTGAGTAAGCCCCAAAAATAGCGATTTTACAAAACCAAACCTGAAATTGGACTATGATATTAGGAAATTGGCAGGAATAACTTGGGCCCGCATATCTAACAATAGACAACAATGGGCCCAACTACAAAGAGAGTATCTAAACATGTGAGAAAGGCTACGCCATAATTGGAAATGGTTGAATAAGCCGAGAATAATAATGATTACGATTTTTAAAATATTTGCATATTAACATTTTCCTACATTAAATGGTATTTTTTGGTACATCTTACTTAAGTATCACAATTTTTTAACTACTACACAAAAATAAAATACTTTCTATTATATCGTTAAAGAGTTTTTTTTCCGGTGTATAGTACATTAATTTAGCCATTATATATGTTATTGGCGAAGAAATCATAAACAATTATTTACCACCGGCAGTTTCGGAATTTGGGTTATTAAACTTGCGTAAACGATTCAGATGGATGTTGAATTTTGGTTGATGTAAGAGAGGTACAATTTTAAGCAAACGCAAAAATTGATCGGAACATAATTGAAATTTTAACGTTCCTAGTTAACTTTCAAGAACGTTCGTATTTGCGATGTTACGAAATAACATTTCTTTAGACGCATTATAGATGTTGAGTACGTGTTGGAAAATTGTCCCTGATAAATTAAGTCGATGCAAGAATATAATTGGCTTTAAATTTAAACGTGTTCTATAGGAATATTGTTTTTCTCATACATAAGCAGCAGTTACATTGGATACGAATTCTTACGGAAATTAGTTATAGTTATTTTTAGATTAACACCACAGATAACACATAATCCAGATGGCTCCTTACGCGTTAAAAATTGTCACCCCAATTTCACTCCAATTTGGAAAAATATTGGAGTGACGTTTGAATAATCTGAAATTTTTAGATTCCTTTTCTAACTTTTTTGGGAGGTTTTGCTTCTCTTGCACAGATGTCGCTTGCACTTCAGTTGCGTGGTTGCCAAACGTTATATCGAAATATATTTCATTCATTGATCCAACGGATAATAATTTTCCAGTTATAAAATAAAGATTTGAAGTTAACGTCTCCTTTTTGCTGCCAGGGCTAATCTGGACGGGGCCTACTTTGTTTACGCGGTATCCGAACCGCGGTCCTCGGCCATTTCATGGTCAATGGCCTACCGACTTGGCAAGTGTCTAAATCGACTCTTACTCACGAGATATCCGATCTCATCCGGCCTCGAATCGGTGTGAATGAGCAGTGTGTGTCAATAGATTTTACATTTTTGCCTTTTTTGGACAACAGCACGATACAGAGTTTCGAACCGGTCACCCGTCCATCCACTAGTATCGCCTTACGTCGCTTAACTTCGGTGTTCTATGGGGACCGGTGTTTCGACGTAGCTGGGCCGTTGCCCTTTTCCAGTTATATTTTGCCGCAACAAATTTACCTAAACGGCAAAAAATGCTTCAAGTTTGTATATCTCCACCCGTCGCATCGTCAGAAACCAAAAATTTATTTTTAAGAAACGAACCCGCTGCAAAAGAAATAATACTTTTGCATACTAGACACGTTTGATTACGAATAATAATTATTTGTAAACAAAGGTATAATTATTATAGAATTGAAAAGTTCACAATCATTATGAAATATGGATATAGATAAATTTTTATTGAAAAATATTAGTAAGTAAAGTAAAGGGGTTAAGGTTGAGACGTTTGAATATTAGTTTGGAAGAAGCTGTAAATATTATTCAAACTACTCTAACCTCCCAAAAATGTACAATAGAAACATAGTTTTGGAAGTCTGGTATCATCCATTCTCTGCACATGTTCGTAGTATACAAGTTCTTTGCCGGATTTCTTCATTTCGAACTCTTCGGGAAATTCCTAAAGTTAGTTATAGGTATCCGTTTGTACTGCTTCCAGTATTCTTCTGTTGGTTATTCTTGTTATTATCCTGTTGTATCTGCAACGTTGTAAAAATAATATCAATAAAACAGAAATTTTGAAGACCGTTTTGCAATACGTCTGCTGCCAAATAATCGCAAATAGGTATGCCAAATTTCAACATATGATATAATGAGAAAACTATTGTACCATTCGCTTATATAAATTCTACTTACAACACACCACACGACAATGTGTTAGTAATTAAAGTATCACCTCTCGCATTTATTTACCTACATTACAAACATGCCAAAATGAGCTTTTAATAAATAACCTGAATACTAAATATCAAGAAAGTTAACAATTACTTAATTCCTATTATTTAACTAAAATATATTTGTAACAAAAATCGCTTTCTATTGTTCTTGTTTTTATGTAACGCGAACGACAGAGCAGGTGTGCGGACGTGCTACTTAACGAGCAGAAATCTACCGTGACCTTGAACATAACCTTTAAAATAGTTCCAAAGGAAACATGAACTTAAGTATGTCACATAAAGCTAACTTATGAGTTTGTTACACCTTGAACGTAGCGGTAAATTCGTTCTACGGTAGAGAAATGCGAAAGGTTGGAAATTAAACGATAGCCCGGTTAATTTTAATGCGAATAACGTAATTACGTTAAGTAATGTTTATATCTTTGTGACAGGTTCATTACCGTAATCTTCTGGAATTATCGTTATAACTTATTTACACACAAAACACTTCTAAACAGAAATACCGTACAACCAAAAAGATTTAAAGACAAGAGCGGGCTTTGACATTGACAAACGATTCTTTTTTTTTCATTTTCGCCATTTCCAATAATACATGTTTATATCTCTTACCATGCAGTAAGGTAAGTGTACCAGTAATCGTCACTGTATCAGTGTTCGTTACTTTCTGTGTCACATCACATTTTTTGTCAAATATTAAGGAATTTTTATATAGCACAATAATAAATTAAAATGTATTTCACATATTTGATATTATTTGATCGATTTCGCAACATGTGCATTTTATAATAGCTGTCATAATTCGTTACTGCATTACTTTTTGGTACGTGATTGAGACGATGTGAGGCGGTTTTGTGCGGTTTTGTGCAAGTTTTTTAACGTGTAGATATGTTAAGACATCCAAACTATTAATATAGATCGGTAAGCGTACAAAATTAAGTTTAATTATGCATGTTTTATATTAAATGACCTGTATGGATATTAATCTTGCAATGTTTAGACGATTATACAAGATTTAAAATATATTTTTAGTTTATTTTCCTGTGCCGATTACTAGGTCTAATAAAAATGGTGATTTTATCTTTAATGTTGTTATTTTAAGCAGTAAGAATATGCGTACCAGTCTCCGTTATACCAATTTGTTTCGGGATTGAAAATATATGTTAGAGATGACGGTGGGGGTGAAGATTTATGGTATTATCAGATAATATTGTAAGAAAACTTAAATATTCCGCAGA
This sequence comes from Sitophilus oryzae, assembly GCF_002938485.1. Taxonomy (NCBI): domain Eukaryota; kingdom Metazoa; phylum Arthropoda; class Insecta; order Coleoptera; family Curculionidae; genus Sitophilus; species Sitophilus oryzae. The sequence goes on along the minus strand of NW_022147434.1, from coordinate 6,280,226 downwards.
TAATACGCTTAAAACGATTGAAACTGTTAATAATGGTTTATCCACTAAGAAAAAATTTCTTCTCCTAGGAGATGCAAGACCTTGTCGTTGGTGGGGAAGCTCCTGGTCAGGTGCTGGGGGGAATCCCCTCTAGCACTTGGCTTGGTCTAAGAAGCATCTCACTCATCGTCTTGTCCCTGACTGTAGTGTCGTGGCCAGGGAATTGCACCAAGACATAAAACGATACCGGGCGGGGCTACGGACAGCCTCAACCTTGGGGCACCGGGGGGCACCCCATTGTATTTTACCCCTTACTTCTACATGCGGGGCTCTGTAGAAGTGGACCGATTGTCCCTAGCGACTCATAGGAACACTATGAGATCTGGTAATAATAGTAATAAAAACATCACCGGTGAAGCTGTGGGGAAACCCCCGAGCGACATTGGGAACAGTAACAATAAAAGTTCCAAGGGGCCAAACCCAAAGAGAACTACAGGAGAGGTGGCTGACACTTGCGTGAGACCATCCTCCGCAAGTGGCATACAAGCTACCACCTCCTCCAAGGGTCGGGAGCCTACCTCCTACCTCTAAACCCAACAGGCGACACAAGCTACCGTTTCGTCTACCCAGCCTGGGTCGTAGCTTCTCGACTGTGAGGGACACGGGTCTCCGTAGGAAGTCCTGGGACTGTATGATGAGTTATAACTCAAGAAAGGGGGACACAATAGATCTCTAAGGTCGCAGAGATTAACCCCCCTCCCACTTATTCTAAATTCTAAGAAAAAAATTGAGAGATAATGTTATTTTACAGACCGTATCGGCGATGAAAATGGAACCACGATCTGTTTTAAGCCTACCAGGGGAAGACATCTTAATTAATAATATATGGATAGTATATAAATTTCATGCTTCTCATTATATCTTTGCAGAACTTATGTACTGGAATAAAAATGTCTTGAAAATAACAATTGTTGATATTAGGTAAATATTAATTTCATGTTTACTCTAAATATAGTATTTTATTTAAATATGACGATTACTCGGACACGATAATGATGATAACTGGGACAATTGCATCTAAGGGGTGACGAATACTGAGGCAAACTGTACTTAAAAGAAAAAAGATGTATAGATATAAACCATGTCGAAATATAGAATAAATTGAGTTTGATTTAAAACAGACCGCTTCCCGAGAATGATCATAGTTATTCAACCCGGAATAGTTAACTATTTTAATTTCATTCGTGAAATCGTAAAATGACTCGAAATAAATACTTTGATGTAAAGTATTTGCCTACTACGCAGAACACTATAAAATTATTATGGGAGTAAAAGTACAACTACCAGTCGAACTTTATTTATTATTAAAGAAAATAACCACATTAATGATATAACGATTTGTGGCACTGCAACATTATAGATAATTATATATTTTCTCTATATTTTGTTGTTTCTATTTTTGAAATCAGCCACAAACATAGGAAATAGTTTTCATACTTTCTTTTTTCTGTGGTTTATAGCGACGATAAAAAAACTTATAGGACAGAATTTATTGGTTTTGTTCAGGGTACTTTTTTTTCACGCATCACCTTGTGTTAATTTAACTAAGGTTCAAAAAAAAGTTCAAATTCCATTCCAAAAGTTCATGTACAGGATGTACAAAATTTGAATTAATTTACGACAAAATTATCCAAACAAATGACTAGTTGCAAACGTCAGTGGCGTCAGAATTTTGCAGTTGATTAAATCTAGCAACTTTAGAAAAAAGATTGTTTAACTGGATGCTGGACGTGATTTCTTAATCTTAATTTTTCATCAAACATCACACCAAGCATGCAGCGATGGGCGGTGGGTAAATCCCAATGAGTATATTATAATAGAGAAATTTGGGTTTATTGACTTATTACCCATTGAGAGAATATTTCCTCGGGGAACCCCCTTGTAAAATTCGATTATTCACCTAACTTAAATTGAACTGTCTGCACCTTGCTGTATTTAACAATAAACAATTAAGACTATTGTGCTATTGTGTAGTCTTTGTGAGGTAAGATAAGTAGAGTAACAACAACTTGTTAAAATTTGTTACAGTAAGTTAAATTACCAAAATAAACATATTGGGTACATCATCATCATCATCATCATCATCATCATCATCATCTCATCATCATCATCATCATCATTTTCAGCTTATTCATCCATTTCCAAATATGGTGTAGCCTCCCTCACATATTTAGATACTATATTTGTATTTGGCCCATTGCTATCTATTGTTAGGTTTGTCTATTGTTGTCTATAGCTATACAGGATCAAGTTATCCCTGCTAATTTCCTAATATCATGGTCCCATCTGATAGGTTCGCTCTTCATCTAGGTCATCAAGGTCGTCAGCAAATCATTCTATTTGACAATCTCTAATAACAGATATCAAATCAAAAGTGTCTGTACCAAATGACGATCGCAATTTGTTTAGATGTGATAGAGACTAGTTTTTGCTTTATCCTTGTTCCAAGTTATAAATATGATATAAACGTATTATAACTTATATATTCATATATTCAACATGTGGGTGAAGCCCTTCATCAAAGGTCTGATGAAGTTGATACTACATTGATTTCATTACGCACCATTTCATTTATCTATAGTCTAGTGACCCCGACTAGCAAGTAAGGAGTATTTCTAGTTATATAAATATTTATATTTTACTCAGGACGAATTTTTAAATAATTATAAAAAATGTCAGTCCAACAAAATAATTATTTGATTCTATATTTATATTGTTTTCTACATAATATCAATACATAATTCCCCGGTATGTATTATCCTATGTCATCCTCGAACTTGTATCTGAAAATTATTTCACGCTATTTGATTTAGTAGTAGAAAAGCGCTCGCTAAAAAGAAAAGAAGCGTTAATACCGCGGCAGGCAGTTCTCTGAACCCATTTGCTCCACAGTCACGGGTGTTTGCCTTTCGCAGGCTTCTTCACCGGGAGGAGAAGCAAGGCTGGGAAATTAGCACAAATATTAATTATTATTAGACGTATCTCTATCATTACACGTTTATATTGTGTATTTTGTCTTGCAACAGTATGAAAAACAAATTCAATAGTGAGAAACATCTCTTGAATTATCAAAGATATTTACCTGAATGTCGGAATACAGGAAAACTTACTCAATGAATTCACAGAACCAATAATATATACCCAAGACTCATGAAATATTCAGAAAAATGTGTAGGCAGAAAGAATATCTAAGTAAAGATACTTTGTAATGCTAACAATAGATGAAAATGAATAGTATCTAAAACGCTGGAGATAAAAATACCTATAGTGTATGTGATATATTTTCTGATATATATTAGATACTTACGAAAATACTGCATTGGCATATTCCTACGTACCTGGAAACAAAAATAAAAATATGTATTAGACACTACATAAAAAATATGTATAATAATAACATTCTTATCAATCACCCTCTCAAATCACCCTTTTGCCCAGGCGTATGAAACTGCCATTTGAATTTTGGAAACATGGCGGAGTTTCTGCCAGTAGAGGGATAGATGGCGCTGCGTAGAAATTTCATCTAAAGTCCCTAGATATTCATCTAGGGACTTTAATTTCATCATTATTTTATCAAGTCATCCACAGAGTATAGTTTAATTAACAATTCGTTTGATTCTCTGTGGAGTAATTGGAGTAGTTGGAGTAGTTGAAAAATATAAATATTTATATAAAATGTTGATAATTTAACAGTAATGTGCTTTGTTACCCTATGAATAAACATTGATATGAAGTTGCTTTCGCCAGAAACAATTATAATTAAATAATTTAATAAAAATTTAATTTCTAAGTGACCCGGATCAGTTAGATCAGTAAAATAAATTGAAAAATAAACGTCATTCCATATTTGGCAATGTCTGTCAGTTTCTGTGAAGTGGAAGTGAATTGTGATTTGTTTTTATGGGAATATTTTACGGATTTTTGCGAATTTAGAGTATTTTGGACGATAGGATTGTGAAATTTAAAAGCCAAGTAGTTTAATATATAAGATTAATTAATCCCTGTGATAATTTTTATGAAATTTCTCATAATCAAAACAAATTCTTTCAACAAAATGGCTGTCTCAGAAATTTGGAAGATCATTAATTTTAAAGTTTTATTTAAGTGTATTTATATCGAATCAAGAATTTGTATAACATATTAAAAGCTTAATTTTAAAGGTTGTGCAGTAATTTATGTAAGTGTACGCTTTTAGATAAATATTAAATATACAAATTTGCAAAGACAAACAAGTAATTTTAAAAAGATCATTTATTTATTTAAACGAGTATAATCATTAATCATTAGGTTGAAAATATATTTGTATTTACTTATTTATATATTTTCTATACCCTTGTATTATTTATAAGCCCTATATGTCCTGTTTTATTTGAAAAAAAAATGCTTCGAGTCATCGAGAATAGATTTAATAACAATTTTGTCCCTTGGCTTTGTGTATTATATAATGTGAATTGTAAGATGTTTCTATTTGAATAGGTCATTAAAGTTGAGATTAAAGTTATACCAAATTATATTCACGGTAACTATATGTCTTTTATATAATGAATTATTTATTTATAATTTATAACCTTTTTTATAATTACTTATAACTGATTGTATAAATTCTGATAACTTTTATATATACTTGTATAGTGTTGAATGTGTTATATGTAATTTTATTAACAATGTTATAATAAAATAATCAAGTTACAAATTTTTCGTGTTTTATTCTAATTTCAGGGATAATTTCAACCTAATTATTAATTTATTTGTATCAAAATACATTATTTTTATTTTTGTAAAATGTTTTGTTACAAATAAGTTCATAATCTAGATTGAAATTACCAAATATAAGTAAAAAACTTATGAACTGGCAGTAAAGGTCCATTTAAAAATATGGCGCGAACTTTTAGTTCTGCCAGTAGCCCGCTTGGATCGCGTCGAGCGCGTGTTTCCAGGCTTTAACATAGGAGTTTTCATTTCTTTCAGTTAGTTATTCTATGCTTTTGCCCATCAACCTCTATATTTTAATATGTTTTTTTTAATAGTTTTAGTTACCATAGTCGTCCGAAAGGGCCTAACCGATTTTAATAAAATTTTAAATGTATATTCAGTAGGTCCGAGAATAGGTTGTTTTCTACTTTTTTTACCCCTAAGTGATAACAGTAGTCCACCCCAAATTTTTATTTTTTATTTATTGGACAAAAGTTTTTATTTTTATTTTTTATGATGTGGCATTAAAAAATACATACCTACTACCCTAAATTTTCACCCTTCTATCATAAACCCCTATTTTTTAATAGCAATATTAGTAATTCAATAATTTTAATTTAACAACAAATTGTTTTTAAAAATTGTTCTAATACCTTAAATTAAAAACGTGAATATGATTGGGTATATACCGGGTATAATGGTATTTACCCAAATTCAATATACCATTTATTAACCTTTTGGGTACATAGCGGATGCAAAAACTTCCGTATTTACCCAAATTTCAATATACCGGGTACTAGCCCATCATTCACCTTGGCCGACATGATGGAACCATTTGATTTTTAAGAGTTGTCTAAGATGTCTCTGTTGCTGTCTAAGATGTCTCTTAGAGTTGTCTAAGATGTCTCTGCTGCTGTCTAAGAGTTGTCTAAGATGTCTCTTGTGGCTGTCTATATTAGTTTAAAATATTTCGTTTAAATATTTTTATAAAATAGAATAAACCAAAAACAGTAACATCATTTTAGTAAATAAATATTACTACTATAATATACTACTAATTTTTAACTTACATATTAAAAAATATATTTTTACTTTGGCATACCTATCAGGTAGATGACAAACGCCATAGCGATATCAGTAATTCAAAAATTTTCAACATCGGTACAGGACCCATCCATTGGACACCTTTTTTAGTATAAATAAATTACGTAGTATCATTTTCTTTTACTACATACCCAGCCCTGTCTGGTAAAAAACGATGGCTGCGATCTTTCGGACGTCGACTCCTTCTTAGAAAGAGAGATAGAAATCATAATGGCCGGATAATCGCTTAGAGAGAAAGATTGGCGAGATGACGGCGAAGCGCGGGACCTCTAAACGGGATAATTTTTCAAATGGGTAATTAAAACTTCCGAGAAATGGATCGCCACACTTTGATCTCGCATCAGATGGTGGTTCGTTGATCGTCCTTTCAAGCACCCAGCAATAAAACCGTCAGGTAAAGTATGTTCTCGAGATTTCTTATGAAGTTATTAAAACAGAATTTCGTTTTGATAAAGTCTTAGGTTATTTCCTATATGTATAATGGTTATATCTTTATAGATGAATTTTTATTGAGGACAGAATTGAGTAAGTTATTAAGAATATGAAATATATACCGGGTGTAAAGGTTGAAGATATTCTAAAACGGTCTCTACATTACCCGCCAAGTAAGCCGAAGTACGTCAAAGTCGAATAGTTAAGAGGGTTATTCCGTGTTTCCTCATCTAATGAAAATAAGCTCTGAGACGACAAAAAAATTAGACGAGAAAACACGAAAAACTCCTCCGAAAGGTGGACATCTACCTCCTACGAAGGGTATGCCCCCTTTGACCCTCCGTGCTCTCCACACTCGAGGAGTTTGTCTACCGCTGAGGTACCTGTGAGGTAGAGGATCTGTCTCCATTTTCTCCACCTCTTTAACTACCTCTTACTTTGGAGTTCTGGCAAAGCTGGTGATGGTGATGACCATTCCGATATACAAAACTAGTCTGAATCAGAACTACTCCATACCCTCTCTGAGGATATATATCTCTTTCCCTATTGCGTCCTTGGATTTGAGGTTAACTCCTATTGTGAAGACCTGACTTTGGCCCTCCTCTGTTAAGTTGACGACTCGCCAACTCGATATCCTTACATTGGAGTTCTGGCAAAGCTGGTGTTGTTCGTGACCATTCCAATATACAAAATTAGTCTGAATCAGAACTACTCCACACCTCTCTTCAATTTCATCTTCTAATATTTTCGCTAAACGTTATACCGCCGTCATTTTGATCTAGAAGATTTTATCCGACCGGACTTAGAAGACTGGACTTAGGAGACTCGACCGAAGATTGGACTTAGGAGATAAACATTGGAAATAATACTTTACTTGGGGTACATAATCGCTAACGTAAAATCTCGGATATCTAGACGACATATTTTTGCTATACTATCATATTGCACTTGCTTGCGCAACTCCAGCTTGCACAGTGCATAGCTCCCCACTATGCATTTGTCCTACATTGTCATGTCCTAAGATAACATATAGTTATCGGAGTTCCTTAGGCCAAGAGCGCACTGAAGTGATCTGGCGATGGTACGGTAACAGGATGGCATGAAGCATAGGGATGGTCAATAATTGGCGTAATAATTGAATAGCTGCAAAGTGGTATGAAAGTGAAGTAATGCAACAGCAAACAACGTTGGTGTTACCGTTTCATCAGTTATTCTATCATAATCAAAAATGCCATCATCTTCGGAGGATGATGTTGCTCTTTTATTTCTGTAAGTTGTAAACGCTTAAAAACTCAAAATGTGAGTTCATATTCTGTGGAGGAAAATTAAAACGTCTGATATTATTAATATTCATAAAGAAAATTTGTACCTGGATGGCCAAAAATTTAAACTTGTCTATCGAATGAAGATAGTGACGTTTGCAAGTTACAGAAAATAATATAATCATTCACACTTCAGATCACAGTAAACAAATATTTAAATAATATAATTACGTATTGAAAACTCTAAGCATTGAAAAACACTTTACTTTTAACACTAAACGCGCGTTTCGTTATAAGCATGTCAGTATCATTTAAGTTTAAAACTCAGGATCTGTGTTACAAGTAAAATGGTGTATTGTGGTGAATTAATATCTTCTTTACTATATTAAAAATAATAGGCCACAAGATTCAAACCAACGACCCCCATATAACACACAATATCCGCAGGATATTCATAGAAATGTCATAGGAATGTCCCATTATAAGATCATCTTATAAAAAAAAAACTATAGGATATCCTGTAGATGTCTCAGAATAGAATATCCTATGGATATGTCTGTCGTATATCTAATGTACATCCAACTGAGATATCCAAACATGCTCATGATAATAAAATATCCTAACAATATCGTCTAGATATTTAGGAAAAATAAATAATGTACTACTTTCTATATTACATAAAATGCAATAAACCATACAGATAGATATATATTACGTCAAGGCAACAAAATATCCTGTTGGTATCTTCTGGATAATCTGGATATTTATGTGAGCTTGGCCACTCCCAGTAATACAGAGAATTCAAAACGCCCGCGCAAAAAATTCCCACAATCCATCTCGACAATTGTTTGTTTTTGATGGTTTTTGCATCGTGTATTATTCAGTTCTTTGATTTAGTGAAATTCGAGATGAATTCGGTCGTTTGTCGATATTGGATGGGCTTAAAAATGAATAAAACTAACAAAACTGGTTGAGTTTGACTTAGTTTTTTCTTATACTCATAGTTCTAGCCTTGTTCTAGCAGAAATTCTATCCTAACCTCAACTAACGTCGAAAAACGACGAACGACTTAGGGTCTCACAATGAAAAATTTGTGACAAAATTATAGGTGAAAATTTGTTGAAAAGCGCTTGTTCTTTATCCCTAAACCCATTTTCGTGTTTAATCTATTCAAACAGAAATCCTATTTTTGTGTTTAAATTGTGAGTTTCTGGAATGTGTGGTGTTAGAAATTATTCCTGTATCCTGTGTTTTAACTTTGATGTAAACTGTTGCTGCTAGACATAAACTGCTAGACTCCATGCTAGACTCCATAAAGGGTAGTATTATCTGGTATAATACCATACGATCGAAAAAAACGGCGTCAGAGGTGGCCTGGAAATGAAGATTGCTGTTATTTTGTACGTAAAATTATATGGGGAATGTCATTGATCGTAATTTTCAAGCCAATTGAACGCCGTTTTTTTTCGATGGTACAGTATAAATTGAAAGCTCTTAACTCATACAAATAAACTTCTAAATTTTGACGCAAAATTTATTAACATAATATGTAGGTATATTTTAGAGCTGTTAATAAAAATATCCAATGAATAACGTCAAAATGTGGCTAAATAAAACTAAATCGCGAACGTTTTTACTATAAACTAAGGATGAAGTTAGTATTGTCAAATAACAGTCCTCATATAATGTCCTAAAAATATTCTATAATGCTCCCAACATCATCCTTGTATTATCCTAGAAATATCCCAAATAATCGTAAAAGGCTTGTCTAGGGATGTCTTGAAGATGACTTTTTTTGTCCCATCTGGATATCCCATAAATATCCTCCTCTGGTTTTTGGGTATCCCTAAGATATTTACTATATCCTTGGTGGATATCTTCAAGATATCTATAGGATTGTGTTGTGTTATATGGGCCTAGAGGAGATTTGTATCTATACGCCATCGGAAACCTACATTTCGGTACATTTCATTTCTAATAATACAAGTAATAAATTCCTAATCATATAATTAAGTACTATAATCATCATCATTATCATAATTTTCAGCTTATTCAACCATTTCTAATTATGGTGTAGCCTCCCTTACATACTCTCTTTGTAGTTGGGCCCATTATTGTCTATTGTAGGCTATATGGGCACAAGTTATCCCTGCTAATTTACTAAAACCATGGTCCCATCTCAGGTTTGGTCTTCCTCTAGGTCTCTTATTTCCTCATGGGTACCATGCTGTAATTGTTGTGGTCCATCTGTTGTTGTCCGTTCTTCTTGCCAGGTGTCCTGCCCATTGCCTCTTGAGGGATTTAACTCTGTGGATGACATCTATTACCTAGGTTTTTTGTCGTATCCACTCTATTCTTTTACGGTCTCTCTTGGTTATTCATAGCACATTTTGTAACATGTTCTTTTTTTAACTTGCTACCTTTTTTATATAATAGCCCTTTCTCTTTTTATTAATTGTTCGTAAATTTCTCTTAATTAATTATAATATTTAAATATGTCTTTATAATTATTTTATATATGTTTAACAGCAGCGGGTGAGCTACACAGTGTTGATAGTTTTTTTCAATTTATATTTCTAATATTTTCCCTAAAATACCAGTTTATTTGGTCAGTACGGCAACGCCACTAACTTCCGTTAGTAGAGGGAGATGGCCGATTCTGCATCAGGAGCAGGAGCAGGACCAAGGAGCCGGAAGTGACGTCATCAGCTAAGAACATGTAAAATAGGCTAATAAACAAGAATAAGGGAGATGGCCGATTCTGCATCAGGAGCAGGAGCAAGAAGCCGGAAGTGACGTCATCAGCTAGGAACAGTTAAAATAGGCTAATAAACAAGAATAAACAGGTTTGAACCGCTTTGAATCGCTTGAAAACAGAAATAAACGGGTTTGAACAAAAAATGAACAGGTCTGTTGTTTTAAACTAAAAAGCCGTTAAAAGCAGTTCAAAAGCTGTTGTTTCTTGTTTAAACCTGTTTATTCTTGTTTATTAGCCTATTTTACATGTTCTTAGCTGATGACGTCACTTCCGGCTCCTTGGTCCTGCTCCTGCTCCTGATGCAGAATCGGCCATCTCCCTCTACTTCCGTTTTCTGATGTCATTTCTGGATTGTCAAATCTTTGGAGGTTTATTTTGGTCGATGATTGTTCTTTTTCCCTCCGATCGCCATCTTGGCGTGGCATTTTCTCTCCAGTTTTACTTTCCCTGGTTTTCCTTTCTTGCTTTGATGGTTTTATTTTTACATTCACTTGCACGTGATTACATGGTGTCGAGACATCCACCCTGTTTTTTAATTCAACAAAGATTTGTAGCCTTGATGATATAGCCGTAGTTTCTGGAGTTCACCCTGTTCAACATTGCCGGCTCAGCTGTTGCTGTTGAATAAGTTACCAAGGCTTGTATACTTTTATTTTGGGTACACTATAAAAAGGTATAGATAGTAAAGTCTGATTTAATTTTATTAATTTTTTTATAAGTAGTTTTGAACATCTGTAATATTTCACTTATAGACTTTTCAAATTAATTATACACTTTAATTACAAATATAAAAAAGTCTTTTTCAAAATTTAAACCTATTTCATTACTTTTTTGGTTGTTTTAAAACAAAGGTATTTTATAACCAAACATTAATTTTAATTAATATATTTAGATTTAGTAGAGTAGAAACTTATTTGTTTTATTGCATGAATGAGGTTCCATCTTGGGCAAATATCATTTCATAATAACAGTTTTCTGAATCTTTAATGTTATTTAACTATTAGGTAGATTCAGTGGTGCTCATTTCAGTACAAACCTTACTCACCCTATAATGCTCTCCAGGCGAACAGCACCGTTGCCGTAATGTATTAATAAAATAATATTTTATTATTACGTTGCGTTACAATTTCGTTCCATTGAGCGATGTGCGACCTGCAGTTTCCTTATGATGTCCGTTTCAATTGTCCAGATTTGGATGCATAGGTCCTGACTGCCCAAGCAGCATTTGGACGTCGGGACAACGTTGTGTCACGCGACCAAACGTCGGGGCGCAACGTCGGCGCAACCTCGTGCCAACCCTAGTCTGCACTAGTTTGGAGAATAATTTTTGGGTCGAAACGACGTTGGATACCTACGTTGGCTAGCAGCCTAATTTAGTACAAACTGCAACGTTGTTTAAAATCCTATGGCTATATAAATAATAATATGGGCGTCTAAGTCGCATTTTATCCTAAAATGGGATAATTATAATTAAAATATTATTTGTATGATTTAGTTAGAGACATATGCCAGATGGCTGTAAAGGAAAACAAAACAAATGTGTTTAAGTGTGGAGAATGTTTGAAGATCATAATTATTGAAACAGTTTAACCAACTGTGTAACTCGTTACCCAAGGCAAAAAAGTTAAACGCAAACAACTTTATTGATAAATGTATTGTTTCTACTTTGAAAAATACTAATGGGCCTTAAAATTAAAGAAGTTTTAAAAAACTTCTTGATTTTTTTTTAGTAAAATGAGAATAATTTATTCGCAGTCGAAAAAAAATTCCGCGTGTTGTTTAGGGTCAAATATTTCAAGTTAATGTATTAAAAAAGCAGGAATTGCTATATTAGAAACGAAACATTTTCTTATTCAACAACATGGCGGCTTTCACTTTGTTGTTTTGGAGATTAAGATGGAGTAGTTCGAGTAGTCGTATACTGAACTAATAAAGTCGCAGTTCAGCCTCAACAGGTAGTATACTAGTCGCAAGATTGCCTAATTTAGTCATCCTAGAGTCTAGCTTGTGCCGCCCTGTATATTCTATATAAACGAGGGAGTGGATAAAGTATCGGTAATATGTCGATGTATATTTAAATTTATATGTGCCTTTCTTACGTCCCATTTTAATTAAATTAATTTTATAAAAACAAAAACAGCACTGAACTGTCTGACTGAACAGAACAATGAAGTGAAAATTTAAGATTTAAGGTTATGGTTCAATACAGTTGCAAAAAGGTAGTGGCTCGACGTCCTACCAACGTAAGAATAAGGAAATCTAAACAACGTTGGAATTAGTAAAACAGACGACGTTTGCATAACGTTGGAATAGGTCCTGAAATTGACGTCGGAAAACTCTTTATTGCCCAACGTTGTAACTACGTTGTCCGAATCACCTAAAGATCACTAAACCAAAAAAGGTTACAAGACAACGTTTATTCGACGTCGCAGAAGCTTTTACTTTGTTGTAGTACTAGTTCAACGTCGGCACAACGTTACAACAACGTTTACATTTATTTTAATACCCAAGGTACAGAGCTAACTATTTTTTGTAACAAATCCAACGTTGTGTTTAGTAAACATGTGGTCGCAAGTCGTGAGAATGCTACTTGGGTGGTAGTATACATTGGTCGAATGTTTTCTTCTTTAGATTCTTTAGATAGAGTGACGCATTCTAGATTTGAATATGATTGAGTTTCTTCCATAAGTAGTCCATGCTGACTTAATTCTTCTGTTGATTTCTGTTAGTAAAGATCCCGAGCTGTGTATTAGTTGTCCCAAATTTATATATTCTTCTACTATTTTCAGTGTTGTGTTATTTATTAGAATGCCTTAGTACTATAATCATCAACATGAAAAACATCTAAATTAGTATGTAGGTTTTATTAGAGGTATGCTATTATTAAGCTATTTTTCTTTCTACACAATTGAAATACAAACATTGTTACATTATGTCTTCATTACTTTCTACTAGAAAAAATAGCTGCCTTAATAATAACACCTTAACTATCCGTCGAAAATGTACCGTTAAATTGCTTCGTTCGAGAAGTAGGCGGTCATTGAAACAACCGTATTACATTTCTTACTAATAGCATCATAGCTGCTTAGCAGTTCAAAGAATCACGTTCTACGATATTTCCCCAGTTTTTGCGTCATTTATACGACAATTCTTGTTATAAAATTCCTTTTTTCTAGTCTTGTACCACAATTTTTTATAGTTCCACTCGTAGTTCCAATATTCAGTTTGTAGATGTAATCGAAACTAGAGGAAGAAAATATAAATGTAATAATAATCGGCCTAGCCCTTACCAAGTCGTAACCGTTTAATTTTTCCCTCTTTTTGTATATTTCCTCTCGTTTACATTTTGTAATAATAAATAATATAAAAAGAGAACTATGTACAGGGTGGGTCAAATTCGACGCTTTTAAATGGAAACATCCTTTTCTATAGGAGATAGACAAAAACTAATATCTCTCTCTGGAGCTCAATTTTTGTCAAAAACATGATGGTGAAAACCGCATATCTATATCTGTTACCGTTTCGGAGTTACGGGGTGTTTTTCAAAAATATGCATTTTTAACAAATCGCTGTAACTTTTTTGCTATGGAAAATTTTGTATTTTTATGAAAACATTTCCAAAGCACCTTTTTACGTAAAATTTAATGGTTTAAGCATATTTTTTTTTAAATAGATAATTTAAAAATTATCAACAGAAAATTTGATTTTTTATATGGGATACACTGTATATTTTTAATTTATTGAAAATAATTTAAAATTACCTTTCCAAAAATATAACACACTTGATATTTTGCTCGATTCCTCTTCGAGATATAGAGTATATAAAAATTCGCCCGCTTTAAATAAGTAGGCTTTGAACGGCACCGGCTGTAATGCAAAAAAATTCTAGCTGTGAGCATCAATTAAAACGAAAATAATATTTGCTATGAGAGATGCACAATTTTATAACAATTTAAAATATATTTAACCAACATCAACACATTTAAACTATATCTAATAACAATAAAAATAAATAGCAAACCAAGACATGAGATTTTGCTACAGGTGTTCGACATATCCACCGGCTTCTGTTTATGGACAGACGGGGCAGTTTTTGAACATTTCTCGCGGAATTCATTAACTCTGTGGGGGTGAAAGATACCCTCTTATAACTCCTAAGTATTTCTAATTCTTGTAGATTATACAGAAGAATAAGGAACCTTTATAATTCCGCAAATATATTCATAGGATTAGATCCATGGTCCATGGGCACTAAGTAACGGCTGGGATCTTGGTTAGCTATTCAATTATTCTTGAAATTGGCTACAAAAATTTGCTGATAACTTCAGCGTTCAGAGGCGGTGCGTCGTCTTGCTAGAAAAATATGGTTTCGAGTTCCATTAAGAGCATATCATCAATAAGGGGTCCAAAGCCTACTAGTTAAAATTGGCGAACTTTTAAAAATTCTGTATTTCGAAGGGGATTATAACAAAATATTAAGTGTGCTATATTTTTGGAAAGGTAATTTTAAATTCTTTTCAGTTAATTAAAAATATAGAGGGTGTCCCAAATAAAAAATAAATTATTCTGTTGATAACTCTTAAATTATTAATTTTAAAAAACTTATACTTAAACCATTAAATTCTACGTAAAAAGGTGCTTTGGAAATGTTTTCATAGAAATACAAAATTTTCCATAGCAAAAAGGTTACAGCGATTTGTTAAAAATGCACATTTTTGAAAAACACCCCGTAACTCCGAAACGGTAACAGATATTGATGTGCGGTTTTCACCATCATGTTTTTGATGAAAATTGAGCTCCAGACACTGATATTAGTTTTCGTCTATCTCCTATAGAAAAGGGTGTTTCCATTTAAAAGCGTCGAATTTGACCCACCCTGTATATCAACAAAGATGATAATGGGAAAAAGTTTATAATTACTATATTTTTATTATTTTCAAATTGTTAGAAAACATTTCCATACCTATTTGTTCTTTCTAGTTTATGAAAACTCAAAAATAAAGGCTTATAACAATAGTGATGTAAAATTATCGGTAACATATAAATCGGTAATATTACCGGTAACATTGGTAATTTATAAAAAAAAAAATTAAATAATATTATTTTTAATTATATTAATTCAAAAATGTAAAAATAATACAAAAAAAGACAAGAGCGTTTTTTTAAACTAGTCAGAGTCAAAGTGGCCTATATGTTATAGTACGTTTAAGAGTGGATGGTAAATCATCCTCAATCTCGTCATCTAGTTCCCCTTTGTTTTTTCCTATTTTTCTTATTTCATTTCTTTCTCACCAACTTCTACCATTCTTGGATATTCTTCCCAATTAGGGGCAATAAAAGTAAGTTTTCCGGTCCTTTCCACGGTAAGTCTGTTTCTTCTTGGTCGATGAACAAATCGATAAGTACTAATCGACTAATGTTGACGATATTAAATTTAAAATATCTACAGTCTACAGCCAGCATACTTATTTCAGAGCTGGATAAATGAAAAGGAGTAGAGCGGAAAAAAAATATTTTCAATGTTATACATCTTGCGGTAATATTACGTAATATTACCAAAATTACCGGTAATATTACCCTTTACATCACTACTTATAACAGTATAGATAATCGAGACTGGTTTTGGGGTTTGCAGGTTTGGTTTTGGTCTCGTCCCCCTTCTCCATACAAAATGACGATCGCTGTCATTTTGCACGCGCTAATGAGATCGATCATTCTGCCTACTGGACGCCGTTATTTTTCGATCATACGGTACCTTAACCATGGTTTTTCAAATCGATACTTTACTTTAAAAACCTCGTAAGTTCAATTTTTGCCAAAAATTATATCTATTTATAGCCTATTTTGATAAAGACCTCATAGTCTATTTTATTGTTAGAGAAAATTGAATTATTTTGATTTTTGCGTTATCTGTGGATAATTTTTTTTACAATTAATCGGAATAATAGTAGTCTTTTAACTTACGAGGCGCGAGGTTTTCAAAGTTAAGGGTATCGAAATACTCTTTTTAAATCCAGATATCGACTGACAAATAACAAATATATCAATTCACCGACTTTTCCTCCGAAGTTACTGACATGACCTGATTGTTTGGACTTGTTAATTAAAGTACTTAACTTCGCTCAAAATGTTGTACACTATTTTTTAAGCAAGAGTGTCAAAGGTTAGCATATGATGTGTCATTCTATTCAGAAATGTGTTTCTATTAAATAAAAGTAAAAAATTACCGAAAATTCAAAAGTTGTAGTAATTTCCGGTGAAACAGGATCAGCTAATCTTGATTTATGTAAAGGCCCATTCTCACGACTCGTGTACTTGACAAACATTTGTAATTGGTATACAGCGTATACACTAATTTCTAAGTTATTTATTATAGGAACTACGCCGCACTCCCGCCAGACCCTGTAGGCCAATAAAAAATACTTGCCAAGTAGATACACGAGTCGTGAGAACGCGCCATTATATAGTAACAAACCAATTATCGTTCTTCTGTTTGAAAAAATAAAAATGTTATAAGGGTGAATCACTTCTGGGTTACAAAAATACGCGGTATATTATGCTTTAGAATCATTTATTTGTATATACGAATTCTTAATAAAATTAACACATCAACTGAATACAGTAATAGGTGATTGTAAAACTGCATTTGTCTCCTGTGGACTTAGGAAAGTCCTAGAAATCAATTTATTTCTCTTATTATATAAGAACAAAGTTTTATATCCGTAAGAGAACTAAATACCGGAAAACGACATAAATAACCAACGAGAATGAATAAAATTACGATAATTTTCAAAGTAAGTAAAATATATGAGCTTGAAAATAATAAATATTCTTATAATAATAAATTCTTCATAGCTGACTGCATTTGACGAGAATGAAAACACGAGCTGAATAATAATTAGATAATTATTGTTTATACTGTATATAACGTATAGTGTATCTTTTGTTTGATATAGTACAGGGTGTCCCTGAAAGACCTGTTCAAAATCCTACTGTTCAAAATACCTGCTGTTAAAATATAACGGATATAACCTACCTACTTTAATGTTAAAGTTCATTCTTATTTTCGATGTACAGACTGTTTGCAGTTTATTTTTTATAGCATGACAGGTTTTTATTTTTGATTTCCTTTAAGATGTATACATCAAACGCGATCAACTCAGTAACCATCAATTCGAAGTTGGTCAAAGAATGCCTAGAGAAGCTGAACAAATTAGGCAAATAAAATAAAGTCCTCCTACTCTTGGTTCCGCTCACCAAGGTATAGACGGCAATGAAAAAGCAAATGATCTAGCTAGAAAAGGAGCGAACACTCCATCAACTGAACCAGAACTATTCTGTTTTCCAAGCGGAAACCAACTAAAGGCGGAACTGAGGAACCTGGAAGACACCATCCGTAACCTGGAATGGGAGTCCTCCAACGGTCTAAGACACTCGAAAAAGTTCTTCAGAACTTACTACCGAGATAAATCAAATATTTTCCTTGATATAAGTAAAAATATTAGGATTGTCACGGGGTTTCTAACAGGACACTCTCCTCAACGAACACCTCAGTAGGTTGAAGTTGAGGAACAACGGCGAATGCAGATTCTGTGGGGAAAATGGGGAAACACCAGAACACCTTATTACTGAGTGCGTCGAGACCACGACCGTTCGTGCCATGAACTTTGGTACGGTTGATGTCGAGGATGGAGAGCTGGCCTCTATGCAGCCGTCTCAATTACTGGCTTTTGTTAAAGCGTTGAGACTCTATGATGAACCCATTATAACTCAAGAAAGGGAAACACACAATAGATCTGTAAGGTCGCGGTGATTAATTCCCCTCCTAAACATTGTACATTTTACATACACATTCCATACACCAAATACATTGAAAAACGTAACACTTTAACATTTTCATGGATTTTAAAGCCCAATATATTTTGTTCTAGGTGACTTTTATACGTCTGGGGATGGGGAGTCTGTCTTCTGCAGTAAAAGATAGAGACCTATTCAACGAAATAGTCATGGAGATCGACAACGCCCGAAGACATGTACGCCGTCTCAAGAAGAAGAATGACGAATTGATTCTGCATAAACTTTTTTTCAATAAGTGAATAATATTTTGTTTATTTGTCGCCAACTTTTTGGTATACGCTGTATACATACATTTTATTACAAAAATATAGAATAAAGCAATGAAAGAATTCAACCATAAAATATCGTTCAATATTTCGATAAATTAAATACACATATATATTTCACGAATTTTTCAATTGAGTAAAACTGCCAATTCATTATTGTTCAATTTTGCTTAACACCATGTCTACTTCCTCCACCTCAGTTCCACTCTGGTACTCCATTCCTTGCAGTGATTCACTTGTACTAAATATTTTACGCTAAAGTAAATCAAATCTGGTTTTCACGCATAAATTATAAGAATTGTAACAAAAAAAATCTTAAAATGTAGTGATGAAAAATATTAACGAATCAGCTTTGATTTTTGCATTTGCTTCCATTTTTTAATAAATATTTTTTATGTTTTCAAAAAAAAAACATAAACATTTACCATATACATATTACTACAAATACCTTACCTAGATTATATTAGCCATAAAAATAGTTAATTTTGAACTTTTCTCCAATCTTTTTTATTTTTTCATTGACTCATTTATAGTCAGTAAATCAGGTAAGGATTGCAGTTTCTTTGGGTATCAATTTTCTTGATAGATACTCCAATCAAATCTGCGGTATATTCAATTTGCTGTAACTAGTTTCTTGCATTTATATTATTTTGTAATTCTTCTCATCTCAAAATTATCTCAAAACCATCGACATCTCAAAAGAATTGATTCTCTTGAGTATCCAGAGTGGTTCCATTCAATGTCCAGGATTCTGCCCCATAAAAGAGAACAGAAATATCGTAATACCTTAGTTAACACCAAGTGGATTAATTAGGTGTCAAGGGTAAGGTTGACTTTTGATGAAAGCGCTCATAAGATTAAATTCTATTATCCTGGGATAATGATGTAATATGTTTTTTGCACTGTGGTATAAGTTTTTAACGATATTATCCTTTACCAACGTTGTAATGGTTGGAATTAGGGTAAAGATACTGTCTAGTGTAGAACATTCTTGTAAAATATCAAAATCTTGTTATCTTGACAGTGTACTCGTAGTCCCAGGAAAGGACCTACTTTTATGGCGAAACTGGTGCTAGGTAACGAGTTGTTCAGTTGTGTATCTTAGTTTATTATAGTTGTGGTTTGTTGTCTGATGTTTAAATTTGTATTTACTAAGAGTGAGTTCCAGGTGGGATCCTTATGACGTTTGAATGGTTTGCGATTTAAATAACCCCATCTTAACTAGGTACTACAGGTGGCAGTGGCGATTCTATTGGATCCTTACTATACTATGCAAAGCTATACAGGTATAAGATATATAAGTATAACAGGATTAAAGGAATCAGAATCAATTTTTATTATGAAAACATTTTAAATCATTATTATAACATTCTTTCTACCTCTCACTATACCTTTAATCCCCTATCTCCAAACAAACATAGTAGCAATGCAATTGTAATTTTTTATGGTGGTTGAGATGAACTGCCTATTTAAAAATAGACATATTTCTTTAAATTCAAAACATTCATTTTTAAGACATTTTGTATACATAAATAAAATTATTGATTTTTAAAATATTATTGACAAACTAGGGAGAGGGAAATCAAGTGACGACCAGAGATAATGTTATTAAATAATAGCTTTTAGACTACCATTCGAGACGCATTGATGTTATTTTGGTTCGTAAGTTTTGCGACAAAGAATGTTATTAAAGGTAAAGTAAATGTTTTATCATTATTTATCTATTGTTAACTAAAGAATATATTTCATTTTTCCTGTTGTTATTCTGTTCTAAAGCTTTTCTTTATTTATTTGATCTAACAAAGATATATAAAATGTGTTTAAATATATAACATGTGTATGCAATTAATGGAATCTATTTATGCTGTAAATAATTTCAGTTTAAAAGTAATCTAAATAAAATTGTTTCCTGTTCCTTCGTGTTGTTTGGTTTGTGGTTTGTGAGAATAAAGGCCTTGTTTAGTGTACTAACATTTTTCGACTCTCCATGGGCGAATATCTTAGCTCGGGGCAGCTTAAAAGGGCAGACAAAAACAATATTTAGAATAATTCGTAGAATAATTTATAAAGATTCTAATATATATAATTTCTAAAGATATTGGCACCAAATATTCATCTTTAGCGTCGAGTCCACAACAAGGGCCTTCGTACCTACGGGTGGGGACCCGTTAAACTAACTCTCTTCAGTTTTGAACAATATAAATGTGGCATGTTTTGAATGTATTAAACTATAAATCTAGGTATGAGAACAGTTTCTATATTATTATTATTTCTCTTTTATTAAAGTTTCGGACAGCATAGTTAGATTCTCTGGAATAGTGATCGGGGTTTTCTCTGCCGTGCTCTTTTACTCGTGAATTCCAGGCAGAGTACGGCGCTCCATTCATTTCATTTAATAAAATAAGTAGGGCTATTTACAAAATCAGCGTTTCATTTACATAACCTATTCTCCTCAAATTTCCCAAAATATTGCTTCTGTCGAAGCGCATCCGAGGTAGTCACAATAAAAAAATGTTTAACACAACGTAGGTTCCCTCCTTTCATTTAAATTGTTTGTTATACAGTTGGTCTAAATATTACCTCTTCAACTTTGTTGACGAACATGGATTGTAATACTACATGATACTTTCAAATTTGTTGGCTTCTTTAGCTATTAATAGTTATTACTAATTATCAAACAAATGAAGTACATTATTGATCATGGAATCATGTCTTTTGATATGTCCTTCCTTAAGAGTTTTCCTCCACAATATTTTTTAATTTTACAATACGATTTTATGTATGAATACAAAGATAAAAATTACCGTTTCCCCGATAATTCCAGTTTTATATTCTTAATTTTATTTTTATTTCTAAAAAACAATGATGTAATAGGTCGAAAAAACAAGTAACTTTTGATTTAATTTTCATTAAATAATAATTACAGTCATCTTTTTGCCATTTTCGTCTATACCGTTACCTTACCGACAATGAAACGCCATATATGCGAACAGAAAAAAGCAATTTTGGCACCGGGAAGTATCAATAACCTCTTAATCTATCCTATTACCTAATAGTTCAGGTTACTCACACCATCTTCCTTTTTATGCGAATAAAAATTCTCAATCACGGTCGGACGCTTCCTGTAGAAGTGCCAGAATTTAAATTGGCTTTATTTTGGTCACGACGTTGACTCCAACTAAAAGAGGATGTTTACCCATTCGACAATGGGTTGTAAATTTCTTTTTATTGAACAATAGCTTTTCCTAAGTCATTAATACAAAATAAACTAATTTTACTCGTTTCCATTGTTCTTTTTTGATCGTTGCTTTACATATCGTACTCATAGTTTGTATGCTAATTATCGTTTGCAGTAAGTTTACTATATGAATTTTTACTACGTAAAGAATAGTGGTAGTAAAATTATAAGAAGTATCTTCAAACATGTCCTATATGGGTATTTCGGCACTATAAGAAAATCTACAAAATAAAATAGTTTTTTTTTGTAAACACGGCTGCGTTAAGGTAAAGTAGCCAATTAAAATAACCGATTTTTTCTTTTTATTGTTTAAATAAGAATAAAAATTAAAACATTCATAAATAAATCAATATCATTTCATTTCTCATTTTTACATATTTAAGCTTTCTATTTTTCACATAATTTTTATATTTAATTTTATTAAATCAGCCGCTTTTTATATGAAACATAGGGGCACATGAAATCGGACCCTTTAATTGCTTCTGGATGTCGAAGGTTAAAGATCGTGCTCTGATAGTTTGTGGAAAGTACAATTAGGGTAAGCTTATATTACTTCTATATTTTAGTTTCTAAACATTAATAAGGGTGTATTTTTGATGTTTCTACACTGTTTATCAAATATTTATTATTTTATGAACATGAAAGAAATTAGTGAGGGAAATGTATAAAAAACAATAAAAAAATTAAACGGCTCAACCCTCAACAACTCGCAACCGTATACACCAGTGTACACCAGTGCAGACACGCACACTCACACACAAGAGAGATCTTCTTTTTTATACATTTCCCTCACTATTTCTTTCATGTTCATATTGGTACCACGGCTAAGGGTATTGCGGCGGGTTGCTGTTGGCTACCTCCTCGGCTGTTCTGGAGGAAGCTCACAATCCTGGGCGACTCTGGTTCTGGGCTGCAAATTGGGGCTTTAGGCTCCCGTTTGCTGCTTTGTATTTTCCATCATTGATTCTCGTTTCTTCATCACTTTTTCCATCTCCTGGGTTGAACACGGTGCCTTGTTGCATCGTTTGCTTCCTGGTTTTTTGTGTTCGGGATCGGTTTCATCGCTTCCTGATTCCTTACCGTACTGATGAGGCCTGAAGGCAGTAACATCAATGTACACTAGTGTACACTGATAGTGTAGGTGTATACGGTTGCGAGTTGTTGAGGGCTGAGCCGTTTAATCGTTTTCTTCTTTATTATTTTATATAGTTTATATAGGCCTAAAATAATTTGTGATCAGTTGGGTGTTCTGTTATGCTGTGGTGTTATGTCATTTCTGTTCTCTTTTATGGGGCAGAATCCTGGATACTTAATGGAACCACGACCAAAAGAATAAACTATTTTGAGATGTGGGTATAGAGAAAAATCCAGAAAATCACTTGGACCGCAAAAGTGAAACACCGAGGTTTTGAGGACACTGAAAAAAACCTGGAAGTCATAAACAACTGATAAAGCCCGCAAACTAGAATGCCTATGTAATATTATGCAAAACCAGGGAAGATTGCTACAAACAATCCTACAAGAAAACATCTTTGGACGAAGAGAACCAGGAAGACGCAGGATAAAGAACTCAGGACATAGTTCAACGAAACATCCTCAGAATCTCCCAGGAAAAAACAAATAGAAAGAAACTACTTACAGCAAATTGGGTATACCGCGGATTACATTGGAGTATCTATCAAGAAAATTGATACACTCACCTGATTTGCTTACTATGAAGGAATCAATAGCAAAATAAAAAAGATCGGAGAGTAGTACAAAATTAAAAAAAAATATGGCTTGCACAATTTTAGGCGGTATTTTTAGTAAAACAAAACCTGAAAATAAAGAGGTCGGCGAGTAACTGCATTTACAAAAAGCTCATGAAGAAAACGCCTTGCGTAACCATCTTCCGATGCGTATCAAATACTCGTCAGCGAGTAATGGCAGTAGTAGTGGTAGTATTTACAAAATTTCATATTAGGGAGCTGCAAATCATATATGTAGTAAAATAACCATATAGATTGGCAAGACCCTTACCAATAGGCTGTCAAGGAACATCAGAATATTAT
The DNA here is from genome assembly GCF_002938485.1 of Sitophilus oryzae. Lineage (NCBI taxonomy): Eukaryota > Metazoa > Arthropoda > Insecta > Coleoptera > Curculionidae > Sitophilus > Sitophilus oryzae. Next base: position 6,256,527 of record NW_022147434.1, on the reverse strand, counting down.
ATCAACAGGCAACACGACGGAAATCCCATATTGCAGAATGTGTATGGGCAATCAGCATAGGGTTACTGTGATCGGGAGATAAAATGATTAATAAAGAATACCGCTGATGAAAGAAGACACTCAATGCACGTCAATTAGAACACATTTAACACTTAACTGACGTTGTAGATTAGTGTAACACTAACAAAGTTATGCGGTCCCGCGGATTCCAAGTTAAATTTTTATTTGTAATACTAGATTATAATTTGATTTTTTATTTAGAAAACCAAACCAAACCAAACTTGTTGATTGGTATGATTTTCATTATCAGGGCCCATTGTCACTATTATCACTAAACGGGAGAATAATTTTCTTGGATTGATTATCATCAATATGCTCACTATGTCGCAGTGCTCATCTTCATCTTGGTTAAAAAAAAAATTAGTTGTCTCCTTATTATTCCACGCTTATTTTAACTCAGGATCTTCTTGTTAAATACGTTTCACACGTATTAACGATACTTTCATTCTAAATATCGGAAAATGTTACACACTAACGACGGCGTGCAATCCCGGACCAGAGATATGTTAGATCGATTATTTTTCAATTAATTCAAGCGACGCGTTTTACACAGAAGACTCACCCTATCATTAAAAAAATAATAATAATAAACCATACTTCGCGCCTCAAGAACTTCACGATGTTAGTTAAGGATTAAGCACGGTGGAAGTGCTTTGAAAAAATTGACGCCACATTGATTTCACTATGGTGGGCAGTTATGTCACTTAATATTGAAGAAATAGCTCTAGTGATATTAATTTCATTAATAAAGACAAAATCAAAAGGAGAAAACATTTATTTCATTTTGATAAAAAAATTGCCGTGGGTAGTAATATTGATTAGACGATCATCATACAAGGTTATTTTAAATTCTAATAAACAACCTACGATGTATTCGATGCAACTACGCTTAAATCGCTTCTTACGCCAATATTAACAATGTACACCGTAATCCTTTATAAAGGTTCGCATCTTTTTCACTGCCCTACCGCAACAGAGGACGGATTCCTTTGGTGATACAGCCGCCCGTCGGATAGCTAGCCGCTTGAATTAACTGAGACCGCATCGCATGTCGGTGTGTCCTGAACCGGATGAAAAAAACAATTTACGCGGACACAAAAAGGCCGACGGGATAATACACTGCAACGGACTTTGAAGTGAGCTGGTTTTCCGGTTGAACAGCTCGCAAAGGTCACCCGGAAAGTTTAAGAATAGTGCCGCGAATGTGATGAAGTTAAGTGAAATCCGTTCCGGCTGAATTGAGATCAAAACGATTTAATAAAATATACAGTTTTAAACGTAGCTACCCTCATTATATCTTTTAATAACGAAAATTGCCTTTAAGCTAAAGGTATAGAAGAATTCATGAAGTAATTATATCCATTTTATAAGTTGTTTTATGGGTTGTTGAAAAACTTACATAGAGTATGTCTCCGGATTGTCTTTGCAAGAGGAAACACTTTTTTATTATTGAGATTGTAAGAAAAATGCATTCTTCATAAAAAATTTTGCTTGTTCTAAAATAGTTAATCCCGTTTATACTTTTCCAAATTTTCACACCGTTCTAAAGAAAATTAGAAAAAAACATGAAAATATAGTTGAAATTTTTAAAAGTCCTAAAAATCGAAACGCATTTCTAAGGTAATATAATTTCATTTTTATTCTTTGATAGATTGTCCTTAATAGAATTTTAATTATCGTCATATTTTTTGCTGTCTTAAAATATTTAAGAAACATAAAATTTATTTAGTTTAATACTACGGAAAGGGTGATAGTAGTTATCGGAAAATGTGATACTTTAACAACAGCAAAATATTTCGTTAATCACAATTAATAATAACAATCTATCAAAGAAAAAAATCAAAATTATATTACCATAGAAACACCTTTTTATTTTTAGGACTTATTTTTTCATGTTTTTTTTTCTAATTTTCTCTAAAATGTTATAAAAATTTGGAAAAGTATAAAGGGATTAACCATTTTAGAACAAACAATATTTTTTAAGAAGAATGCATTTTTCTCAAAATGCCAATAATAAAAAAGTGTTCCTCTTGTAAAGACAATCCAGGGACAATAATGTAGACAAACAGAGATGAAAAGACTCGGTACTGGAAATTGCTCGGTACTGGTTTTCTGGTACGGTCATGTACAACGGATGAACGACAACAGATTACCTAAGAAAACAATGAATTGGATACTACATTACCAAAAAAAGAGATAGTCTAAAAAGAACTTAGGGAGAGCGAGTTCGTAAAGCTATGAGTTTAAGACATTTAGAAATTTAGACGATGGAAAATGGGAGGATATAAAACAATGGAGTCTAGATGTCGGATAACGTCACCGAACGTTCTAAACCGATTAAATAATAAAAATAAGTAAATACATTTTCAATTATTTTAAAATTTTATTAATGTCATCTTTTGCAATAAAATAGTTATATTGTATATGGTATTAGGATACCAAGATTTTGCATTTGTTTATCATTTTAAAGAATAACTGACAAAAATATGGAATAATGTTTTTATTCTTTCTGTAATAATAGATTCAGTGATCTCTGATTATACCACATATGAAATTAATATTTTTTTTACACAAATATCTGTAAATTCATAAATGTATATTGGATATAAAAACACTATCCTAATCATTTGCCAGCTGTAATTATTCAATGTGACTCGTTAAGGCGTAATTTAAATTCTGTTCTGTATGCTTTCAAATCACTAATAGGCCTGCAAATTGATATCCGGTGCTGCAGTAATATATTTAGAACCGAACTGCATTCGCAAAGAAATTAATTATGATCATTATGTAGGACGTATAAATCTATTTAATAAATAAAAAATGTTTCAATAAAATATATAGTCACCACATAAATATACAAAAAGCAAATTTTCTAACTATATTAATTAATTAAAAGTAAAAACTCGTTTTCTAAGGCTTCCAATTAACTGTCATGGAATTTTCATACAAGAAGGATAGAACACATAATGTCTGTAACAAAGATTAAGTTATTTTTAGTTAAATATAAAAAAAATGTAGATAACATTAGATCAGATTTTTCGAGGTGGCTATCGACCTCTTCTACTGCGACACTTCCAGATCTATTGTTGTCCTCTTCTGTTACTTAAGTTATAATTCTCCAGTTCTATCCTTTTCCCAAAATCTAGCAACTTGGAGACTGAACTCTCTATATAGCTCTCTATCAATGGCCTATCATTACCAGTACAAGAAATCATAGAAAACAGGAAATAGCCATCTTATCCTATAGTCAAGCAGCACTAAAAGCGTTTAACTCAGTAATCATCAATTTGAAGTTGGTCAAAGAATTCTTAGTCCTCCTACTCTAAAAAGTAGCGAACACTCCACTAACTGGACCAGAATTGTTCTGCTTTCCAAGCAGAAAGCAGCTTAAAGCGGAACTAAAGAACCTGGAGAACCATCCGTAACCTGGAATGGGAATCCTCGAACGGTCTAAGATACTCGAAAGTTCTACAGAACTTACGACCGAGAAAAATCAAGGATTTTCCTTGATTTAAGTAAAAACAATCTTCGTATTGTCACGGGATGTCTAACAGGACACTGTCTCCTCAACGAACACCTCAGTAGATTGAAGCTGAGAAACAACGGAGAATGCAGATTCTGAAGGGGAAAATGGGGAAACACCACAATATCTTATCACTGAGTGTACCGAGACGACAACCGTAGGTGCCATAAAGTTTGATACGGTTGATGTCGAAGACGGAGACCTGATCTCTGTGGAGCCGTCTCAGATACTGGCTTTTGTCAAAGCCCCAAGACTGTATAATGAGTTATAACCTGTTATAACTCAAGAAAGGGTAACACACAATAGATCTGTAAGGTAGCGGTGATTAACCCCCCTCCTAAACATTCTACATTTGTCAAGCTGTAGAACCGACATAAAATTTGTCTTGTAATTTCTTTTTCAGATTGAATGAACCAGCACTTCGTCCGTCAACCCCAAATTAGCTTTAGATGCCTATTCAGTTTGTTAGGTGTAGTTTTTATATGTCAGTTTTATAAATAAATAGTTTTAATCCAAAATAACCCAAAATAATTCAAGTTTTTTTAAAATTTTACATTGTAAATGGTGCTAGTGTACCCCATATTAAGATACCCTATTCCCCTAATATGGGGTAGGGAATCTTTTTTTTAATGCTACATATTTCTTTTCTCTATTTCTTTTTACGCTGTTTCTTCTTACTGAATGCTTAAAATGTGTCCAAAAAAACGTAAAATTCAGAAATAGTGTCCAAAAGTTATTACGTTTTTTTATATATAGTGTTTTCAAAAAAAGTACCCCATATTATGCAACTTTTCTCTATACAGGGTGAGTTTCCTACGATGTTCTCTATGGGTATCTCGGAAAGTACAGGAGATAGAGAGTCGGTTAAATGGGGAAAGAATTGCAGTTTTGTGGGGTCATAAATATGCGCCTTTCAGATTTTTGAAAAAGTTAATGGCTTACTAGATATTTCGAAAAAAACACATTTCGGCTATTTTAAAAATTGTCCCTAATTCCATTATAAGCTATTTTAGACAAAAAAAATTCAGATAAAAGTTGTAGATAATAATCTTCAATGAGATTGTTTCCTCCGTTTTTTTCTAAAGCCTGTCATTTTTGACATATGACACAAACATATGTTTTTTTAAATGGAAACCATAGTTGGCCATGACCTCATAAAAAGCGCCATTTTTTAAGCTTTTCAACGATATAAGCTATAATATGTTTTCTTCGAAAAATTACTGAGTTATAGCCAATTCTTATCATTTTTAAACAATTTCACTTAGTTAGCCATGGAAACAAGTTTAATCGTCTTTGCTCTCATCAATGTGAAGCTGTCACATCCAAATTTTGTAAATTAAATTAAACAAAAATTGTAAATATGAATTTTTCAAATGAAGAAAAGCATGTAGGATTATTGGTTCAACTTTTCTTGACCATATGTACATTTTCGAGAATACGTTGACCGGTGAATGTTACGTTTTTTAGAGAACGGTTTTCAAGACAAAAAAAGTTAAATTTAGTTATAGCCAATTCTTATCTTTCTTGACTAATTATACTTAGATTGTGTTAGATTGTATTAGACCACTTAGATTTCACTTAGATGGTATTCTATTATGTATATATTATGGTATTCTTATTCTGTTATGATTTATAACTCATAAAAAGTCAGAATATAATTACTAAACGGTTTTTTACAATTTACATTATACAAAATAAAACTTACAAAAATAATATCACTACATACACTTTAAATTATTTTAGAAAATGTTCAAAAAATCCGTCATTGTTTTGAGTTGCATCTTTTTAAAACCGAATTACTACCTATTCTCACAGAAAGACCGGTCGACTTAATTAAACTTTTCTCGTACCGCCACTTCTTTCAAGTTCTTTTGTAAACCTTAATGTTAACCATACCGCATAAAAAATCTAAAATGGATAGGTCAGGTGATCGAGGAGGCCCATGCAACTGGTCCACCTCTTGCTATCCCGGAGTTTGCATAAGTATGATCTGTGGTATGATATAAATAATTTTTAACATTTTTCATTATGGGGAGGTCATAATGAAAGTCATGTTGGAACCACTCTATTGATGCGCGAGTATCTACACGCCTTTTCTTCATTTGAAAAACTGATACTTTACAATTTTTGTTTATTTTAATTTACAAAGTTTGGATGTGACAGCTTCACATTTCTGAGAGCAAAGGCGATTGAATGAAAGAACAACGGCGGTTTCCGTGGCTAACTAAGTGAAATTGTTTAAAAATGAAAAGAATTGGCTACAACCTATAATATTCTTTGCTATAACTCAGTAATTTTTCGAAGAAAACATATTATAGCTTATATCGCTAAAAAGCTTAAAAAATGGCGCTCTTTATGAAGTCATGGCCAACTATGGTTTCCATTTAAAAAAGACATATGTTTGTGTCATATGTCAAAAATGACGGGCTTTAGAAAAAAACGGAGGAAACAATCTCATTAAGGATGTGGTTATCTACAACTTTTATCTGAAAACTTTTTGTCTAAAATAGCTTATAATGGAATTAGAGACAATTTTTAAAATAGCCGAAATTTGTTTTTTTCGAAATATCTAGTAAGCCATGAACTTTTTCAAAAATCTGAAAGGCGCATATTTATGACCCCACAAAACTGCAATTCTTTCCCCATTTAACCGACTCTCCATCTCCAGTAGTTTCTGAGATACCCATAGAGAACATTGTAGGAAACTCACCCTGTATAACCATTTTTATTTTTATCACCATTTTCGCGTATTGGTTTTGGGCTACTTTCAATTTTTCATTAGCATTAATCAACTTATTGGTTCGTTATCTCATAATTTTATACAGGGTAAATTAAAATTCGACCCAAATTCTGATCTCAAAAACTGAAGGAGATACCAGGATGGGTAAATTAAAGCAAAGTTGTGCATTAAGGTGCCTAATAATATGCCGTTTAAAAACATTTAAAATTCCGAGTAGTTCCAGGTTCTGGAGAAAAATCGAAAATTTAAGACTTCAATTATATTTATTACTGACGTTATTTGACAAGGTATCTCAAAACTAGGAGCATAATTTCACTGCCACTTTTTTTCAGCTACACAACAGTGTTTTCGGATTTATCATCCGACGTTTCATCTTTTGACAATCATCATCAACTTTATATTTTCTTATAGCGCCAAATTAGATTTTTATACACTTTTAATAGATAAATTCATTGCGATTCTAATTAAATGTCAATAATCTATTAAAATAATTTTGTCATTAGGCGGATTTGGTCGTTTGAAAGAAAAACGCGGCATGTTAAAACTTTAGTTTTCGAGATACCAATGCAGAAGATTGAATTTGAATTACCCTGTATATCTATAAAATAAGCAACGGCCCAGCTACGTCGAAACACCGGTTCCCATTAGAACACCGAAGTTAAGCGACGTAAGACAATACTAGTGGATGGACGGGGGACTGGTTCGAAACTCTGTATCGTGCTGTTGTCCAACAAAGGCAAAAGTGTAAAATCTATTGACAAACACTGCTCCTTCACGCCGGTTCGAGGCCAGATGAGATCGGATATCTCGTGAGTAAAAGTCGATTTAGACACTTGCCAAGTCGGTAGGCCATTGACCATGATATGGCCGAGGACCGCGGTTCGGGTTCCGCGTAAACAAAGCACGCCCCGTCAAGATTAGCCCTGGCAGCAAAGAGGAGACGTTAACTTCAAATCTTTACTTTACTTTATATCTATAAAATATGTGTACGAGTAGATCAGCCTCAATAATGTTGGGAATAATTTTTACAGACAATAAGAAATTCAAATAATGATATATATTTATTGATTAAAAAAAGATTTAAACGTTTCAATGACCCAAAAATTAATCTGTAACTCCCAGATATAAATTTGCTTTTTTGCTAATCATCATTCATCACTTTTGACAGATCGATTTGGATGACTTGTCCGGCAACAGTTGTCGATTACAAATGATTGAACGATTGAATATAAATAAAATGAATACGATTGTTTGGTGAAAATAATATTAAAATTTTAATTATGGTGTCTTATAATTAATTAAAAGTTCTTACCACTATAGATATCCTTTAAAATATACTGGCATTTTGTGTTCTTTATAATTACCTGAAAAAGAAAATAAATAAATTAATATATTTCGAAATGGATAATATAAATTTAAAAACGGAATAAATAAAATAAATAAAAGGAATATTACGTATGACTTATTCAAAAAGTGATATAAATGAAAATATATAAGATTAAGCCGCTCAAATAATTTCAACATTAAATATTTGTGAAAGGTTACCTTTAATATTTAATTTCCGTTATCTTAAACCTAAAACTAATTTTTGGAATAATATACAGAGTGACCCAATGTTTTGAAAAACTCATATTATGTTTCTCAATATAAATTTATATTCCAATAATTTTTGTAAATATTTGGAAAATATTAAAGCCTATTCTAAAAATACCTTATATTTTACAGTAAAGATGGCGATTTATCATTGCTTTGCAAACTTAATTACTTCAAAATATTAAGTTTTTACTTATACTCGTAGTACACAGCTAAGTAAAATTTGGTAAACTGGTTAATTTATATTCTAAATATTCGGATAACACGCATCATAAATAATATGGCGTGTGCACTGTTGATAAAAAAGTAGTTCATTACCTTTCATATCTTAATGGCCAATTAACGATAACAGTTTGTTAAAAAGTTGTCGGTGCTGAGGCTAAAAGGAAGGTTAAGAAATTAATAGACAAGATTACCTTCAAACCTCTTCATTTTGAGTCGGATCATTGACACTAAACATAAAGTCCATATTAAGTTTTGATCAATGTCGAGGTTTTAATAACACTAATCACTTTTGAATTAATATTAGATATGTGGACAAATTGTTAAATTGGTGATGGTATTTTTGATTATTTCTTTTTATGTTTCGGAAGGATGAGTGCGTTTTATTAAGTTATAAAACAAAAATTCCAAGATATATACAAAATTTGTAAGACTACTGAGGTAAAAATGATGTTTTCTAGTTTTGTTTAGTTAATATTATTTTGTAGTATTCAAAAAATGAATTAATTTTTATTTTTTTACAAAATTTGTAGGTTATTATTAAGTAATCTACAGGAACACGGGGTTTGATAACGAAGTCTATGAAATTTATTGATAGCTAAATTCATGTAAACGTTTTATTCAGAAAATGTGTTTTTTAAATTATTCTTTATTTTTAAAAAACAAAAGCACTAGGCCCCCCATGGGCAAACACCAGCCCCCCCCCCCCACCCCCAAGGATGAATTGCTAGTTACGCTAATGCCTATGTGTGGCATATTTAATTTCATAAAAAAATACCAAAGTAATGTGAAAATCGCTCTACTCTAAAACGAGAAATCCTATAAAACACACGAAAATGGGATATCAGGTACAGATGTGACAGGCAGTAGTGAACAGTAGTCTTACGGCAGCCAGACGGCCCGCACTTTGGCCAGGAGAGCATAGCAAAAGGTATAATAAAGAACCAGCTTTCTTAAAATTCTCATTGCCCTCTCGACGCCTGAAAAATAAGCTTTAGAGAAAAATTAAAAAAAATATATATAGTTGAATTTTTTCTTCTAGTTGAAGTCTCCTTCTACGCGTTGTCTCAACGCACTGAAGGTGTCATCTCTGGTGTGTGTTAAAAAAACTACAACAAACGAATTGGTCGTCAATGTTTGAGCCAACTCAGCCAATGCCGCCAACACGACCAATAGTATCTTCTACTGTGTTGACCCAACGCACTAGCCAGCGTATTGGCACATGCATTGGCCAACGTGTAGAGGAGCCTCATAAGTCTTAAAAATGAAAACGAATTTCTATGATAATATAATTTTTGGATTTTTATTCTTTAATAGATGGTTATAATTAATTTTGGTTAACGTCATATTTTTTGCGGTTTTAATTTGGTTCAATACTACGGAAAAGATGATTAAGTTTTGTGTCTCTTTAACTAAAGTAGCAAAAAATAGCAACAAAGTTAGTCAAAATTAATAACTAACTATCTATCAAAGAATGAAAACGAAATGGTATTGCCATTGAAAGACGTTTTGATTTTTACGACGTAGAAAAAATTCAACTATGTATATTTGCATATTTTTTTTCTCTAAAACGGTATAGAGATTTGGAAAATTATAACGGGACTAACCATTTTAGAACCACGAAAAACCTTTATAAAAAATGTATTTCACTCAAAAGGTTAATAAAAAAAATCCTCTGGTAAAGACGATCCGAAGACATAGTGTAAAACTATCCATGTCCACATATGCGTACAAAATCGATCCCAGTGATAATATCCGTTCTAAAACTGTACAAATTTGTAGTTATGGATAAACCAACACAAACCTAATAATACACCAGACAAATAAGGTTTGTTCAACGAGTCAGGTATCATTTCGACAGATAAGATGAAATAAAATGACAGAAAATACAATTTAACTGTAAATTAAAATGACAAACACAACTGTCACTGTAATGTTAGTTGGACAGATTATATCTATTTTAAAGTAGATATTATATAAACACGTAATATAAACTATGTCAAATCACAATTTTATTTATAAAAACAATTAATAATTGTGTAAGTAATAGGTACATAAAATTGTATCGTTCATTTTGTTGTGGTTTAGCCTTCAATACCGAAGGAATAGTTTATTTTTTCATCAAACTAGTATCCTTTACCATTTCACACGTTCACTTTTTGCTGAATGCACGTTAAGCTTCGGTTAAGCTAAAAAGAACAAAATTCAGATTATTATCATATAAAAATACATTTGGAAGAGACTGTGTTCTAATAACTTCTAATGACTATGTATTTTTTGAATCAAAATAAATTCGTAAATAAAATTAAAATAAAGTCCTCTAAAATTTATTAATTTATCAAGCTTATTGTCATTTGTGATATTAACATAAAATTCCATAATTTCGCCAACTACATTATTAAGAGTATAATAGATCTTATGCGCTTCCATAGCTTGATGTGACAAAATATTTTGAGTATTTTTTTTACAAAAATGTCGTAAATACTAGAAAGACCATTTTACGAAAAAAAGTCGGTCGTCGGTTGAGTTGGAAAATATTTATACTAAAATTTATGTAGGGGTGGTGGCAGTTCTCACCCTTCCCGTAATTTTTATTGATTTTTGTTTAAGTCAAATGTTAAAGCACTTTAAAGCAAAATATAGACACTCAAAATCTCCTTCACACCTTAATAACGGTTCGTAAAGTATTTGAAAAAATGTGATTATTTTTTTTTAAGTTTAATACCCTCTAGCCAAACAAACGAAGCACTTTTGTATAGAGGTAAATTGCGTCCAATGAACTAATTTAGATTCCAAAAATACGTAGTAGTTTATGTCCACGGAATATTGGGACACCCTGTATATTATAGCATTCTCATTATTGAAATTTTTTGTAATAATGTTTTCAAAATAATTATGCTAAATAAATATACTTGTAAAGTGTAAGTATATTTTGACACAATTTTCTCCATTATTTTAAATAACAACCCTGTAAAAAATGTCTATACCTATGTCTAAACGGACGCTGCTTGTCAGAAGTTGTGTTTACAGTAATAAAAATTTCAAACGTTTCGGAAAGTTTTCTCTTTCCGTCGTCGGAAGCAAAAAAATATAAAGAATCAAGAAAAAAAACTATTTAAAATATTTAAATTGAACTATTCGAGAACACTTTACTTTTTAAAACAGATACGTCTACAAGAAATCGTTGACGTTCTGTTAAAATGACATTTTTGTTGAATTCATTTATTGAACTTTCACGTAAATTTTTCCTGTTAAAGGCTGTTTCATTAAATATTTCAATTTCTAAAGTCTTGTACTACTAACAAGATTACCATCGAGTAAATTGGCATGTTGCTTGCCTTGCGGAACTGTTCAAGTATTGACGAATATTGACACAACGAATTTATTTTGGCTTCTTCCAATTGGTTTTTGTTTTTCTTGTGATTACGGAATAGTAAATTCGCAACCAGTATCTACTAGTTTAATTTAAATAAAGTTTATAGTATTTCATAAATTTTAGTATGTTTAAGCCGTTGCAACAAATTTATGATTAATATTGCTCTAATTATAGAGGGAAATACAAAAAGATAATATGATACTATGCAACATGTGTTTATTTTATTTTATTAAGTTTGATAAAAACCACATTCATTTATGTCATAAAATACAGGGTTGTTTATCCAAAAATATCCTTATGGGTTTTTCGCCACTGCACTGCAAGAAAAATCTACAAAATAAAATAGTTATTTTTTGTAAACACTTCTGCGTTAAACCTAAACGGACGCTGCTTGTCAGAAGTTGTGTTTACAGTAATAAAAATTTGCCTAACAAAGAAAAAAATGCTTAACGTTTCGGAAAGTTTTCTCTTTTCGTCGTCGGAAGCAAAAAAATATAAAGAATCAAGAAAAAAACTATTTAAAATATTTAAATTGAACTATTCGAGAACACTTTACTTTTTAAAACAGATACGTCTACAAGAAATCGTTGACGTTCTGTTAAAATGACATTCAATAAATGAATTCTAAAAAATGTCATTTCAACAGAACGTTTTCTTGCAGTGCAGTGGCGAAAAACCCATAAGGATATTTTTGGATAAACAACCCTGTATTTTATGACATAAATGAATGTGGTTTTTATCAAACTTAATAAAATAAAATAAACACATGTTGCATAGTATCATATTATGTTTTTGTATTTCCCTCTATAATTAGAGCAATATTAATCATAAATTTGTTGCAACGGCTTAAACATACTAAAATTTATGAAATACTATAAACTTTATTTAAATTAAACTAGTAGATACTGGTTGCGAATTTACTATTCCGTAATCACAAGAAAAACAAAAATCAATTGGAACAAGCCAAAATAAATTCGTTGTGTCAATATTCGTCAATACTTGAACAGTTCCGCAAGGCAAGCAACATGCCAATTTACTCGATGGTAATCTTGTTAGTAGTACAAGACTTTAGAAATTGAAATATTTAATGAAACAGCCTTTAACAGGAAAAATTTACGTGAAAGTTCGCAAAACCGTGATTTAAGAATTGCTGCAGCGGTAATGGTTTGTTTTGAATTGTAAACACGGTGCATATAGTTTGTTCCACTTAATTTTGTTCGTAAAGTTTTTGTTTAATTTTTCTTCAATTTAGATTTTGGAATCATAATCGCTAATAAAACATAATCTACTAAGTACTTTAACCAAGGTGGCTCAGGTCTCCAAAACAGCTCTATATTAGGATTTTCGTTTGCCATTTCCATTTGAATTTTTTAAGTCATGTGATGATAATGGTAACGCATATATTTTCATATTAAAGTTGTATATACTTAAATAGTATACTTTTTTAGCTCAATGGAAATTCCATTCCAAAAATACAATAATGTCATATACTATACCGAGTGGTCTTTGAAATATAACTGTTTTTAAACTAAATTTACTCTTTATTTAAAGCCCTCTCGTGATTCTAAATTCGAATAATTTTATTTTTTTTAGTCAGAGGTATTGTATAACAGTGTCTTTTTTAAAATTCAGGTAATTTTTTAGAATTTAAAATGAGTGGGAGGGGGGTTAATCACTGCGACCTTATAGATCTATTAATTGTGTCCCCCTTTCTTGAGTTATAACTCATCATACAGTCACAGGGCTTTGACAAAAGCCAGTATCTGAGACGGTTTTACAGAGGGTAGTTCTCATACATTCCCTTTCTAGGGTTTATAACCAAGTTAAAACACAAAATATTATAAAAACTATTTTAACTAACTTCGGACTATAGAGAGGGACGTTAAAAAATCTAAATTTAATTTGGATAACTAATTAGAAAGAAGACAATATAAAGAAATAATATAACATCCTTAAATGGAGGAGTTATTCATATTTTACATCATGGTAATCAATATTTTTATTACTAAATTTAACTGTTCTTTAAAAACTACTAATTTATTTAGGAAAATAGTAATAACTATATAATTTAATTAAATATATGATCAACAGATAAATATTTTACTGGGATTATCATCAATATTTTTACTTCTACCTCGAAAATGTTGGTTGAAAAAGGGCCATATACAGTTAATACGGTTAATTATACAAAAACGGAAAGATGTAGAAACAAAATATGTTATAGATGTATGTGGAGAGGCAATGTGCATAATTCAAAATTATTTTGAAATGTACAGGGTGTATCATCACGAAGATCCATACCAAAGTTGTATTTTTTCTTATGGAACTATAGATATTATGGTATTCTATTTCATTTTTGGATTCTTGGACATAAAATATGGCATTTATTATAAGGGATTAATATGTTTATAAGCTTTGGTTTTTGAGATATTTGAATATAGTTCAATATGCATGCTATAATAGAAAATATTTTCAACACCCTGTACATTACTTTTCAGAATTATTTCTTATGCCAAGTTTAAATATAAAAATTTAATTGCTTCCTTAAATGTAGGTATATACCACAAATTGCTGATCTATTTTAAATATTTAGTTTACATAAAAACTTCGTTATTTCAAATGCATCCTCTATTGTTTTTAAATAAATAGAAGCAGATTAAAATCCTCTTTCAGACTATAGTGTGACCAACGGATCTGTAGCTACGGGGTATCGGCAGGGGAACGCAGCTGTAAACAAAACACGCCCAATTTCATTCATAAAATAGGCATGGGCGTACGGTGTTATATGAAAATAATGTGTATCATAAATATAATACTCAGATTAATATTTTTTTTCAAAAAACTTTATGCTGTTTGAATCGTTACTGTTGAGTTAGCAGATAAACACTAAAAGCTTTTATTAAAGTTCCCTTAAATATTTTGAATCATTTTATTATTGTGTTGTTAATATAATAGAAGAAATAATTACAGCTGGGGGTTGGAACCTTTGGTGTTACACAGCAAAATAAAACACTAAATCAGTACAATACACCAAAACACTTTTAATTTTACACTGGACGCACGTTTCGCTAACCATGTCTGCCATCAGCAGATGATCAAGACTGAGTCTATTTATTTATATATCTGTACTAACTATATTTTTTTCTATAATACATAATTTTAGATATAACTATTTCCAGCAAAAAAAATCTTGAAAATAGTCAACTTTGGAAGCGTAAACAAAACATAATTTTACTCACCAGTAGATCCAATATTGCCTATTACACCAGATATGGTATCGCTCTGCCAGCAGTTTTTAAAAGTTAGGTCATCGTCTACCCATATGTTTCATCCAAATAGATAATACTTGGCTATATTTTCGAATTTCGCGTATATATTTATATCTCTCTCTGCAATATAATGGGCCGCTCCATTAATATTTATCTGTTATTTTAACATTTACGCCAAAAAAATTAATTTGATTTCAATAACCCCCTAAGCGTTTCCCTGCAAAAGGAAAATTCGATTCTTCCTGCAATTTTTGCAAAAGCTTTCTAATTGCGGGGACGAGTTTGAATTCGAGATAAAATCTATTTATCAAATTCCTGACTACTTCAAAAAAGTCGTCGAGCTTTTCGACAGCAGTCTCACGTGGTCGTTTCTTTCCAGAGCTGGATATCATTTTATCGGGGTTAGTTTTCAGCCTTTTTTTATCTTCTGTGTGAATTTTTTTATAGCCGATACGCTAACTCCGGTATAAAGAAATATCCGCTCAAGTTTACGTTTAAGCGGCAACTTAAGCGAACTCTCTGTAGCTTCTTCATCGCAAACCCTATTATAAACACAAGGAAATAAACGAAATGAGATTTAATCCACCTTATTATTAACTTACCTATATAAATTAGCTATTATTTCTCTTGTCTGACTATGTAGCGTCTTACGCTTAACAAATTTATTCATTTTAAAACACAAATATACGATCAAACTTGATATTAATAATTAAAAACTACGAACGAAAAACATTATAACAAGATAACAAAACAACAAAACACAACTTAACTATCAAATATACGAAAAATATAGGAATAAAGTTTAGGATAACCGGTATAAAATAATGAAATAAAGTAATAATGATCAAAAAAATGACACCGCCACTGGATATTTCAATAGTATTCAATATTCCTACTCTTTTCAGAAGAGACCGTGAAGTTGGGGATAAAGCAAGCGAATAGGAAAGGAGTAAAAGCCATGGCAACCGCGTGTTAACAAATCCTGTGACGTACTCTCGCCAATCATGTTCGATGATGTTCGGTCATGGGCGGCGATGCCGGTTTGCCAATGATATCGTTGAAAAATCTTCAACTTTCATAATAAGCAGATTATACAGAATGAAAGAAATAAGTTATTAAATAAAACATATCGAACAATATGAACTACGTTAAAATTCCTTAATAATATACGTCAGAATATATGCTAAACACATTATGCATAATAAAAATATATTAAATTTATAGTTCATGTCTGGCAATTTTGCAATTTTATAGATAAACGTGGCAATATCGATTTTTTTTTCTCGCATTCCTTCCGTAGCTTCAGATCCGCTGGTCAAACAGTATATTAGGGTTTCCTATACCCGTCTGGCTCAGATTTCTTTAACAGTCAAATTTTACGACAAACGAGAGCAACAGATTAATTTTTATCTCATTTTTAATCCAACCCAAAGCAAAAACTAACTCCAATGTCAAAGTTCATTTAAAACGATAAAAAATATGCCGTACAGATGTTGCTTTAATCTGTGACGTTGTTATACCAGCTTTAAACGTTTACTATAGGTATAGAGCTACTATAAGTACCTATAAGTAAAATTAATTCATAATATCTGATATCTCTAAACCTTGCGCTAATAGAATTTCAATATACATAAATTTACATAATGAACAATACATATATCGTCGTCATATAAGTGTACATATACACATATTTGATTTGCGTAGGGGGACAATCATATTTAATAATGCTTGCTCAGCGGATTATCTATAAAATCCCCATTCCAAAAATACCACAATGTCGTAATCTACATACAGCACGTGGTGTTTGCAATATGGCCATTTTTAGAATAAATTTATGCACATTTGAAACTATCTTCTTTATTCTCCTTGGGGGGTACTTCCTGATTTTCTCTTTCTTTTGAAAACTATACTAAAATACGTCATATTACATGGTCTATATAAGATTGAGTCAACAATCAAAGTGATATTTTCTCTACTATTTTAAATGGAACACATTTTATACCTAAATCACTCAGTATATATTTTGCCATTTTTTAGTAATGCAAATTTTATTCCAAATCCACTAAGGACAAAAATCCACTCAATACAACTTTCATATTTTTGTATTTAATCTATTTTTACATCAGTAATATTTATTTAATATTTTTAAAATGCACAAATCTATTGCCTGCATATTTTATAAGAGAAATGAAGTGAAGACCTCAATGATGATATATTTTAATACAGGGTGTTTCAGAAAAACATTTTTCAATTCATCAAGATCAAAATTTTTTTGTTTTCAGTGAGGGATGTAGGATGGCCAATAGATATCTAAATATTTAAACTGTCATCGAAAAGAGAATGTCAATTTTATAACCATGCTTTAATGTCTTGGTATATTCTTTGCCTATGTCATAATATGAATATATTATGAAGATTTATGTTATCTTTATATACCCTGCTGGCAAGCGAAATTTTGGGTCGGCGTTTACATGCATAGGAGTTAGGAGTGAATCGCTATGGCAATCTAGTAAGTCGGAGAGAGCAAAAATACGAAGTATTTATTACGTAACCACTTAATTTGACGCTAGATTCCATGCGCTTGGAAAAATACTTGCCTTCTGTCTTTATTCAGTACTTCGTATCTTATTTTGCTAAGCACGTTGACTGCACACTTCGCACACAGGAAAATCGGCACCCAAGATCATAAATGCCAGCCCTAGTATGTAATTTATTTAAATAGAAAAAGTAATAGAGAAAAATTATTTTTTTTGAAGTTTTAATGAATGACATAAGCGTTATTGGCTCGACAGAAATTATCATTGATTGTTTTTTTCCAAAAGCAAATGTGACATCTTGTTTTCAATTGCATGTAATAAGAGATATTATCCACATTGATCTATTATCCACAAGTCTATTGAAATAAACTGAACGGCATACCGTATATAGGCAGGGTTAAATTGTAATGGATGTATTACTAAAAACATTACATCCGAAATATGTATAAGCAATAAATCTAAATTTCTCCTTGGGTTACATAAAAGTGGAAGTAATTTTAGCAAAAATATAAATATTTCTAATGCAGTTTAAATGACAGGAAATGCAACGTGAAAGTTTATTAACTGTAATCAGAAGAAATTGCTTAGCGACAACATATATGATAAATACCCTTTTCCATTTTCTTTTATTTAATATTTGATTATTATAAAACGCCCGTGTACATACGTAGATAATAATTTTACGCGATTGAACAAAATTTGCATATGTCTACATATTAAAATTCTTATGGAATATTTAGAAGGCAAGGAAAACAGAAAACATTAATTATAATATTCAATTTCTGAGATATACCAATTTTGTTTAAAGAATTTTTTAGGTTATTAATCAAGGTATAGCTGTCCAATTATAATTAATATGAAATTAATGCAAGAAATAACTAATGGTTAGATTTAAAAATTAGTACAACATTTTCGTAATTTTGCTTGTGTAACATTTTTGGGTAGAGACTAATAGATAGTTGCCTAATATGTTAATCTTAATTAATACTCTGATGTACGTAGTACGTAAATCTTTCTTATTTATACAGGGTGTCCCAGAAATAAGTGCAAATATTTTAACTGGTAGTATAGTTCAACCCCAGAAACACGTCTATGAGGTTTTTTTCGCGAAAAAAAAAATTTGAGAATTCGAAATTTTTAGAAAAATTTTTTGGATTTTTTTAAAATTTTTAGTTAAAAAACATAATTTCTTGATAATATGGCAACATAGGTATTAGATTAAATTTATAAGAAAGAAAATCCAGAAAAGATCCAGTGGTTCACAAAATTTTAGCAAAAAATATTTTTTTTTTGGAAGTTTTCAAAGTAAAATACCTCCGTTATTTTGGACTTATTTGAAAAACGATAAAGAGAAAATATGTTTCTTTTATCGAGCTTTACCACCTCTTAAAATATTTGCACTTATTTCTGGGACACCCTGTATTAGATTAAATTAGATTCTTTGAGGTCGTCATTTCAGGAGGATTAGAATCTATTGTGATCTTCTTCTGATCCCTTTACATTCTCGAGTCATATGCATTTTTGAAAAGTCTAGCAACTTGAAGACTCAACCCTTTAAGTAGCTCTCCGGCAATGGCTATCATTGTCCATTACCGAGAATCCCAATTTGCCAGGCTGTAACATAAAATGTGTTCTGTCGTCTAATTTGTTTTTAAAAGTGTTTAAAAGTGTATTGCATCTATATAGCTATGTCTATGTTTCCAATTGTATTTTAGAGAAAAAATTGTATGCAACTCTTTAAAGATAAGTATTCGGACCACATTAGTAACCGACATCCATAAGGCAACGAAAAAGCCGATGAGCTAGCTAGGCAAGGATCATCAGCATCCTATCTTGGTCCAGAGCCAGTACTGGAAATGTATTGCCCGTAGTGCACTAAAACTCTGGATCAAAAGCAGAATGTCCACTGGAGAAACAGACAGGGGCACAGGCAGAGCAAAGCCTTTATCCAATGACCTAGTTCTAAAACCACAAAAGAACTGCTAATGCTTAGCAGGAATAAAGTGCGGATTACAACAGGCCTCTTGACAGGACACATGGCTGTCCAATGTTGCCTGAACAAGCTCAACCTGTATCAAGGAAGTCTTTGCTGCAGACTCTGCGATAAAGATCCTGAAACAGCGGATCACATATGTCACTGCAAGGCTCTGGATCGCAAGCGACACTTTTTATTTAGGAAAGCTAGGCGAGAACCGGAAAAACTATGCTCACATCCTATCAAGGACCTGCATTTAATGTAAGGGACAGGGATAGGAGAATAGGTGCAGATATAGAAGGGGGACAAACACAATAGGCCTCACAGGTCTCCGACAGAGAACATTGGAATAGTATAACACTATAGATGCTCTAACCTTTTTGGTTAATTTCCCGCAAACGTGTCTAGTCTATCGCAGAAGTTAAAAAATGTAGGAATAAATATTTTTTTATATTTTTTCTTTAATCCACAATTTATATTATACTGACATACAAAATCCGCGAAACCGAAGCATCTTCGATTTACAACATTCGGTTCAAAAATATTAGGACACTATCATCTTTGCAAAAAAGTGACTGACTTTCTCTTCGCTATATCGTGAAATATTACTTTTAACGGTTCAAGAAATATTACTTTTAACGGTTCAAGAAGTCGCTGTAATGAACTGGCGATCAAAAATTATTTTCATAATAAGGAACTAAGGTACATCACGACTAGGATGCCCACAAACCATTTGCAATTACATAATGAATCAATTTAGGTTTACCAGTATTACCTGTTATGTTTCTGAATCGTTAATAAATTTAAATACTCTCCTGGTGCACAGATGTTTATAATACATAATAATATATCCATGCATTTACAATGATTGACAGTTATTTTTTACTTTTTAGATACTTTTTATACCAGGTGCGTCTCAAAAGTGGCACCTCTATAACTTTTTTATTTTTTCAGATAAAGAAACGAGATTTGGTATGTTAGTATATGACATTAATTAGGATTGATTGACGTATTCATTTATTTTTGGTGACTTTCTGTTTCACCGGAAACGACTAGACTTTTGATTTTTAAATGACACTCTCGGTATATTTGTACTTTATTCGATAGAAAATGACATTCTGAGTAGAATGACGTATCATATATCAACTTTTGATATTTTTGCATATGGTTTATTTGAAATTATTGGAACATGCGGTTCATAATGAAAATTTGACTCGAAATACCAAGTGTGTGGTACCAAATTATTCGTTAAAAAATGCTTTTTCCAAATATACTAATGAGCCACCCTTGTTCCATTTGAAAAATTGAGATATGATTAAAAATACGATTTGGGCATTTTTTAAGCGGCCAGGACAAGACACGAAAAACATTAGACGATCAAAACTATTTTTCCAAGGTTCCTTGATTGACAATTAGTGTTTTTATCACAGCCATAGCACTCTAGATTGAAATTTAAAATACGATATGCTTTTAAGCGAAAATGTCAAAAATTCATTCTATTCAGATATTTTCTATCGAATTAAGTAGAAATATACCGAAGGTGCCATTTAAAAATCAAAAGTTGTAGCCATTTCCGGTGAAACAGGAAGTGACCAAAAACAATTGAATACGTCAATTAATCCTAATTTAAGTCATATACTACCATACCAAATCTCGTTTTTTTATCTGAAAAAATAAGAGTTAAAGGCGGTGAGCCACTTTCGAGACGCACTCGGTATATTATTGTAAGAAGACCAAACATCTTAACAAGTTTATCTAAATAATTAAAACAAAAAGTCGGGTTAGTTTTCATATAACTCATGAACTCTGATTTTGTCTTCAGAAAATCGGTATACAGGGTTGTCCAAACTGTATTCCGGGAACTTCGGCAGAATATTCTGCCACATAAAAATAAGTAAAAAAAGTTTGTAAAAACTTATATACTAAAATGATTCGTTTCGGAGATGCAGGGTGTAGAAGTTTAATTTTAATTTTTATTTTTTCCTAATAATATAATTTTTGAAGTAAATTCGATATTTTCATGAAAACTAGTATCTGGGAGTTTCTTAACATGAGAAATTTGATTTCGATGTCAATATGTCTCCTACTTCTAGGGGGCGCCACCTAGATAATTTTTAACTGTTTTGAAGAGTAATAACTTTTCGTCCATCCCTGTATTATACTACTGAGTAAAAAAATATACATTGGTGCATTTTTCTACGTAAAAAATGTATCTTGATAAAAATCGCTGCAAGCAACCATTCTTGAGATGTTTGGATTCTTAATAATCAATTAAGATTTTCACTAGAAAGATATTTGAATGAACTAATAATTTTCGAGACATACGATTTTGAAAAATCGTATTTAGATTAAAACAAACAGATTTTTTAGAGAAAAATATATACATATTTTTCAAAAATTATGAAATTTCAAACAAAATTACAGTTTTTTTACATTTATGGTTTCAAAACAGATTTTGGTATCAGAAAGTTTCAAAAATTATTATACCCCAATTTGTTCATGAACTGGACGCTATCTCCAAGAATAATGAAGCTACAAAAAAAATCATGAGGAAAAGTTGCTTGTCCATTTATTATGAATACCTTTCATACGGGTCAATTTGCTGTAAAACAAACTTTTTGAAAACCACCCCAAAGGGCTCATGAAATGGCCCCTAAGTCCAGAAATAATAAAGTTATAAAAAAATTCATTAGGCGAACTTATAGAGCATGTTTTTATGTACAATTTGCGTCTAATTATTTTGTTGTAGTACAGTTTTAAAAAAACCACCCCTATTGCTGAAAAACCGCAAGGGGAAAATTTCCGATTTTGTTTATTTTACACTCAGAAGACAGTCGCTGACAAACTGAAAAAATCAGCTTGCCCGTATTTTTTTTCAAATGACAATTTATTGGATTAATTATTAGTTCAAAAATTATTTCGAAAAAATCGAAATAAAAATGAAACTTCCACACCCTGTATCTCCAAAACGAAGCATTTTAGGACATACGTTTATATGACCTTTTTTATTTATTTTTATGTGCAGAATATGCTGCCGAAATTTCCGGTATACATTTCTGACCACCCTGTATAATAACTAAAACTATTACGAAAATGTTTTTAATATTTGAATTAAATAATTTACAAGTCACTATAATCCATTGTACTCCATATTCTGATCTAATAACCGAACAATAGGAATGGGGAATCTGAAGAAAAAATTATATTAAAGGTTAGAGTGGTATTAAGAACTACCTACTCTTATTTAATAAATACTTATAGAATATAATTAAATTAAATCTCTTAATTGAAAGCTCCTTAAGAAGCACTTTGTGAAAGACCTTCATAGCTGATTATCGTTCCTTTTTCGTTCCTAAAATATAATATGAATATACAGGGTGATCCGATATTTCAAAAAAGCTCAATATGATGTTTACTATTTGAAACGTTCCCTTCAATATAATAATAATATAATAATAGCTCCCGTATATAGCGTTTAACGCCTTGGGAGTAGCAATGTACAGTTTGCCATACTAGAGCCGTTCGGTATACAAGGTAATGTGGCTAGCACTACGGTTCAACCGCCTATTAATACCTCAGGATTGTGAATCCCAAGTACTCATTTAAGGCTAAGTCGACCTAGGTACCCAAACTATTTTTATTTTAATAAAAGTAGTCGGCTGATGCAATGCCGGGTGTGGGATTCGAACCCACTACCTTGAGATTGGTAGACGAGAGCCTGTACCTCTACGCCACCGGGCACCTAAAACGCCATCCAAGCACCGGGCATTTGAAACGTTCACTTCAATAGTATTTATAAATTATAAAGGTGAAACTACTGCAATTTGTTTTAACTGTATCTAGAGGGCTGAACATTCGTATAAGCTTGGTGCATTCAGTTCGTCGGTGCTGCCACCATTGGAGAATATCGTAGAGAGCAGACAAACAAATACACAGGCTCGTACACGGGTTTAAATAGCGAGTAAACGAAAAAAAATTGTTATAATATTACTTAGAAACTATTAGCAAGTGGAATTTGTGGAAATTAAAAAAATAAAAATGTAAATCTGTTGATATCTGCAGAAGGTGTAACGTGTATTATAATTTGTTACTCAACTCAAAAACTCACTACTTCAACTACGGTAGCGATCATAGTTTTACATACCAGTTTTGCTAGTTGGGACATAACAGTAACTAGGGCTATCTCGACTGTAATGGATTTTTTTAAAGGTAAAAAATTGTAGAACACGTCTATAAAAATAATAATAATAAGTTAATTAAAAAGAAGTATTCTATTAATATTGATTAAATTATATTTTATCCTTATAGGATATAGCTTAATTCAGAACCTCGCAATTAGTGGAATAAATTAGTGGTTTCAATTACACTTTATACATTTTAGTTTACGATCATTCACAATGTCTAAAAAATACAATTAAAATTAATAAAATATCCTAGCAACAGCTTTCGGTAGTCAGTTGTATAGAGAGAGCTATATACGAGTACATAGAGAAAGACTAATATTTAGCTTATAAAACAATCAACTTTTGATTTCTAACCATAATTTCTCTTGAAGGATGAGAATCATAGACCAAAATGATATTCCTCGCAAATTTTGAAGTATAATTAGTGAAAAAGTTAAATGTTTCTTAACTTTTAAGCTTCGTTTAGAACCTCGCAAGTAGTGGAATAAATTAATGGTTTTAATAAGAGTAGAAGTTTGTTTCTTTTATTTCAATGTAAGCATTCAGAACGTCAAAATTAATGGTAGTAATTTTCAGTTAGTAGAAAAAGTTAACAAAACTGCCTTTTCCACTAATCATACTTCAAAATTTCCGAAAAATGTCATTTTGGCCTTTGATTATCATCCGTCAAGAGAAATTTTGTGGTTAGAAATCAAAAATTGATTGTTTTATAAGCTAAATATTAGGATTTCTCTAATGGATACAACTGAGTACCGCAAGCTGTCGCTAGGATATTCTATTAATTTTAATTGTGTTTTTTAGACATTGTGAATGATAAACTAAAAAGTATACAATGCAATTGAAACCAGTATTTATTCCACTAATTGCGAGGTTCTGAATGAAACTCTTGTGCTAATTGAAAATGTCCACCACTAATTTTGACGTTCTGAATGCTTACATTGAAATTAAAGGAACAAACTTCTACGCTAATTGAAACCACTAATTGATTCCACTAATTTGGAGGTTCTGAATGAAGCTTATTCCTATTTAATTTTTTGAGTATGTAATGGGCACTTTGTATATTCACTTGTTTCGTCAACTGCCTTAATCCGTTTTGCTTTTGATTAAATCGGCGTGAAAAAGATGAGAAGTTGTAAAATATTTTTCAGCGGAAGTTCTATTGAGTGCTATTGCATCCAAAAACCACGCAATTATGCTATCCTTTTCGTGTTGATATTTATTCAGCAATTTTCTTATCATTTGAAATTGTCACAACATAACGCGTTGCCGCAAAAGTTTGGGTTCTTTTTCACTTAATCATTACTACCGGAAACAGCGTTACGTCACACAAACTTCGTAACTGAGAATGTTATATGTTCAATAACCTCCACTAGTATAAACTAAAATTTTTAAATA
Source organism: Sitophilus oryzae (assembly GCF_002938485.1). Classification (NCBI taxonomy): domain Eukaryota; kingdom Metazoa; phylum Arthropoda; class Insecta; order Coleoptera; family Curculionidae; genus Sitophilus; species Sitophilus oryzae. The sequence goes on along the minus strand of NW_022147434.1, from coordinate 6,231,653 downwards.
CAGGGATAAAGCCACGATTTTAACATTGTGTCAATGCGATCAACATGAACAATAACCGAGATTGCGTGAAATACAGAGCTTTAAAGTTCTGATTTATCCAGTACCGAGCGCTGCTGTCAAAATCTTAAAAATCAACTGAATACACCAAGCCTCTAATTACGCAAAATTTAAAAGAAAGAACTATTTAAATCATTTTTTTTTCAAAACTACTAGCACACGTTCTAAAAATTTAACAGTGTTTAGATAACTTAGAGCCCAGTTTAAATTTGCAAGAAATATGTTATATAAATCGTGACATTCCTACTCTACTTTTAGCAAAAAAAAAACACTTATAAATAAAATACCAGCGAAGTAATTCAGAACAGGTTGTAAAAGATGTTACCCCAGGTTTACAGGCCATGTAGTGGTTTGCAGTCACTTTGATGGTATCGTGAGGTATTAAAAAAAAAGAGATTCTCACGTTTATCGTGTCATAATCCACATATGCACAAAATGCAAATGCAGTAGGTTGATATGTCATGATGTGCCCAGATGGCATGACATAAAATATATTTATGCTGTAATAATCGCGAAATTTTAACACTTTTATTATATTTTGACAGTTAAGTTATTCTAATATAATTTACAGTAAGAACTGTTCTTTTTTCTGTTGACATACAAAGCACGCTTGATAATTTACCTACTTTTTACATAATGAATTTATTGTAATCGGTCGTAATTAGAGATGAGCAAAACTGCGATTCTCCATTCGCAATTGAAACTGCGATTGCGATTTTCAAATCGCTGCGACTGTTACCTGCGATTGCGATTTTAATATTTAAATATTGTACTAGGTTTATAATTGTCTACGTATATATTAAGCTTTTTTAACATCTGCACACTATAGGTATTAAAACTTTATATATGCTGCAACTACCGCAACTACACATACCTACCTTTCTACGGGTCTCAATTATCTAATTTTGTAGTATATCCAATTCTTAAAATATCTAAAAGAATTTTTATTTTAAGATGCCTCATCTATATAACTTTTTTATTTTTTTTTTCGTTTTAAATATGTCAATTAATCCTAATTTATGTCATATACTTTCTAACATACCAAAGCTCATTTTTTTTATCAGAATTAATAAAAAAGTTATATAGTTGAATCACTCTTGAAAAACATCCGGTATATTTGAGTGTTACTATGAAATGCTTCAATAGACCACAAAATTACATTCCCAACAATATCGTAAGTCGCTACTCCTAAAAATTCACAGCAGAAATCACAGTCGCAGTTTACAAAATCACAATCGCAGCAAAATCGCAAATGGCAACAAAGTGGCAAATCGCAGTTATGGTAATACTGGTTGCCTATATTGAAACTCACAAATAGAAGAAATCGCAATCCTATGAGAGCCAATCCCAGGTTGCGGTGGCGATTTTAAAATCGCTGCGATTGAATCGCAGTTTGCAATTTTTTGCTCATCTCTAGGTGTAATACTACAAAAAAAAAGAATACGCACCAAATTAACGTCATGATTTGGTGATTTGAAATAAATATGTGTCACTTAATTTTGTTTTATTTAGTAAAAGTAGTGTTTCCATAGCGTTTGGATTTAACCGGACATGTCTGGGTTTTTAAAATGTCCAGGAAATCTGGGCTTAAAAATAATTTAAATTTGATGAATACTTTAGTTGCTTTTGTTTTCATATCTTTTCTAAACCGACACATATTCGATTTTTTTTTATTTTGGGTGAACTTGAGGCAATTCTATTAATAATATTAAGCATTTAATACTACCAAAGCGATAATATGTGTAGTAATGGAAAAGATGCTCCAAATTTTTCCTTTCTATTAAAAAAGAAAAATTCAATTTGGATGTCATTGGCAACTTTTTATATTTTATGCTTTATGATGGAAATTAATATTATTTAGATCTTAACCAAACACACATTAATATATTTAGATCTTAACAAACCACATAAAATTAGTGAAATAGAGTGGAAGATGGGGATAAAATATACTACATGACTCTTAGCTTAACCGATTTTAACAAATTTGGTATCATTCAAAAGGGTTTAATTTGTTCTTTAAAAACAAAGCTAGATATGAAAAATAGTCAAATAAAACTTCTATTTTTAGTTTTTTAATCTAAATAAGTGTCATTACAAACATTTATATATAGCTTTTATTTTAAGTTTTTAAAATCTTTGTTTTAAGTCAGTAGCAAATAAAACGAAACTGTGTTTACATTTTGTTTAATGATTGACGTTTCGACCAATTTTAATTGAATCTATAATATACGTAGGTATAAATGATGTTCTACGTTTGTGGTAAGAAAAATTATATATTAAACACATTGTTAGTGATAAAATAGTATTGTATATTATAGATTTTGAAGAAGACCGAATTAAAATTGGTCATCATTAAACAAAATGTAAACAAAAGTTTCGTTTTATTCACCACTGACTTAAAACCAAGATTTTAAAACCTTAAAATATAATAAATAAGTCAAAGAAATTTAAAAAAAGAAAAAATATATAGTTTTTATTTTATAGTACCGTATGATCGAAAAGAAACGGCATCAGCGATGGCCATGAAATGAAGGTCGGTGTCATTTTATATGTAAATTTATATGGGAAATGTCATCAATCGTCATTTCCCATCCAACTGGATGCCGTTTTTTATCATACGGTACATATATGTACAAATATTTTATTTAAACATAAATATTATTTTCTCTAATTGTACCTTGTACGGAGCGATCAACATAGTAACATTATTTATCATCTGTTATTACTAACGTCAAAACAAACCAAAAATTAAATAATATGATAAGTTTTTTGACGATATTTAAATTAGATTTCCATAATAATGTGAGATAATCAAAACGAGATGAGAAATAAATGGGTTTAATCGGAAGGTTTTCTAATTCAGTTATTGAATAAGTGTATTAAACAATATGGGTTACGTGCTTGTAAGAATTTTTTATAAAAAAACGCATATTAAGTATGATATGGTCTCGTACACTTTCGATTAATAATTCATCGGAAATGTTTAATGTAAAACCGCTCCACTAAAAACAGTAGCTCGGCGTAGACTATTCGTCCCCCTCCCATGCATTCTCTGATTTCGCCTGATGGCGCCGATAGCTCGAATGTCGCTGATAGCTGATAGCTCGAATGCCGCCGATAGCTCGAATGGCGCCGATAGCTCAAAGCGCACCGATCTAATGCGGTGCGCGGGCTTACATTTATTTCAACGTAAACTGAAAATTACGTGCCGCTCGCTCGCGCCGATACCCATTCAGTGCGCGCCCTCAGCTGATAGCTCGAATGCCGCCGATAGCTCGAATGGCGCCGATAGCTCAAAGCGCACCGATCTAATGCGGTGCGCGGGCTTACATTTATTTCAACGTAAACTGAAAATTACGTGCCGCTCGCTCGCGCCGATACCCATTCAGTGCGCGCCCTCCTTTAAGGTACATAAGTAAATTCATAATGAATTCTTCGGTAAGGTCCGGATTTTCCTCGGATTTCAGAGATCAGTTTCAATTTTCAAAATCTTTTATGGACACCCAAAGTAAAACTGTAAGCTAAAATGGCCATAAATGTAACGACAATTCGACTCCAAATAGAGAGTGTGCGGTACCAAATTATTCGATAAAGAAAATGTTTTTTTTTTCAAATATACCTACTAATGAGCCACCCTCGTTCCATTTGAAATAATTCAGTCATGACTAAAAATACAATTTGGGCATCTTTTAGCCTTTTTAAAACCTGTTTTTTAAACTTTTTAAAAAATACTTAACGTTTCGGAAAAGATATCTCTTTCCGTCGTCAGAAGCAAAAGTATATCTTTTAAAAAAACTAAAGTGTTCTCGAATAGTTGCATTTAGATATTTTAAATAGTTTTTTCTTGGTTCTTTTTGTTTTTTGCTTCCGACGACGGAAAGATATATATTTTCCGAAACGTTAAGTATTTTTTTGTCCGTTAGGCAAATTTGTTTATTAGTAAACCACTGCTGACAAAAATTAGTCTCCGTTGGATTAACGCCAGCAATGTTTACAAAAAATAACTATTTTATTCTGTATGTGATATTGCTGATTTGTTCTGTCATAGCTGCAATAAATAAGTGCAAAGCTTCTAATTTAACACTTTAGTTAATTAATAAATTTCTTTTGGACTAAGATTCACACTAAGCCAAAGCTTGCGACCCCAAAACTGAGATTTTGAACAGAAGTTCGAACAGACCGACCAGACACACTTTGAATTTCATGAAAATCCTTTTCTCCAAACCGAATCTAAGCCTGGAGCTGCTCATATGCATGCAGGGTTGCTCCATCATTCCAGTTTTTCTCTTGGAAGGGCTTTGGGAGTTGGATACTTAATCAGACATTGGAAAACCGCATTATCACTTTTGAAATGCACTTGTATCGTACGATGTGTGTATCCTACATAGATAGAGTAACAACTGAGGATATACTCAAGCGGATAAGCAAAGATAAATCTATCAACGTTTAAGAAAAGGAAGCTACAGTAACTCAGTTAAACCATGAGTGGTGCTAGGTGCTCAGACTGGCATTGGGGATAAAACTGGAAGCAGGAGATCAGAGAGCAGAAAGAAGGCAGAAATCCTGGCTTAAGGATGTGCATCGTTGATTCGGAAGAACATCTATTGTAAATTTTAGAGGTGGACCGTCATAGCCAGATGGTTCGCCAACCTCCAAAGGGAGATGGTGACCTAAGAAGAAGTAGCTTCGTAGCCATTCGTTTTTCTTGTTAACAGGGCATTTTATTATTAAGCTTCATTCAAAACTTCACAATTAGTGGAATAAATTAGTGGTTTCAATTACAGTTTATACTTTTTAGTTTACGATCATTCACAATGTTTAAAAAACACAATTAAAATTAATAGAACATCTTAGCAGACAACTTGCATTAGTCAGTTGTATCCATAGAGAAAGCCTAATATGTATTTAGTTTATAACACAATCAACTTTTGATTTCTAACCACAATTTCTCTTGACGAATGATAATAAAAGGCCAAAATGATATTTCAGTAAGTAGGTACCTATAATTAGTGGATAAATTACAAGTTTGATAACTTTTTCTACTAACTGAAAATGTCTACCACTAATTTTGACGTTCTAAATGCTTACATTGAAATTAAAGGAACAAACTTCTACGCTAATTGAAACAACTGATTTATTCCACTAATTGCTTGAGTTTAGATTAATTTTTGATTCTCTAAATTTTACTGACATTCCTCATCATGCATGGAGTTTTCGACCTAAAAGGAGCCAATAAAGGCCTCGCATATCCTGAGTTATTTATGTCCTACTTATAACTCAAAAATGTTCACAATAAATACCATTCTTAATGGTCATAAACCATTCTTAGTTATTCGTTGAATTAAGTTTTGAAATTTTTAAAAGCCTATATAAATTTAGGTGTATACAAAGGAACAGGTATTATATATTATTGTATCATATATCTTTCTTTATTTTATTATGCAGCGCAGCACTTGTCTAGACATGATATTACCAAACTCATTTGCAAATAAAAAACTGGACAATGCTAACGCTTGTACGATGTTATCTGTGTTATTATCAAAATGTAATATCCTTCTTATTTCGCTATCGGTAAAAAGAAGGAAATTACATATGTAAATATGTGTAGTAACATACAATTCAACCATAAAATTTACAGTTTTTTTATTAAGCAATAAAGAAAACGCATCATTTACACGATGATTTTTATTACGCCAAACAATCGCCTTTGTTCTTGAGCCGTTTTATTAGAAATAGAAATACTTTCATACTACTTATCACTTTTACAATAAGATTTTATTAAGCATGGGTCGGCTTGTCACTCTTCCAATCGGATATTTTCTTAAACGTGTAAAATGGAAAGTGCAGATAAGAGGTGAGAATACTGCAAATTGTTTTGTGGGAAAGTAAGTGCATCTGGTTAATAATAGGCACTTAAATCGCTCATTGATTGAATAGTTTTTTTAATTAAGCATATTAGATATACACAGAAATAGCCATATAGTTTAAACTAAATGGGTTTTTAATTTATTATAATATTATTAATAAATTTTATTAAAAAGTACAATTTAGTATTTTGTTTTAGCAAATATTTTTTGAAAATAGAACTAAATATTCTACGTAGTTACTCATGAGTAAGCGCAGGACCAAGACTCAGTGCAAGGGCGTCTTGGTCTTAGTCCTGGTCTTGCTGCAACACTTGCAAGTTTTGCACTTTTTTAATAGATTTTAATTAGACGTACTTTCTATATAGAAAATCTTTAAATAAATAGTTTTTCAAGTAATTTAAGGCAAACGAATCTTTAAAGAAACAAACAAAATGTGTCTGATGATTTTTTTATTTTTCAATATACAGGGAGGCGCCTCTAATACGCTGCGGAGGCTCCAAGGAGAACGACAGTTTGTATTTAAATGAAATTTTGTGAGCATAGTAGGTTAATTCAGAGCACTTTTTAAAAATATAGAGAGTTCTACAGGGTGTCCCCAAAAATAGTTACATATCAAAGTTTCTTCTCTTCAAAATACTATTAAGGTTGCCTACTCCTCAAACAAAGATTTTTCTAGATATTTTCATTTACATGATTTGATCTGAGTAGATCTTTATTATTAGATAAAATCTAGGTGGCAGTTGATATATATGTTCCTTCAACATAGCTGTCTAATTAGTCCAACTTTAACAACTAGTTAATTTTGTGTCAGTTAAAACAAAAAAAATTCTCAGAAATTTGCCAAAAATGCAAACTTATCCTACATCAGAGCGAATTGATATGATTCTATTAGTTGGGGAATGCAGTGTGCATTCACCAATTAATAGAATACTGAAATGGTCCTGATTGTATCTAGTCTAGTTTTTCTATGTTTCTATGTTTATGGAGATATGTAAGACAGTGTTTACAAAACTCGACCAACTATTGTCGAGAACATGAGAGAAATTATTGTAGCTTCTTTTCGAGGTAGAACTATACATATGCCTTTTAAATTGAAAAGATCTTTTGAAAAGACAATCATTTTATGCAGTTATAACAGGAAAGGAAGCATTTTGAGCATTTGAGCATTTGATTTCATCTAGCTAATTTTTGTCACATAATTATAGGTTTATAAATATCTAGTTTTAATTCTGTAAACATTCAAATATGTTTTAAACATGTATATTTTGATTACCGTTGAGTATTTTACTCCACATCCGTTACTTTTTGTTAAATTACCAAAAGGTATATCACAGCCACCCTAGATTTTTTCAAATAATAAAAATCTGGCGTAGGCAACCTTAATAATATTTTGAAGATATATAAATTCCCCATTGAACACCGAAATAATATACTGGGTGTTCCATTAAAATAAAGGATAAACTTGCTTTTAAAAGTGACTAATGTTCTATATTAATTTTGTCTCACCCTGTATAACGTTTCGGGTCAACTTTCAATTTGGTTTAACACACAGTGGTTACTGTAATAAAATATCGGGCTATACGAGGTCAACTAAAATTTAGATAGCTGTTGTTGAAATTTAAAATGTATTCTTCATTTTCACAAAATTTCAAATATGTCAAAATCATTACAATTTAGGCATATGCTTCTTTAATAAAAACTCACCTTTATTTTTTTCCTAGAATCCGAAAATCAATTAATATATAGGGTGTTCCATTAGAAAAAACTCAACTTTGATGTGTAACTTTTTTGGGGACACCCTGTATAATTCTATATATTTTTATAAAATGCTTTCAGTTAACCTACAATGCTACCAAAATTTTATCTTAAAGAGAGTCTTAAATAAGTGCAACTATTTTCAGGGTAATATATTTCGACCCCAGAAACACGTCTATGAGGTTTTTTTCGCGAAAAAAGAAATTCTAAGGAGTTTATTGAGATTTGGAAATATTAATTTCTAGTTAAAAATATCGTCATAATATGGCATCATAGTAGATTAAATTTACAAGAAAGGAAATCCAGAAAAGATCCAGTGGTTTAGAAAGTGGTTAAGAGAAAATATGTAAAAATGTAAAAAGAGCAAATATGACAGTGGCAATTTTGCATGTAAGCCCTTCAATTTAATGCAAACATAAATTGTATTTTCTGTTATTTTTTTTCATGTCGTCTCACATAATCTTCCATAACTCGTTAGACAGAATTTCTAGTAGTATTTTCGTTTCATCTATTTAAGATTTTCCACACATATAGTATCTGAAAAATATATTTTGGTTGGTCCATATTTCGTGGTTTTGACTTAAGATGCATCTTAAGGTAGTAAGTACTTAACGAATCTTAGCAAACTAGGATTAAACTAAATACGTCTTTTTGAAAAAAATAAAGATGTCATTTTCACTCGAAATAATTCACATTTATTTACTAAAAAGTTTCTTAATATACATCATTTTTTTTTGGAATCATACAGAAAAGGAAGAAAAAAGTCTAAAAGAATAAAAACTATTTAATTACATTTTATAACATGAAAATGATTCATTTATGTTCCGAACCATTAATTGTTGAACTCATTTTTTTGACAGAAATATATGGCTCGAATAAGTCGAGTAAGACCGTTTATATTAACAAGGAAAATCTGTTATTTACCACACTTAAATAAATCCATATGTTTTTTCTTCATTTCGCCCATTCGAAGAAAGTACTTCTGTAAAATCGTGTCACTGTTAACTTGCCCTTCTAATGCACTGACCGTATCTGAAATATTATGCGCTGATATAATTTGTTAAACCAGCCTTTATATCTGAAATTTCACTTGTTAATTGCATTAAATTTGTGTCTGTCTACTCTAGGCTAGGAACGCTTATATTTTTTTCACTATAACTATGATTGGTGAAGTTTCTTTCTTTTTTTTTCCTAACTTAACTAAACCTAATTATTAGAGTAATATAGAAAAACATAAGTAGGTATAAATAATATCTATACATTTGTGATGGATTCGTTTCTTTTAAATTTCGGCTATCCTAAAAATGCTCCCTAATTTCATTATAATTTATGTGTACATTGTAATTTATAGTTGTATTTATATAGTTTATAATAGTATATAAAAGTTGTGTGTTGTTGTTGTTCTCCGTTTATTTCTAAAGCCTGTCATTTATTTATTTATTTATCGTATGGCTCACATACATTCAAGAAAACCAGACTCTTAAACATACACATACAATAAACTACAATGTAAAAAGATTTCAGTTAACGTCTCCTTTTTGCTGCCAGGGCTAATCTGGGCGGGACCTACTTTGTTTACGCGGAATCCGAGCCGCGGTCCTCGGCCATATCATGGTCAATGACCTACCGACTTGGCAAGTGTCTAAATCAACTCTTACTCACAGATATCCGATCTCATTCGGCCTAGAACCGGCGTAAATGAACAGTGTGTGTCAATATATTTTACACTTTTGCCTTTATTGGACAACAGCACGATACAGAGTTTCGATCCGGTCACCCGTCCATCCACTAGTATCGCCTTACATCGCTTCGGTATTCTAATGGGAACCGGTGTTTCGACGTAGCTGGGCCGTTGCCCAAACTACAATGTAAAGGAAAACATTACAATGTAAAAAATAACAAATGTATCATAAAAAAAGACAACATAAAAAACGTATTTACGTAGACTATATATTAACATCTAGATGCCTTATCTATTCCAAAGCTGCTGGAGAAGCCTCCAGAAGTCCCTCCAGTCTTCACCATAAGCGCGTATGTTGCACTCTCTAGTTATGTGATGGATGGTTTGGTGAGGGGATCCGCAATCACATTCTGGGGAAGGTATTTTACCGCACTTATAAAGGGAATTCGCACATCTCCCATGGCCAGAGCGTATCCTATTCAAAGTTGACCATGTTTTCCGCTTTAGACCGGTACCCGGTGTCTGGCAATAGTTATTTTCAAACCAGTATAGGTGTGCATCAGCCATTTCTCTCCATAACTGAAGCCACTGTTCTCGAGAGTTACTGCTTAGAGTAGTTACTCTTAGAGTAGTTACTGCTTTTTAGTTGTTCAGCTGTTCGCAAAGGTGGGTTTCTAGACTTCAGTCTATTCACCTCTAAAGCAGGAAGTGTTTCATGAACAGGGAGCATTGGGGTAGCTATTATTTTATCAAATTCTCTAAGAAGAGCCTCGTTTCTGCGTAGATATGGAGGTAGGATGTTACTCAGAACTGGAAGCCAGTAATTACGTGTGGATCTGATTGTCCCTATAATCAGCCGCATGGTGTTGTTCAGCTGTCTGTCTACGAGATGCATATGGTGGCTGTTGAACCACACGGGTGCACAATACTCTGCCACAGTGAATACCAGGCCAAGGGCGGAGATCCGAAGTGTTGTTGCTTTTGCACCCCAAGAAGTATAACAAAGTTGTTGTATAATGTTGTTTCGTTCTAATTTTACCAGCAACATTTTCTAGGTGTTTTCGAAATGAGAGTGTACGGTCTAGAGTAATCCCCAGATATTTTGGATATTTGTTATTACGCAGAGTGGTGTTACCAAGCTGGACGCTTATTTCAATTGTGATGTTTTTAAGATGGAAAGTAGCCACTTTTGTGTTATTTGCACTGGGTTGAAGTTTCCATTTTATAAAATAGGCATTCAAGGAATGCGAAGCCCCTATGTTTTTCCATTTAAAAAACCTAAAACCTAGATCTTTTAAATGGAAACCCATAGTTGGCCATGTCTTCACAAACGCCATTTTTAAGCTTTTCAGCGATATAAGCTAAAATATTTTTTTTTCGAAAAATTACTGATTTTTAGCCAATTCTTAATTAGAAAGCATTTTTAAAATAGCTGAAATTTGTTTTTTCGAAATATCTAGTAAGTAAGCCATAAACTTTTTCAAAAATCTGAATGGCGCATATGTTTGTCCTTAGAATTTTTTTCCCCCCTATTTACCGACTCTCTAGCAAACCGGTTTCCAAGATACCCATAGAGAACATCGTAGAAAACTCACCCTGTATACTAATCGTAATAGTTCCTGGAAAGAAACCCTGTATGTGTACGTATAAATATCATCAGATTTTAAAATAACATGCCATAAATCAAAATGAAACCTTTTTATTTCGTAAAATGTCTCTGGAGAGAAACACTTGCCGGAAGATACTGTTAAGATAACCGATAAAAGCCGGCCATTTGTCAAACGAGTTATGCAACAGTAAAGGTGCGCTGAATTTATTTAAAATTGATAAGTATGCATTCCGTGCTATTCGAAACACCACATTAAAATGTATTTTTTCGAATGTTTTGAAATTCCAAAGAGATACCAATGCGCTAAGTAAAAGTCGAATCGCCACAAGAAAAACAATTAGCTAACTATTTACAATAGATACAAATATATAACGAGCTTTTTTATAAATTATAGTATATTATTTTCAAAGAGAAAACCGCAAAAATGCTTAACGAATTAAATTATTGCTGGTAAAATAGAAATGAATTTTAGTTAATGTTCACGAAAATTACACATTCTAGCACAAACTTTATTTATTTTGGATGTGGCAGACAATCAATCATTCAGTAAAAGAATTTCGGACTTGTCTTTATTTATTTTGCTTAAAGAACGTTTCGGTGAGAAGTATCACTGACCATTATCAAGTGTGAACTGGAAGTGATAATAATGCCGTAAACTCGTCTATACCTCCTGAAAGGTTAAGCATTTTATGTCGGTTAAGCAAATGTGTTTTACTAGTAAAAAGCACTAACAAGCTCAGTTTTCGAGCTTGATTCAACATTAATTTTTTGCAGATTTTTCTTTAAGTAGCGAAAAACCCACATTTTTTAAATAAGTGAACCCGCCACCAAGGACGCGCCGTCCATATGGGCAAGGTCGTGCGGCGCACGACGGTGCCAAAGCCCTAAAGGCGCCTGCGGTGACTGACTTTAAAAAATAATAAAACCATTTTTTGGAACTTATCAACAAATTAACATAAAATTTAAGTAATACTTTTATCTATGAACGCCAGTGGTGAAAATATATTATCCACCAATGTCGAGCGCCGCGCCGCTGGTCATTGGAAATTTTGGCTTAATATTATAATATTGGAGAAAGGCGCCTACCCTTATTTGGCACGACGCGCGACGGCGCCGAAAATACTTGGCGCGTCTCTGCCCGCCACAAAGGTATACAGGGTGCTACAAATTCGGGGTACGAGCATAGGTATCTCGGTAACCGTAATAGATACGAAGATAGTTAAATTGGGAGTTTTTTGAAACAAAAACGGATTTTTTTGAAAATCATTTTTTTTTCTGTCGTTGATTTTTAGAAAATCAAGAAATACAAAATTGCACATTTTCATAACCACTTTATTAGGGCTATCTGATAGTGTTTTTAGATTTTCAAATTAGCTGATAATTTGTGGGATGTGGGATAATAGAGGCCAACTTATTTTTTTTTAAATACGGACCTGCATTTTTTATTTGATGTTTTGAAAGGACTCGGTCTCCCAGGAGTACAATGATATGCCATATTTAATTTTTTTTTGTTTGGGACATTTGAACAAAATTTATTTAACCTAATTTCAAGTTCGGCTCTGTTTTTTTTTTAAATATTTAGTCTGTTCATCGTTACAATATTGATTAGCTTTCAAACTTTACAATGACATGGGGTAAAACATTACGGAAAATCAAATTCAATAAAATTTTAGAAGTTGACTTATATACAGGGTGTCCCAGAGATAAGTGCAAATATTTTAACTGGTAGTATAGTTCAACCCCAGAAACACACCAAGGTTTTTTTCGCAAAAAAAAAATTTGAAAATTCGAAATTTTTTGAAAAATTTTTTGGAAATTTTTTTAGTTTTTAGTTAAAAAACATAATTTCTTGATAATATGGCAACATAGATATTAGATTAAATTTACAAGAAAGAAAATCCAGAAAAGATCCAGTGGTTCTCAAAATTTTAACAAAAAATCATTTTTTTTGGAAATTTTCAAAGTAAAATAACTCCGTTATTTTGGACTTATTTGAAAAACGATAAAGAGAAAATTTGTTTCTTTTGTCGAGATCTATCACCTCTTAAAATATTTGCACTTATTTCTGGGACACACTGTATAATAACTACGATTTATATGATGCATATTATTAGATCGTACAGTGAGATTTCAAATTCACAATAAAAAAATTAAAAATAATATCTTTAAATTGCTGACCTGGATATTATTTATTTGAATCCTTCAATTGGCTCGATTTTCCTTATTCAATGTTATTTAGTGCTGTTCAATATTGTTAAAAATAAAATAATTTAAAAAAACAGAGTCGAACTTGAAATTATTTTAAATGATAATTATATAGTTTTGTTGTTGTTAAGAAACACAAAACAAAAAAAAAGTTATAAAATATCGAATATCAATGTACACGGAAGACCGAGTTCTTTTAAAACCTGAAATAAAAAATGCAGGCCCGTATTTAAAAAATTAAGTTGGCTTCTGTATCTCACAAATTTTCAACTAATTTAAGCATCTAAAATACTATCAGATGGCCCATGAGAATGTGCAATTATTTTTTTGATTTTCTAAAAAGTAACGACATGAAAAAAAAATTATTTTCCAAAAAACTCAGCAATCCTTAAACTTTTTTGATGGCATCTCGGTGGACATCCCAAAGCGCAACTTTACCCCAATTTAACCATCTTCGTATCTATTACGGTTTCCGAGATATCATAATGCTCGTACCCCGAATTTGTAGCACCCTGTATAGATATTATTTTCAATAAAAAATTTCAATTTTCAAGGTCCTATATAAAGAGTCACTTTAGATTGTTATAGATTGTCACGGGTGTAGTTTAATTAAACCAAATTTGAATAGTGATTTGTTAAATGGACATGTCAGGATGGCAGGGTCAGGGAATATAAGTTTTGAGAAAAGTCATTGGTCACCAGTCACTGACTGAATCAGTGACTGATATCTTTATATGAAACTCCAAATATTTTTCGCGCTATAATAATATTGTGAATATCAGGATAGAGGTCCTTTTAATAAAAAACTGTAGTATGATATATTAATGTATCATACAAAAAAAATAAAGACTCAAAAAATGGCCGAATGGCTGGATGCCTATTTAACAAATCACGATTGATTTTTGGATGGAATGGATGATATAAAAATTCCATTTATTAGAATGGGAATTTGTATGGAATAGAAACATATTGGTAGCAAACCAAACCAACCACATGTGAAAATGTGTGTATACAATATATTTAACTTTTTTACTTATTAGACATGCTGTTTGGATTGAATAAGATGATATAAGTAAATAAAATTCTCATCAACACACCCAACTGATTCAACTGAACAAACAATCAACCTAAACAAAACTATGTTATTATTAGTAAATAAATAGTAGGGTAATCAGGTCAATCCTTAGCCGAGGCGACCACTGACACAGATACCGTGTAAAGGAAACAATGTGGCCAGATCGATTTAACTAACGTGGCGTTTGTAATCGTGCAAAATTGAATTAACACAACTTGTAAGGTGGAAATGTAGACCTTCGGGCCATTCGTATGGTTTCTAGTCGGCTGGACATACACCGCTTAATGTCCGTAATTTCATTATGCAACGTCTGATAAGGAGACAACGTGCATTTCTCAACCTACATATTAAAGTCTAATTACTTTCAGGTCGTATTAATAAAATAACAATAAGTAAAGTAATAAATTTGATATGGATATGAAATAGAACCGACAGAATAGGGTTGAAGCGAGAAAAATGTTAAGTGATAAAACAGAATGTGAAAAATCGACTTTAAAGAGCATATCTATTGAATAAAAGATCTAAGAAAGAACTAAAATATTCAAAAATATGTATATAAAACAGTTTTTCGATAGCTTTCCCAATAACAGAGGTACGAGGGGTGTCCAACAGTTTCAAGTCCCTGTCGCTTACAAACGAACTGGGACTACGAAAATTTTGTATAAAGTATCTTCAGTTTGACAAAAAGGTAGGACAGGGTTATCCAAACCTCATCATTCATTTTTTACTAACAACGTAGATACCGTATAATTTCAACTAAAATGGGACAGTCGTGTGTTTTATGGAGTTTCTCGTTTATGAGTACAGATACAAAGATGCGGTTTTCATGTCACTTTTTTATAGAACTAAAGATGATACATACAGATTTGTCCTAGATCCGTTGGTGTCTAAAATACAGGGCGAATTTGAAAGGTTTGTATTTTTGGACTCCCTTCGTATCTTGGTTATATTATAGCATATCGAAAAGTACGTATACGACGACGTATACATATGTACTACATGAAAGCAGACGCCATAGAACGTAGAACCGTGGTGTAACTAGATTTTCGCTGGAAAGTGCCATTCTTAAAACATGATGCAAACTTATATTTTTTAAATGGAAGACACTGTATATTATTTTTTAATTTTATTTGACTTGTTATGAGCGTTCTAAAAATACAGTACAATACGTCTGCTGGATCTGTGTCTATGAAAGGAATGCGGACAAAAAACATTTAAATAAACAGCAATATATTTTATACGTCGACTTGACGAGTACGTCACCACAAATCACCAGAATTTTTATTGATGGGACGCGTCGCATTCCTTTCATAGACACAGATCCAGCAGATGTACTGTACTCTATACTTATTTTCATAAATATTGCCGTATCATCTGCATATCTTATATTGTTAATTGGAACTCCGTTAATCTTAATTCCTCCACTTTCTCCTTCCAGGGCCATTTGAAATATTTTTTCGACGTATATATTAAAAAGTATTGGTGACAGTATACAGCCCTGGCGGACTCCTTGACAAACACTGAAGGTCTCTGTGGATAAATTTTTGTTAACTCTTATCTCCGCGGTTTGGTTCCAATATAGTTCCTGTATGATTCTAATGTCTTTGGCGTCTATTCCTATCTCGAGCAGTCTGTTTAGGAGAATATCGTGTTTAACGTTGTCGAAAGCCTTCTGATAATCTATGAAGCACACAAAGACATCTTAGCGTTGATCATAACATTTCTGGATTAGTAGTTTGACTGAAAACAAAGCCTCTCTGGTACCCAGCCCCTTGATGAAGCCGAACTGTGTCTCTCCGCTTTTTTCTTCACATTTCGAGTATATACGAGCATGCATGACTCGAAGAAAAAGTTTCAGAGCATGACTCATTAGACTTATAAGTCTGTAGTCACTACAGTCTTTTGGAGATGCCTTTTTGGGAATTGTTGTTTCCCCTCGATTAACCCTGTATAATACGCCGAATACTAAAATTTATAAAAAACTTAGTTTACGAATCAAAGTTGATATAATTATATACAGTTTGCTAAAAAAATCATGAAAATAGGGCTAAAATAACAAAAATATACCACTTTAAATTTGACCAAAATTTCCTCCGTTGCGTTTTTTTTGCATCTGAGTGTATAATTTATATAAATTTGTGACAAATTGCCCGCTATTTAATGACAAATGCGGAAGCTCTGCAATCCTTAATCAAGCCGTAATCAAAGGACGTGTGTTTGGAATTTTGGGTGTGGCTTAACACGACAGGATCGGGCTCAGCCTTAGGCAGATTTCTGAAATATAAAATATATTTCCTTTGGCCGCACACCCGCTTTACCCGACCCCTGAGAGTGACTCGAACAGTACAGCGTAATATACTCTTAATAAACTGCAACGAAAATGAACTTATGCGGCTTTTAGCTAACACCCTATCAATTAGAGTTATTGATATTTTTGATGCACTTGTGCAGTAATTCTACAGACAGAAACTAGCGTGGAATAGTCAGTAACCAAAATTTGAGGTCGAATACATTATTTTATTGTTTTGACTACCAAATTTACTTTTATTTGATTTTTCTATTTGACTTTACTTTTACCTTATTTATGAAAATAAGTATAGAGTACAGTACATCTGCTGGATCTAACTAGCACCAACTTTAGAGGATCTCCAGCAAATAATAAATAAGATAGGGGACATGGGAAATCGTTTCGGTCTTAAAATCAACGCTGCCAAGACCAAACTTATGGTAATAGGACGCCAGCCTGCAATCAATACCGCATTGACCGTGGATGGAAATATTATAGAGCGAGTTCCACGATTTAAATATCTGGGTGCCATGATCAATGAACGATGGGACTGCGATGAGGAAGTTAAACTTAGAACGAATTATGCAAAGTCAACATTTTTTAAACTTAAAAACTTCCTATTAGCACGCTGTCTTCCGCTAAACTTAGACTACGGGTAGTAAAATGCTACATATGGCCCATCTTACCATTTGGCGCAGAAACCTGGTCACTCAAGGCTAGAACCCTGAACCGCATCGAGGCTTTCGAAATGTGGACTCTCCGGAGATTCTTACGTGTGCCATGGACCGCACATGCCACCAACGAAGAAGTTTTAAGAACTGCAGGCTATGAACGAGAAATGCTTAATATAGTTAAAGAAAGGAAAGTCTCATACCTCGGCCATATCCTTAGAGGAGACAAATATTACATTCCTAAGCTGATTCTACAAGGAAAAATAGATGGACGGCGAGGCCCAGAAAGAAAACAACATTCCTGGCTAAGAAACATACTGGATTGGTGTGACATCAGCGACGCAGCCACCATATTTCGAAGAGCCGAAAACGGCACTCTACACATTGTATGAAGAGTACAGACAATCGCCAACGTGCGGCTAAGCACAAGGCACAGGAAGAAGAAGATTCGAGAGGTTGTTTTTTACCTCAACTTTAAAACACCCTGTGCAATAATTTCGTGTGTAAATTTTCCTAAAATATAATTTTGCGGTTAGAACCATGCCTACTGAGATCTCTTTTTTGGATTTGGTTAATTTTTAAGAGTGAAACGAACTTACTACCAAAAATTTGCAATTTTTCAAATATCATTACTTTTTGATGCAATTTTTTGATATAACGAGATGGTTTTGGTGACCATTCTCGTAACGATATATTTCGCTGCATTGGATACTCTATACTAAATTAAATAAAAACGTTAAAGACTAACGATACAGTCCTGGTTTTAATAAACATTCATAACGATAACAGAACTAACGATATTAAAAAAAACGTCTGTAATACTCAAGTACACAAACAGAAAAAAAAATTGTAAAAAATACCCTAATACTTTGTATTACCTCCCTTGGCTACTAAAACTACCTGTATACGTCCATTCATATTGTCATTGAGGCTGCATATATCATTATTGCGTTATGCTTTCCCATTCTTCTTTAAGAACCAAACAAAGTTCATTTAATGAAGCTGATACCGCTCCGCGACCTATAAACCTCCTGCCAAACATTTCCCAAACGCTGAACATGATGGACAGTAATAGTAGTATATAGTTCACAATAATCACCAAAGCCACCTCGTTAATCCTTAACTGGTCCGGCACTAGATATGTATCATGAGTACGCCTTCTAAAAAGTTTAAAAAACACACAAAAAATTAAAAATAACACATTTTTATTTCATTATATATTATATTATGTATTATTGAACTAATATAGACAAAAATTGGTTCAATTAATATAAACTTTAAGAAAATATAGTACAAAATAAAATAACATACATATAAATTTGAAAGAAATCAATTAGGTTTTCACTAAGCTCTAAAAATAATACCAAATTATTAACACTCATTACAATATAGAAATAAGTTTTTAATACTATATATATAAAAAATAAGTTATAAAACTGGAGTTAAATAAAGTTTTTAGTTACAGCATGAGGCAAAGTTCATGTTTTACAAAATGGATTCGTACATTCTAGGCATTAAAAATAATTAACTAGGACATACCATTGTATTTAACTAGGATAAGAACTCTAGGATAAGAACATTTCCGTAGGCATGTTCTGGTTGTACAGAAATTAGAAGTATTCTACCAATTGTAAAGTGTATTTCTTATGGAATATTTGACATTGTCAAACGCATTTGTATGGCAGATTATCATATAGTCACTGTCACAGTCCTCATCATATCATTTTAATAGAGTTTCTTCATAACTAGAGTCTCCTAAACGCACTCTTTTCGAAGGCCCGGCCATATTTTACAAAAGTTTGTCACACACAAAATCTTACACAAACGGTCCGGCGTCGTCTGAAAGACTACGGCTTAAGTAACTTCTGCTAGAACTTCTAAAAAACTAATCCAGTTTAGGCATAAATATGGCTATCAGTTGTTGACCGAGAGGGAGAGGATTAGCTGGAACACCGATCCTGTAGGCGGTCCCAGTAACTAATGAGAATGAGTTAATTATTTGGCGTAGTCTGTCAGACGACGCCGGACCAGTTAAGGGTTAAGGTAAAAAAAACAACCCCTCGTTTAACCCTGTATAATATGCCAAATACTAAAGTTTATATAATTATATACAACTTGCTAAAAAAATTATGAAAATAGAGCTAAAAATAACAAAAATATAACCCTCCAAATTTGACCGAAAATTTCTCCGTTGCGTTTTTCTGCATCTGAGTGTATATCACTGTAATCACAAAACTTAAATTTCCGTATTGTAATGGAATTTTAAATTATGTCTTTATTTTCGAGAAAATTTAGTCCAAACATAAGGAATATTTTGTTGATGTTTGACCACCAAAATCTTAAAAATAACGAAGTTGTCTAAAAATGTGCTACAATACGGATATAGTATAATCCTTTATATTTAACTTCCTTTTTTATTTGTGTAAAAATACCTAGCCAGTTTTAAATAAAACGTTAAAGGCCCAACACTTATTTTGCTACTTTTTCGGACTAGTGAAATGGACTCTTAAGAAAACACGACGGAAAACAAAATTATCTGGTTAAATTAAATAAAATAATGATATTCCTTTAAACTAGTTTGATTTATGTTGAAAAGTTAAATAATGCATTTTTTACCTTATCTATGAAAATACGTGAGGAGCAGACTTACTAAGTGCATCTTGTCCATTTTTTAAGATTTTCAATCAAAGGTGGCATTGCAAACTACATACACAGGGTTACAATATTATGTCAGAAACGACGCGACGCTGTAAATACATTTTATCCCATTCGAATTACTTGGCAAAAAAATACCTTAGATTTTCTATGTGCTGTATGTCCATTGGGGTAGACAAACAAACAGAAGTATATCTTTGTGCTGTGGATATACTGCTGTTTGTTTGCCTTCGCCCTTTGTCAGATGAAGAGTTTCTTTTGCACTACAACTTCTCTATTTTTTGAATAATACTAATTAAAATAATGAATGAAACTACGACTGGGGACCATATAGTGTCGTGAAAATGCTACTTGGGTGTCCTTTAGATGGGAAACTTCTCTGTATTTTTCTGCTATCAAGGTCCGTATTCCCATCTAAAGGACACCCAAGTAGCATTTTCACGACTTGCGACCACATGTTTACTAAACACAACGTTGGATTAGTTACAAAAAATAGTTAGCTCCGGTACCTAGGGTATTAAAATAAATGTAAACGTTGTTGTGACGTTGTGCCGACGTTGAACTAGTACTACAACAAAGTAAAAGATTCTGCGACGTCGAATAAATGTTGTCTTGTAACCTTTTTTGCTTAAGTGATCTTTAGGTGATTCGAACAACGTAGTTACAATTTTGGGCAATAAAGAGTTTTCCGACGTCACTTTCAGGACCTATTCCAAGGTTATGCAAACGTCGCGTCGTCTGTTTTACTAATTCCAACGTTGTTTAGATTTCCGTATTCTTACATTGGTAGGACGTCGAGCTACTACCTTTTTGCAACTGTATTGAACCATAACCTTAAATCTTAAATTTTCACTTCATTGTTCTGTTCAGTCAGACAGTTCAGTGCTGTTTTTGTTTTTATAAAAAAAAAACTTAATTAAAATGGGACATAAGAAAGGTACATATAAAACTAAATTTAAATATACATCGACATATTACCGATACTTTATCCACTCCCTCGTTTATTTAGAATATATTAGAGGGCGGCACAAGCTAGACTCTAAGATGACTAAATTAGGCAATCTTGCGACTAGTATACTACCTGTTAAGGCTGAACTGCGACTTTATTAGTCCAGGTATGCGACTACTCGAACTACTCTATCTTAATCTCCTCAATCTCCAAAACAACAAAGTCAAAGCCGCCATGTTGTTGAATAAGAAAATGTTTCGTTCCTAAAATAGCAATTCCTGCTTTTTGAATACATTAACTTGAAATATTTGACCCTAAACAACACGCGGAAACAATTTTTTCGACTGCGAATAAATTATTCTCATTTTTCCAAAAAAAAATTCAATAAATTTTTGAAAACTTCTTTAATTTTAAGGCCCATTAGTATTTTTCAAAGTAGAAACAATACATTTATCAATAAAATTGTTTGCGTTTAACTTTTTTGCCTTGGGTAACGAGTTACAGAGTCGGTTAAAGTGTTTCAATAATTATGATCTTCAAACATCCTCCACATTTAAATACTTTTGTTTTGTTTTCCTTTACTGCCATCTGGCATATGTCTCTAACTAAATCATAAAAATAATATTTTTACTATAATTATCCCAATTTAGGATAAAACGCGACTTAGACGCCATATTATTATAGTTTTGTATTTCTGTGAATTAGGATTTTAAACAACGTTGCAGTTTGTACTAAATTAGGCTGCTAGCCAACGTAGGTATCCAACGTCGTTTCGACCTAAAAATTATTCTCCAAACTAGGGCAGACTAGGGTTGGCACGAGGTTGTGCCGACGTTGCTCCCCGACGTTTGGTCGCGTGACACAACGTTGTCCCGACGTCCAAATGCTGCTTGGGCAGTCAACAGTTTTTCAATTTTCAGATATCACCAAAACTAGATTTTTCACATGCAGGTGGAAACTATTGTTATGATTTTTTATCCATTTATCCAAATGTATCCAGAAAGTTTGCTCCTCAAGTAAAGAGTATAGTATATTTTTAAAAAGCTCATAATAATACAAATAAAATTTAAAAAAATGATACAGGGTGTCCCATTAAACATAATATAAGTTTTAGTCATATTTCGGAAATGACAGCTGTCAGTGAAAAACTAGTTACGCCACTAGATTCTAGGTGAAAAACTCTACTGAACTCCAGTTTCACCTTTTCGATAAGTTGTAGAATAACCGAGATACGAGGGGAGTCGAAAAATGCGAAATATTGAAATTCGCCCTGTATTTCAGGAAAAGTTTTTATTTTCATAAAAAAATAGCAGAGCGATGTGAAAACCGCATCTTTGTATCTCTTCTAATAGACGAGAAACCCCATAAAACAGACGAAAATTGGATACCCTGTACAACTTATTGATCAAAATTGCTTGCAATCACCCATTTAATCATATTAAAGTAGAAAAGTAATTTAATAGAAAATATTGAAAACAATAATATTATCATACATATGGAAATGTAGAAACCTGTTCGGAACAATCTAATAAATAATTAATGTAATAGTAAATTATTGCAATACGTTCCACTGAATATGCAAATTTAATTTTTTCTATTTAAATAATTACCCACTTTCCATTATCGCAAAAACATTTCGAAAAACTTGATAGAAATTGCGCACACGGCATTGAACGTGTCACTGCCACAGATCAAGCCATGTGTATAATGAGTAATAATAACAACTACTGTTTTAGTTATTGAAAATTGCGATTGATCGGTGCAGTTTACAAAGTATGCACGCATTTATAAGATGCGATGTAGTTCACGTTCTAACCTTAAAATTGATTAAAGATCAGTGACCGTTAATAATTAATAATTCCTATGAAAAGAAATCTATATATATATATATATATATATATATATATATATATATATATATATATATATATATTATATATATATATATATATATATATATATATATATATATATATATATATATATATATATATATATATATATATATATATATATATATATATAAAGAAATATATATATATTACTTTAAACACTTTTTTCGCTATTTAAAATCACTATATTATACGAGTGTGTCCCGAATGGTATTCGGGAAACTTCAGAGCATATTCTAGAGATAAAAATAAGGAGAAAAGTTTGGACAAATTCAAAAAAATTCATTTTTTAATAAGATTCATTTTTATTTCGATTTTTTCAAAATATTTTCTGAACTAATAATGTTGATATGTGCATGAAAATTAATGTATAGGTGTTTTTTGACATGAGAAAATTGGGTTTCGATGTTAATATAACTCCTGGTTGTAGGAAGCACTACCTACATATTTTAACTATTTTGAAGAGTTGAAAAATACACGTTTCCGCCACATTCTACGTAAAAAATGCCTCTTGATAAAAATCTCACCGAATAGCCGTTATCAAGAAGTTATTTAGATTGTGAATTATCAATACATGTAATCATTGAAAAAAATAAATATGTTGAGTAGATAATTATTTGATGATAAAATGAGAAATGATAAATTTGCGAATATCATAATTTTCTGTAGAAAAAAAAATGATGAAACAGTTTCTGTTGAACCTGTGGCACAAAAACATTTCAAACTTATGATTTCAGTCAAATAACTATCTTGTCAACATGTTCAATATTTGTCAATGATGTCATGTATGGATTATTTCGATTCCAAATATCTCGAAAACCATTACTCGTAGCGGTTTGGTTTGGTATACATATTTTTTCACTTGGGATGGTTGCAACGACGTCCCGTAATCCTGCTGTTAAAACATAACAGCTGGTTTTTATAGATAAATACCAATTGCTATGTGTTAACACCAGGATTACGAGACGTCGTTGCAGCCACCCTTAGCAGTTTTATATAGGTACGGACAAAAAGCTATTACTTTTCAAACTAGTTAAAATATGTAGGTGGTGCCCACTTGTAGGGGGCGTCATATCAGGGCGCCAGAAGTCATATTAACATCGAAATAAAATTTCTCGTCATTTTAAATGTCAAAAAACTCTTAGACACCAATTATTAACCAAATATCGAAGTTAGTTCAGAAATTATTTGGATAAAATAAAAATGAAACTTCTACACCCCGCGTAACCCCAAAACGAAGCCATTTTAGGGCATACCTTTATATAAACTTATTTACTTATTTTTATCTGCAGAATATGTTGCCTAAATTTCTCTAATACAATTCGGATCACCCTGTAGATCTATTTTGTATAAGGTGAATGCTAAAACAATAATAACATCTGAGAAGAAATTATTATTGAAGTTTTACCGTTTCACATAAGTGTTTTTGTATTTATGTGTGTATTTATACCCTGACCAGCAGGAAAACACCTTTAAATTTTCATGTATTTTAGAGTTCAATATACAGGGTGAGTCTTAAATAAGTGCAAATATTTTCAGGGCTGGTAGATCTCGATAAATGAAACATATTTTCTTTTTACGGTTTTTCAAATAACTGCAAAATTACCCAGTTATTTTTTACTTTGAAAATTTGAAAAAAAAAATGATTTTTTGGTTATATTTTGAGAACCACTGGATCTTTTCTGTTTTTTTTTTCTTGTAACTTTAATCTACTACCTATGTTGCCATATTATCAAGGTATTATGTTCTTTAACTTAAAATTAAAAACAAATCAAAAAGTTTCAAATTTTCCAAAAAAAAATTCCGGAAAAAAACCTCATAGACGTGTTTCTGGGGTCGAAATACCTATACTAAAATAATTGTACTACCCCTAAAAATATTTGTATTTATTTAAGACTCTATATTGTTATAGAGGGCCGATTTCGATGATTTTTTCAGAATCTATAGCTAGATTTAACTAGCTTTTTTACATTTTAGCCATTTTTTTATTAAAAGTTGATCTCCATCTATCTATTATACGAGGGAAATGGGAGAGAGCGAATGTTTTTTTTTCGGCAAAAGTTTGAAATACAGTAGTTTATTTTGTTGGAGATATTCGCTTTTGAAGAAAATAGTAACGATTTACAGCAATTTTAATATTAAAAGTATACCTTTTTTTTGATTCTAATAAATGCACCTATGAATGCTATTTTGCAACTTCCGTAACGTGTAGTACATAGTGTGAAGCCGCACACAAATCGATTCGAAAGGAACTAGTTTGCCAGTCATAAATCTATTGTTCGCGGTCAAAAAAGTTGCTTGTATTCAAGTGATTTTCACGTGGTCATTTTATATGTATATTTCAAAATGGGTCATTAGAAACTGAACTTAAATTTTTTCGGAGAGGTTGAGAAATATGAAGAACTCAATAATAATAATTATAAACTTTCTGGGGTACTTAAAGAAAGATGTGATACAGAAAGCATGTATAGATGAAGCCAGTACTCTCTATGTCGAGCCTTACGTCTCTCGAGTCTTGCCTTGTCTGCAGTATTTATGATAATTAAGGTCTTGATCATGTGATTCTCAATATTCGGAATTTGATATTCTATTTTTTTTAATTGCATCTCTACATCAACTGATTCAGAGTGGGTTGCATCCGTGTGCGTTCAGAAGTTTCATTTTAGTTGGAAACTGATTTTAGAGCAAACTAGTTTGCAACTTTTGTCTCAAAATAGTCGCACCATGGGCGCTCGACCTAATGAAACAATAGCCGATACAACTTCTGGTCAAAATTCAACTGAGCTGAATTTGGAAGGAAACCGTTGTACGTCGCGATTTCGAAAAAATAATACCAACTTCTAATATATTATTGGAAAAAATCTAAACTTAACGTAGATATGCAAAAAAGATAAATGGTGATATTTTTTTTCCATAGCAACTGTTAAAATTGCCTTATATCTATCAAAAATAGTAGATAAATTAGTACTTTAACCGCAAGGGTAGATGAAAAGCATAAAAAGGAGTACAAAGAAATTTCACGAGATCTTCTGGGTTTAAAATTTTTGACTTTTTTCGGTTTGTAACCGCTACATGACTGCTTCAAGAAAGCTATGAGCTTGCTATATCTACAAAGTTTAGATGTTACTATACTACTACGGAAATTTAAACGGTAATAAATCCTTAACCTTGAAATATCAATGTTTTCATTGACCACTATTATTGTACTTTTTACCATTGAATAATACGACAATAAACTGGACGGGTGCATTTTCTTTTATTTTTCAGAAAAATATGCTAAAAGTATGTTTTCACTTGATCTTTCTTCTCGCACGTATTTTAATTGCTTCCATTTTTGAAAATTTTTGTATTCCTTTTCATAAGTTATTCGAGATTTAAATGGAAGTAGTTTGGATATGGCGTTTGTCGCCTCAGCCTGAATATCTGTTCGTAATTTACTTATTTCGTTTTGAGCCATTTCTGGCTCCAATTCAATCAGCAATCGACACGAAAGAGAATTAAAAAATATTGACTCAAAACTGACAACTAAAGAAACAGCTTTATTTATTTGTCAAATTCTTTGAATAAGAAGACTAAGGAAGGAGCATATCAAAAATCTTAGGTCCACCGCGATGGGTCTCAAATATGGCCGACTTAAATTCCAGTTTATCAGCGCCGTTCTAATTTTATTTAAAAAATGTAAAACTATGATGTAGGGTGGACGTGGGGTAGACCAAATATTTTTTTTTTATTTTACGTTGTGAATAAATGTTGGTAGTTATTAAAATTGTTATAAAAATATAAAATTCAAATAAAAATAGATAAGTTATAATAATTATTTATAACCATAAACATCCGATACGCTACCGAAACAGGTAAGTCAAATTGACGTATCTAAATTCTTTGACATCTAATCTTTGACAAGTAGTAAATAAAAGCAAAAATGCAAGAAAAACTATATAATTAGTTAATTTAAGTGAATTTCATAAATGATCGGTTTACTACACGTATGTATATTATATAGTCACTTACTAACGAAAAGTTGTTCCATTATTTCACTCGATTTTTGCTGAGATCTACCGCACGCTACACAACCAACTATTTTAGAGTCTTTTTCGATAAATCGCGATAGTGTCACTGTTAATTTAAGTTCTGCCACAATTTCCATCTAGATTTACTACTTTTATACAACTATCAGTAGTAGAATAAATAATAAATAACATAAAATAAGCTCCGTAAAGACTGACAAATCCACAAAATTTCAAATCAAATTCAAATGTGTCAAATGAATCGTCAAACAGAACTGTCAAGGAACCCCACCCTAGAGTGCTTTTTCCGCCCACCATGCATGAATACATGGATAGCATTATGCTCCTTCCTTAGTCTTCTTATTCAAAGGTCAAATTACATAGAAACCAACGCCAACCCAGCACAATATTTTTTCTACTGATAATAAATTCCTTGAAATAATAATTTCTGAATATTTTTTAAAACATAACTCGCTATAGAAAAAATATTGTTTTATACACGACGATAAAATTGCATTATCGTCTCCCGAAATTAATTCACTCGCGATATCATCGCTCGTGAATTAATCTTTTCGGTTGACGATAAAATACAATTTTATCGTTTTGTATAAAAAATAACTATGACTTCACAAAATTTACCCATTTACTTAGCTTCTTGTTAAACCAGAAGTTTCCAATAATTTCTTAAAAAAAAATTGAATATTATTGAACAGTATTTTTAAGAAAAAAAAATTAAAATTTATTCGATAAAAAAATGCGATCTGTGTAATAACATTGTGGTCACCGGGTATATAGAAAAGCTTCTACATTTCGCTCGTTACATCAACATTAATTAACAGACAGTCGTGATCATAGTCGTACAGTAAAATTTTTCTCTGAAAAATGGTGAAAGTAAAAGAAAAAAGACATTTATCAATGCACATTTTCTGAACGGCAATAGTCAATAAGGAATATTGTCTCGAATACATCATACTTTCTTATCTCCGCCAGTTACACTCTATTAAGAAAATGTTTTCACTCTAAAACCATTCACCGCACTCTGTGCTATTGCACGAAAACGATCCGCTAGTTCTGTAGTTTGTATTTAATCGATTCACTGCTAATGATTAATAGGAAGCCGTAATATGATTCTATACTAATTCAATAATAGTTTTTAACTATATACCAAAATTACTTAGAATTATTGAAAGTATTTTTCATATCGTAAATAGGGTTTCTATCCAAGTTTTTAAAAATTTCGGACAAGAGAGCTTTAAAATCCGGAAAAAATCGGAGGTCGAAAAATAAATTTTGAATTTATTTATGTAAAATTTGTCTAACGAGAGTATACCAGAGTACAGAGACACTGAGAGTTATCTGTTATTATAATTCACAAGTAAATTGTATTTTTATTGTCATTATTGTTTGGATGTCGTCTGACGATATTCTTCTCTCATTCGTTGGACAAATTTTATTTTAAAGCAAAAATTAAAGACAATTGAAAAACTGTTGAATATACTCTTTTGCCTTTGTAAGCAGTACTAAGATTTATGCTGCAAACGTTACAAATGACATCAGAATTTATTATCATTTTTTTCATAGAAGAGAAAACTTAGCGCATTTTATTATTAACTACATGCTTTCGTTTTGGCATTTATAAATACTAAATATTATATGAAAAATTAAATTTTGCACGTTATATACCCATATCTCTAAACCAATTAACCCGATGCATATACAATTAGCATGAGCTAAAGTTTATTCCACGAATCAGGAAAGATTTCGACCATCGTTAGATTAAGTTAGATTGCTGGAATTTGATTTGAAACCTTCCTCTCATTCTTTCTTTGCGTTAAAGCACTTCCAGCTCTTTACAAAGTTCCCGATGTCGCTGATGTTGGCTTCTGCTGCTTCCTCTAATCCCTCTAAAAAGCCTTGTCCTAAAGTTTTAAAGCGTCGGTATTCCAGTGCCGGACAGTGGCACAGCAGGTGCTCTATGGTTTCTTCTTCCTCTCCGCATTCTCTGCAGTAGTCGTCGTTGGAAATCTTCCATCTCACAAGGTTTACAATTATGCGTACTAAGTTATTTCTGTGCTTTAGTAGTTATTTTGTCTTTTTGCTATCTACCACTGGCCACAGTCTTCGAGCTGTAGCGCAGTCCTCACGGTGTTGCCACGTCTCTTGCATCTTAGTCTTGATGGTAGATCATATAGCTTCCTTCAGTGTGTTGATCGTCACAAGTGGTGTGTCATCTGCCACGGCCTCCTTCCTGGCCCCCTCTTTGGTGAGTCTGTCTGCTTCTTGCTGTCGCCTGGGAACCAGAGTAGACCCGCCCTGGCGCAGCCAGGACAGTGCTTCTCGACAGTCCATCACAATTTTCGATCCTACTGATTGCATGGTGATGCTTCTTAAAGCGCCCAAGGTGTCAGAGTATATCCCCTATTGGTCTATCAGCGATTTTCTCTCGTATACATCTAGCCGCTTCCTTTATGGCGTAAACCTCTGCTTGTGGAACATTACAGCCATGCGATAACCTTTAAGATCGTCGGATGTCTAGTTCCTCTGAGAAGATGGTTATACCTGTGCCTCTTGAAGTTACGGAAGCATCTTTAGTCTATAGTCTTGTAGTCTGCTATCTCTTGAGTGTTCATTACTCGGTTGCTTTCCCATTCTTCTCTTGGCGAGATGCGAATCCTTATCTTTTCTCCAAAATCATGTTTGGTGAGCATATAGTCCGTTTTCTGGTCTAGCAGATGCGTGGACTCCATAGGGAAAATCACGTGTTCGCCGTGATTTTCCCTATCACTGGCAATATCCTCGAGCTCGTCCTCGAGTGACCGTAGTTGGTCTGGTTCCACAGATCGGATTCCCTTAATCTTAGGGCACCCTTAGCGGCCAGATCCTTCACGAGCCAGTCGATTGATTGCAAGTCCAGAATTTCTTGTTGTTCCTTGTTCCAGTTGTACTTAGAGCTGCTAATCACTGTACTTTTGTGAGGATTTTTCTAAAGATTTCGACCATTCACAATGAACAAATTGTTTCACTTTAGGGAGTCCCTTAAAAACTTTCAAATACATTTTTCTGTAAAATAAAATGGCGAAAACTTATTCATCATTTTTAAAATTTATGAGCGGTTTTCTATGTCCAGGTCAGTGATGCAAGACGCGACACACGGTATATATACCTAATAATGTTAATTGTTAGTTAATAGATTAACTAAAGTTATTGAAGTGTTGATAATGTAGACTTAAAGATTATGAAAGAAACACAAACTTATTTAGACATAAATCTTATTAGTTTAGAATAAACTATGCCTTTTGTTACATTGGAATTTTCTTCTCGACTTGTCGCCCGTTATATGGTTAAACCTGAGACCTCTTATAGAAACCACAAATTGCAACACGTACAAAATAATAAAAACGGCACACTTGTTTAAGAGAAACCCACAAGTGCGAATGTGCATAAAAATCATTATTTTGCAATTCACTATCTCGCCTTTCCATACTTAACACTTTCGATAGCCATAAACCGAGAGTAATTATATTTTCGTTTAATATGCACACAACGTGCCCAAATATTAACATTTATCTATTAAGCGAAGTCAACATGTGGAATAATTTAATTACTCTATGGAATTTTATGGGTATTGGGTAACGTGAAAAGGTAAGATAAACAACATCGTTATGACATATAATAGATTTTTAACACTAAATAACTTTTAATTAAATATTTGTTGAGTATTGCCTTAGCCCAAATAAGTTCGAAAATATATTGCATGATTAAATGATAACTACGTCACACTAGGCGTGGAAATAGCATTGCAACTTAGAACTTTAGATTAAAATAGATCACATTTATGAGGTGGCTATCGGCCTGTTCACTGCGACCTTTTCAGGTTTGTTCTGATCTTTTTCAAAAATTATAATACCTTGGAGACTGAACCATATGTTTCTTTGTTAATCCCATCAGCTTTTGATGCATATTAAGCTTACAAGTTACCTCTTAGTACAGTATTTACCAAGGTGTGGATCAACTGGAACATCCCTGGGGGGATCGCAGTTACAGTGGCAATGGCAGTTAAACTTAAAACCACATAAATATGATGTTAGAAATGGAACCAAACACTTTACAACTTCATTCCCTGACTATAGGTTTTCCTGCGTCCTTTTGGTCGAAAATTGGTTCGGGGTCTGAGGAAAAAAGGGGCCTTCAATAATCCGTTATTTGATACTGTATTACGTTTCTTTCGTGTTTATAGATATTCCAGAGGTTGAAAAAATCGACTAAAATGGATTCAGTATCCATATGCGATTGTCGTAACTGAATGTTTTAAATTTCCTTCTTATTGATCTGGTTTTAAAACGGAATACAACCTTCAAGTCAGTAAGGTGAGTTTATATGCATTTATTATGCGTCTACACACCAATCACATTTAAGTATGAGCTGTCGTTTTTGAAATAAACCAATAAAATTGCACAAAATTGACGACGGACGACTCAAGACGGATGCATGTAAACCAACAGTCAGTCTGTCCAACGAGAGAATAGATGGCAGTGACAATAATTATTGTTTTCGGTACAGATAAATTTTACTTTCTGTCATTTTTGGGATGTCGAATTCATCCCTGATTCGCTGAAAAGACGTGATGTCTTAAACGGTCAAACTATTTTAGTATTTTTTTCATACAGACAGAGTTTTACTGAAGATTATATTTTGTGTTTTTAATAATTTTATTGCTCTAGTTGGTCTATATTTTATTAATTGTTTAAAAAACGGTTGTAATAGTGTTTTGTATTAAAAGTATATTTAGTATTAGCTGTGGAATTATTAGTTATGCAAAAGCTAATGGACAAAATCATACCTGAAGCACATTTGTGTTTGTTTTCAAAAAAGGAGTTTTGGTTTCTACGTTCTTTACGTACCTGAAAAAAAATACAAATAATTAGTACAAGTAGTCTAGATTTCACGTATTATTAATTTTTGTATAATGGCATATACCTAATAAATACACTTTGGAAAATTCAACTAATAAGAGTTATAATTCAGAAAATAAAGTCAGCACAATTCCACAAATGTTATTTATTAATACTCGTATATTTTCATCATAAAAGGACTTTAATAAACAAAGACGGTGGAGCCAGCGAAGATATACAAAACCGCATCAAAAAAGCTCAACAAGCGTTCGGTCAACTCAGGATAGTATAAGCCTAGAGGCACATCTACTGACACTAAGCTGAGAAAAATCAACAGTAATGGAAAATCGCTTCTCTCGTATGAATGTAGAATGTAGAATGAGTGAGGGGGGGGGGGGTTAATCACTGCAACCTTAAAGATCTATTGTGCCCCCTTCCTTGAGTCATTGCACAGTCTGTAACCCATCATACCCCTGTTGTAGAGGGGACAGTGTATTTCCCATCCTCCTCTGACAACAGATGTTCTTCCTCCGAGGGTACACACCCTTCCACGGTTAGAGTTTAGTCCTCCGTGCCCTTCACAGTCGAGGAGCTTCACTGAAGTACCCGTGACGTCTGTCTCCATTTTCTCCACCTCTTTAACTTGGTTTCTCCTTAGACCTGATACCGGTGTTGTCCCGTATCTATAATAGAGGATATGTCCCTCTTTCTCTATTGCCTCTTTGGATTTGAGGTCAATTCCTATTGTGAGGACCTGACCATGACCCTCCTCCCTCGAGTTAATGACTCGCCAACTCGATGTCCTTACATTTAATTTCTAACCCTGGATAAGGTTCAACAGGTAGGTGGTGTCGTTCCCCTTGCTCCTCGGCAGAAAGACCGTGAGGGCCGCCCCTTTAGGGATGTTTTCTCCCTTCACTGCATCCAGTTCCGGCCCTCTTCTCTTGTATGAATGTGAAATATGGAAAACCGTAACATCGAAGCTACAAACATTTGTTAATAGATGCCTGCGACGAATTATTTGCATATTTTGGCCGAACACGATCCGAAAAGAAGATCTATTGCATTTAACTGGCCAAACTAAGATAGGCAAAGAAGTGATCATACGAAAGTGGGGATGGATACGGCATACTCTAAGATAACCTGACGACAACATCGCAAGAAGTGCCCCACACTGGAACCCACAGGAACAACGCAAAAGAGGACACCCAAAACAAACATGGCGCAGAACCGTAATGGAAGAGCTAGCGAAGTCAAGAACGTCATGGCTAAAAGTTAAAAAAATTGCTGAAAACAGAACAAGATGGAAGGTTTCCACTGAAGCCCTATGCTCCACTTAGGAACTAAAGGAACCAATAATGATGACAATAGTAATTTATAACCCATAAAAGCACCAGTTATTGAGGTATAAAACAAAGTAGGCCTTTACTTAATTAAGTAAAGGCCTACTTTGTTTATTTTATTATCCAATGACATTGCTACGTGTTTTACTTAATTTTGTCAATTTAAATTCTTGCGAATGTTAAGGTTTTTCTTGACCTTCACTTTTTTAACGATTTGCGGATTTGCCAGTTATATTTAAAAAGTTTCAAGTTAATTAAGTAAAAAATAATTAACCAAACTTATTGCAATCTTTTTTTTTGTAATTGACAATGCTTCATGGATATAATTTGTGATTGTATCACTATCTATATAATTAGTAAGTTTGTTAATAATTTTATTTGTTTGTATATTATTGCTTTACATTTAAATATTTTTTTTCTTAAAATCGACATGAAAATATTTCGCAAACTGTTGATCCATTTTATCATCGACAAGTTTAAATCATGTTGTCTTTAATTTTGACACTGAAACAATAAAATGACAAAAATGGAAGTATCCGTGCAAATAGTCCAGTGAAGTAAAGTGAAGTGTGATGTGCAAATGTGAACTAAAATTATTGCAATCATTGCAGATCATTCGGTCAATCAGTCATCCGTACCATAAGACTAACATAAAAAAACACTTCACTTATTCAATCAATGAGACCCATCAATAATTATTGTTCTCTATATTTTTGTTTACGATTCGATTAAAGTATTTTCTATATATTTCAATATCTTTCTAGATTTGAAAATGCAATTCTCCTAACTATTTTCCGTTAAATTTCTATTCTATAATGTCGAGTATTTCACAGATTTGCCATCAATTATTACAAATAAGATATAAGGGTGCGTGACATGAGCTGTCAATTGCGGAAGATGGGCGAGTGCATTACATTATTGGTTTTCGAACCCTATATAAAAAATCTAGAGCCGTATTTGAAAAAAAGGGAAGCTGCGAATGGCAGCTTAAAGGCAAAACATCGGCTTGAAAATCTGATAACACTGTCTTGTAGAACAAAAAAGGTAGCAATAAAAATGTGAAATGTATTTTGATATATCTATTGACATAAAGCCATAAATAATAAAAATAAAATCGCAAAAATTCTTTTTTTTTTAAACTTAAAAAAATTATCGAGAATTTTTAAAATTTTATATTTTGATTAGCATCAAATTACTATGCAACTTTGCCTCCGATTTAACCGATCTCGCGTCCCTTGTAGTTTTCGAGACCCCAATGATAAGGCTCGAATTTGGGACAACCTGAACATACTTAATAATTACTCTAAAAATTTCGTATTTTTATCTTAATTATATTTTCAGAAACTTTTAATAAACGGATTGTATGGAACACCTGTATAGAGAAACAGAATAATAGGGCTATAAAAGTATAGTAATTAATAATAATTGGTTATTGTGATTAAATACTATATCAGTATTTCTTTAAATTCGCATATTTTATTCAAGAAAGAATGTTAGTCTCCGAATTGACACAAGATTAAAAAAAGAAAAAATTTTATCCTTAACTTTTTGAGAAAAATACATTCTTCATAAATGTTCCTCATTCTAAAATACTAAAATATTCATCTCGTTTATACATTTCCGCAGTTCCATACCGCTACAGAGAAAAATACAAAATGTGAAAATATAGATTTTTTTTGTAAAATTTCCGAAAATCCCTAAAATCAAAAAGCGTTTCTATGGTAATATTATTTTTAAGCTTTCATTCTTCCATAGATGGTTATTAGTAATTTTGATTAACGTCATATTTTTTTTGCTGTTTAAATATGTACAAATAAGCACAAAATTTCTTTACTTCAATGCTACTGAAGAGGTGATTATAAAGTTTGTGCTTCTTTAACATTTTAAAGCAGCAAAAAATATGACATTAATCAAAACTAATAATATCCATCTATCAATAAATGAAAACCTAAAATCAGAGAGAAACTAAAAACTAAAGTGAGAGGGCTTGTGGAATATGGCATTTCGTAGACAAGTTTATTTTGTCACCGCGCATCCCAGACGCGCATAGCGTTTGGCGGTAACAAAAGGAAGTTTTCAACTTTGCAAGTTTAACATTTGACAGGATTAATTAGATTGTCAGCAGCTTTTTCTATTTCTTAGCTCTAGAAGGAGATAACTAAAATCTGTTGATAATCGGAGCAAATCGGAGTAATAAATTGTTTTTAACTGAATGTGCCTGTTCTTTTAGCTTGTCAGAAGAGAAGATTATTGTCATTATTGATTATTTCAGATTCCACGATTATTCCGCATTTTGTAATTTTTGTTTTGTGGTTGAGACCCAGACAAAACGTTTCCTTTAAAGGTAAGTTTTATCTCGGTAATTATTTTAACATACCTAATAGTAATAGTGAGTGCACATAATAATCGTACATTGCTAATTTAATTCACATTCTTTTCTGATACCTATGGAACGACTAGGTATTATACCTGGTATTATTTCCAGTAATACAAATTATTTTCTTCAACTGCTACGTTCTTGTTATAGAATAAAGACCATCAAAAACATTGAATACCTACGGGATACCGACTGATACCGACTCTGTGCTAGCTCCAAACCGTGCTTCCCTGTTCACTCCCAACCAAGTTAGATAAAGAAAAAGATACTGAAGATTGCAGCCTTGAGTTGGAGTATGGCAAGGAGTCTGGAGTTAAATAAATTATTATGTTCCTACACAGTATTTTATTTATAGGTTTTAATGCTTTAAAGTCTAATAATAAATTTTCGTTGTCAAGAAAATAATCTAAAAAAACTACGAAGATTTCTTATTACCAACTTGAAAGATTAAGATTCGGTTCAAATATACAAATTTTAAATTTTTGGCGCCTGTATATAGGTATAAATGCAACCTACTATATCGATAATACGCTCATAGTTCGGGTTAGACGCCAAAGGCCGCGCCACTAACACAGTCTTCAAAAATTAACGTTGATCGGTCTCTCTCACTTTAGTTATTAGTGTTCTCTCTGCCTAAAATTAATATTACCATAGAAATGCGTTCTGAGTTTTGGGAAAATAGTCAACTATATTTTCATATTTTTTAGATTTCTCTAAAATGGTTTGGCAATTTGGAAAAGTATAAACAAGATTAATCATTTTCGAAGAAGCAAAAATTTCTAAGTACCTATGTATTTTTCCCAAACATTTAATAATAATTTTTTTCTTAAGACAATTTGGTGACACTGTATAAATATTTAAACACGAATTAGCATGAGTTCATTGTATTATATTTAAATATTTTGCATATTATATTATTAATGTTCAAAATTCCCCTGTTTTCAATTTCTTCCTTGAGAGGTCGAACACCACGAATGACTAAGAACACACCTGAAGAAGGTCGTTGTTGTCGGCGAATTTGCTAAATCGCATTTTTCACACATAACGGAAAACGGTTTGAGAGTAGGTCAGTCAGACGAGATACCTCTGCCTGTTGCGTTCGAGAGATAGCGCGTTCTCGAATCGAGGAAGTCTAAACGGGTGACCAGCTGACATTTAGAACTTGGATGAAAAGAAAATTTCTTCTTTATTTGTCGCCATTTCGGCGTAAATGTTTCTGACGAAGGTACTTAGAAACAGAAAGATATTTTGCAGAATTACATCATCACTCTGTTACATCTGGGTTACGAGTCTATATTATTTCAATAGTCTATATCCTAATTGATTCTTCTCTGATATAAAAATATATTCAGAAATATACAAAAAGTCGAATATTTTTATTAAAAGGACCATTTTTATGTTCTTTTTTATTTATTTCTCTGTCGAAAATAAAGACAACTTTGTTATAAGATGCCTATGCAGAGATCTAACAATTTTCAAAATATTTGCAGTAATAAGTAATTCAGTAATATACAAGTTCATATACAATTCAGAATAAAAGCAGATAAATCATATTCCACACTCGAACGACTATCAATTGAAAGTCAGTCAAAGAATGCATAGAGAAGGAACCTGAAAAAAGTAGACAAAGAAAATCCTCGTACTCTGTGTGTCCGCTCGACAAGGGATATTGGGAGGGGGGTTAACAGATTTATTGTGTGTTCCCCTTTCTTGAGTTATAACGAGTTATAACTCATCAGCAAGGGATAGAAGGCCAACAAGGGATAGAAAACAATGAAAAAGCAAATGATCTAGCCAGACAAAAAAGTGAACATACCTTAAGTTGTCAACCTAGGATTTATCACTGTCAAATGTAATTGGTTGTGCTGTCTACACTAACGTTATAGTACCTAAGTACGCTTAGTGTCTCCGAAATGTATTTTAGTAATTTAAATCTGGTTCAAATAAGGCAAAATCCCAGGTTTAGTGAAATACAATTATATTGACAAAATTATAAGATAGCAACTAAGGTAAGTTGGCATTTGCCTGGTTTTTCATTGTTACCTGTTCAAAATTATCTAAATATGGCATGTGTATTCACATGTGTACGTGTACGCAGATCTTTAAAAACCCTATAACTTCGCTGTAAAATTAAGGAGAGCCAATATCTGGACAGTTCAAAACTTGCATGCGATTTCCTGTTTCCAAGGACGATGCACCAGCCGGTATAGGAATAAATTGGAAATATACAGGGTGTCCCAGAAATAAGTGCAAATATTTTAAAGGCTGTTAGGTCTTGATAAAAGAAACATATTTCTCTATCGTTTTTCAAATATGTCCAAAATAACGGAATTAATTTACTTTGAATATTTCCAAAAAAAGTATATTTTTTGCTAAAATTTTGAGAACCACTGGATCTTTTCTGGATTTTCTTTCTTGCAAATTTAATCTAATACCTATGTTACCATATTATCAAGAAATTATGTTTTTTAACTAAAAAAAATCCAATTTTTTTTTTCGCGAAAAAACCTCATAGGCGTGTTTCTGGAGTTGAACTATACTACCAGTTAAAATACTTGCACTTATTTCTAGGGCACCCTGTATAATAGGAAAAAAATTAACGATATTTTCACGTTTTGTTTTATTTTTTTTACAGGGTTCACCACATACGACACGGAGTATTGTAACTAAACTATTAAATTTTTGCAAATTGTAAGTTTTAGGTTCGTTGAAGGACTATTAGAGCTACAATTTAAAAATATTTTTACAAGATACAGAGTGTCCCAAATAAATAAAAAATATCAAAGTTGTATTTAACCTAACACCCTGTATATTATTACATTGTTAGTTTCTACGATTAAAATAAAGGTAAATTTGATTAAGGTTTACCGCATTTTAATCTTACCGTTTTTGAAGTATTTAGGTTTTTGTCAAAATACAGTAATAATTTTAATGCTTTATTTCTCTAGGCGTATTTAAGTTTTTAAAACCAAATATTGTACTAAAGTATTTCTATTTACTAAATTTTGTGTTGTAATAATAAACATAATACTACCTTATACAGAGTATCTAAAAAATTATTTTAAAAAATAACGAGCTTTAAACGGCAAAAACTTCTTTAATTTAAATGGAACACCCTGTATATTTTATGAGAATCAGATGCACAATTTACTTGTATATCAAATTGTATTATATAATTTTTTACTTATGTCTTCAGGTTTTCGTAGAAAATGCATTTTCTTATAATTCAGACCTCAATTATCAATATACCCATGGAATATTTACATTTTAGATTATTTTTAAAGATGTAACAAATTTTTAAAGGGTACAGATAGTAATATTGTCGATATAGTTCGTTTATGTCATTAAAAAATAAAAAAAAATTGTTTAAATAATTGTAAAAGAGGACAAATTAAAATGATTCCAGTATTCAAACTACATTAATTGACTATTTGCGTTGATTAGTAATAATTGCTCCAAATACTGTAAACTCAATTTTGTATGTGTATTAGACAGTGTGGTAAAAAGTAACATCTTAAAAATATTATTTCATATTTTTTGATGAATGCTTATTTATAATAACAGAGACGTTCATTTTCATAACTTATTATTATATTGATTTCTGATTCCAAATCCACATTTATTTAGAATAATTTATTAACTAACACAATTAAATATGTAATTAATTAATATTTGGGCGGAAATAATGGTGGTATATTTAATTAATGGTATACTCTCATAAAGATTTAAATAGTTTTATTTTTGTATAAAAATAAGCTGGTAATATTATCGTTTTTAGCACCTGTACATTTTGTATATTTGTTACTTTAAAAACTTGTCAATGTTACTTTAAAAACATGTACAATGTTACTTTAAAAACAATATAAAATGTCAATATTCCATGGATATATTGATAAATGAGGTCTATTATATTATAAGAAAATGCATTTTCTACGAAAACTTGAAGGGATGGGTAAAACATAGTATAACAATTTGATGGACAATTAAATTGTGCATCCGATTCTTCTAAATATACAGGGTGTTCCATTTAAATTAAACAAGATATTGCGGTTTAAAGCTAGAAATTATTTTAATAAATTTTTAGACACTCTGTATGAGGTAGTATTATTTTTATTATTGCAACACAATAACTGATCAATAGTTAAACTTCAGTAAATATTTAGTATTAAAAACTTTGATACCCTTGGAGAAATGAAGCCTTAACATTTTTACTGCAATTTCACAAAATTGAAAATATTTCTAAAACGGTAAGGTTTATGCGATAAACCCTAATCAAATTTACCGTTATTTTAATCGTAGAAACTAAAATGGAATATACAGGGTGTTCCATTTAAAAAAATACAACTTTGATATTTTTTATTTATTTGGGACACTCTGTATCTTGTAAAAATATTTTTAAATTGTAGCTCTAATAGTCCTTCAACGAACCCAAAATTTATAATTTGTAAAAATATAATTGTTTAGCTACAATACTCTGTGTCGTATGTGGTAAACAACCCTGTATAACGGTATGGAAATTTGGATTAACCATTTTATAACAAGCAAAAAATTTAATGAAGAATGCGTTTTTCTCAAAATGTCAATAGTAAAAAAGTTTTTTCCTCTTGTAAAGACAATCCGGGGACATACTGTAGGTATACCGATTTATGTCACATATTAACATAAAAATTTTGTTTTTATCTGAATAACAAACATTTTATAGGGGTGAGTAACTTTTGAAAAACACCCGGTATACCTAATACTTTTAAAACTAAACTAATTCTACGTATAAATAGTCTGATTTCTCGATAATCTGGTGAAAAACTGGACTTTGAAATACCAACATAATTAAACTTTATACATATATATTCCGTTGAGGTACCATTAATAATTTAATTAATAATCGCATAAATGAAGTTCAGAAATTTAAAATTTATGACTACGCATTCCGTTCATAAACTGAAATGGCACTGCAAATTACTTTCTATAATTAAGTTGCATATATGTATATGTATTTTCTGATTTGTCATGGTTGGAGTTAACGTCTTAATTATTTGTGTCTAATTAAATATTGCGTTAACTTGTCTGTTTTTGTCATTTCTTACTTTTAGTGTTTTATTTTTCATTCTAAGACACTGAACTATATATTTTTTTTATTTTTATTTGTTTACTTCTGGGACCGCTTTCGATTTTTTATTTAGATGGTATAAAATATATTTAAAAGTATATAACTTTGAAGGCTATTTATGGTAACTGTTATTGTGCTTATGATAATTAACTAATGCTATTTACAAAATAGAAATAATGCATAAAAATAGTTAAAAGTATCTGTATACTAAAAAAAATTCGTGCCATAAATTTTGGTTCGACTGATATCGGAGAGGGAGAACTAACCTCTGTAAAACCGTCTCAAATATTGGCTTTTGTCATGGCCTCTGATCAAGGCTTCTGATGGCAAGATTGGATACAATAGATCTATTTAGTCTTGGTGATTGACTTTCCCCTTCCCTGAAAGCTCTATGGTTTTTTTATTCTTTCGTTTTTTGCTTCTGACTACGGACAGAGATGTACTTTTTTATTTCAAATATATAGAGTTTATATTTTTACGAACTTGAATTATTTGGGTTTAAACAATGTAACTGCTACCGTATAGTATAAGGAACTGTAGTATATAGTATAGTAGCTGCATAGTATAAGGAAACTAGTAGCTTTACCAGGAGCTTTACTCATTGTCAAATCTTTTGTTCTTTTTCTGCCACTTTATATGACCTCGTTCTCGCGTCACGTGACCACTGACGTAGCTGTATAGCAGAAATCTATAACTAGGCAAAGTGTAGTCGTGGCACTCGCTAGAGATTGCCAAAGATGTATTAAGGAAAATATGAGTTCACAATAAAATAAAATAAAAAAATATTATCATCGAGTAAAAATTTGCTTGAAAACAGAATATTTTCACAGTTCTTCTGTATCTGAAGATCTTCTGATGGGAAGAAATGCCAAAAAAAACATATTTATATTTAGATACCCATTTATTCTCAAATATCTTACAACGTGTAAACACCAATTTTTATCAAAGAATGAAGCTTAGTTAACTGGACTGAGTTTGGGCATAATCAATCTAGAAGATTTAAACGAACAATGAAGTGAAAAGATTACTATAATATGACTTAAGAATTTTCTATAACAAATCTTTATATATACCCGTACACACTTTTAATTCTAAAGTTGGTGTTTTTTTTGGGAAACAATTTGTGCCTACCATTTCCATTCGTTAATTCGTGCTTAAACAAGAGAATGCAGTTTATTAAATTACAAGTTTCGAGCACCCATAATTACTCTCATTTATTTTTCCATTTAACTCACTCCATTTATTTTTCCATTTAATAAAAAATAGGTTGTATAATTTTTTTAGCCTTTCAATTCAGAAATTGGTAAGAGTTTTAAAAGGAGAGAGAGCTTTGACAAAAGCCAGTATCTGAGATGGCTCCACAGAGGCCAGCTCAGAACTCTCCATCTTCGATATTTTTGCCTTCCCCCGTTTCCGCATTCCCCCATTTTTCCCATAGCATCTTGCAGTGTGGGGAAAGTTCGTGGGGTGAGCCACTTTCAAGACACTAGATAGTATACTAGAAAAATATTTGTTTCAAAATTAGTCGCTATTTTTTTAGTTTACAGGTACTTTTAACTACTTTTATGCGTTATTTCTATTTTGTAAATAGCATTAGTTAATTATCATAAGCACAATAACATTTACCATAAATAGCCTTCAAAGTTCAGCTTATATTAATATGCATTAAAATACTAGTAGATATTATAAATAGTTACCTTCAAATAAAACTTGAATTATCAGTACCCTAAAGAAAGTATACAAATATTTCACCTTGTATTAATACCATTAATAGTATTCATTATATAAGTCGAAATTGCTAGTATAAATTGTATTTATTTTGTGTATTAATTGATTTGTTTCGAAAAAATAGATCCACATTATACGGTTCAGCACATGACATTAAACTTGTCACACGTGGAG
The DNA here is from genome assembly GCF_002938485.1 of Sitophilus oryzae. NCBI lineage: Eukaryota > Metazoa > Arthropoda > Insecta > Coleoptera > Curculionidae > Sitophilus > Sitophilus oryzae. The sequence continues at coordinate 6,189,322 of NW_022147434.1, read as the reverse complement.
TGGAACAAAGATATGATAAATTAATGAAATCGATAAAATGCAAGTATATATAGAAAAACTCGTTCAGCCTTTTCAGTGTTTTTGTCTCGATATTAGTAAAAATAGTAATTTTTACTAGATTATTATATTACTATTTTAATAACTAATTTATTAGATTATTTTTACTATTTAGAGTTTAGAATGAGTGAGAGGGGGGTTAATCACTGCGACCTTACATATCTATTGTGTCCCCCTTTCTTGAGTTATAACTCATCATACAGTTCCAGGGCTTTGACAAAAGCCAGTATCTCTGACGGTTTTACAGAGGGTAGTTCTCCATCTCCAATATCAGTCGTACCAAAGATCATGGTACGAATGGTTGTCGTCTCGGCGCACTCAGTGATAAGGTGTTCTGGTGTTTACCCATTTTCCCCATGCATTCGCCATCTTCATCTGCATTCGCTGTTTCTTCTTAGTTTAAATCTACTGAGGTGTTCATTGAGGAGACAGTGTCCTGTTAAAAAACCCGTGACAATCCGAAGATTGTTCTTACTTAAATCGAGGTAGATCTTTGACTATTCTTGGTCGTAAGCCCTCTATTTTTACTATAGTAGTAACTATAGCGGGTGCGTGTTAAAAGCGGCTCACCTCTATAACTTTTTTATTTTTTAAGATAAAAAAACGAAATTTGGTATACTAGTATATGACATAAACTAGGATTGATTGACGTATTCAGTTGTTTTTGGTCATTTCCTGTTTCACTGGAAATGACTACAACTTTTGATTTTTAAATGGTATATTCGGTATATTTCTACTTTATTCGATGACACTCTGAATAGAATGACACATTATATGTCAACTTTTGACATATTCGCATATGGTTTATTTAAAGTAGTAACATGCGGTTCATAAGGACAATTTAAGTCGAAATACCAAGTGTGTTGTACAAATTTATTCTTAAAAAATATTTTTTATAAATATGCTAATGAGCCACCCTTGTTCCATTTGAAAAAATTGAGATATTATTAAATATATGGCATGTTTAATCCCGACATCCCGATATTAAATCCCGGGATCCTGAAAATCGCAAGAAATTTAAATGCCCAATCTAAAACGATTCGACTTTATACACTTTTTTAAAACATCATATTTTATTTATACTAAGCAGAACGTCAATATCTAAAAGTTATATCCCCGTATTTGTTATTTTTATTGTTTTTTTTTCAAACAAGAATTTATTTTTTCATTCAATAAACATAAATGTTGGATACTTTGTTTTATATATTTTAAAAAAGCTCTTTGCTCATTTTCTTTTTGATAAATGTATCTGCATTTTTACTGAATATTTCTTTAGATTAAGTATGTCATTCTGATAGTCAATCCCCGGATCCCGGGATTATAGGTTCTAATCCCGGGATTTCAAAACGAGATTCCCATCCCGAAAATTGAAAACCTGAGTTATATCTATTCTTGGAAAATTTGAAGTTCTTGAACCCATTATACCTATTTATAGGTACATAAGTACTTATATTAGGTAAACAAAAGGTAATCATTTTTTTTTTCATTTGGTTAAAATTATGTTTTCTGAAAAAGATTTGGTCTGGAATTATTGAAAATGTCGCGATAATTGATAATGAGATTAATGGTTGCTTAGTCCCTATATATTAGACGAGATATGTCAACTTAAACCTTTTAGCTTCATATCTCCAGACAGTTTGTGAGATAATTTGTAATTTATTTTAGAGGCCCAGCATTTGACTTTTAGATAATAGTACCCGTATAGCTCATTAGATGCCAAGCCTGAACGTTAAATTTAAAAAGGAAACATCAACGTTTACAAACAATTTGGAGAAACCCCACTCACACGGGATAAGTCTATATTATCAATTTAAACATTCCTAGCTTACAAAAATTGGCCTAACAAACATACTCATTTTTTAAAGCAGCAAAAACTTGTTTAAGGACATTTATACTGCAAAGTAACCACCAGCACTACATACTGCAATTTGCAAATTATAACGACAAAACAGTAGCTACATGTACAGGGTCAGCAAGGTTTAGTTTTAGGTGCCGATATTCGTGTGTACGAAGTAGTGATGAGCAAAATATCGTAAACTGCGATTCAATCGCAGCGATTTTTAAATCACAATCGCAACCTGCGATTGGCTCTCATAGGAAACTGGGATTGCGATTTCTTCTATTTACGAGTTTCAATTTAGACAACCAATATTACTATAGTTGCAATTTGCGATTTTGCTGCAATTGTGATTTTGTAAGTAAACTAGAACCTTGATAATATCTGCGAGTTTGAATTTTTAGGATTTGCGATATTGTTGCGAATGTAATTTTGTGGTCTATTAAAGCATTTTATAGTAAACTGCGAGTGAATTTTCTCTCTAATATCGGATATTTCTCAAGAGTGGTTAAACACTATAATTTTTTTATTTTTTCTGATAAATAACGAGATTTCGTTTGTTAGTACATGACATGATTGATTGATGTATTCAATTGTTTTTGGCCACTTCCTGTTTCACCAAAAATTACTACAACTTTTGATGTTTAAATGGCACCGTCGGTATTTTTTACTTTATTCGATAGAAAATAACACTCTGAATAGAATAGCATGTCATAATATGGCAATTTTTGACATTTTCGCTTAAAAAATCGCATTTTAAATTTCAATCTAGTATATGTCATGTCTCTTTTAAAAACACTAATTTTTAATAAAGATGTCTTAGAAAAATTGATTTGATCGTCTAATGTTTTTAGTGTCTTGTCCTGGCCAGTTAAAAGATGCCCAAATCGTATTTTTAATCATATCTGAATTTTTGGAACATAATAATAAAAATAATAAATAATAAACATAATATAATAAAATGGAACGAGGGTGGCTCATTAGTATATTTAGAAAAATCATTTTTTTACGAAAGGGTGAGGGGTGAGTTATCTTAAAAAACCATAATTCTTTTAGATTTTTTAAGAATTGGATAAAGAATTAGATAATTCAGAACCGTAGAAAGAGTAGGTATGTGTAGTTGCAGCAGTTGCAGCATATATATAAAGTTTTAATACCTATAATGTGTTGCAGGTATTAACAAACTTAAAAACTAAACTACTGATTATTATTTTTTTTAACTGTTAAGCTATAGATACATGCAGAGACAATTATATATATAGTACAATATTTCAATATTAAAATCGCAATCGCAGGTTACAGTCGCTGCGATTTTGATTGTTTTGCTCATCTCCAGTACGAAGAGTCTAGTCAATATGCTCAGTTCAGTACAGTAAGATGTACCGAATAAAGAAAGAAGAGCAAGTGTTTTTCCAAGCGCACGAAATATAGCGCCGGATTAAGTTGTTTAGACACACACTTCCCATTTTTCTATCTTCAACTTATAAAATCGCCATCGCGATTCACTCCAAGTCATGTATACTGGGTGTTTCTCAAAAATCGCTCACCTCTGCAACTTTTTATTTTTCATATAAAAAAACGAGATTTCATTTCAAATTTAGATATGCACTATCTTTGCAATACATATTTAATCTCATTTTATCATACGCTATATCAAATATTGATACTACCAAATAAAAAATTCCTCCGTTTACTGCTATAACACTTTCACCTTTTGTCTAAGTTAGCATTAAATAATTGCCAATATCACCGAATATTAACTAAATACCCAATATCAAATCGCAATCAGCAGTTGATGTATAACAGCAGTACAAGGTGTAGTCGATAATATCGCCCTTATCAATAAGTAATAAAGCTTATCAGTGTTATTAATAATATTTAGACATATCTTACAACAATAATCGCACTATGTTGTATTTGGTACGTTGATTTAATGCGATAGAAACTCGGAATAGATGATGATTATATCAGAAATAACGATTGGCTTTATTTTGTTCAAAAACACCGTTCTAAAAGGACATTGTATAAAGAGGAACAACAAATAATATTGTAGAAAGAAATGTGTCGAGACCTCCGTAGAGACAAACATGAGTTTCTAAATTGAGTCACTACCTATTATTCGTTCAATTCCTCAATTTTAATATATAAAACAATTACATTCTAATTGTTACCGTTCTTATTTATTTACAATCTATCAAGTACGTAATCATCATCGCTTTGGTCACAGTTTAATTCGTTAGTATTTGGTGATTTGATATTCATTGTAAGCTAGATAGATTAAGTTGTTTAAAACAACTTGTTTTAAAATAACAATTTTTCAATTTTGTTTTCAATATCAAAATTATTACTTTATTGAAAATAAATATTTTAAATTAATTTTGATGGATTCCGTAAACAGTACTGAATTGATTAAGTATAAAAATTATGAAGTATTTCTGATAGTAGAAATGAGCTACCTAATATTATGTTAAGTTATTCTTTATATTAGTATGTTTAGAATTGCATTATAGGAATAATTGGTTAATAGAAGATATCAACCTTCATTCACAATCACCAATTACAATTTCTACTATAGGCAGCTATTAGATTTAAGTGTATGAAGTTCATTCTAGCTTTAGCTCAATTTTTATAAAAATTCATCCAGTTCAAAATGCATTTTTTTATGATAATTTGTTTTTTCAGGAAGGTATCATTGCTTATTTTCAACTTCTAAATATATTATTAGAAAAACGTGAACAACACTCAATCGGAATCGGAATAATTAACCATGGCAGAACCCACTAATGGACACACAAATGGGGACTAACCGATAGTCCTAGATACGATTGCGGACATCCTGAACACACTCCTTTTCATATCGCAACAGAGTGCCCATTAACAAAGGCGCAGTTCTCTTTAAAACATCTTCATGGGGATGGCCTGGATGCTATAGAATGGATCGCAGAGCTAAATCTTATATGGTAAATTAATATTTACAGAAAAATATCAAACTTATTATTTCAAATCGTGTAGCGTTTTTTTAAAACATTATCACTGCGAACGGCAGCTTTTCGTTGGTAGAGCAGTCGTGGATAAGGTATTTCACTGGAAAGAAACTAATTAACAATAATAACTCGAAATTATAAATATTGAGCGCCAGGCATGTACAGAGAAAGAAAACACAGTTGTATATTACTTAAAACTAATTACTATATTTATTCATGATGTTCTTAGATGGTACATGACATTGTAGAGTTCTAATAAATATATAGTGGTTATATGTCAAAGAAAGTGGTGGTAAGAGTCGTACTAAATATCAATGAAAACAACTACGATAAAATACAAGACATGTAAAGTTTAAGAGAATATACGAAATGTAGCATTACTTTAATTAATTTGATATATTCCATATGATGCTAAATCGAAGATGTTGCAACCTGTAGATTCTAGAATCTATGTTTGGTTATTCATCTGTTAAAATAGTGCGATAATAATATCTATAAAAGTAATACCATTACAAGATGTAATGCAATGAAACCTAAGATTTTTTATTATTATATTATATATTTTATTATATTTTATATAATTATATTATATATTATATATATTATATATATTATATATTAATATATTTAGTATTAATTATTATATTAAATATTAAATCGACATGAATGTTCTTAACAATCTAACCACTAAACATAGTCTATACGATATTATTTAAGATGTACGTTATTGTTTAAGACTGTAAATGTAAAACTAGAACTTAAATCTACACTTAGCTGTTCTTTATGTAATCTTGCTTTAAACAGTAACAGCGTGAGGTGGTCTCGCATCTCTGTACTCAGCCATCCAACACAACCAAAGGGGCCAGAATGAGGACACCATGAATTGATACAGCCGTAACTAACTAGCTATAGCTGGGAACGAAGCAGCATGGGACTCAAGCTACATCCACGCTGTGGCACTTATATGTAAGAAAAAATTGTTCTTACTGGGGACACTCGTCCACAGGACATCCGTACATAAGATAATGTCCGTACATAAGACACTACTCGTACCTTGGACACAGTTTAAAACCAAACAAGGTCTAATAAACAAAATAAACCTACCTCGAAATACTTCCGAGGGCTCAATAAATAATAAAAAACCTGTCCTTTCTTCCATGTGACATTCTGGAGGACAAAAGAAAAGGGACGCCAACGTGCCAGCAAAATACAAATACAAGTTGGGACATCCGTAACTCTACCCTAAAAATATTCAATAATAATATCGAATCTATAAAAGGTAATAACTCATCTTTACCTGTAGCCTCGAAATAGCAGCTGATTCAGATTATACCGCAAGATTTAAATAATCACCATTTCTAAAAACTGGGACTAATGGCGTCTGACAGGCCAAACGGTCAAACCAAAAGTGCCGTTAAATCACAGAGAGTTGACAGAAGCGATGTTGACAGCGCGCGCCTCCACAGAATAGTGAAACGATAGCAGGGTTGGCGACTAGGGAACGTAAAAATTACGCCAAGCGTACCAACAAAATGATCAGGCCTGAACGAGAGGGAATCCGGTGACGATAGGCGAGACATCATATATTATATGTAAAAAAGACATGTAACGAACTAAAAACGTTACAATCGATTGTGGCAATTAGTACGCAAATTTTTGCCAAGAACATATTTCTTATAAATTAATTCTATCGTGTTCGCAATTCTGGTAATCATTTTGTCATTAAAATGGTCTGATTTTTGTTATATATCAAGAATTTAATAATAATCTAATAATTTTTTAGTCTTTAGTTTATTCTTTAGTTCTCAGTTCTTTACTTCATTTATTTTACAAGTTTCTAACGGTCACACACACGTTTCGGTCAGATGTTTTACTGACTGTTATCAAGTGTAAACTGTAACACTTTAATATCACCGAAATTAATCTAATATAATGGAAACGACAAAAAAAATTCTGGAAAGTTCGAAATTCTTTTGGTATCATTACTCAATCATTGTCTACCAGATTCAATGAATCTATCCTACCTTAAGTTCTATCTTGTCCCCGTGTATGCATATCAAAAAGAAGTCATTGCAATAATTAAGCCTCGAATTAAACTTGAGATTACTACCATGGTGCACACTTGTATTTCGATTGTGTATAAATAATCCTAATTTCCTTGAAGATCATTATAGACATTTTTGATACAAGAGAGTTAACAGCAGCATTAAGATAAGCGTGGGGAAGTTGCACGGGCAGTGCGTAGCACGAGTTGTATAAACACACAAGTATCTTAATGCAGTTAACTCACGTGTATTGTACAATATTTTATCTACGTCTAGCTATAAAAACACACAATGAACTTTAAAAATTATTGTACTTAACTTGATTTTTAGAATAAGTATATAGATACCTATCCTAAAAATCAACCTATCCTATATACAACCTTAATCTTTCCGGGACCGTGCGGGGTAATTCAGTTACCCCAGATGCATTTTTTCTTTGATAACTTTTACAATTATTATTTTTCACTTTTTTCCTTTCAGGTAATCCTAGAAAATATATTACAAAACCCTTTTTTAACAAAAATAGCCAAATATTTTTTTTATTTTCCGCCAAAAACTGAAATTTACTGCCTGGGGTACCTTCGTTACCACGCACGGCCTGCAGTGATTCGAAATCCTACAAGCACTAAGTAATATGTTTTTTCGTGTTGATGACTTTGTATGAAGACGTAAACAAGTTCTAGATTTAGTTTAGTGTTCGTATTTACTGTGCTGTAATAAGTTATTGTGCGTATTTATTGGAAAATGGCGCGAAAGGAATATACTGATGACGGGCTAACAAAAAAGAGACTCAATTCGCTTCGAATTCTGCGCGCGAAGAGCAATCCTCCAACACAGGGACTTGTACATCTAAACGTTCAAAGAAGGAGATGAAATAGTAACAATTTTCACAAAACTGTAAAAATAGCAATAGCTTTATTTCTTGCCGAAAACATAGTTTCCATAAATCCTGCTAAAGAGATTCAACCAAATTCAAACCAAAGATGCGGCTTTTGCACCCAGATCATTTAACAGAAAAATAAAAATATTATGTAGTACATGCAAAAAAACCATTTTTAATATTCACCGCGTAGAATGTAAAACGTTTTTATGCGCTGACAAAATAATGTATAGAAAATTAATAAGAGTTTAGTTTTAAAATTACATGTTTTTTTTTTATATTAAACAAAGACAAACTATTTAAATTATTGACGTTTTATTATAAAATTTTACAAATAATTATTGACAATTTACCTGAGTGACAAAATATTAATAGATTTTGAAATATTTCAGTGGGGTATATATATATCATAGTTACCCCACATGGCCTGAAACGTAACTTTTCGTAGCACGGTCCCAGAAAGGGGACCTTAATAACCTTTGTGCAAATAACAACATGCATGGCAATGTCAATATGACAGTAAATAATACTGATGTCAATAGTTTAAAAAATGAGCGATTCGGAAAGAATTCCCTCTGACATTGAAGAAGAGGCATTCAGAGCCATTTCTGGATTTCTTCCAGCAAGATCGTAGAATACATAGAAGTGTGAGTATACATACTCTAAGTATGAACAATAGTGCACCGAAAAAAAAGTACACAGCTATGGAAATTAAAAGGTTCTCATAACATATTTTTCTAATTTATCTGCTACTTATAAATATACAGTCGACGCGCTAAAATTCAAAATAAATTCTTAGTTATAAATCGTTTGTAAATAGTTCTATAAGTCGTTTATCGTTATTAGTTTTGTTAATTAGTGTTAAATAAATAGTGTTTAAATAAATTGTGACTTTCTATCCACACGGAACCGACGAAAAACGTAACAATATTTTTTTCATCTAAACAAGAAGTGCGACAATGAAAATGCGTGAGTTAAGAAGCTCTTAACTCACTGACGTAGATAAATTGTTTTAACAAACCTTGATATCATTATTATCATAAATTGGCGTAGAATCAAATTAATACAAGGTGCATTTAGTAATTTGCCGTTGTGACAGGACAACAATTGAAAATCTTCAGGCCTATCTAACTTATCAATATTTTTCTATAAAAATATTATATGGACTGTGAGTTCTTTCGACAGTGGGAAGAAATCCACTCGAAGTTTATTTATTACGAAAATCTTATATTCAATTCGTTTAATGATTCAAATAAAACTAATAATACAAGAAATACAAAGAATCTGAAGTGCAGCATTCTAAATTTCATCATTCAAATTCCAGTAATTACCAAAGTTTACAGAATATTCTGTAAACTTTGATATCACTGAATGAAACGACTTATCCTGAACTAGTAAGTTTTCAATTTTTATAAGATACAGTAGGTACTGATGCTGTAGAGAGACTAAAAATTGATAATACGTAAAAAATATAAATATTCAATTTTTTTCTGAAAAATATCGTGATTGCCTTGATGTTGATTATATTTTATTGGAACAATTTGTGTTCCATTAACTGTAGAATCCCTACCGGTAATTTACATACAAGTAAGTCTTACATGTATTGTATTGACAAAAATTGTTTCAAATTGAGATCTTCGCAAAAACTTATCTTGTGTCAATCTCAAATCTCAATGTAGAATATTCCTCATCTGTTTACAAAATAAAAGACCTTCATGAACTTATACTTGATAACGAGGCCCATAAAATATGTTTTTTGAAAAACTCTGGGAGATACCTGCTATTCGATAGAGGACCTATTACATGCTATTAGTTCAGTACTCATTGTACAAACTAACCATATTATGTATATCTATTTTCAATATTTCTGATAGAAACATTAATGTTCTGGGAAAAACGAGAGTTATTTTTTAGTTCTTTTCTACTATAAAGAAACCTTCAAAATTATTTAGTACTGCATTCACTTACAACAAAATAATTATGACAACCCTACCTGTAATAATTCTAGCGCTTTAATTTCAAATAATAATCCCAGAACTCTAAACAAACTCGAACAAACATCAACAGTTTACATTTCAACAATCCTCACTAAAATTCCGTCAATCACCGTACGAGCACAAACAAAATGTCACCGACTGGAACGATTTATCTCAAAACCGCCGGTCCAATTTTCATCGCATATAGGTACTGTACTCGCGCGCACACACCTGCACTTTGCCACCTGTGCGGTCGCTTTCTGCTGCCTGCTACCGACGACGTCGGTCGATCCTGCTGGTCGGTGGCGTTTATCGCAGGAGACGCGAACGACAGCGTGGTGCGCCAATCGCCCAACACATTCGACTGCCGGCCGCAGGTTGGCCGCTACGTCTTCGTCCGTCGGTGAAGTCCTCCCGTTGAGCCGCCACGCTGACGATGGTCCGTTGTTGAGGACGACCTTTGGGAACAGCCTCGCAAGGTTGGCAGATGTACATCGGGGACGTTTGTGTATTTATTATTACATTCCTGCAGAAGTTTATATAGGTACTGCGTAATCAGAAAGATTTGTGATTTCATTTGCAGAGACAGTTTCCATAAAAACTTTTGAATGTTCCAGACAAGTGGGACCCGAGACGAGAACATTTAAACCATAATCAATTTTTAAAATTTTGTTAGTTAGGTCTCTTGAGGAAGACGAACTAGGAACAAGATCTAGACCAAAAATTGGTGACTTTAGACTCCTGGGTACTTCTAATTAGAGGTGGGCAAAGATTGAATGAGTCGCTCATTAGAACGAGAATTAAAAATGAATCGTAAGATTCGATTCACTGCTTAGAATACGGTACATTCAATTGAATCGTGGACAGCACGGTGTTGTATTATTGTTCAGAGACTCGACTTGAGAATAAACCAGCAGTAAACGCCAAAACTTCAGACACACTATAAAAGAAACTACAACTACAAATTATTCTCGTTGTCACGACATATACACATAATGCTGCCAGCCCAAACATACATACCGAATTGTCTGGTTATTTACCCACGGATCCATAAAATTTGAACAAACGAGTTGTAAAAAAGAGTCGTGAGAATTGAATCAGATCACAATACGATCGTTCGTTGAAAGAGTCGTGAGAATTGATTCATTGCTTACAACACGGTTTGCTCAATTGAATGGTGGGCAGCACGGATCCATAAAATTTTTATCGATGACCCGTAAAAAAGAGTCGTAAGAATTGAATCGGATCATAACGCAGTGGTTCGTTTCTACGGCTCGTTCGTTCAAAGAGTCTTCAGAATTGATTCTTTGCTTACAATACTGTTTGCTCAATTGAATCGTGGTCAGCACGGATCCATAAAATTTGAACAATGAGCCGTAAAAAAGAGTTGCAAGAATTGAATCGGACCACAATGTGGCTAGTTTGTTTCTACGGCGCGGGCGGAGGTGATATAGGCATAGAGAGTCGGGCACCAATAGTTAGACTTGAACAAAAGCCCTAAATAAACATCGGCACAAAATGCAAATGAGAAGAAAGTTATTTTCAAGAAAAAAAAATTATAGTGTGCTTAGTACAGGAGTCTCTGTAATGCATTTAATTTTCACGTTAATATTTTTGTTAAAGTAACATTTACCGACTATAAACCATTAAATATCGGACTAAAAGACAAAATCGTGTTTTATGCAACTCCAGATAAATATTCCCCAAAAAATCCTATATGGGTATTTCGCCACTGCAAGAAATTTTGTCAGAAGTTAGGTTTACAGATATACAAATTTGCCTAACAAACAAAAAAAATGCTTAACGTTTCGGAAAGTTTATCTCTTTCCGTCGTCGGAAGCAAAAAAAACACAAAGAAAAGAGAAAAAAACTATTTAAAATATTTAAATTTAACTATTCGAGAACACTTTAGTTTTTTAAAACAGATACGTCTACAAAAACCGTTGACGTTCTTAAAATGACATTATATCAAGTTAAAGTTCAAAATTAACAATTATTACTACCTGATAACAATTACTTACTATGGTAAAACTAAAAAAACCCAAACTTTCTGTATGATTATTTTTATTTTTTACGTATGTTATGTTTATTTATGTTATGTTCTTTAAAATCAAAGAAGCGATTGCCATACATTACTAACATCTACAGATACATGAAGAATACATTTATTTTTATTAAATAAATGAAAAAAATATTGGTTGACTGCAGTGTTTTTTTTTCAGATAAATATTGTTGGCCAATGCTCAATATGATAAAAAACGGCGTCAGCAATGGTTATGAAATGAAGCTCGTTGTCATTTTATATTATGTAAAATTATATAGGGATGATATCGATGTTCATTTCCAAGCCAACCGGACGTCATTTTTTTCGATCATGCGGTATTATATATTATTTATTATATGATTATTAAATCAGAATTAAAATATGCTCTAAAAATATTAAATTTTTATTAAGAAGTCTTTAATAAATAGTATATATGAATTGGATTATTGGTAAAATAATCAATTCAATTACGTCAGTGACCATAAGATGTTGAAAAATAAATGAAAGAACTGTATATTTATTTATTTGATCCCTTAAGTAATTGTCCGACCAAATTATCACCGGTAGTGTCAGTTACGATTCTTGTTTTTATGAAAGGTGAATTAATGTGCAAATGAACGAATCGTAGGAGTCGATTCAATGTTAGAAATTGAATCGTGTGTTTCGATTCACCAAAAAGAATCGTAATGTCCATCACTACATTTAATGTGTTTCTCTTAGTTCTCTATTTTATATCTTTTAGGCAATAATCATGTGTCACACAACCAAAAACACTGCAGTCAACCAATATTTTTTTTGTTTCCCAGAATTATTACTAGCATAATTTCTTTAAGTTTATTAAAAAAATCTTCAGCAAATAAAAAGCTTTTACAAATCCATTTTATTTCTCCGTCAGAAAGTAAAAAAAATCCCCGTCATTAATTCGCCATTTGGTGTATCTATCTGCTTTGCGGTCCAGTCGTCAGTCGTCAGACCGCCGCTGACCAAATTCGTTTTTGTATCGCTTTTTAATGGATTTTAATATTAAATTTTTAATGATTCACGCTTTGATTGATGACGTTTCTCGAATAACAAGTGTTATAATGGAGCAGCTCGCGGCCTATCGCTAACAAACAATAATTGATGTTCCAAGTCAATGCACTATAATATTTTTGTTTTTCAATCTTAATAATGTCTTTATTTTTATTGGTTTTTCGGCCTTTTTTATTAATTATGTTATTATAATTTGTAACATAGATTTGTAATCTACATTAGAAACCCATTTTCATTACTAAACTATATATCTTGAAAAAGTAACCTTCTTTACAAGAAAATATGTATTTTTACTTAACATTTTTTTGTTTCGGTTCACTAAACAAAAGCGCCAATTTCTTAATTCTAGGGTTCTACAACATTATAGTAGGTCTAACTGGATTGTCACGGGGTTTCTAACAGGACACTCTCATCAACAAACACCTCAGTAGGTTGAAGTTGAGGAACAACGGCGAATGCAGATTCTGTGGGGAAAATGGCGAAACACTAGAACATCTTATCAATGAGTGCGCCGAGACGTCCATGAACTTTGGCACAGCTGATGTCGAGGATGGAGAGCTGGCCTCTGTGGAGCCGTCTCAGATACTGGCTTTTGTTAAAGCCTTGAGACTGTATGATATTATAACGAGTTATAACTCAAGAAAGGGGAACACACAATAGATCTGTAAGGTAGCGGTGATTAACTCCCCTCCTAAACATTCTACATTCCATACCTGGTCACTACAAAATGTATAAAATATATAAAAAGTATACAAAGGGAAAGAACCTGATAGCCATACCACCCGTCCAGTGCTCTACTGTAAAATAAGTATAATGGCGCTTATCATATTTTTCCCCTGGACCCTTCAATTCTAAAACATTCAAAATTTCCACATTTTTGTTTGCGAAAAAAACTTAATTAATGACTACGATGGTTCTAATAGTACTAGCAAATTTCAGAAATTTTCCATTCTTGATTTGCAGTTATACGATATAATTCAGATTACATGTCCTTTATTACCTAGTCCTTGTCACATAGGTAGTTAAGAACACTATACATCACAGCTTTTTTTTCTGAACCTTCCAACTGGTTTTGCAAGTGTAATTTCAAACCCAAAGAAAGCAGATTCCTTTTTCTCCGTAACCAGTCCATGTGTTAATTAAAATCTAACAAAAACCAGGGTTGGCAAGTTTTAGGTATAGCAGTTTAAATGAGTGTTTTTAACCAGAATTTAAGCGTCCTGGTTAAAACAGTTTTGGATAGGGTGGACAAAACTCATGTTCTTTTCTTAATCAGGAAAATTATTTTTTTTTAATTTTTTAATTAAATTAAAATTCAATTAATTAATTTTGAATAAATAAAACCAGCTCGCGCGCAAAAATACATTTAAATCACGTTGCATATACAGGGTCTGGCAATAATGGCGTCAGGCATCTGGATCTCCTAGAATGAAAAACTTGGAAATTATTTTGTTTAAGTGCAAACCTAAAGAATGTACTAGGATATATTTCGGGAAAATATTTTAACTTCTATAGGGTGGCTCAAAAAAATGTGAGTGGATCGGGATTTTTTTTACACCTTGTATATTATTTCATTTTTGGCTTCCTTTCAGCAAAATAAAAACACTAAATCACCACAATACACCAAAACACTTTTACTTTTACACTGGACGCGCGTTTCGCTAACCATGTTAGCATCATCAGCAGATGATTATAAACTTCCTTTCAGATCACTTTACATAATCCTAAGATATGAGTAAATATATTTCGACTAGTTGAAGCCTGGCGCGTCCGCCACGACATCAGGAAAAAAATACTTTTATTTTTTGTTTAATTAAATGAAAAACAAAAAATCCGGCGACGACAGTTTTTAGAAGAGCCAATTAGCTATCTTTTAGTAAAAAAAGCAACTTTCTAGATCAAGTCGTTACTTCAGTAGAGACGACACAGATAAACATTAGCATTTTATATATGTAGATAGTTTCAGAGATATTAATAAATAAATAAAAAATATATATTTTTCAACCTTTCTTTAAAAAATTACTGTTCTGAAATCAAAACTATATTAGGTATTTACTTTTACGCATCTCCAATCTGGGACAGATCCATGCGCTTCAAGCATTACGAAAACATGCTAGAAAGGATAAACAGGAAGTTAGCACTCAGGGTTGCATCGCAGTGGCGTAACTTGACAACTGGGGGCCTCTGTGCAACATATTTTTGGGGGACCCTGAGTAAAGAACAAAACCAAAATATTAAATATTTTTCTTATTTCTATTTTTTCAACCAAACCAAACTAACGCAAACTAAAAGCTGACTCATTTTGTAAAAGAACCTTTCTTGAAATGGTTCACATAAATTCACAAACTAACACCATGAATAAAAGAAGTGACACCCAGAGTCTTAGTGTCATTTACGGTTACATTTTAGACCTTGTACAGTGGCAACTATGGTTCATTGCGACAGAGGTGTCTACTCAAGGTTCTCAATAATGATATTTTCATACTGTAATGTTGGTGGGGTTTGATTGGAGAGTTTTTGAAAAGATTTTTATAGTTTTTTTGTTACTTTCGCCTTTTTTGTATTTCACCATCGCTGAATTTCATTTGAATTTTAGGTTGTTATTTTATACTATTTTTTTTACTTTTCAATGGCTCTGCGGGGTCCTGGTGCTTTGTATCGAACTGCCCTGTGATAGCTACGCCACTTTTGCATCGGCATACTGCACATATCCAAGAGTAGCGGTACTGCGCCTTGTTAAGATACCTCTGATCAGCCTACTGATCGAGGAAAGAAACCAAATATATAAAAACGGAACTTCCTTCAGGAAAGAGGCCAGGAGCATTGTACTAGAGCGATGGCAGACCGATGGGAAGCATATAGCGGGTGGACAAAGACTTTCATACCTACTATCAAAGATTGGATAAAATACGACGAGGCAAACACAGACTACTACATCACGCAAGCTTTGGCGAGTGTCTGCACAGGATCCGCAAGGCGTACATGGTAGTATTGCGAGGCGTCAGACTCGGCCAAACATACACTATTTGAGTGTCACGCGCACGACGATATATGGGTAAACCGAGGGGAAAACGCAGAAACAGTAAGTGGTACGAAGATCACTAGAGAAAACGTCGGAAACCTTCTGTCATTATCAAACGATTTGCGGGATGTTAAGGAACATTATGAAGAAGAAGAATAAAATAGACAAGATTTGGGTTCAGACAAGACAAATCCATAAAAGAATAAATAAGCGTCTAATCTCGATGAAATGCTTTCGGCGGTACCGCGATTGGCGAGCTTAGAGCACAGATGGGTTTTTAGTAGGTAGGCCCTCTCGCATGAGGGAGATCCCCACACTCTGACCCTAAAGGCGTATCCCATCTATAAGAAAAATTACAAAAAAGGTGTTTACTTTAGATCGTCTGTACTTACTTTGCTATAAATATAGACTGTAACATATACGACCACTGGTTATAACCGCTTAAAACTAGATTTGACCAGTGCCCTGGACAAAATAAAAAGTGTTTATTTGCCAACCCTGACAAAAACAACCCTATTATTAAATTCGCTGTGTTTATTCAAAATTTTCTTGCAGGTTATTTTTTATGCTACAAAGGTTAATCTAAAAATAAACTGGAAAGTGATGTTTTTCAGATGAGTTGAAACAGCGCAGGGTATGAAACGAGAATAAATATATAAGAATCTAATGTCTATCGACAGGGAAACCAAAACAGACTATAATTCTTATACAGAGTTAAGTAACAAAGGAATTATAATAAGTACGTTTTAATAATTATTTTTCAGACATTTTAAAGCTAGTTAAAAACTAATTTTCCGTTATTCAAAGTCAAGTTTTAAGTTGTATTTGAACAATTCACCCAACTATATTTAAAATTATAATAGAAAAAGCTTATGCCTTAATTTTATGTAAACTTGACCTATTTCTTAAGTTAATACCATTCTCCTACACAAATGCTAATCATGGTCTGTATTTCTAATCCAATTCACATTTTTCAATTCCATATAATTACACACCATAAATAAACCGTCGCTGTCAACTTATTTGTAATAGGTATATGTATTATATTTCTCAAGAAATCATACCATTGTGAATTTATAGGGAAAAAACATATAAGTAAGTAATCAATGTGGTGTAGTATTTTATAACTAATAGGATCAGTTACATAGTCTTAGCTATTATATATAGAATTTTTTCAACATTCATTGGATTATGTAGATATTGTTCTCAATTTCATAGGTAAATTTAATGGAAGGAAAACAATAAATAATCTTTAAAAATGAAACTGATTTTTAGCATCTACTTCAAACCTGCTAAGAAATAGCCAAAAATGCCTACAATGGGTTACATATTGCCGTACTTTCTCGCTGATGAAAAAAGTTGTTATTACAATGAAAACAATTTTGTTTCATACAGAACGATGTAAGTTCAATATATACAGTCATAGCCTTGTCGTCGAGATCATTTGAGTTAAAATAAATAACTTTAAAGATAATATGAACAAAGATAATGGTCCAATTCCTTCCGGTTCTCGGTTTTGACTAATTTTGTCAGTTGACTAAATTTACTCAGTACCAACCGAACGCCTATACAGGGTGTTCCAGAAATAAGTGCAAGTATTTTAACTAGTAGTAGAGTTCAATCCCAGAAACCCGCCTATGAGGTTTTTTTCGCGAAAAAAAAAATTGTAAATTCGAAATTTTTTGAAAAATTCTTGGATTTTTTTTTAGTTTTTATTTTGAAAAATATAATTTCTTGGTAATATGGCAACATAAGTATTAGATTGGATTTACAAGAAAGAAAATCCAGAAAAGATCCAGTGGTTCTCAAAATTTTAGCAAAAAATCATTATTTTTGGAAATTTTGAAAGAAAAATAACTCCGTTATTTTGGACTTATTTGAAAAACGATAAAGAAAAAATATGTTTCTTTTATTGAGATCTACCACCCCTTAAAATACTTGCACTTTTTTCTGGGACACCCTGTATAAACGCTCTATTTTTATATACTGGGTATAAAAGCTCTATTTTTATTACCCCGGGGGGGGGGGGTAATATATGACATAAATTACGATTGTTCAATTACGTATTCAATTGTTTTCGGTCACATCCTGTTTCACCGGAAATGACTACAACTTTTAATTTTTTTTAATGGCACTATCAGTATTTTTTACTCCATTTGATAGAAAATGACATTCTGAATGGAGTGACATATCATTATGATATGAAACTAATCAAAAGGATTGTTTCAATTCAAAATTATGCCTTTTGATTCCAATGTTGACATATGATAATATAATATGTCAATAGTTGACATATGATATTATCATATGTCAATTATTGACATTCTCGGTTAAAAAAATAGCATTTTAAATATCAATTGGTGCCATGGCATAATCTGTATCAAATTGTACGTAAAACATTCCATTTATCATGCCATCCGAAAAATGCTAAAAATGTAAAAACATGCCATCCAAAAAATGTCATCCTCATTCTATTTGCAAAAATTGAGTTATGATTAAAAATACGAATTGGGCATCTTTTAACCGGCTATGACAAGACACAAAAATCATTAGACGATTAAATATATTTTTCCAAGGCTCCTTGATTTAAAATTAGAGTTCTTAACATAGCCATGGAACTCTAGATTGAAATTTAAAATACAATTTTTTCTATTTTAAAAATGTCAAAGCTTGACATACGATATGTATTTCTATTTGGAATGTCACTTTATATCGAATAAAGTAAAAAAATACCAAGAGTACCATTTAAAAATCTAAAGTTATAGTCATTTCCGGTGAAACAAAAAGTGACCGAAAACAACTGAATACTTCAATTATGTAATCCTAATTTATGCCATATACTAATATACCAAATTTGAAAAAATAAGAAAGTTATAGGGGTGGGCCACTTTTAAGAAACACCCGGTATTAGTGTAGTTTTAATCATCTGATGATGCTAAAATTGTGTTAAAAATAAAGTGTTTTAGTGTATTGCGAATTAGTGATTATTTTGCTGTTGTTCCAAGCCCAAAGGTTCCAACCCTCAAATGTAATAATTCTAATTAAGCTATTATAAGATAGATATTGTTTTTAAAAAATATTCGGAATATTTCAGGTAAGAAAATAATTGAAATTAATATTCTCCCATTTATTTATTTATTGATTATCCGCCAGCAGATAACTAAATCGTACATTTAATAAACGCAATTCATATTTTTCTTTAATCATTATTTCGCGGTACAATTCCTTTCGCTTTTAAGTAGAGCATCGTGTCCCCTACATCGGAAGAACTGGTTCTATCTGGCGGGCTTGTTCTTTTGTGTGTCAGATGTGAGCAAACACACTGTCAAATTATTGAACCAAAACTGAAACGATTACGGTACATAAGTTAAGGTACGAATCGGTAAACTTAATAAATGATTTTGTTTGAAGTGTGACAAGTTCAATTAAGCATCTTTTGACGTTGTTTTAACTAAAAAAATATGTTTTAATGCATATCATTAACAGTATTATTATTAAGTTTTTAAATGTGTTAATTTGAAATTCAGCACAGAATTAGCAGCGCCTCAAGAGCATCCTGGAAATTAAAAGACAGGGTTTTCAGATCATGACTTGAGCACTAAAACGAAACTTGCACTTTATTTTCAAACTTCAAAAGAGAGCAGTTCGATGTTTATTGGGACTGAATAGTAGAACTAACTGCCAGAATTTCTTTAAAAATTTTAAAATACTAACTCTTCCTTCGTTATTCATTTTTGAATCCGTTTGCTTAATCCGCAAGTACATATCTGCTATTCCCTAAAGGCCATCTCACAACTATCCACTTAGGAATGCGGAGCGGGATCTTTATCTGCCAACCCCGAGCTCAGAACTAGTTAAAGGCTCAATACTGTACAATGCCAAAAAAATGTACAATCATCTGCCTTTGAATATCAAGTCGCTTTCATTCTTTCCCGCATTTCGTAAAGCTCTGAAATCATACTTACTGGAGAGAGCCCTATATGCGGTAAACGACTTTTTTGTTGATGTTTAATCATGAACAATTTTGAATTTTAAAATTTTGATCATATCACACACTGGTCAAAGGGCGAGTATTTAATATTTTATAACTCTTAAAATTATATCTATTTACAATTTTCCTATTGTAAATTTTATCGATACGCCTTTTTTGTGTTCTGCAATTGTCCATGTATGTTCTATTTGTAATTTTAATGACTTAATTTTTTTTGAATTGTATGATTTGTATTGTATATTTCTTTTTTTTTATATATCACACACTGGTCAAAGGGCGAATATTTAATATTTTATAACTCTTAAAATTATATCCATTTACATTTTTCCTATTGTAAATTTTATCAATACGCCTTTTTTGTGTACTGCAATTGTGCATGTATGTTCTATTTGTAATTTTAATGACTTAAATTTTTTTGAATTGTATGATTTGTATTGTATATTTTTTATTTGTATATTTTTTGTGCTTTTGATTGTTTTGTAAATGCTTTGTCGATGAAGCTATTTTGGCTTTTTGCACAATAAAGCATTATTTAATTATTTATTATTTATGTACGGAGCAATAATAATCCCTACCATGCTATATGGAAGCGAAATCTGGGTGTCGTACCGCCGGCTCACGAAAGCATTAAACAATTTGCATCAGAGACACCTTAGACAACTGTTAATAATCAAATGGTACCACTATGTCTCAAACGTATCAGTCCTGGAAAAAGCTAGCTGCAAAAGCGCTGAAGTTACGCTTACTAATTATCGCTTAAGATGGGCTGGCCACGTATGCAGGATGCAAGAAAACCGCCTTCCGAAATCTCTTCTTTACAGTGAGCTTATAGAGGGTAAGAGGAAACCGGGTGGACAACTCAAAAGATACAAGGACATTTTCCATGAAAACCTAAAGGGGATAAGCATGCAGAATCAGTGGGAGGAAGCAGTATATATAATAGAACGCAATGGAGAACAATTGTAAACTCAGATAACAACGAGAACCAAAGAGTAAGGAGGCAACAGAGTAATGAAATTTTTGAATGTCCGAAGTGCGGAAGAGAGGTAACATCACGTATCGGGCTTTTTAGTCATAGAAAAGCTCATGAAAGAAAACGCATTATTTAACCGTCTTCTGATGCGTGTAAAATACTCGTCAGCGAGTAATGGCAATAAGTAAGCAAGTAATTGCAGTGTTAACTACAGTTTACTAATTACAGTTTTAAAATGTGTTTTCAAAAATGATATCATAGTTAAATTCAACGGTCACCAACATGCTATCAAAAAAAGTTTGAAAATTTTAAAGGATTGCTGAGTTTTTTGAAAAAAAGATGTTTTGAAAATTAATTTTATTTTTTCCTCTCATTACTTTTTAGAAAATTGAAAAACTAATTACACATACTCCTAGCTGCTTTATCAGAGCTACCTGATCCTATTTTTAGATTTTCAAATTAGCTAATAGTTTGTGACATACGTTGTGACATATGTCAACTTAACTTTTTTAAATATGGACCTGCATTTTTATTTCAGGTTTTGAAAAAAATCAGTCTCCTGAGTACACAACAGTCCTCATAATCATCATCATTTTCAGCTTATTCAACCATTTCTTTCTTTTTCTCTCACATTCTTCTCTCACATATTTAGATGCTCTCTTTGTAGGACCCAGTGTTGTGTATTGTTCGCTATGCGGGCCCAAGTTAATTTTTTAATATCATGGTCCCATCTCAGGTCGTTGGTCTTCTTCTAGGTCTCTTCATTCCTCGTGGGTACCATATGCTGTAATTTTTGTGATTAGTTGTTGTCATCTGTTGTCTGTCCTTCTTGCCAAGTCGTCAATGATTTGAATATGTGGATGACATCTATTACCTGTGTCTTATCTTGTATCCACTGTTACGGTCTCTTTTGGTAATTTCTAGCATATTTCGTTCCATTGAGCGTTGTGCGCCCTACAGTTTTCTATTTTTTTTTGTTTTGGACACTTTAACAACACAATTTATTTAAATTCATTTCAAGTTCGGCCCGGTGGTTTTTAAAATTATTTAACCTTATTATATTTGAATTGAATAAGAAAAATCAAGCCAATTGAAATATTTAAATAAATAATCTAGAGGACAGTGTTTTAAAGATATCATTTTTAACCTTTTGCGTTTTGAATTTGAAATCTCAATGTACGACCTCATCTAATAAGATGCATAATATTAATCATAATTATTATAAATAAATGACCTTCTACAAACTAGTTTCTAATGTCCTACATGTTTGAAAATATTACCACCATCTTATTTCTTTCAATTTTATGGTTTTGCTTTCTAGGGCTTACATTTAGGATATCTGATAAAATATGAACACAAATTCGTGCATCTATGTATCTATCACGTTGCGAATTCTAAAAACCGACCAGATATTTAATAAAAAAATATACTTATACTAGAAAAACGAGAAATAACATAGGTATTTCTATCAATAAAACATGATTTCATTTCCATCCAATTCAGATAAATTAGATTATTTATTAATCCACAATACCGACAATAATACGTAAACTTTTAATTAACATTCACCAGAAGAAGAAACTATTTTTATTAACAATCATTCATATCATCGATCTACATTTCCATTATGCAACTTTCAGAGATTGATTCATTTAAAAGAACATCGTGCCCTTGTCCCCTTTAACGTATTATAGTATCCATACAATTGTTTTCCTTATTTGCATTCACAATTACTACGTTTGAGCTATTAAAACGATGACTAAACATATTAATATTTATTGTAATAACACATAATTACATTTAATTTTCTTAAGTTTTATGTATTTTTTTATTCACATACATTCTATATTTAAATATATTTTTTTCAATACTGCATATTATGATTATGATTTGTCAGTAGTAATTTAGACGGAACTGTGGGATTTGTTTAAAAATACATTATATTGGATATAGCGAAGGGTTGGCCTTTATGTAAAGACCCTTAATAGATACATTTATATTTACAATTCTGGAAATAATAGAAGAATATATGTATTTAGGACAACTAACACGTAGCTCAGGATCTCTACTACCAGAAAGTTAAGCATGGAGTACTTATGGAAAAGACTCAATGATATTCAAATCTAGAATGCCGTTCTATCTAAAGAAGAAAACATTCGACCAACGTGTACTACCAGTTACCAGTCATGCCAGCCTGCGAAACCTGGACACTGAAAACGGAAATCATAAGGAAACTGCAAGTCGCACAACGCTCAATGGAAAGAAATACGCTGGGAATAACTAAGAGAGACCATAAAAGAATAGAGTGGATACGACAAAAGACCCAGATAATAGATATCATCCACAGAGTCAAGCAGGACACCTGGCAAAAAGAGCAGACAAAAGATGGATCACTAAAATTACAGCATGGTACTCACGAGGAATTAAGAGACCTAGAGGAAGACCAAACCAAAATATTTAGATTAAGATTAGAAATTAGCAGGGATAACCTGTACCCGCATAGTCAACAATAGACAACAATGAGCCCAACTAAAGAGAGTATGTGAGGGAGGCTACATCATAATTGAAAATTATAATGATGATGTTATTAATAGGAACAGGGAACTGAAAGGAATTGGACTATTATCTTCGGTTCATATTATCTTTACATTTGAAGTCAGAAGAAAAACACGATAAGCGCCAATTTCTTAATTTTAGGGTTTTACAATATTATAGTAAGTCTAACTGGTCCCTACATAATGCACAAACGCTGTAGGGCAATAAAATACAGGATAAACCTAATACAGGGTGTCCCAGGCTGAGCGTGCATTAGAAGTTTCTAGAGAACTGCAATATCAAGATCGGATATTTTTTGCACATAATTGTTTCACCACGAGATCTCTCGACTAAAAATAATTTCAATATGGCGGCATTTCCGGAAATACCGGAAGTTGACAGCAACTTACTTATTTTAAATTGGTACCCCCATTTCATATTACATACTTAAATTCTCTGTAAAATTATACGAATTTTGATATTAAACACTCTATACCTAACATTAACCGTTTCTAAAAAAAATATTTAAAATTTTTGGACGAAAAAAACTGCCTGTCAAAATTATGTGTATAGCCTAAAAGTCAAATTTAGTGATTTCCACAGACACTGTGACATAAAGAGAAGACTTGTGGCTATCTATTTCAAAAATTAAATTTTTCGAATGTCATAATAATGGCCGCAGCTGTCATGGAATTGAGCGATTAAAAAATTATCATAAATCATTTTTTTCAAATGGAAAGCCACTTTTATTATTTCACTAGTGAAAAGGCTTTTAAATTCGTTACTTTTTGATTATACATTACATGTTCCTATACCTAAAATAATTCGTTTTTAAATTATTTAAGATTTAGTTTTAAAGCGTATATTTTTCTTGATTTTAACAAGCAACCTATGACTTTAAACGTCAAGATGTAAAACATAGATCTGGTCATGTCATATTGTGAAACACTTGGTTCAAAAAGCAGTAGGTTATCGATCATTTCCAAGCCAACTTTGCGCTGTTTTTTTTTCGATCATCAGGCAGTGTTTATAATATAGCAAATTCAAATAATTTGTTTTCTGACAAATGGAAATAAATTGTCTGATTGTTAAGATTGTTGTTGATGACTTATTGTCAAAGGAACCTAGATAAAATTAACAAAAATATATGTTTTTACACTAAATCTTAAATAACTTAAAAACCATTTATTTTAGGCATATGAACATGTATATAGGGAAATTTGTAGGGAAAATATTTTGAACTTTGGTTGCACGTCATCAGTGACACCATGCGCCATCTTATGGAGTTTGCTGGTGGTCGTATTATGATGTGCAACCAAAGTTATTTAAATTTCCCTTTAGTCAAAAAGTAACGAATTGAAAAACCTTTTCACTGGTGAAATAAAAAAGTGGGTGTCCATTTGAAGAAAATGATTTATGATAATTTTTTAATCACTCAATTCCATGACAGCTACCGCCATTATTATACGACATTTGAACAATTTAATTTTTGACATAGATAGGCACATGCCTTCTCTTTATGTCACAGTAGCTGTGGTAATCACTAAATTTGACGTTTAGGCTATACACATTTTTTGACAGGTAGGTAGTTTTTTTTGTCCAAAAATTTTAAATATTTTTTTTTTCAAAAACGATTAATGTTAGGTATAGAGTGTTTATATCAAAATTCATAAAATTTTACAGAGAATTTAAGTAGGTAATAAAGAATGGGAGCGCCTATTTAAAATAAGAAAGTTGCTGTCAACTTCCAGTATTTCCGGAAGTGCCGCCATATTGAAAATATTTTTAATGATAGATCTCGTGGTGAAACAATGATGTGCAGAAAATCTCCGATCTAGATATTGTGGTTCTCTATAAACTTCTAATGCACGCTCAGCCTGGGACACCCTGTATATACAGGGAAAGAACCTGTTAACCACCAGCCGTCCAGGGAAATAACTTGATAAATCCATTTAATTGCGTCATATTTTTTCAAGTTGAGTCCTCTGTCCTGTGTTTTACTTTTTTGTATACTTTTCCATATATACATTTCCATATAACTGTAAGTTTCTGAAAACACCCTTGAAGATCTACACTGCCTCATATACATATGAGTGTGTATTTTGAAAACATTTTTTTAGTTTGTTTGGCGTTTACATTTTCATTATTTTTTTCTGATTTTCAAAGTTTAGTAATTATTTAATTTCCTGTTATTGTAATTAGTAAATGTAATGTATTATTAAGTAAATCCAATGTATTTGAGAATAGATTTATAATGTCTGGTGTGCACGTACCGATATTTTAACTCTAATTCTTGGTACCTCCTGATGATGTTAGTAACCACTAACGAAATATAGAGGCTTTAATGAATAAATGAGTGTCATTGAATGAAAACAGACCGATATAACCTGAGATTTTATCCTTTATACTAAAAGTACGGTCGAGAAATAATCCTTAAAATAATTAGTAAACCTACAAAATATATTACAGGTACCTATAGTAGTTGTCACATTGTTACGTTCTGAAACGTTTTCTGGCTCTCCTGTAAAATTAGTAAAATGGCGCTTATCATGTTTTTCCCCCGGACTCTTCATTTATTTTTACGCCCTCGTATACATATAATTACCTGTAATTTGAGATTTGTTTGATTCATTCTAAATTATTAACAATGATTTGATTATAACCTTATGCGGAGGCAAATCATTTGTTCAATAACTTAAGTTATTGAGCATACCCAACTATTAAGAAACCCTATCATATATTAGATAAAATAAATCTGACAGAATGATCTTCAGGTTTATACAGAAATAAGACATAAAAAGAAATATACTACAACACTCATCGTATTTTGTTTCGTTTAAGATACATTTCATTTTAGTAATATCGTGTACATTTGATAATGACTTTTATTTTTAGAAGACTGTCATAAATATATGTATATAATCTAGTTTATCAGTCAATATTTTAGCATTAATCCTTTTACAAATAAAGCACACAATAGACAATTAAGGAAATTCCTCAATTATAAAATTTAATAAAAAATAGACGTAATTTAATAGGAATCATACCTATATTTTATTCTTACGAAATATGTATACTTTTATCAATTTGGTGATTGTCTCTATCACACATTTAAAAGCTTATCATTTAACATTAAATCAAATCCCTCAACACAGAGATTAGCAAAATATTATACTAATTAAAAATATTTTGTACGTGATATGCAGGGTGTCACGGCTGAGCCTGAAGTTTCTAAATAACTAAAATATCTAGATCGGAGTTGTTTAGCTTATTCAGAAATAGAAGATTATTCTCCTGATTAAAAATGTTTTCATACACTGTAAAAAAAATGAGTGAAATTTCACTCAGATTTCTCTCAATACTTTCTCAATTTCTGTCCACACCCGATTGAGTGAAATTTCCACTCTATAGAACTGAGTGAATCTTCAATTCTCAGAGTGAAAAGCATTGAGTGTTTTCACTCAATCGAGATTAGACTAGAGACTTCTTTTTTACTCATTATGGTTCACCTTGAGTAGGATTTTGATCGATTTTGATAATTTATTCACTTTAAAATGAGTGAACTCACTAAGTGTTGAGTTCAAGTACACCTTTTTTTGAGTGACTTTTACTCAAATTTGTGTTAGACTTAACTGATTAGTACTCATATCTGAGTATTAATTTCACTCAGTATTGAGAAATATATTCTAAATGATTTTTTTTAAAAGCTATATGTAAGCTAACTTGTTATTTTATAACAGGTGGGCAGGTGCCTTTCAAAGGTAAGTTTTGGTATAGGACATGGTCTCGAACATGTCCATTTCCTAAAATTTACTTTTGGGAGGCATCTGTTCACTTGTAATAAAATAACAAGTTAGCTTACATATAGCTTTTAAAAAAGTAATTTAGAATATTTCGTTTTTTTAACAAACCAAATGAAAAACTGTAGAACCTTCAAATATATTTTATTTGTCATTTTTATTTGACAAAAACAAATAAAACGAAATATAACACTATTATTATAATATCAAAAACATTTTAAAAAGTTTTCAACTCTTTTTGGAAAAAATACAGGAACTTTTTAAGCTAGACGTCTAGAAAAGTTGCATCACATCGCAAAAATCCGCTTTATTAAGAGCATTCGTCAGCTCGGCTACCATAACATTCTCGAATATTTCTAATTTCTAAACTAACTTTTAATAACGAAAATCCCTGGGAAAATCGAGATACTTTTCCTCCTGAAAATTTAAAAAAAATGTTATTCTGCCAAATATTCCAGTTCCCAGTTCTAGATTGAGGGAAAGTACCTAGATTTTCGCTACGTTAGGAAACATCCGAGCATTGCGACAATCAGTGGACGCAGTGGAATTTGTTTCTATGCTTTGTTGGGCGGAATATTTAGGAGTTATGAGTTCGTATTCCCATCACCACGCCACGCGGCCACAGTCACACTTTACATCACACTTTACACACACACTATGGGCTTGTAACCTTTTAAACTTCGGCACCCCTTCGAAGGGACAAGACAACCTACGACTCGAACAGATAATTAAAAACTGAGGAATAGGGGAATAGCTTATTCGGTATCGAAGAAGCGCGTATGACGTTTGATTAGTAATGAGCGAAAATACTCTAAACTGGGAGATTTCACTCAAATTTTTATTGTGTTAAACTATAACATGAGTATTTAGTGAATTTTTCTATTCCATTACTCAAATATAGGGGTTATAACTCGAACATGAGCTTATTCAATCGCTATTGATTAAATAGAGATCATATTTGAGTAAAATGATGAATTTACTCTATTTTAGATGAAATTGTACTCAATTATTTCACTCAAAAAACTCACTCCCTGAGAAATATGTGTTCACTCAGGCTGATTTTTTACAGTGTAATAGTTACACTTCCGGAAGTAACGGAAGATGACAACAACGTTCGTATTTTAAAAGGATATCCTTATTTTGTTTTATGTATTAAAATTTCTTGTAAATTTTATGAATTTTGATATCAAAAACTCTATTTCAAAAGTTGGTCTTTTTCAGAAAAAAAATTTAGATCTAAAAACTGTCAAAGAAAGAAGTCGTATAGTAGCTTAAACGTCTAAGTTAGGATTATACTCTGTTTTTTTTTTTTTCTCAGGTAAGATTTCGACAGACGATGACAGAAGAAAAGTAGATGACGTCCATACCAATCTATTTATTTTACTAAATAAAGTTTCTTATATTTTTTTAAGTTAGCAATGGATGGGTTTAAATATAAATCCCTCATGCGTCATCTCTTGTTGTTTTTAAACAGTTTTATTGGTTTATTTCAAAAATGACATATCATATTTCAATTTTATTGGTTGACGGAACGATGAACGACAAAAGGACGCCGATGCGTATGAACTCGCCTTTAGATTTTTGAGGCTGGTCAGAGTCTTGCTAAATTATAGGTTATAATTTTGTGTCAACTTATGTGAAATACCCTGCGTTTTGGGAGATGACGCATTTTGATTCGTGTTATTAGTGTGTTTTGTGTCTTTTGAAAGTCAAGTGGAGGAAAAATCGAGGGAAAATTAAGTGTAGACCCAAAGCACAGTTTATATTATAGTTAATACTCGGTGCCCAGGCAGAAAGTCTTATACACCAATACAGTTACCATCAATAAAGTTTGTATACCATCTCGTCGTAGATAAGTGCATCTCGTATATGGTACAAAAGATCGTACTAAACAAAGGTACTAAGCATAATATACTAAAAACTGGAGTAGCTGTAATATAACGACATCAGACGATAGGTAAATAATGGATTTTATTATTGCAGAAAATTAATGTCAAAAGGTGCTATAGGTGTATGTATATAGTATATGTATGTATATAGGTGTATAAAATTCGGTAAGTGTTATTATTAATAAAATAGTTTGTTTTATTTATTTTGTTTTATTTTTCCTGTGGAATATTACAAATTTGTAATTTGTATTTGTACATAAGTTATATTGATAAATCGTCCCATTGCTGCCAAAAGTCACTAACTTACTTTTTATTACTTCCGAGAAAAATGCGTCTAAAGATGAATTGCATTGCATAAAGATGTTATAGTTAGTAACTATTCGGTATTAAAATAAAACATAAATAGCCAGAAATCTTAGCTAATTACTTTTGCAATCGATTCTCCGCTTCAAAACATAGTTAGCGATTGAATTTGGTTGTTGGGAAAAATGTTAGTTAGTGACTTTTGGCAGCAATAGGACGAAATATAATAAATGAGGGACGTTTCTTGGATCTTGAAAGTAAGAAATAGTTTTTTCTTATATTTTTTTTGGTATGTGGTGTTTGTTTGTTTTGTATTAACACATACCGTTTTTTTTAAATAAAATAACTCGATTAGATTTTTTCAGTTATATACTGAAAAGTATTCAGTTATATACTGGTACAGTTTTTTTTACAATATTTTGAAGTAATCACGAGTAATCACTTGTCACTCAAATTTTAGATATCTTAATTTCCTGCTATGCGTTCGAATTGTACCAACTTATTTCTTAGTAAAATAAAATAAACTACTTTGAAATTAAAATGACAGACACATCTATCACTGTCAAGGATCATGTCGTTGGACAGACTATAGGGATAAACAGTGTATCTTAAAAAGAAGGCATGTCGCTATTTATTTCAAAATTAAATAAAAAAAATTCATATTCATTTGAAAACATGTGATAACATCTTAATGAATTTATTCAAAGACAAGGTACAGTCTCATTTATCATTGAAATAAATGCCACATGTCTTCTTTATTAGAGGCAGTGTTTATATCGAACCCTAACTTAGACGTTTAAGCTACAATACGACTTTCTACTTTGGCAGCTTTCAGTTCTAAAAATTTTAATTTTGGTTACTGATGAGCAAATCCAAGACCAAGGCCAATTTAAGACTCCCTCGGTCTTGCAGGATCTTCGTCTTGCTGCAAGACTCTTGCAAGTCTTTCATTTTTAATAGATTTTTAGAAAATCTCTAACTAAATCATATTTTTAGTAATTTAATGCAAATAAAACGTGAAAAAATTACACTATTAGAATATTTGTCTGACAATTTTTTTATTTTTCAGTATATTATATTGAATCAGCATTTCTTTCTTTAACATTTTATGCAATAGTCTGGACAGACTATTATGCGATAGTCTGGACACAGATGTATGTATAAATACCCAATATTGTAAACGAATCAGTAATTTCTTATATCATGTAAACGTAAAAAAAACGGAAGGCTCTTGAAAGCTTGGTCTTGGTCTTGCGGAAGTCTTGCACTTGATCTTGCATATCAAACATTAGTCTTGATCTTACTTTTTGTGCAAGACCAAGACCAAGAACAATCTCGCTCATCATTAGACATAATCCGAAGTCTGTTCGATTATAAAACACACATAGTTAATCTAAAATACAATTTATAACCCACTGCTCCAATAATATATAACAACGAATCATTACATAATAAATTATTCATCTCAATAAAAACAACTCTGTAAAAAACAACGGATAGAAATATATTGGATTCAGCCTCGCCAACAAAACATTCTTCTTCACTTGATTGATATAAAGCCGGCGGTTACTTCCCACAGAAAAAAAAGCACCCGGTATAATATTTTACAAATAATGAGATGGGAAATCTATCACGGTAGTGGATAGCTACCTACCATACGAAGAACCACTCGACTGTGAGATCAGAATCGGCATCAGTGACGTACCAAAGAGAATATATTGATTGCGAGTTCTGTAGATTCCATCAGCAAGCGGAGGATTAAATTGTTTATTGATTTTATTGTTAGGTTGTATCTTTTTTATTAATAGTAGTTATTCAACTGTACATTCATTACATTGTCAACATTACATTGTCAGACATTAAAATAACATTATATTCAAGCAATAGTAACTACACTCATCGCATCGGCACGAAAAACTCTATATATTTTAGTTAATTTGGTAATTATTGGGAAAACTGGAAATCGTCCGATTTTCATCAAAATTGGTATATACCCTATTTTGAGATCGTAGATAACGAATCTGATTATGAATCTTTTCTTGGCGGTCTCTTACCCTTTTGTCAGAAAAATGAAAAATAATTTCAACATTGAATTATTCTTTATTTCGGTCCTATAAAGTAATAATTTCACTATATTTTCATTATATTATAGTTTATCTAAAACACAGCCACACTTGATGGAGGATAGAAAAATGTAAAAATTTTACTGAAAAACACTTTTCTTAACAAAATAACAAAGAAAATTGAGACCAGATGGAAGTTTGACATTTCATATATCTTTCTTTCTCTCTCCTATGGAATGAGAGAGACAAATATATTCTAGACCTAATCTAGAAATTTGAAAATTTACAACGTTGCCATATCTTCTATTTTTTCGGGTGATTGTGCATTTTAAATAAATTGCCTGTTATGAGATCTTAAAATATTTTATAGTTAAATATACCAACCTATATCCACAAAGTTACGCGTAAGAGTTTTGATTGCATTGGTTTCAACTTCTATGCGGAGGGTGTTAATCTTTAGTTGTTATATTATACCAAAAAAAGATTAACCCCCTCCACAAAGAAGTTATATAAAGACTATTTATAACCACTAAGCTGCACGAAAGAGTTAATTTTGATTGCATTGGTTTCAACTTCTTTGCGGAGGGGGTTAATCTTTTTTTGGTATAATATAATAACAAAAGATTAACACCCTCCGCATGGAAGTTGTAACCAATGCAATCAATCTTTCATGCAACTTCGTGGTTATAAATAGTCAGATCTTGTTGGTAAAATAGCAGTTATGGGAAGGAGTCGTTCTTCTGGCGACCGCCTTTCGTAATCCCAGAATGAGCGAAAAAATACGCTAAATTTAGGTTTAGCATTGGCAACGTTGCTTTAAATGTCAGAAACACATAACCCAACATTTTCAGATTGTTTACAAATTTATTTTAGCAAATTTTCCTCTATTATGCATAAAATTGGTTAAAAAAGTAACAGAAAATAGCAAAAACATCATTGTTTATTGAATACCTAACAAAATATGTACTAGAAACCCTTAAAAATATGAGAAATTAAGAAAAAATCGATGTTGAAATAATTTTTCGTTTTTCTGAAAAACGGTAAGAGGCCGCCAGAAAAAAAGCAGTTTCGTAATCTAAATCATCCTCAAAATAGGGTGTATACCAATTTTGGTGAAAATCGGACGATTTCCAGTTTTCCCAATAATTAACGTTAAATTAATATTTTGTTCTAGACGGTCAATTTTAATGATTTTTTAAGCAATGTGTAGCTAAATTTATTTGACTTTTTAGTATCATCAATATCAAATTAAAAATGAAAATTCCTATCTGTCAATTATACGAGGAAAAACAAAATGTTGATATTTTGGTTAAAGTTTGAAATACACTGTGGAATATGTTAAGACAGCAAGAAATTTAAAAATTATTTTGTCATCTAGGTACATCCTTTCTAGATAGTTTATTTTGGTTCATCTCAATAGCTTACCTTTTTTAAAGGAGATATTCACTTTTCAAGATGACACTAACATCGTCCTGGTCGACAGACCTAGTAAGTTGTGGTCCCAAAGCGCGTTTCTTGACAAAATATTTACTTCGTTTAATCTTCTTCTTACCGTCCGTTTACTTACATTAGGTGCAATTCATTATAAATCAAACCAAATCGCCGGTTTCTTAGCGACAAACTAAACAATAACTCGATCATCTCGATTCGAAGTTCTCATACGAAGGTTCCTGGACGCCCAGCATATAGGTAAACTTGTTTCGAGGAAGCGACTGCAATGTACTTCGTGCATACCTGAATCTGTTAGCGATATGTTTGATCTCTATCATTTTCAATTAAAGGAACTATAGCGGATACAAATTCTTGACTTAAAGCCATCTTTGCTAACAGCCCAACAGCCCTGTTTTAACTTCCCAACAGTCAACGGACAATAATAATAAATTTTTTCAATAACAGCGGTATTACATCATATTAATCATAAATCATAAACAATATTTCGTAGGTCACTGTCCTCTGGTGATCCTCTTCGGATTTCTAGGTTACACTCAAGTCTATTAACATAGGGATTGAACTTGTCATATTGCTCCTTGTCAATGGTTTATTATTGTCTAAAATAGAGAACAGTGTATTTGACGGACTGTCGGAATGACATAAAATGTGTTCCGTCATTTCTTCTTTAGAGCAGTTTAGAGTGACAAAATCTGCGGTTTCATCCGTCAATCCCATCAGCTATAGATCACCTATTAAGTTTACAGTGTCCTGCTAACCCATTATAACTTCGACAGTCTCCCTGTTTTAGCTTATCAGGTCTGCCCTAATTCTTGATACACATTCTACATAATTTCTGCCCTGTTGAATGTGCCCATCATTTCTAGAGATTTGCTAGCTACCCACTGTTACGTGCCCATTCTTGTATCTGCTTTTGCAGCGCTGCACAAAGGTTCTAGACCTATGAATGGCATTGATGAGCCTTGTTAAGTTATTTTATCTGCCTTGTCGTTACCCTTATGACCCCGGAATTCCGGTACCCAAACTGCGTAAGTTTTCGAAATAGGTAGATTGAGCTAAAAATGGCTCAATAGGCCTTTAAAAAAATAGATTTTTCTTTATTCTCTTTGTTTTTTGCTTCTGTCGGAAAGGGGGCAGATATATCCTCTACTAAAACATTAATTAATTTTCGAAGTTCCTTGTTTTTTTCACAATTAAAAAGCCACTGAGAGGTTGTTTTCCCGTTTGGATTCTAACTCACTGGTATTTATGGAAAAGAAAAATCTATTGAACAATTTAAATAGAATATAAGTATATCTAGCATAAATAAGCGGATAATTGTTTAAAAATCAATAGTAGCCTCATAATTTACACTCTTTAACAACCATAGCAGATTATTTTTTTTAACTTAGTTCGTTACAGTAAATATTCAATCATGTTTGCCTAATCATTTTGTTATTTTGTTTGATTTTTTTCAACTGACATACTGAAATACTCACTTACAAATGATGTAGAGTATTTGGATATTTGGTTTTAACGTATGCATTTTAATAACGGATAGTGAAATAACGATATAACTATCCGAAATCTTGTGGTTGTGTAAATTTAAAAAATATATAGAGAATGAAAATCTGACATAACAGTTTTATTTATATTATTATTTATATGTAACATATTAATGAATATAAGAAAATTGAAATTTAAGTTGCCCAAGAAAAATTCTCTCATATTACAAAATGCACGCCAGTTTCAGCAGTAACAGACGTGATCCTACAATTTAAGAAACAATATACCAAAATAGCAACTAAAAACAATACACGGGAAGCGAATAGTGTGAAGGAATTTGATCAGAAACAAGGTATTTTTTGTGCAATGGTGAAAATGTAGGATCCAGCGAATTGATTACATAATATATTGGGTCATCCAGTGGCGGCTCGTGGGTACATAGGAAGGTGAGGCGACATGAAGTTGATTTTGATCAAATACGAATAAATTTCTACGCCACCTATGAGGTATTATTCTGCGACGCGTTGACTTTTTTTTAAATGGAGGTCATCGCCAATAGCCCTAATAAACCATTATAAGAAAAGAAGGGTTAAAACAAAACATATTCTTAACGCCAAAATGCGATATTCAAAAGTAAAAAACAAAACTCAAAAAATATACTCTTCAAATAAAAAACAAACTAAAAAATATAAAATATATTCTTAAAAGAAAAAAAAAAGAAAAACAAAAAATCAATTCTCTTATTATAAAAGTCATATAAAAAATTAATGTCAAATTTTATTAGGCACTATATCGCGGCATAGTTACAAAAAATACTTTTTGTAAATTAAATCTATTCGTCTGTCTTTTAAGGTTGCAAATTTATCTATTATTTGTTCATAAAATTGTGGGTTATTACTAAGATTTGTCAGTAAGTCTTGTTCTATAGACATCATTGCTAATCCCGAGAGTCGCTCTTGTGTCATTGTATTCCTTAAATACGTTTTAATTCGTTTGAGACATGAAAAGTTTCGTTCGGCAGATACACTCGTTGCAGGAATAGTTAAAACTAAGCTAAAAAGCTTATATACTTCGGCAAAAATTGTCTTGAAATTTTTGAATAACATATCTAAACTTTTCTCAACACTTAAATTTAAAAACTGTTCATCCACGTATATTACAGAAAGTTCATTTTTTAATAACCTATCTTTGTCAAATATATTTGAATAATTTTTTACTAAACTGTTTAGTAAGTTGTCTGGAAAACATTTAACATATTCCGAATATTTTGTGCAATCGACTAAAGCAAGAAAATTTAAGTTATTTAAATTTTTAAACCGCGTCTCTAATTGAAGAAGTATGCAATCTATTATTTCGAAATATAATATCTTATACTTCGTAAAAATATCTGATTCGTTAGAACATTGACCTCTGCGTGTGTTAGTTGGCAGCTCGGTGGCATTTTTGGCAATATTAAAAAGATCTTTGAAATGGTCTTCGTTCCTTAATGCGTTAATTCTTAGTTTGGCAATGCTTATTTGCGATGTGCAGTAATTTATATCTAAATGCTTAGATTGCAATATTTGAAATAATAAATCCGTGCAACTAAAAATGTCTTTATAAATTTGAGTTAAAAGGCAAAATTCAAAATCGTTAAAATGTTTTATAAATCCTTTTGCGGCACTAATAGATTCGGTTCCTGAACTTAAGTCATTAGCGATAGTTTGAAATACTAAAATTAAATTTTCCCATTCATTAGCCACTAAATTCAAAATTTTAGACCGTGAATACCATCGCGTTTCTACAGCTCGTGGAATCCGTTTACCAACTATCTGGTTAAGCACAAATGACCGTTTTGGTGATTGATTGAAATAATTTGGTATCCCTAATAAAGTGGCAAAATATATACGGCTTTGCGTAATCTGTTTCGTTCCCTGTTGTAATACTAGATTTAATCTGTGGGCACAGCAATGAGTAAAAATGGCTAAAGGAGCTATAGATCTAACTTTTGTTTGAAGTCCGTTTATTTCACCTGCCATAACACTGGCGCCGTCATAACACTGCGCGACCAGTTTATTTTTAATGTCATAAGGCTCTAAACTACTTCTTATTAACTGAAAAAGGCTTTCTGCTGTTCTATCATCACTGACGTCAAAAAAACCTAAAAATCTTTCTTTTAAAACCCCGTTGGTTACATACCTAACTGTTATAGAACACTGTGATTTTTCCGTTATATCAGTACTGCAATAACGCCAAAAAACAACAATCCGTATCATTAATTTCTTTTTTTATATGTTCTCGAATATATTCGTGTATGCAATCAATAAGTTCGTTTTGAATCGTCTTTGATTGTCCTGTAAAGATATGCTTAAATTTTGTGCAATGATCGGTAAGTTCTGCATTCCTCTTTATTAGACATGCAAATATTTCTTTAAAATTTCCACGATTAGAAGATTCTGATGTTGTTTCATTGTGGCCTCGAAATGCCAAGTCTTGTTTACCTAACGTAATAGTAACATCTATTAAATAACTTAATAATAAACGATTTTTACGTACGTTTTCATTATATAAAATTTTATTAAGACTTGCATTTTCTTTCAACGAATCCGCTATAGTTGCCCTATTTTGTTCTAGCCTGGTACGTGCTATAAAATTTTTAATGTGTTCTTTGGAACCCCTCATGTGATTTTACTGCCTGTGAAAAATTTTTAAATCGGAATTACCCTCCCCTGAACTCCAATTGTTTTTAATGCTGACTAATAAAGTGCAAGGCCAACAATATAAGCTTTCTTTTATAAATACTTCCGCATAGCCACTTATAAGTTTCGTACCAAGATATTTGAAAAGTTCTAGAATATTGCCTACCTTGCCTCTTATCGTTAAATATTGCTGAAATTTTTGGCGTTGGACGACTGCTTAATATTTGTCGTTTTTCAGTTTCGTTTCTTCTTAAAAAAGGGATTTCAAGTATAGAAAGAATAATGTCGCGAATAGGATTCATTTTAAAGAAAACGATGACACATTCAACTGCTCTTCGTAACTTTAAAATAAATAAAATAATAAGACTTACCAACGAATGAAAGCCTAAACTTCAATAATACTTGTTGCCTTGAATTTTAAAAATTGCTAAAATTCTACCTTACCCGTGTGCAATAAAATTAAAAAAAGTGTACCCAATCGCCATCAAATAATTTAAATTTAGAAACACACACACTCTAACTAAATTT
This sequence comes from Sitophilus oryzae, assembly GCF_002938485.1. NCBI lineage: Eukaryota > Metazoa > Arthropoda > Insecta > Coleoptera > Curculionidae > Sitophilus > Sitophilus oryzae. Next base: position 6,151,751 of record NW_022147434.1, on the reverse strand, counting down.
CCCCCCAAATATCCAAATAAAAACAAAAACAAACGCGAATTAACTCACCCACGCTGCGCCCGCCACATACACTTTCACTTGTTGATTCATGTAGACGATAGACGAGAACGAGACGCCGCATTCTTTAATATCGATAGTCACATGATTTCAGCTACCAATGAAAACGCACCCAAGCGCCAAATTTTTCGCCTCAGGCCCGCTATAGAACTGCATAGATACGTTTACCCCGTCGTCCGCCGTCGCGTCACAAAATCGTCACTAGTAATAGGTAGGCAGTTAGGACTTTCCAAGCTAGAATTATTGCGCCTCTATTGATTCTCTTTCTTTTGCGGGTGGGTTTACGCGGCTTACGTTGCGCCTGTACTTTATTTTACTACAGCATTTATTTATAAAATATATATTTTTTTAAGTTTTATTGTATTGATGTAGAATTGTAATAAGGTATAATTGGATTAAATAAAAAGCTACTGTTCCTTCATTTTAAAGGTGAGGCGCGGCCTCAGAGGCCTACCCTGACGAGCCGCCACTGGGGTCATCAGACAATGAATGAGATCTAGATAACGAAGAAAACAATAAGATTGGATTAGAAAATATCTCGCATCTAAAACTACCATTATATTTGTTTACAAAGAATGCGATAAACGTAAAAATACGGTACAATGAACTTATTATAAGAATAATACAGATTATTTAAAATGGTGTTTTGAAACAAAGTCATAATGTTGAAAATTGTATTTATTTTAGCCAATAAATTTAAACTTCTTTAGTAAATAATCGTATGAAATCGTCTGAAAAAAAAGTATCGTCTGAAATAAAAACTGAAATTTTGGTGAAGATCGAATAGACCAGACGTACTTTTGCTTCCATGAAAACCGTCTTCTCCAGTCGAGAACTGCGCATAAGTGTGCTGCGTTGCTACATCTTTCCAGTATTTCTCTCCGTAAGGAATTACCATCAAAGCCAAGCAGCAAGAGAAGTGGCAACACCATGAGGGCTGCGCTACAGCCTGGAGACTGTGGCTAGTGGTAGATAGCAAAAAGACAAAACAACTACTAGAGCACAAAAAGGGCCTTGTAAGCATAATTGTTAGTGCTATCACTGGAAACTGCCCCACGCGGGTAAACCTCGCGAGATGGAAGATTTCCAACGATGACTACTGCAGAGAATGCGGAGAGGAAGAAGAAACCATAGAGTACCTGCTGTGCGTGCCACTGTCGCCAACGTTTTTTTGGAGGAATTAAAGGAAGCAGCAGAAGCCAACATCAGCCTTATCGGGAACTTTGCAAAGAGCTGGAAGTGCTTTACCGCAAGGAAAGAATAAGAAAAAGGTTAGTGGTACAATAATACAGGGGTATCGAAATGGGTCCAAAGCCTCCGAGTGAGGGATCAAACATAATCCCAAACACCAGCAATCTAAACTAACCTAACCTAGAATAAATCATATAAAATCTTATGAAGAAAAGTATCGTCTGTAATAAAAACTGAAATTTTGGTAAAGATCGAACAGACCAGACGTACTTTTACTTCCATGAAAACCGTCTTCTCCAGCCGAGAACTGCGCATACGTATGCTGCGTTGCTACATCTTTCCAGTATTTCTCTACGGCTTTGAGAATTGGTCACTCAATCAGACATTGGAAAACCGCATTGGCGCTGTTGAGATGTTCAGGCTCAGGCGCCTAGGCAAAGATAAAGAGAGCTCTTACCAACAGTTAAGGAGTACCAACTCTTACCAACAGTTACAGTACGTTGGTCACATCATGAGGGGTAAATGCTAGGTACTCAGACTAATCATGGAAGGTAAAATTGAGGCCAGGATATCAGTGGGAAGAAGGCAAAACTCTTGGCTTAGCCATCTGCGTCGTTGGTTCGGAAGAACATCTATTGAAATTTTCAGAGGCGCAGCATATTATTTCACTCGCCACATAGCCAGTTAAATGGTCAATCTCCGAAGGAAGACGGCGACCTAAGAAGAAGAAGAAGAAGAAGAAGCAAAAGCCAAACAGTGTATTGAAATTTCTGGAGTTTTTCTTCAACTTCTATTTTACTAAAGTACAAATGGAGAAATATCAGCCCTGTCCATAAAAATGTATTTTTGATTTTTTTTTAGAGAGAGCTGATTTCTAACCTTCGAACATTTAAACAGCAAAGTTGTAGAGGACCACCATTTTCAACTTCTGTTCTACATATATACAAGTTTTCCAAATGAAATATACTAATACAAAATCTGGACGAACTTCATATTCAAAAAACTTATAATATAAACTAAAGTAAAGTAAAGATTTGAAGTTAACGTCTCCTTTTTGCTGCCAGGGCTAATCTTGACGGGGCCTACTTTGTTTACGCGGAATCCCAACCTCGGCCATATCATGGTCAATGACCTACCGACTTGGCAAGTGTCTAAATCGACTCTTACTCACGAGATACCGATGTCATCCGGCCTCGAACCGGCGCGGCGCGAATGAGCAGTGTGTGTCAATAGATTTTACACTTTTGCCTTTATTGGACAACAGTACGATACAAAGTTTCGAAACAGTCACCCGTCCATCCACTAGTATCGCCTTACGTCGCTTAACTTCGGTGTTCTAATGGGAACCGGTGTTTCGACGTAGCTGGGCCGTTGTCATAATATAAAGTTAAGTAAATTAAAAAAGAAGAAAAAAGACTCGAAGTCTTGTAAAAAGTCTTGTTTCTTCTTTTTTAATTTACAAATTAGGTCTCTTTGAGAAAAATAGACGCTTTCTCTAAATTAAATAGATATATTAGAAAAATAAAATTAATACCTGTATTTGTCTCTGAACTATTATTTTTTCACAAACAGTTACCTGAAATAACTTTTAGTTACCTGTAATTACTTTGACTGAAGATACATTATGGCAATAGTTATCGACATACCTGAAACAATAAGAAAGATACAATAAATAGATAAATTCTAGATATTCGAAACTATAAATAATCAGCATACTATGCAAAAATAAAGATTATATGATTAAGGTTTTATACTAAACTTTATGTGTATTTAACCCTCCAAAAAAATCCAAAAATTCGCGAAAAAAACCGCATAATCTTCTGGGGTCGAAACACTACCCCTAAAAATATTTGCATTTATTTAAGACTCATCCTGTATAGGACCATACAGAAAAACATTTAAAAGAAAAATTTATATAGTAGATATTACATCTGTCTCAAATAAATCCAATCCCGATATCAGTTAGCGGACATAATATATTTTTAAGTACGAAATTTCAGATATTTAGGAAGACAGCTCAGTAGTAGAAACACATCTGACGAAGAGGTTGAAGCGATGATTCAAATAGCATATACAGCATTAAAAAATCAAATTCCGCGCTCACTAACAAGATGTCAATGCAATCCCGATTGAGAACAATACGATATTACAAATAATGGTTTGCATTTTTTGAAAGTTTTTGAAATGTGGTGTTACCAAAGAATTCTTCCAAAAAAAATCCAAAATCCAAAAAAGTGGGTAAAAAGTGGGATTTCTCCACTGTACAAAACTCTTCAAAATAAAATAATTATTTTTTGTAACACTGATGCGTTAATCCAACGGAGATTAATATTGTCAGCAGTGGTTTACTATAATAAACAAATTTGCCTAACGGACAAAAAATGCTTAACATTTCGGAAAGTATATTTCTTTCCGTCGTCGGAAGCAAAAAAAAACAAGCACAAATAACAATGAAATAAACTATTTAAAATATCTAAATGCAACTATTGAGAACACTTTAAATTTGTTTAATTTTTAAAACAAGTATGTCTACAAAAATCGTTGACGTTCTGTTAAAAACTAAAGTGTTTTCGAATAGTTGAATTTAGATATTTTAAATAATTTTTTTCCTTGTTCTTTGTGTTTTTTTTGCTCCCGACGGCGAAAATTAGGCGAATTTGTTTATTAGTAAACCACTGCTGACAATTAGTCTCCGTTCGATTAACGCAGCAGTGTTTACAAAAAATAACTATTTTATTTTGTAGATTTTCTTACAGTGGCGAAATACCCATAGGATTTTTTTGAGAGATGAATCCGCCACAGAGGTATAGACATAGAATTTTTTTACGTCATAGAAATTTTTTACGAAGAATCTTTCAAACCGAATATACAAGCAACTAAGAAGTTAGTTGCACAAAGCATCTAAAATATTTCACAGGTTTGTCACTCTAATAATGCTAAATTTGCAATGGAGCCATATTCTATTGCACGGATGTAACAAACTATTCCGTTTGATTCTTCTGTTGATCTTTTATTCGCCGAGATAATACCGAAGCTGGGGAACAACGAAACAAACAAACCTTAAACGCTTGCTAATTTGCTCGTAAATAAATCCGCTAATCTCCGTAATTGGCATGGAATCGGCTTTCGAGAGAGACCGCCGTCCAGGGGGCAATTTCTCTCCCACTAAATGCAACTCGTCTCAATTTGGTTTGGCGCGACCGACGTGTTCCAAAGGCAAACAAGGACAATTACGTAGTTTTAAAACCTCATTACGGCACTATATCGCAGCTTTCCAAGACCGCTTGGACAATGTAAATTCCCGTGTTCGCATTTTATATATTTAGATATGGATTTATCCATTTATCTTATTAATTATTAATATCATAAAAGAGAAAACAGGGTTTCTATTACGTAGTTCGTTATATGGAATAGACAAATTGCTACTCTCCAACCTAGTTTGGCAAACATACAAACTTTGACAGGCGTCATTAGGAATTCCAGTTTTGCTCATATTATTTTTTTATGGTCCAAATCAATAGCATTTTTTTATTAAATGTTCTTCACATTGAGGCCAAACGATTTCACCGCATTGATTTTATTGACGATCTCTTGTGAAATTTGGCGTGTACAAGTATTTACCAATTTTAAAATTTATACGAAAACCTATTCATTTTAATTGCACTTGTTTTACTTTCAGTAATTGCCTCGTATCTACAGAGTGAGTTTTCTACGATGTTCTCTATGGGTATCTCGGAAACTACTGATGATAGAGAGTCGGTTAAATGGGAAAAGAATTGCAGTTTTGCGAGGTCATAAATATGCACTTTTCAGATTTTTGAAAAAGTTCATGGCTAACTAGATGTTTCGAAAAAACAAAATTTGGCTATTTTAAAAATTGTTTCTAGTTCCATTATAATCTATTTTAGAAAAAAAAACACCTCCGCCTCCCATAATGAAGGAAATTATTTATATCATAATTATGCAAACTCAGAAATCGGAAGAGGTGGACCAATTGCATGGGTCTCCTCGATGAATTAAGAGAGGTACTCGAAGAGGCGGTACGGAAGAACATTTTCTAAAATAAATTAAAGTGTATGGAGTAGTGATATTATTTTTTTAAGTTTTAGTTTGCGGTAATGTAAATTGTAAAGAACGGTTTAATAATATATTCTGTCTTTTTATAAGTTATAAATCATAACAGAATAAGAAACCATGCCGACTAAGTGAAATTAGTCAAGAAAGTTAAGAATTGGCTATAACTGAGTAATTTTTCAAAATAAACATATTATACCTTATATCGCTGAAAAGCTTTAAAATGGCGATTTTTATAAAGTCATGGTCAACTATGGTTTCCATTAAAAAAAAACATAGGTTTGTGTCATATGTCAAAAATTACAGGCTTTAGAAAAAATCAGAAAACAAAAACTCATTAGGTATGTGTGTAAAATAGATTATAATGGAATTAGGGATAAGTTTTAAAATTGCCAAATTTTGTATTTTTCGAAATATCTAGTAAGCCATGAACTTTTCAAAAATCCGAAAGGCGCGTATTTATGACCCCACAAAACTGCAATTCTTTCCCCATTTATCCGACTCTCTATCTCCAGTAGTTTCCGAGGTACCCATAGAGAACATCGTAGGAAAACAAAACTGCAATTTTTTCCCCATTTATCCGACTCTCTATCTCCAGTAGTTTCCGAGGTACCCATAGAGAACATCGTAAGAAATCAAAACTGCAATTCTTTCCCCATTTATCTGACTCTCTATCTCCAGTAGTTTCCGAGGTACCCATAGAGAACATCGTAGGAAACTCACCCTGTATAAAACTGGATCTTCAATAAACAGGATGTCAAATAATAGTGTTAAAAACTTCGGTGGGTGATTCCATAGATAAAAATAAAACAAGTTCCTACGAACATATTGTTGCGAGCCGGTGTGGACTCGACCTAACCTCACAATATGGCCCGCCCTCGGATGACCTTAACATCGCATAGACACCGCAATGATTCATTCGTTCGAGAAGAATCGAGACCCACTAGAATGGACGCGTACATACGAGAACATTCGAAAACCTTCTCTATGCGCCTAACGATCTTTGGACTATTCTAGATTTCTTTTACCTGTCGGTATAAAAGCCGGCGGCAGTGGCCTAGAGGGGGCAGTTATAAATATACCAGTGCAGTTGACGCGCTAAAATTCAAAATAAATTCTTAGTTATAAATCGTTTGTAAATAGTTCTATAAGTCTTTTATCGTTATTATTTTTGTTAATTAGTGTTAAATAAATAGTGTTTAAATAAATTGTGACTTTCTATCCACACGGAACCGACGAAAAACGTAACAATTGGTGTCAAGTGTGGCGTGTGTGATAGACTAGAAGAATAAAAAGACTGACCCATGGCTCTTGAAAAATTGTTGAAAGACTTGAAAGTGTCCGAACTGAAATGCATATTGGAAGAGAGAGAGTGCGAGACAGATGGAAAGAAAAGCATTTTGCAAGCTAGGACTGAGAGACGTTTTGATGGAAGAAGGTGAGGATCCTGACACATTTTACTTCGAGCTGGAAGGTGACCTTGACTCGTCATTGAAAAAATTTACAAGACAATTTAAACGACAATTTGAATAGTAAAATAATTGACTTGGAAGTTAATTTAGAAGATAAAATTACAGAGAATTCTCAAAAATTAGAAGACAGTTTGAAAGATAAAATTATGGAAAATTCCCAGGATTTAATTAATATTTTAGAGGATAAAATCATAGAAAATTCTAAAGATCTACAAGCCAGTTTCAATGACAAAATACTTAATTTAGAAGAAAGTTTAAACAATAAGATTATAGAGAATTCTACGGAACTACAAGACAAAATAACGGGAGATTGAGGAAGATGTAAATAGAAAAATCGAAATTTTAAAACAAGAAATAGAAAAGGCCAATTCACCAAAATGTCAAGAAACATCGGAGGCACCAAAACTAGTCGAAAATAAGTATATTCTCAAAGTCAGTTATTAAGCCTCCACAGCTTGACGGAAAACCGCTTGGGCCAATTATTTTTGCCAGTTTGAGGCCGCTGCGAGAGCGAACGGATGGACAATCGCTGAAAAAGCTACCGCTTTGACTGTCGCACTGCGAGGAGATGCGACTGATATCCCGCAGACATTGTCACCATCGGAACAGGGAGATTATCAGCAATTGGTACGACATTTAGAAATGAGGTACGGCCAAGCTCATTTGGAACATGTCTATCATTCCCAGCTAAAAAATCGCATTCAAAAGTCAAATGAGTCTCTGCAGGAGTTTGAAGCCGACGTAGCCCGCCTCGTTCGCCTTGCGTACCCTGCTATGCCCGAAAATGTTATGGAGCGCTTAACAGTACAGGCTTTTATTGATGGTTTACGTGACAACGAGACAAGGCAAACACTTCTTTTAGCTCATCCAACGCATTTGGGAGATGCCCTAGCACGTGCCCTGGAATTTGAGGCCGCGAAAGAATGCTCTAGGTCTCTAGGATTTGTACGGGCTGTTGAGGAGAGTTCCGACGATTCCAAAGTGGAAAGGATTGTGCGGAAAGTACTGGATCAGTATATGAGCAAGAAGGGGGGACCGATTCGCTGTTGGAATTGCGGACAGATGGGAAATCGTTACAAAGAAGAGAAAGAAGTGAAAGTCTTAAGGACGACTGTGGTTGGTGATAGTTGGCAAACCGAAGATCTTGCAAATGACCAAATCAGTGATCCAGAGTTGGGCTTGGTGATTAACTGGAAAAACGCGGACCAGAGACCAACGTGGGAGGAAGTTTGCAGATATTCGCCGAACGTGAAGTCGTACTGGTCCCAGTGGAATTCATTGGTATAGATAACGGATTACTTCGCCGTGTGATTGAGAGACCAGAGGGACAAGAAGAGAGAAGGCAGATCGTCATTCCAAAGAAGAGGGTCCCGGAAGTCTTGGCGGAAGTTCACAATGGAACCAGCGGTGGACATCTTGGTGTTACCAAGACACTTGGCAAGCTGCGTGAACGGTTCTACTGGGTGAACTGCAAAGAAGATGTGAGGGCCTGGTGTAAGAAATGTGACATTTGCGCAGCCATTAATGGGCCACAAAAGCGTGGTAAAGCCCCTATGCGCCAGTACAATGTTGGTAGTCCCTTCGAACGAATAGCGATCGACGTGGCTGGTCCTTTCCCGGAGACGAACGATGGCAACAAATACATTGTGGTAGTAATGGATTACTTCAGCAAATGGGTCGAGGCCTACGCGTTGCCAAATCAAGAAGCGTCCACGATTGCTGATGCCCTTGTTAAAGAATGGATCTGCAGGTTTGGTGTTCCCATGGAGCTTCATTCAGATCAGGGAAGAAACTTTGAGTCCAATCTGTTCCAAGGCGTCTGTGAAGTCCTGAACATCCGCAAGACCAGGACGACTGCTCTACATCCACAATCCGATGGGATGGTTGAACGCATGAACAGAACTATCAACCGTTATCTGGCCAAAGTAGTCTCTGACCACCAAAGAGACTGGGACAAATTTCTTCACCTGTTCCTGTTGGCCTACCGTTCATCCGTCCAAGAATCTACAGGGCAAACTCCAGCCAGCATCGTTATGGGACGGGAAGTGCGCCTACCCTGTGATCTGAAATTTGGTTGCCGACCGGGAGAAGAAGTCGCCGGAGAAGATTATGTCCACACACTACGTCAAAGGATGGACGACATTCATCAGAGAGTCCGCCTAAATATTCAAAGTGCTAGTGACCGAATGAAGGAACACTACGACATTCAAGCTGAGCATGGAGGATACCAACCAGGGAAGTTGGTGTGGCTATATAACCCGCAGAGACGTCGTGGGTTATCTCCGAAGCTACAATCCTCGTGGGAAGGGCCATACGAAGTCATGGATAGAATTAATGACGTCGTATACCGTATCAGAAAATTGCCAAAAGGAAAACCGAGGGTAGTCCATTTCAACCGTTTGAGCCCCTACCAAGGCGAAATAGAAGATCGTGCTGGGACCGTGAGAACCTGCAGCTTTGATCCCCCTGATTCGGAGATGTCCTTTGACGATTTCATGGCCCGATACAACAGCAGTGAGAAGGCTCGCTATGGTGTAACCAAAGAAGATCAACGAGACCTCTTTTCCGTGCCTCCTGATTATTCGCTCGCTCATTGTGTGGCTCGAGATTTGCGGATGTCCAGAGGAATCGCTGCGACGTTCAATGAGAAGTTTGGGCGTGTCGGAGAACTACGCCGACAGGATCCAGAGGTTGGAAGCGTCTTGAGGCTAACCGACAATGCACATGGTCAAGCAAGGCACATCTTCTACCTGGTCACCAAGGAATGGTCCCCGAGTAAGCCGACTTATCTCAATCTATGGAAGACCCTGATTGAACTGAGAGAAGCCCTGCTAAACAACAACATTGCACGATTAGCCATTCCGAAGCTGGCGTGTGGACTCGATGGTTTGAGTTGGCGTACAATCCGGAACATGATTGAAGTCTTGTTCAGATTTACGGGAATCGAGATCCTCGTTTGCTGCTACAACCCAAAGCTGAGATCGGGAGAGAAAACTGTAGACTGCTATTTCTACCAGACTTCGCAATGTACCAGGGGCCAGCTTTGCAAATACCTTCATTCACCGTATAATCTCGGGACGAGCATGTGCCTAAGAAAGGGGGCAGTGTTGCGAGCCGGTGTGGACTCGACCTAACCTCACAATATGGCCTGCCCTCGGATGACCTTAACATCGCATAGACACCGCAATGATTCATTCGTTTAATGACGCGTACATACGAGAACATCTGAAACCCTCTCTATGCGCCTAACGATCTTTTTGGACTATTCTAGATTTCTTTACCTGTCGGTATAAAAGCCTATGGCAGTGGCCTAGAGAGGGCAGTTATAAATATACCAGTGCAGTTGACGCGCTAAAATTCAAAATAAATTCTTAGTTATAAATCGTTTGTAAATAGTTCTATAAGTCTTTTATCGTTATTATTTTTGTTAATTAGTGTTAAATAAATAGTGTTTAAATAAATTGTGACTTTCTATCCACACGGAACCGACGAAAAACGTAACAATATGCTTGAAAGGTTACACACCTTGAAAGGTTAATTAAAATAATATATTTTGTTTATTTTTAAAAACATTGGAAAAACGTTTTTCTTGAAATTTGATACTGACATTCTTTTACACACATTTTAATGCCAAACACATTTTAATGCCAAAGCGAATGGCGATAATGTAAAATTTCGTTACAGCCCTGAAAGGGTATTTTCCATTAGAGGAGATAGTACTACTGGTGGTACTCCTTTTATCCCTATTACACATCTTGAAAGGTTAATTAAAATAATATATTTTGTTTATTTTTAAGAATATTGAAAAACCGTCTTTCTTGAAATTTGATACTCACATTTTTTTACACACATTTTAATGCCAAACACATTTTAATGCCAAAGCGAATGGCGACAATGTAAAATTTCGTTACAGCCCTGAAAGGGTATTTTCCATTAGAGGAGATAGTACTACTGGTGATACTCCTTTTATCCATATAGATAGAGTAATTTCAATAAATGAAAATTAAAGGTACGACGTTTTTATGTAAAAAGAGTGCTCTTCATGCCTAAGAAGGCTTATTGGTCAATACTTCTTTAACTCAGCTATATTTTTTTTTATTAAAATGGATTCCATTTAAAAAAGAAATGAAGAGTTCCAGGTTCCATTTGGTAGAAACTGTGCTATTTATAGAAAGATTAAATTTCATATTTTCTGCATTAATATTTTTCCACCTACTTTGATTGTATCTGTAACTAGAATATATCATAACCTGTGATGACTCAGTTAAAACCGTAGTAAATCTACTAATAGCCAATGTTGGTACACGGACGGACCCAAGAACGAAAAAGGATGTGGAGCAGGAATTTAGTGCAGCAGTCCAAATACTGAGATCTACCACAGTCTTGGAAAACACACCACAATTTTCCAATCTGAGCTTTATGCTATTGAAATATGTGTGCAACTGCTGGCAGAACAGCAATACACCCGAAAAACAATAAGCATATTTTCGGAGAGTCAAGCGGCGTTGAAAGCACTTGAGGCAACGAAAAGCACGTCTATGACGATTTTTGATTGTGGGAAACTACTCAATGTAGGGACATGTCAGGAGATAGGAAAAAAGTGTCGCTAATATGAATACCGGGACATGTCGACGTAGAGAGAAACAAACGTGCTGATTCCCTCGCGGGGGGGGGGGGGGACTGGTGGAAGACGCCGAATGCTGACTCTGTATGAAAGATGACGCAACAATGAAGCACGTTAAGCGTACATGCCCCGCTGGGGGCGGGACAAGGTTTGAGGTATTTGGCAAAACCTATCAGACCTAGAGACATATCACCCTCGGACCCGTCGAACAGCTTATGTTAAAAGGTTGGGTCTTGAGGCTCCTTTTCTATTAAAGAAGTTATAGAAAATGAGCCACGATAGGCTCTCGCCTCCGCAGTGGAGGGTCCCAGGTGGTCCTTAGTGAATACGCGCGAATACGAAGCTGAATCTGTAAAGGTTTTGTCACTCTAAACAAGAAACGACTGAACACATTTTATGTCGGTGCGAAAGCCTGGCAAATGTACGGTTCTTTGAACTAGGAAATGCTAAGCTATTGACAAACAGCTATATGGAGAGTTCAGTTTCCAAGTTGCTAGATATTTTGAAAAGATCACAGTGGAACTCCTCAAATAATCTAATCTAACCTAACCCAACAGGGCACATACCAGGGAATGTAACATCAAAATTTATTTATATATCAGCTGAAGTAGAATTCTTCCACAATATGCTGATACCACTAGGTATTTTATGACTAATAAATGGCGATTTTGTGACGAATTCAGTTTACAACATTCGTCACAGAGGTTTCAGCGAATTAAAGAAAAAACAATTACGCATTACACTTTCTACGCGACAGCGGTCGACAAGGGCAGGCTTATTATGGAACTGGTCTCGTCCTCAAGCCGCGTAGTGCAAAAGAAGCGGAGACCGGTCGTCCGAGATAGTTCACGATAAAAAGAAAGAAGCGTACTCGCATTCACCATCAAGTTCATGAATAGTTAATCTGATACGGCGCGACTCTTCGGCTTCTCTCTTTCTCCTCGGGTATTGTACCGTTTTTGGTAGTACTACTACCTGATTTACCGGCGATTGTTTCAGAGAACGCAGAAGACGGGAGAAATTAGAAATAGGGTTACGGAAAATGTAATAAAGAGTTGGCAGGTTTTAAAGACGAGGATATAAAGATGGTTCTTAGTGAGCGAATCTGTTATGCTGTTTTTTTTTATATTATAATTACATTGCAAAATAATCCAATTTGGCCACTGTTAATTTTGTGCATATTTTTATTCTATTTTAATGTGAAAAATGATTTTGCTGTACTATAAAATTACGAAAAATTGGAACCTCTCATAACGACTGCAGTAATAATACAGATTTATTTGCAGCTTGTCCATCTCTCAGGGTCTCTGGCAATCATAACCTTATTTATTATTTCCATCCAGGCTTTCTTTTGTTGTTCTCTCCTACAGCATGGGAGTATCAATTCCATCCATTTAATCGGTAGTGATGAATCATCCAGACGACGTGCCTCACCTTTGTTGCAAACTCTAGTGGTATATTGGTCAAATAGTTGTAACAATATTTACTATTTTTTGTAGTTAAAAAGTTGCAGAAGCAGTTCATAGTTTTGTAGACGGTTTTAATATAAAAGTATTTAGGGTCACGTAGAAGAATGTAGAATGTTTAGGAGGGGAGTTAATCACTGCGACCTTACAGATCTATTGTGTGTTCCCCTTTCTTGAGTTATAACGAGTTATCATACAGTCTCAGGGCTTTAACAAAAGCCAGTATCTGAGACGGCTTCACAGAGGCTAGCTCTCCATCCTCGACATCAACAGTACCAAAGTTAATGGCACGAACGGTCGTCGTCTCGCCGCACTCGCAGTGATAAGGTGTTCCGCTGTTTCCCTATTTTCCCCACAGAATCTGAATTCACTGTAGTTCCTCAGCTTCAGCCTACTGAGGTGTTCGTTGAGGATACCTGTTAGAAACCCGGTGACAATCCGAGGATTGTTTTTACTTAAATCAAGGAAAATCTTCGATTTTTCTCAGTCGTAAGTTCCGAGGAACTTTTTCGAGTGTCTTAGACCGTTGGAGGACTCCCATTCCGAAAAAAAAATAGTGATAGTCCAGCACAAATTTGGTTACAATCTTTTGGTCGATCAGTACTAGATTGATCCTTCAGTGATTTCGTAATGTTTCATCTCATTAACCATGTTTCTCATGTACTATTAACTTCGACTACTATTTAAGAATAGTGGTAAATATTATTCTAGTGTTAATTTAATGTTTACTTGATAATACTACAAGCATAACATTTTCACATACAAGCTGAAACGTCATGTAAAATTTAGCATCAAAAGCAATGCCAGAACCAAAAAAAATGTTTTATTTCAGAGATGTTTGGGATTCATGAACATCCACCATTATCTTTAAATTCTTGTGAGTTATGTGATACTCATACATACATACAGCCGTTACTCGCTGACGAGTATTCGACACACATAAAGAAAATGGTCACGCAAGGCGTTTTCTTTCATGAGCTTTTCTGTGACTGAAAAGCCCGATACGTGATGTTATCTGCCTACCGCACTCCGGACATTCAAAAATCTCATTGCTTTGTTGCCTCTCTACTTTTTACGAACTTCATGTAACAGCATCTACTATTTATGTAAGGCATCCTTTTTCTCATGGGGACTCAATTTATTATTGATGTTATTTTCTGTATCGCTGTTTTAACGGTAACTAAAGAATCTGTAACAGTTATAGCGAAGCAATTACTTTAACAACATAAGACGACGCACAGAAATAGCAGATATTCACGTGGGATGTTTTATCGTTTTAGTCATTTTATAAAATATGTAAAATTATATAGTGAATTTTTCGATAATCATTTAACAGTGTTTTTCGCTGATACGGTATATACAATGGCTCTTCATACATTTAACTCTACAGTTTTTGTATGAAAAAGAATAAAAATGTGAAAATATTAGTTTATTGGAATCAAATTTCTTGTGAGTCATCACAATTTGCATTTTATTTTCTGGTACTAGGAATTTTTAAACCTTCAAAACATAAAAATATTTAATGTACATCTGTCGAATCGTTTAATACAAAATAATAGAATTGCATTGTTTGTCTCAAGGATGTTTCAGACTATTATCGCATTAAAAAAGCAAAAATAGTATAAAACAAGGCAATCAATCAAGTTTATTACCTATAATGAAAATAAAATATATAAACATTTTTAGGTTTTAACATGATTGTTAAATTAACTGAATCCATGTCATTTAATAGCATTTAAGTGATGAATATATATTGTTTTTGCGGTGACACAAAGGATGTATTAGTTATTATGTGCTAATAGTACATCTGGACTATGGAAACGAAGAATTCACTTTTCGCAACATTAGATTAAATAGATTGGTTTTCAATGCATAATGTAAATAAATTGGTCTTGATGATGCAAAACCTGTTGCGATTCATACATTAGGAAGAACCTTTGTCGTCAACGTAATAGTTTCACCTCGAGTTTAACGCAAATAAGTAGATTTTTAAATGAATTATTTTAAAATGATTTTTTATGAAGGAGTTAATCAGTATGCATAAATATGTTTTATAGGAAAGCTAAGAACTCAAACGCACTGACAACCAGGTCGCAGCGACCAAGCTGGCGATCGCTCAGTTTATGTTTTTATCATTTGATTTAATGGCTGGTCGCTGCGTATTATAATACTTAGACAACTAATTTAGTAATATGTCTATATATATATATATATATATATATATATATATATATATATATATATATATATATATATATATATATATATATATATATATATATATATATATATATATATATATATATATATATATATATATATATATATATATAACTATATATATATAACTTTTCATTTAAAGTAAATTTGGTTAGGTGTTTAGGTTAGTGTTTTATTTTGTTAAAGTAAATTTGCCTTTTAGTAGTACCGGGTGCGTCTCAAAAGTGGCTCACCCCCTATATCTTCTTTATTTTTTCAGATAAAAAAAACGAAATTTGGTATGTTAGTACCTATATAACATAAATTAGGATTAATTGGCGTATTCAATTATTTTCGATCACTTCCTGTTTCACCGGAAATGACTACATCTTTTGATTTTTAAATGGCATCCTCGGTATTTTTTTACTTTATTCCATAGAAAATAACACTCTGAATAGAATGAAATATCATAATATGTCAACTTTTGAAATTTTTGTAACCTATATGGTTTATTTGAAATTGTAACTTGCGGTTCGTAACGAAAATTTGACTCGAAATACCAAGTGTGTGGTATCAAATTATTCGTAAAAAATAATTTTTCCAAGGCTCCTTGATTAAGAATTAATGTTTTTAACATAGCCATGGCACTCTAGGATTGAATTTTAAAATACGATTTTTTATTAAGCGAGAATGTCAGAAGTTGACATATGATATGTCATTCTATTCAGAATGTTATTGTCTACCAAATAAAGTAAAAAAATACCGAGGGTGCCATTTAAAAATCAAAAGTTGTAGTAAGGTATATTTCGATATATTTCTTTCAATTACAGTAACATAATATTTTAGAAAATGTAATGGAAATATGGCTAACATTGAGCTAGACCAGTGCATAGGTTAGAAATAAATTTAGTTTGAACTTTTTCTTAAAAAAATATTCGTAACAAAATTGTATATAATGTAGAACAAGAGAAACATCACTGTTAACGTATTTAGAAGAGTTTGATTTCGACAGCTAAAAAGCATCAAATGACAACCGCACGTAACTAAAATAGATATTTTAATTATTGTTACTGAGTCGCAAAAGTAACGAAAGTATCGGGATTTTGAGTGTCGAGTACCGTTTCTTGGTTGGCACAAAGGAACCGGAAATTTCCGGTACTTTCGAGACCAAGATTTCCCCGGTTCTGATCTCTAGTATTATACCATCATCATCATTTTCAGCTTATTCAATCATTTCCAATTATGGTGTAGCCTCCCTCACATACTCTCTTTGTAGTTGGGCCCATTGTTGTATATTGTTGGCTAGTCTATATATTATATTATCAAAAAAAAAACTCAAAATTTAAGTGAGGATGCAGTCAATAATCACCACACAGGCTAATAAAACTACTTGTTCAAATTTGTCAAGCTTCCGAGAATTTTATTCCCATCATCAGGACAGTTTGACTGAGTCAATTAGCAAAAACAACATCCTCTGCACAAAAATGCCTTAAAACTAGCATCATATGTGACATTGGAATACAAGGAAATTTCCTTTATAAAATATTAATGTCGTTGGATATGTATTGATATATTATTTTTTTACAAACTGTCCTGATGATGGGAATGAAATTCTCGAAAGCTTGACAAATTTGAAAAACTAGTTTTATTAGCCTGTGCGGTGATTATTGACTGCATCCTCACTTAAATTTTGAGTTTTTTCTTAACTTTAGTCAGTCACGACTAAACCTGCTATTTTTATTATACCTTTATATATCTAGATATATTTTCTTTTTATTATGTGCTATTAAAAAAGAAAAAATATATATTTCATTCCGTCTCACCTTTGGTCTCACTAATCAGAAATTCGTAAACAAAATTATTTAATTTGCCAAAAAAATATGTTCCTTTCTTTTCTCAATCGACCAAATCATAAAACATCTGTTTTGCAAATTGTACCTTTTTTATTCTAATTGCAATACACAATAAAATTCATAAAAAATAAAGTGACAAAAAGAAATAAAATTTAATTTAAATTCAAAACTCCCTGCATTTTTAATATATTAACCTAAATAGCCTGAACAATCCTCTACTTAACTGTAAGTTTAAAAACATTAAAATATCCAACTGCATACATTAAAACATAATAAATGAAGGAATACTATTCACAAACCTACCTTTCCCAACACATGTTTCGAAACAAATCGAGTCATATGCTTGAACGCTAATAAGCTACGATATTTTACTTATCTTTGACATCTTTCGCCAGATGTTATGTGCGATTGGAATGCAACGGGCCTTCAGTGCATTGATAAATATTTTGTTTTGATCGTTCATTTCATGGAAGTCTGCACGAATATGACTGTATAATTAATGAATTACCGCCCAATTTTAACAGAAACATATAAAAGTTTGATACAATGTTTGATCAATATTTAGTAAATTTAAAACTAATTATTTAAGTTTGGTGCTTTATTAGTATTTTTATAATTATAAAAACAGAAGGAAAAAAACAGTCGGCAAGCCCCAACAAACTCGCAACCGTATACACCAGTGCACAATTTTGTAGACATTCCCATTCACACACAATAACCCCACCTACATCAGTGTACAGAGTGTCCCATTTTGGTTGAAATCATACGGTATCTCCATTATTAGTAAAGATAGAACGATGCGGTTTGCACAAACCTGTGCCACTTTTTTGTCAAACGGAAAATGCTGTCAAGGAAATTTTCATAGCCCTCTTCGTTTCTGAGCTACAGGGCCTTTTCGAAAATTTTGCAATTTGGGACAGCCCCCGTATCTCTGTTATTATTAAAGGTATCGAGAAGGCGAAAACTGATTCTTATAGAACTTTTTACGTAGAATACAGTGGCGTAGTTGTTTCTCTACGAAAAAAATATTTTTGAAAATATGAACTAAAGTTATGTTTTTTTAAATAGAACACCCTGTATATTTATAAATAATATGATCCTCCTTGCCATGAGCTTCTCAAAAATATATATGACTCTATATTTATTTTCATTATTTACAGCAATATTTAAAATATATCATTTTCTTATTAGTAGGCCTTGATAAATAACAAAAAATCAAAATGGTATTTACTAAAATAGTTATACACATATTAATATTTTAGTTGGAATTGATATATTTTACTTTTGAATCTCTAAATATATTTTTCTTTTTTTTATAACGGAATTTATTATAACGGGATGGGTTTTCAAATATTTAAAAGCTTGCGTTGTGACGACTTTTTCTGTCATCACTCAAACAGAAAGAAAAAGGTATCCGTTGCTCAGGGTTAGAGGAGAGCTGGGTTCGTAGGTAAGGCTTGTGACCTGTGGTGACTTAATAATGTTGTTAAATAATAAAATAAAAGTAATAATGTATAGGCTGCAAAGATTCTAAAATTGATGTGAGAAATAATAATTTAACAATTTTCCAATATTATTTTCGTTGTAAATTAAGTTGTGAGGGAGCTCCATCTTGCTGAAAGTATATTTCACGTAAATTAGCTAAAAGAATATTTAAAAGTTCCGATACGATGGCTTCCAAGATTTACAAATAGCGGTAGAGAGTTAAGTTTCTCTAATATATAAAGAATTTATTAGTGGCTCTCAAAATAAAACAAGAGACAGATATCAGTATATACCTTTAATAATTCTTTAGTTTCTTTTGTTACCCGAGTTTAAATATCTTTGTTTGTTACCAATCATGGCCTACTAATAAATATGATCTTTTAATATATTTTTTTAAATATTGCAGTAAATAGTGAAAATAAATATAGAGTGATATATATTTTTGAGCAGCTTATGGCAAGCCAGATAATATAATTTATAAATATACAGGGGGTTACATTTAAAAAAACATAACTATAGTTCATATCTTCAAAAATATTGTTTTCGTAGAATAACAGACTACGCCACTGTATTCTACGTAAAAAGTTCTACAATAAACAGTTTTCACCTTCTCGATATCTTTAACAATAACAGAGATACAGAGGGTGTGCCAAATTGCAAAATTTTCAAAAAGACCCTGTAGCTCAGAAACGAAGGCGGCTATGAAAATTTTGTTTACGGCATCTTCCGTTTGACAAAAAAGTGGCACAGGTTTGTGCAAACCTCACCCTTCTATTTTCACTAATAACGGAGATACCGTATGATTTCAACCAAAATGGGACACCCTGTACACTAGTGTAACTGCCTTCCAGCATCATCAGTACGGTAAGGAATCAGCAAGCGATGACAACGATCCAAAAAAATATAAACGATGAAGGAAACGATGCACGAGGCACTCTCTGCATCCTAGTAGATGAAAAAAAAAAGGATGATGAAAAGCAAAAGGAGCAAACGGGAGAATAAGGCCCCAATTTGCAGCCTAGAACTACAGTCGCCCAGGATTGTGGGCTTCGTCGAACACAACTGCGGAGGTAGCCAACAGCAACCCACCGCAATACCCTTAGCCGAAGTCAAAACAAAATAAAAATTGAAATAGTGAGGGGAACATATAAAAACAGAAGGAAAAAATCAGTCGGCAAGCCCCCAGCAAACTCGCAACCGTATACACCAGTGTACACGTGCTGTTGGCTACCTCCGCAGATGTGCTAGACGAAGTCCACAATCCTGGGCGACTCTAGTTCTAGGCTGCAAATTGGGGCTTTAGGCTCCCGTTTGCTCCTTTTGTTTTTCATCTACTAGGTTGCAGACGGTGCCTCGTGCATCGTTTCCTTCCTGGTTTATATTTTTTGGAATCGTTGTCATCGCTTGCTGATTCCTTACCGTACTGATGATGCTGGAAGGCAGTTACACTAGTGTAGACTGATGTAGGTGTGGTTGCTGTGTGTGAGTGTGAATGTCTACAATAATAGAGTACACTGGTGTATACGGTTGCGTTTTTCTGTTTTTATATGTTCCTCTCACTATTTCAATTTTAATTTGTTTTGACTTCGGCTAAGGGTATTGCGGCGGGTTGCTGTTGGCTAGACGAAGCCCTCAATCCTGGGCGACTCTAGTTCTAGGCTGCAAATTGGGGCTTTAAACTCCCTTTTTGTTTTGGCTCCACTGTGGGCCGTTTAAGCTTTAACTTTTGGCATTTAAAGTGGTGGCAAATAGTTGGCCGAAAGAAAATTTATTCTGTTTATTAATATTTATGAACAATATGAGTGTATATGGAAAACACAGAATTCGAAATTCAAAATTAGATAAAGTATAATTTCTAGCTTAAACCCAGTACAAATAGCGTATTATTCATTAATGTATCTTGTTTTTTTAATTCTAGTTGCTAACTTTTTCCAACAAAAGAATTAATTTAAATTAAATCGGTTTGAATTCACCCCTAAATTTTTTGTAATCATTAGGATTTCCCAACTATAGATAGGTATTAACTTAAAAAATTCTTTTATGGTTTTTTACGCAATAAGCTTTTTGTCAATTGTCACTGTCACTATTTTGAATCAACTAGCAGAAGCTATCTGACATAAAATGTGTAACGTGTAGATACTACCCCCCTAGGCCCTAGACACTCAATGGTAATTTTATAGAACTACAAATTTACTACAATTAAAGTACAAGTTTCTAATTTATACATGAAGATGACATGACAGTCTCTGTGTTGACTACCGTCCATTGTCTAGTTGACAAAATGTTGGTGATCCGTCAAGTTATTTTTAAATCATTATTAAAATTATTATTAATTCAGATATTCTTGATTTGTCGGAAAGTTCGGAGATTTCAGTGATTTGTGCATTCTGATATTTACTGTCGATCATCATTTTCGTGTTAGATACTAAACTTTTTTATTAAAGTCATTTTGACATTTTAAAAATTACAAATTTACGAACCAAATAAAAAAATAGTTTAATCATAAATAAGTACATATTTGGCAATACAAAATCTAGGAACTAGTAGGGTTGCAGTCGGAAGGGTTTGAAATAGAATTAATACACTTTGTTAATTGTCAAGCTTTCGGAATTTATTCATTCCTTCCTCAGGACATCAACGTGGTACAAGAGACCTTCATAAAAAACTACATTAAAAAATTGGCTTGAGGGATGCATTGAAAAATCCACCGTAAAGCATCGCTGACCAGTCAACCACAAGAAAGGGGGCTCTCTTGGGACGGTTAAGCGGTTAAACCGCCCCAAGAGAGCCCCCTATGGGAGGAGGTTAAAAAATTTTAAAAATCGTAACTCCAAAATGACAGTAGCTAGCGAAACGCGGTTTTAAATTTAAGATTAGGAATAATATTTGCAACAAAACTCGTAATAACATCAAAATCAGTCAAAGTCGCAAAAATCAAAAATTGAAACTAAAAGAATTGCCTACCAACTTTTTATTAACATATTTTAGTATGGGCGGCTATACGTGCCTCCCGGCGCCAATTTTTTCGCATCATTGTACAATTTTTGACCTTCGTTTAGAATGAAGATCGTCCATATTAGCGTTATTATTATTGTTGTTATTACAAATAAAATGGTTTCGAGCACTGCGCGAAAATGCCGTTAATAACAAATAAACGCTGTTATATTTTGCCGCGTGCATGTTATAAAATGGTACCAGTTTGACCCAGATACAGTAGGATGTAATAAGTTTAAAATTGAACTGAGAAATGAACTGCTTTATTAACATGGAATGGGTATCAACGATTTCTAATGGGTTTATAACTGATTAAGATAATATATAATTCCTCTCTAATTTCAAACATAAGTACAATTCATATTGATATACCGGATAACAGCAAAATCGTTGCATAAACCACTTTTGGATTGCTGTTTATAGAACAAATATGAAGTTTGAAATTTGTTTGTTTGCTGTTGAGACGTAGGTATGTAGTTCAAATTAAAGCAGGCTGATTATTTTCAAATTCCGCAAGTTACGGCGGGGACAAACAATTTGTTTCTTTATTTATAAAATTAAAATGTTTCGGACATTTATATCACTCTATTTTCAAGTCAATATTAAAACCAAATATTCTAAGCAACACAATTTATATATAGGTTATAGTTATTCAACCTTAAAAATAATCATTCACTAATAAGCTTGTGTTATAAGCACTTCTGCACTTGATTTTTTCAGCACTTATATAAGCTCTTGGTACTTCGGTACTTGGTTAGCTGAAAATATTATCTTTTATTTTGAATAAAAAAACAACCTCCAGGTTTTTCTATCAATGCGCAACTCTACCTTCTCAACACTCAATTTGGTGTTGATTTGACCAAACCTGCCCTGAGATCCATATGACTATTGTTTCTTCTCTCTTCATTCTCTCTATTGTGTCTGTATAATGTTACTCATGTCTTGCTGAATAATAGTTAATGATGACACAGATCGACAAATTCAAACTTTTCATTTCTAACATTGGTGACAATAGCTGATTATATCAGATTCTGAACTATTAAAATTAAAAACTAGCGAAACGTGCTAACACATATAGTTTTTTGTTAGATTGAGATAGACAATAAATAAGAAAAAATCACATTTTTATTTAACAAGTATGTAGTATTATATTACAATTATTATATTAACTTAACAAAATTATAATAAGTTTTACATGCAATACATTGCATAAAAGCAAAGTGCACTACATCAATATGACTACATATTAAACGATAAAATATGCAAATATGCTTAAAAGCGTTTTTGCGTATTTTAATATTATTTTTTTTTGGTATGACCTCGGATCTTCTCGATTTAAAAACAAGCAATAGTCGCCCATCATAACTGAATCCCAACGATCAACGGCGCGGCGTTGGGATCAGTGAAAATAATCGTGAAAATAATCTCTCTCCTTGTTCATCACTGACTTCACCAAGATTTTCGGGAAAAAATTCATACGCGAGTGGAGAAACATAATTTTTAGGGACATACGGCATCTGAGTGACTGATAGGCATCTAAAAGTTACGAGTAATTCATAGTTTTCTTCTTTTTTATTACCTAAGAACCCATAACTACATTTACAAGGGTGTTTCAAGCTCTTAGTTCTTTTTGACTGAGTTTCTCTTTAAAGGCAAGCTCTTTAAGAGGTTTTTTTATTTGAGGCCAAATAAAAATACCCTTGTTAAGCTTGGTATCACTAGTTTGTGGAATAAATCTTTTCAAATATTTAAATCCTTCACTTTCAATGTCCATGACCATTACAAAATTTTTTATCAGTCCCAACTTAATATGGAGGGGAGGAAGTAGCAGGCTTAGGATCAACAAGTGGTACATGTTTTACGTATTTGTACCTGGCTCAAAAGATGTTCTTGGAAGTCATTCATTTTTTACAAAATGTTCCTTTGTTGCCCAACTAACGAAATAAAAAAATAACAGTACTTAGTAAAATCATCTTGAAGTTCTAGTAATATACCTATAACATGAATAACAGGTCTTGCAAATGGCAAGTTTGGATACTCAATTTTGTCTTTCTGTTTCTTTGACTAACCTTTAACATTTGTTTGACAGAAATAGCAATCATTGAAATTATTAATAGGTTCTCTCCATATCATAGAAACAACAAATAGCATAGTTCTTCTCTAGTTTTTGAGCTTCTGAACCAGATTCACACTACAAGTTATATCAATAAAACACTAAATCACCACAATACACCAAAACACTTTTACTTTTACACTGGACGCGCGTTTCATCAGCATAGTCCAGTGTAAAAGTAATAGTGTTTTGGTGTATTGTGGCGATTTAGTGGTTTATTTTGGTGTGTAACACCAAAGGTTCCAACCCTCAACTGTAATATACAAGTTATATGGCACACATGACGAGCCCAAGTCTGATCTTGATCGCCAACTTTTTCCCAATCCCCGAAATTTAAATAGTACGCATTTCTAACTTCTTGCGAAAGTGGTCTATCTTGTGATTTAACAATAAATCGACAACAAATATAAAAAAACTGATCTGGTAAATTTTCGCAAGATCGAAACGCAAAAGTTGCCATGTCAGACATTTTTTAACTAGAAAACTTTCTGTACGAATTTTCAACTTGTAAATAAATTTATTGCTCTGGGATGGTTACTTTGAGAAAATCTTCATTAAAAAAGGTCTTTTTGAGAATACCGATAAGGGTCGTACTGCTCGTATACAAGTAGCTAAATAAAAATGTAACGTGGTGGGTCCATTTAGCAAATATTTATGTAATTAGACAACAAAAATAGAAATAGGAACGCTGTTTTGGTCCATGTTAGAAAAACCTTGTCGACCAGTGTGATTGTTGAACTTTGTGTAATATGTAGTAACTTTTTGTTTATGGGTTTTTAGATTCTGTTAATTAAAACGAATTAATAAGTTATGATGTTTAGTGTCTATTTGATAACGGAGTGAGATATAACTATCCAACAAGTGTAAATTAGATAACAGAGAACATGGAAGTTCAACCAGTTTTAGTTCGAATCAATAACACTTTGAATAGTTTAATCATAATCATTCGAGAATTTTTCCTTAGGGCTCATTTTAAATTTAGAATACTTTTATATTTAGTTCATATTGTATAGTAGAATAAATATAGTAAAATAGACTACAGTATTTTAGTGAATGTCTAGAGAAACGTACTACATAGACGAAATTAGGCATTGTCCTCAATCTGGTAAGCGTCATTGAACTTGCAATCGTGACCCGTGCCATGCTATTAACTCCGCCATGCTATTTGTTGTTACTTTTACCGTTTTCATGATCATATTTGCGAGATAAAATCACTTGCCTACCTGCTGTATAAGATACGCCCGGTATCAGACTAGGAGAACATCTTTGAATTCTAATTATCGTCTTACGTGACGCAAATACATCCTGTGCTAGAGTTATCTTTAAATTTGAGTTCTAATTTAGATTTAGAATATGTATATTTTAGTATATAGATTAGCTTTTATTACGAATCATACCTATGTCCAAAATTATTGCAAATGAATGTTTGGTAACATCAAAAGACGTTCCAGAAAATATTAATTTTTAAATTTAGATCATGATTTAGTTTCCACCAGATTAAATAGCTATTTATGTTTATATACATTTTTATTAGAACTATATTTAATAAATAATAGAAAATTGATTGATAAAGTTTAAAAATTAAAATTAAATTCAAAGTGTATTTTTTTTTATTTCTTTGGAGTGAAAAAAAGTATTTCCTCCTCGGTCATTAATGCACGCTCTCAGACGGTTTGGCATGCTACCTATGAGATTATTTAGGTAGGCCTGAGGAATTTGTTCCCATTGTTCGATTGGTGAAATTTTTAATACTGGTAATGTTAAGGGTGGGTTATTTTCGTTTTTTTATTCGTGGTTTTAAAATGTCCTAAACATTTTCTATTATGTTCATATCTGGTGAATTAGCAGGTTATCGTAAAGAGGTTGTAGCAACTCTTCATCGCAAAAGTGTTGCACCTCTATTGCCCGGTGTGGTGGCGCATTGTCACGAACGAAGACAAAATTCGGAATAAACGCACAATTGGTTTTAACACCTCCTGAATGTAAACTCGTCCGGTCATTGTTTCGTCAATAACAACTAATCATGTCTGAGCATCTTTCATTATCGCAGCCCAAAACATTACACTACCCCCTTGAAATGGGTCGCGGGGCTAAGCTGTAGCTAATTTCTTGGTAGCTTGTCCTCTTGGGGCTCTCCAGATTTGATTTTGTTCAACCATTTCCTGTGCCCATTGTAACCGTGTACGTTTTTGCTGTTCCGTTAATTTTGGAACTAGCAAATGTCTCCGACGATGTAGATTAACAGCTTGATACAAAAGCTCCCTCAAGCTGACCAATCTCTCTACATAAAGCACTCGTTGTACTTAATGGGTTTCTTCTAACAGTTATTGACAACTGACGATATTGTGCTGCAGCATTAAGCTTTATTCGACCTCTTCCTGGTTGGTCTTGAATATCATTAGTTTTGCGAAACGTTTTTAATAGTTCTTGAAATATCATCTTGATTAACGCCTACAATTTCTGCCAATTTATTCTGTGATAGGCTTTGTTAAAACAAAGTTCCTATTCGATTTCTGTTAAAGTAGGAAATATAATTTCTTGTAATTTCTAGACGATAACAGCGTGATCAGAATGCACAAGGGCTAAAATACTACTGATCCGCATGGCAGGAATTTATAAATTCTAATAAAATATAAATATACATTCCTTATCTTTCTTTATTTTTTGTTAAAGTTACTGCAAAACATGTGAACAATACCTACGTACTGAATATTTAATATAATAATAGCTCCCGCGTGTATAGCGTTTAACGCCTTGGGAGTAGCAAGGTACAGCTTGCCATACTAGAACCGTTCGGTATACAAGGAAGGTAATGTGGCTAACACTACGCTTCAACCGCCTATTATTACCAGGATTGTGAATCCCAAGTACTCATTTAAGGCTGAGTCGACCTAGGTACCCAAACTATTTTTATTTTAATTAAAATAGTCGGCTGATGAAATGCCGGGTGTGGGATTCGAACCCGCTACTTTCAGATTAGTAGAGGAGAGCCTGTACCTCTACGCCACCGGGCACCTTCGTACTGAATATTTAATTCTAAAAATACAAAGATGCTCTATTTATCGAAATGCAATAATTTTGGACATATAATGGTTACATAAGTTATGGGTTATGGTTTGGTAAACAAAATCCACAATATTTTCGAATCTTTTCAAGAAGAGTACAAGTTTCAAGTTTGTACTATAGCTCATTAATCAATCGATGTATGTCATTAACAAAATTATGTTTTTGTATTTAATGTCTATTTGGCAGCTGCTCCATTAAAAATATTTACTAAGATTTTTTAGTCGTGGACTAATTTTGAAGTGACTCTCTGAGTATACAATAATACCTAGCTTTCGCATTTTCAGTGCCTTGGTTAGAATAAGCAGCATCAAAAGCATTATCGTGGATAGAAGGAATAAAAGACTAAAACTCTTTTCCTTCAGTTAACGGTATCATGTAATATTAGTTCCCAAAGTGAATAAAAAATGTTGCCAAATTTGTTAGAGCAAACAATAATAAGCCATCTCATCTTAATGGTTAAATATATTACAAGCAATTACAAACAACATCGAAACGAAATATTTGTAGAAGCATCTTGTCAACATACATCGTACTTAATAGTTTCTTCATTATCGAGATTGTAACTGTCTGTTTGTTTATGTTTTTTTAAACTTATTTTATTGAAAATAAAACAATTGTATGGAAGGAAAGATGTCTGTAATAAAATACGGCTAGCGTATGAAAAATTGATCATATGAGCGTGCAAAAATAACTTTTTTAACTTAAAATTCTGATCACGTTCTGAAATTATCGATTCCAAACACTTCAAGGAAGAGTGACAGTTTTAATATTTATACAGTCGTGTCATCAGATTTATAAATAGTTGTTTATTTACTAACCTTTTCCTACTATACTAGGTATTTATACTTAATTAAACTATTAACTTTTGACAAATTCAAATAAAAAAATCACATACACTAATATTATTCTTGAGTGGAAAGGAAGATTGTTGTGAAATAAAATCAATATGCTATTTCAATCTATTTTAATCAATGATTGATAGTTATTACGGATCAGATCTTCGATTAAAGACACACTCGCTTTCCAATAACTTCCCAAGGAAAGCATGACAAATCACAGGAATATTCTAATTCTAAATTTTAACTTTTAACGGTTGAAATTATAAATTGTAATTCTAATTGTCATTAGTAAATTAGAAATAATTTTTATTTAGAATCTACAATCTCTCAAAACCATATCTACAAAAAATATCCTATTGATATACCTATTGTTAAAATTTTGAATCTATCAAAGAGGCAGGTAATATTATATTATAGTATTTAAATGTAAATTAAGTTTATCAAAATGTTATTAGTATAGTGCATAAAAAGCAAATTATTGTTTGCACATCTGCTGTCTCTAATTGCATAATAAATATTAAAGATGTCGCTCTGTCTTAAACCGTTTGGAATCAATAATTTTTAAACGTGAGCAGAAAACTTAAAACGCAGTTTTTTGCTCATCTAAATAATTAATTTTTTCTATTAATAACCATGTCATAATACAGGCAATATTTTATTTTATATAATTATTTCAGTGTCATGGTAAAACTATTTTTTTAAAGATATCCCACCTAACTACAAAGAAAAAAATACGTTTAAAGCTGCTAAAAACTAAAATTCAAGACGGAATCTAGAATCTAGATTCATTTATACAGGGTGTCCCAGAAATAAGTGCAAATATTTTAACCGGTAGTAGAGTTCAACCCTAGAAACACGCCTATGAGGTTTTTTTCGCGAAAAAAAAAAATTGAAAATTCGAAATTTTTTGAAAATTTTTTTGGAAATTTTTTTAGTTTTTAGTTAAAAAACATAATTTCATGATAATATGAAAACATAGGTATTAGATTAAATTTACAAGAAAGAAAAACCAGAAAAGATCCAGTGATTCTCAAAATTTTAGCAAAAAATCTTTTTTTTTGGAAATTTTCAAAGTAAAATAACTCCGTTATTTTGGACTTATTTGAAAAATATTGATAAAGAGAACATATGTTTCTTTTATCGAGATCTACCACCCCTTAAAATATTTGCACTTATTTCTGGGACACCCTGTATATTTTACGACTAAAATGGATATTTGGATAATTTTAAAACTAACCTGCCGTCTAACTAAATTCGTTATTGTTTTGAAGTCGCATATTCTTGCAAACCTATCTAGCGGGTAGCCAGCTACTACCTCACAAACTAGCTATACTCTGTTTTTGTCTATGACAGAAGAAAAGCAGATACCGTCCCATACCAATCTATTTATTTTACTAAAAAAAGTTTCTAATATTTTTATATTAAGTTAACTATGGATGGGTTTAAATATAAATTCTTCATGCGTCTTCTCTTGTTGTTTTTAACCAGTTTTATTGGTTTATTTCAAAAATGACAGATCCTATTTCAGTTTTATTGGTTTGACGGAACGATGAATGACAAACGGACGCCGATACGTATGAACTCGCTTTTAGATTTTTGAGACTTGTTGGTCGTGCTAAATTATAGGTTATCATTTTGTGTCAATTTATGTCAAATATCTGCGTTTTGGAAGATGATGCATTTTGATTCGTGTTATTATGTATGTTTTGTGTCTTTTGAAATCAAGCGGAGGAAAAATCGAGGGAAAATTAACTGTAGACTCAGAGCACAGTTTGTAGTTAATACTCGCTGCCCAGGCAGAAAGTCTTATACACCAATAAAGTTACCACCAATAAAGTTTGTATACCATCTCCTCGTAGATAAGTGCATCTCGTTTATGCTACAAGGATCGTACTAAACATATACTACTGGAGTAACTGTAAAATATCGACATCACACGATAGGTAAATAATGGATTTTAGTACTCCAAAAAAATAATGTCAAAAGGTACTGGTTTAAAAAAAATTAAGATAATTTTTTTAATAAATAAAGTTAATTAATCAACCTTTAAGGATTTAAGGTATAAAATTTGATTGTTTTATTTATGTTGTTTTATTTATTCCTTAATAAATGCGGGAAGTTTCTTGAAGCTTGAAAGTAAGAAATAGCTCTTTTGGAATAGTTCTTCTCGAATTTTTATATTTTTTTTGGTAAGTGGTGTTTTGTATTAACACATACCGTTTTTTTAAATAAAATAACTCGATTAAATTTTTTCAGTTTTATACAGGTTTTTTTTACAATATTTTGAAGTAATCACTTATCAGTCAAATTTTAGATAGATTAATTTCCTGCTACGCGTTCCAGTTGTACCAACTTATTATTTCTTTGTAAAATAAAATAAACTAGGTACTTTGAAACTAAAATGACAGACACATCTATCACTGTCAAGGGTCTTGTCGTTGGACAGACTATAGTTGGTATGCAAACTGTACTCGTATATTTGTTTTACATAATGTCATAATTTTCTATAATTTTCATGAATATTAACCAATTATTTTAGTTCGTTATTAGAATCATCATCATCATCATCTTCATTTTGATTTTATTCAACCATTTCCAATTATGGTGTAACCTACCTTACATATTTAGAAACTCTCTTTGTAACTGGGCCCATTGCTGGCTATGCGGACCAAAGTAAATGCTAATTTCCTAATAATCCTCTGCTAACTTTCTAATACCATGGTCCCATCTAAAGTTTGGTCTTCGTCTAGGTCACTTGACTCCTCGAGGGCACCATGCTGTAATTTTTGTGATCTAACTGTTGTCTATCCTTCTCGCCAGGTGTCCTGCCTATTGCCACTTGACGGATTTGATTCTGTGGATGACATCTATCAGCTGGGTAAAGACCCAATGGATACGACAAAAGTGTCGTATCCACTCTATTCTTCTACGGTCTCTCTTGGTTATTGCCAGCATATTTCATTCCTTTGAGCGTTGTGTAACCTGGAGTTTCCTTATAGG
Organism: Sitophilus oryzae; assembly: GCF_002938485.1. NCBI lineage: Eukaryota > Metazoa > Arthropoda > Insecta > Coleoptera > Curculionidae > Sitophilus > Sitophilus oryzae. The sequence goes on along the minus strand of NW_022147434.1, from coordinate 6,121,318 downwards.
GTCCGTTTTAAGTGTCCAAGTTTCACATGTATAGGTCATGACTGGTAGTACACATTGGTCGAATGTTCTCTTCTATAGATAAAGTGGCATTCTAGATTTGAATATGATTGAATTTCTTCCATATGTAGATACTCCACGCTAACTTAATTCTTCTGTTACTATAATGTATTGTTTTGGGAGAGCGTCCTAGAGCATATATTGGGATGTATTTCAGGAAAATATTTTAACTTCTACAGGGTGGCTTAAAAAAGTGTGAGTGGATCGGAATGCTTTTTTTTTAAACGGACCACCCTTGATGAACCCATAAACGATTATTTGTAAATTGTTTTATTAGATATTATTAGGGTCCGAATCTATCAGAGGGGCCCGGGTGGAAATTTTTTGTGCATTTATTCGTCTTAAGTTTTCATAAATTTTCCCTATATTAATTTGTTGTTAATGTTCCCTGATGAAATCAGGGAACTACCCGTAATGCAATGCAAATGTAAATATAGTTAAACAAAAAAGCTTTGGGGATAACCTCAGAATATTACCGTCACTTTTTCTCCCCAACTCAATTTAGTGCAAGTACAATAGTGCAACAATAGTACGTAGTCACAGAAAATTGTATCAAAAAATTATAGTTAGTAGTGCTACAATTTGTAATAATGATTTTCATTTAAATTTCAACGAGTACAAGCTGAATATTCTCTAACACAATTTGTGAGAATTACCACCACACTTGTTCACTATAAAATCAAGCATATTTAACTATTTTGAAGATCTTCTAAGAGAAATAAAAGCTACAACGTGATGCCTAGTACCATTTTAGATACAAAATGCAGCAGTGTTTTCTACAATTGTGGGGTTTATCACAATTTATTTTTTCCGTGTTTTTAAGAATAAATAATTGGAGTATCTAACTCTTTCCTCAGATGGCAAAAGCAATGAGGATATATCTAATAAAATTGGACAGGGAAGAAGAATAATTAGGGAACTGAACTCTCTTCTTTGGAGCGATAGAATTTCAAGAAAAACGAAACAGATGATGTACAACTCTATCTTTGAATCTGTTTGTACCTACGGATCGTAGACGTGGGAACTCACAAGGAGAAACAAGGATAGATTACTTGCACTTGAAATGGACTATTGGCGGCGTAGTAACAGAACATCTCGCCTAGATCACGTAAGAAATGTTTGTATAAGAGAGGAAATGCAAGTAAATGGTACTATCTTGGATATCATAGAATCCAAGCGATTGCTATGGTTTGGCAACCTCCAAAGAATGGATGATTTAAGAATACCCAAGAGAGTATGCGGGACTGGATCCCAGCAGAGAGAAGAAAACGTGGAAGACCAGCAAGAATTATGTACAGGAAGCCATGCTTGAAAGACAACTGAGAAATGGCGACTGCTGGGACCGGAATTTATGGAAGTCGAGGAGGGGAAAAGGACACTAGTCGTAATAACAGCCGCATGTATATATATAAGAATAAATAATGAACTATTTTTCATGTAGGACCTAAGACAGTGCGGGGCCCGCGAAGTCTGGGGTCCGGGTAGCAATCGCCACCCTGACTACATGGCCAGTCCGACCCTGGATATTATTATTTTGTAGTAATGATGCTTTTATATCAAACATCAACGGTACTATCCGCCGCGCCGTGAGGTAGGTCCATCGCATCGACATAAAAAGAAGTACAAAATTTATTCAGAATTTATTACCTACAGATGTTAATGCACGCTGGCCCAATAAATTAAATAACTTAAAGTTGCACTCCAACGAAATTACCAACTTCCGTATGTTCCGCGATAAGACAGATTCCGCGGTTCGAAACCGTTTTCGATTCGGAAAATCAATTGGAATTGCGGCATTCGCGCGGTAGGAAGTATATTGCGGCGAATAAACATGCAAGAAATCTTATTATCTTCGGCAGCGGCGGCATCGAAGGATGCACAAGGCCATGAACGTTCGTTCACCCACCCACCTCTAGGCGGCCGAGGACGCGAGTGGCCGTGAAACAGTCAGCGAGATCAAATAGAAACATTATTTGTTTTTCTAACTGGCTTCGACGCAGTCCAATCTTTGGAGTGTTTTGTTCGTCTTTGTGGAATAACATACGTGGGAAAATTTTAGTAACATCGATTCGTGTTTAGCTCGAACCGAGTTGTTAATGTATATGTAATCATAGATAATACTAGGTGGATAATACTTCGTAGATTCATTATAATAGAATATCTTCAGTTAAATATTTTTAAGATCTAATTTCGATGCACATCTGAATGTTTTTGGTTAAGGATATTTCGAGTTGAACTTTTTTAAATATGTTCCATTTTTTGGTACTTCCTGGTACTACCAAATTGCTTAATTAAAATAAAACCATCTACATATTTTATGATTTGGTTTGGTTTGGTTTGGTTCTACACTAAATTCTACACACTACCGGCTGTTTCTGAAAAGTGGCTCACCCCTAGTGGTAATAAGGGGTGAGCCACTTTTTTTATGTGGCTCACACATAAAAGTAGTGGTAAGTGGGGTGAGCCGTAAAAAATCATTTGCGGAACAAATTATAGTCTAAGAGCTGGCTACATAAAAAAACTTATCATCGTTACATGGCTAATTTTTTGTGTGAAGTATTCTTTTGTGTAGCCATTATGAAATATTCATGTCTGCTAGCGCGATCCCGGGGCTTAAAGCGGGGGCGGCCAATCGAAAGGGTGAAATTTTGACACTAAAAATATTATAAGGTACTCGAGTTATAATTCCGAAAATAGCTTAGTCGCTTGCTCTAGTCGCTAAAATGCCGACAGACATCGCGAAAGAGACATGAAATTTTAAAAATTATTAAAAAATGAAATTTGAAGAATAAAAAAAATTATGACATACATGCATGCTGATGGGTAGAATGTCATATTTATTTATTTTAAAAGCCGTATGAAAAAGGGCAGATAAAAAGATCGTGGCTAAATCAGCTGCGGACAGTTATCAAAAGCCCGATATTTCTCTAGCGCTTTCAGGGAATGCAACGGTCGCTGCCGCATCCATTTAAGTATAGGTAAGTAAATCATGTATACGACTATATTATAAATATATTTTTTTATTATTTCAAAATAGATATCATTATTTACTATTCTGTCTCACTATTCGTATCTGAATCATCGTACTGCAGATCCTCACTCTCAGAAGCGAGTCTTCCTCTGAGTCGATATCTGCACCGTAAAATTTTTGTAGACTTACATGTGCCAATGTGTTTTGTAGACTTACATGCCAATTCATAACGCGGCAAGCATTTTCTGCAAACGCTTATACAGGGTTAGTCTTAAGTAAGTGAAAATGCTTTTAAAGGTGATATATTTCCGCCCCCGGAACACGTCTATGTGTTATTTTTTCGCAAAAAAAGATGTAGAAAATCATGTGCATTTTTTTTAATTTCGTGTATATTTTAGAAAACTTTTTAGAACTGCCTGTTCACCGCAAATTTACCCACGGTATAATTATGTCTTAACCTACCATGCTTACGGCTTTACTCTATGGCTACGACACTAAAAGAATGAATGCAAATACAGAAAAAAACAGGTGGCTCACAAAATTATTTAAAAATAAATCAATTTCCTTTTAAATTTTCAAACTTGAATAACTCGGTTATTTTGGACTTATTTGGAAAACAGTAAAAAGAAAATAAGTTTCTTTTATCGAGATCTACCAGCTTTGAAAATATTTGCACTTATTCAAGATTTACCCTGTAGGGTAATATCGCACTTTTTATAACTGTCTACCGGTGATTGAGCCACGAATATTTTGTCTACCTTTTGCATAGGGCTTTTTAAATAAATAAACATGACATCCCACCAATCGACATGGTACATGCATGCTACATGCATTTTTTGTCAAAATTACATGCTCTGAGAAAAATGTCTGTCGACAATTTTACACGTTTCTTGATAATAAATAAAAGCTATTAGACAATTACAACTCGTGTACCTTATAATATTTTTAGTGTCAAAATTTTACACTTTCGATTGGCCGCCCCCGCTTTAAGCCCCGAGATCGCGCTGGCAGACATGACTATTTCGTAATAGCTACACAAAGCGATACTTCACACAAAAAATTAGCCATGTAACGATGATAACGTTTTTTATGTAGCCAGCTCTCCGTCTATTAGATTGAGGGCTAGTGAGTTTTGAAGAAAGGTATCTGAAGAATCGAGAGAACTTATTTTATATAATGTGCGGTTGTTTATACTGGGCACTGATAGGCATTGAAATTGCAGTGAGCTAAAGGGCACTGGAGATAAAAGGCACTGGAGTTAAAACAAGAGCTATATGAAGAGTTCAGTCTCTAAGTTGCTAGGGTTTTTGAAAAGGATAGGACTGGTAAATGTAACCTAAGGATCAGAGGAGGCCACAATGGATCTGAAAAAGTAGTGTAACAAGCCGATAGCCATCTCGAAGAATCTAATATAATCTAAATGACGAAATATCTATAAAATGAAGCTTTTGAAATATGGTGCTACCGGAGAATCCTTAAGATTTTTTTGGACCGAACATACAAGAAACGAAGAAGTTCTTAACAGCTTAATAAAGATCGAGAAGCAAAAAAAGCATTCATGCAGCAAAACATAGAAACACATTCAAAAAGATAGTCATGGAGATCACCAACGCTTGAAAAGAGATACAACAGCGGAAGAAGATTGCTGTTTACTGACAATGCTGAGAAGATGAACGGCATATCAACAATAATTTCGGATGTATATATATATTCATTATCAGGATGTCTAACTCACTAGAAATGCTGACACAAAGTACATTCTGACGTAGAGCCGCCTTTTAGAGTTTTCTAAAAAGAGAAAGATTAGATCATACATACCTACTTACGTGGATAAGTAAATCACTATGGAAACTGCGGTGCCTCTACTCTCTCTATCCTTGACGAGGACCTATCGTTCGCGCGTCAAATTTGAATATTAATTTTAAAAATTTAATCTGTAAAATGCTTATATTTGAACAATAAATTGAATGTTTACTGTCACAAAAATTATAAATTATATAAAAAATACATTTAGCCACTCTGTACGTATATCAATATTCTTCTAGGAATTCTAACCCGAAAGTATGCATGTGGCTTAATATAAATAAAAGAACACCTGAATATTTTACTTGCCTATGAAAAGATAATTCGGGGACCTTTATAATAGAACTTTCACACACTAAACACTTTCTAGTCATTTTTGCGAGTATTTAGAAAGTCCAACGAAAAAAAAAATTATAGTTGGGCAAACTTAAAATTAACTTCTCACTGAACACACTTGCATCCTTGTAAAGCGGTCGATAAAAGAGTAATTAATACAATTTTTGAAATAAAAAACGCAAAAACAAGCCTCGTCACATAATGGAAATAAGATTATGACCCTAGATCATATATACTTACGTGGATAAGTAAATCGCTATGGAAACTGTCCCAAACATATCAACGACTTCCATTTATCTTATTTTTTTGTTGCACACGCGGTGCTTCTACTCTATCTATCCTTGTCGAGGACCTATCGCCCACGCGTCAAATTTGAACATTAATTTTAAAAATTTAATTTGTAAAATGCATATATTTGAACAATAATCGAATGTTACTGTCACAAAAATTAAATTAAATAAAAAATAAATTAGCCACTCCGTACGAATATCAATATTCTTAGGAAATCTAACCAGAAAGTATGCATGTGGTTTAATATACATAAAAGAACAACTGAATACTGTACTTGCCTTTGAAAAGATAATTCGGGGACATTTATATTATAATTTCCACACACCAAACACTTTCTTGTCATTTTTACGAGTATTTACCCAAAAATTAAAACCCAACGAGTAAAAAATAGAAATATAATTGAACAAACTTAAAATTAACTTCTCACTGAACACACTTGCATCCTTGGCTATATAAAAGCGATCGATAAAAGAGTAATTAATACAATGTTTAAAATAAAAAACGCAAAAAACAAGCGTCGTTACACAATGGAAATAACATTATGACAACATTATGACATATGATTGTGACAAGATTATGAAAATATGATGACAATGAAAAGTTGGTTTCTATAACAATGTATAATTTGTACTTTCTAAACCGGATAAAATTGTAATTCTTTTGGAAATACGTGCCAGTTTTAATGCGCATGCGTAAAGTCAGGTCCGACAAAGACAAACGTATTGAATGTTTCATAAGTGCAATAAAGAAGGTTTGAAACTGGTATGTCGTGATGTTGGGGATATATTTTTTAATGCTAAACCTATGGCGTTGATTTATCCACGTAAGTATACAGGGTTGTTCACCACATACGACACGGAGTATTGTAGCGAAACGATTATATTTTTAGAAATTGTAAGTTTTGGGTTCGATGAAGGACTATTAGAGGTACAATTTAAAAATAATTTTACAAGATACAGAGTGTCCCAAATAAGTAAAAAATATCAAAGTTGTATTTTTTTAAATGGAACACCCTGTATATTATTATATTTTTAGATTCTACGATTAAAATAAAGGTAAATTTGATTAAGGTTTATTACACTTAAACCTTACCGTTTTTTAAATATTTTCAATTTTGTGAAATTGCAGCAAAAATTTTAGGGCTTTATTTCTCCAAGGGTATCAAAGTTTTTAATACTAAATATTTACTGAAGTTTATTTATTGATCAGTTATTGTGTTGCAATAATAAAAATAATGCTACCTTATACAGAGTGTCTAAAAATTTATTTTAAATAATTTCTAGCTTTAAACGCCAATAACTTCTTTAATTTAAATAGAACGCCCTGTATATTTTAGGAGAATCAGATGCACAGTTTAATTGTCTATCAAATTGTGTTATACCATTTTTTACCTATCCCTTCAAGTTTTCGCAGAAAATGCATTTTCTTATAATTTAGATCTCATTTATCAATATACCCATGGAATATTGACATTTTAGATTGTTTATAAAGCAACAAGTGTACAAAATGTACAGACAAGTAATATTATCGTTTTTAGCAAAACGATAATATTACTAGCCCATTTGTATGCAAAAAGAAAACTATTTAAATCTTTATAAAAGAGTATACCATTAAAATTAAATATAACACCATTATTTCCGCCCATATACTAATTAATTACATACTTAATTGTGTTCGTTAATAAATTATTCTAAATAAATGTGGATTTGAGTCAGAAATCAATATAATAATAAGTTATCAAAATGAACGTCTCTGTTGTTATAAATAAGCATTTATTAAAAAATGAAATATAATTTTTCAGGTGTTACTTTTTACCACACACTGTCACTGTGCTGCACATACAAAACTCAGTTTTTTAGTATTTGGGGCAATTATTATTAATCAACGCAAACAGTCAGTTAATTAAGTTTGAATACTGGAATCATATTAATTGGTCTTCTTTAACAAATATTTAAATAGTTTTTTTTTATTTTTTAATGAAATAAACGAACTATATCTACAATATTAGTATCTGTACTCTTTAAAATTTGGTACACCTTTAAAAATAATCTAAATATACAGGGCGTTCTATTTAAATTAAAGAAGTTATTGGCGTTTAAAGCTAGAAATTATTTAAAATAAATTTTTAGACATTCTGTATAAGGTAGCATTATTTTTATTATTGCAACACAATAACTGATCAATAAATAAACTTCAGTAAATATTTAGTATTAAAAACTTTGATACCCTTGGAGAAATAAAGCCCTAAAATTTTTGCTGCAATTTCACAAAATTGAAAATATTTAAAAAACGGTAAGGTTTAAGTGTAAATCAAATTTACCTTTATTGTAATCGTAGAATCTAAAATATAATAATATACAGGGTGTTCCATTTAAAAAAATACAACTTTGATATTTTTTACTTATTTGGGACACTCTGTATCTTGTAAAATTATTTTTAAATTGTACCTCTAATAGTCCTTCATCGAACCCAAAACTTACAATTTGTAAAAATGTCATCGTTTAGCTACAGTACCCCGTGTCGTATGTGGTGAACAACCCTGTATATGATCTAGGATTATGACATATGATTATGACAATATGATGACAATGAAAAGTTCGTTTCCATAACAACGTATAACTTGTACTTTCTAAACCGTATAAAATTGTGAATATTTTGGAAATATGTGCAAATTTTAATGCGCATGGGGGGGGTGGGAGGAGGCGCAAATTAAGGTCCTCGAGAAAGACAAACCTATTGAGCGTTTCCTAAGTGCAATAAAGCAGATTTGAAAATGGCATGTCGTGATGTCGGAGATATATTTTTTAATACTAAACTTATGGTGTTGATTTTTCACGTAAGTATATATGATCTAGGGGTTTCTATGATCATGTAAACAATCCATGTTTTTTGCGATTGATCTGGGTGATTCAAGCGGCTAAAAAATTGACTTTTTATTATATGTCTTAAATCTTTATAATTAATATAATTACGTTGTATTTAAATCAGTCACTTCCTTGCGCCCTTACTAACCTCAGTATTCACGTCTTTCTCCATAATGTTTACCAAAGACCTTCGAGGTCAATTGAAAATTCCACGCCAATAAAAGCTTCTTTATATACAATTACTCATCGGCTAAATGGGCGAGTATTATTCACTTTACGCTAATTGTTGCAAGTCGTGACCTTTCCGCAATTCGCGAGAAAGAAGAAAAACCATCTTGTTCAGTGAAAGGCTTTCTATAGATGGCATTTACCCAGTGTTGATTTTCCCTTGGTGTAATTAAAATTCAAATTGCTCTAAGAGTGGCTTTTTAATTATTGTTTCTTTACCAGGTGCCCAAAGTCTAGGATGTCCAATGGAATCTCGGAAAATATGATGAAGTGATCGAAGGAGAGCAAATTATGGCAAAATTGGCTCAAGTTTCGTTTAGCCGAAATCAGTTACATAGAATATCGGTTTATAGGATGATTCTATACAAGAAAACTAGCACTACATAATTTGATTTTTGCCGCGGAAATTCTTTGTTTTTGAGTAAACTCGAATTTTTAATTTTTCTATTATTAACTAAAATTTAAAACTTTACGGTGTTTTTAAAAGTTTTTTTCATTATAGAATGACGTAAAAACATTTAATTCAACGATGTGAACTAATTTTTATTCAAAAATATATTTTTATCACAATAATTTTCATTGATTTTTCCGGATTTAGAAGTGCCGAAATGTGATAGAAAGATAAAAACTACATATTTTTGTTTGATTAATAATTTGCTATAACTTTTCTATATAACTATTTCCGCGGAAATGTATCATAAGTGCGGTGTAATGGAAAATCTTCAATATTTCGAAGTTTTCCATAGTATTCTCTACTTTTTTGCATACTTTCGGTTTGGTTTGGTTGTTTTTATTGGATTTGGTTGTAGTGGGTTTAGTTGGCTTGGTTTGATTTGGTTGTTTTTTTAGGGTTTGGTTTGGTTTAGTTCTCGTTTTTTTGCTTTATTGACAATTTTTTTTAAATGTTTGCATTTATTGACCATAGCGATATTAAGTTGATAAGAATAGATATTATTCATTGATCTGTGTCAAAGGTCGGGAAGAAGATCACTGCATAGTGGTGAAAAAAGGCATTTCCGCGGATTTTCATTTTTGTATCGGTGCTTAAAAATAAGTCTACATTATAAAATAATATTAATTTTTATATATCTCATTTCGTTACTTCTAAACCCTATTCAAAAAAATGGCAACATCGCATTTCCGCGGAAGTTCATTTTCGTATTCGTATTTACAAAGACGTCTAAAATATGGAATAACATTAATTTTTCATGTATGTCATTTCGTTACTTTTAAACCGCATTCAAAAAATGGTGACGTATTTACGCTGCAAATTTTTTCCAGTAATATACTCCCTGAGGTACCTAAATGACAAAAAAATGTTTTTTTCTTTTTTAACAGATTTCGGCTAAACGAAACTTGACCCGTAAAATTTTCTAATTTATACAGGGTGAGTCTTAAATAAGTGCAAATATTTTTAGGGGTAGTATATTTCGATCTCAGAAACACGATTGTGAGGCTTTCTCGCGGATTTTCTTTTTCGAAAATTTGGAATTTTTTAAAAAATATATATTTTAGAAATTTTTTCAATTTTTAGTTAAAAACCATAATTTATTGATAATACGGCAACATAGGTAATAGATTAAATTTACAAAAAGGAAAACCCAAAAAAGATCCAGTGGTTCTCAAAATTTAAGCAAAAAATAATTTTTTGCAATTTTTCAAAGCAAAGTAACTTGGTTATTTTGGACTTATTTGAAAACGGTAAAGAGAAAATATGTATCTTTTATCGAGATCTACCTAATTACCAACCCTGAAAATATCTGCACTTATTTAAAACTCACCCTGTATAAGCTATAATATTTCGATTTGTCAAAAATTAACATTTTATTGTCCAGGCAGTCAATTTAGTATTCATAATTTTATTAACAATTGTTAATAATTATTTGATCATAATTTTCCAAAGAAAATTGGTGGGTAATTATTATAAATTGTTATTCCTAATTTTTGGACCCTTAGGTATTATTTTAATTACGAGAAAATAAATAATATTGTAAAGAAATGTGTATGATTTAGAATTTTCAAGAAACATTGATATTAAAGGAATCTTAATAAATATAAGACATACATGAATGTACAAGACAAAACATTAAAAATTTTAAATTTTACCTCATTGCTCAACTATCGTTAGTAGTAATTTTTAAAAAGTCTCTCTCGGAAAGCCAGTTAAATATACTCAGGGCTGGCAAAGGTTAGTCTTGGGTCGAGATTTCCGTATGTAAGAAGAGTACAATGCGTTTATAATGTACTGAACAAAGAGAGGACAGTAAACACGTTGCCAAACGTATGAAATAAACCGAGAAACTGTGCACTTCGCTAAGAGACGTGGAAGGGGATAAGCAGATTTGTCGCAGTTAACCGGTCTACCCAGTCAATACCTCATACGTCTGTCAGTACTTAAAGTTCTAGGGAAAGGTGTACGTCATGCGCTCAGCTTCACGATTTAATTACGCCTCATGATACTTTATTTGTTTATTTTTTAACGAGTCCTTGTAATTTTCCCTATAGCTTGAATTTTTTTAAGTGATAGAAACACTTGCATTTTTGGTAAAAATAAGTGGAATTGACTGGGTGTTCGATAATAGTCGCGCTATTAGAACTCTGAATACAAAAATCAATATCTCAAAATCTATTAGAAATAATAGATTGTAGTTTTTTCAAGAACTTTGTTAATATTTCTGCTGTATTTTCTTTGTAGACAGTATGTGAAAATCTTTATCAATAAAAAAATTAGGCGATTGCTGAAAATTGCTATGCTCTAAAAGTAAATGGATGGATTGTTTACAATTTTTGAATGGAAAAAACAACCTTATCGAATTTTTCTTATCCAAACATTACAGTTGAGGGTTGGAACCTTTGGTGTTACACAGCAAAATAAAACAGTAAATCACCACAATTCCCCAAAACACTTTTACACTGGACGCGCGTTTCGCTAACCATGTTAGCATCACCAGCAGATGATTATAAACTCATAATAGTTTTATTATGAGTAGCTCATAATAGTTTTATTATGAGTTTATAATCATCTGCTGGTGATGCTAACATGGTTAGCAAAACGCGCGTCCAGTGTAAAAGTAAAAGTGTTTTGGTGAATTGTGGTGATTTACTGTTTTATTTTGCTATGTAAACATATTGTAAAGTATCCGATCCTGAAAATAAAAAAAAGTTTCAATATCTAAAGTGGTTCTTATATGGCCTGTTATGTGTTAAAAAGTTGAGTTTTTAAATTATCGCGATATCCCCTAACGATATCCTTATAATTCCATTTCAGATGCTCAGAAACATGTCTAATGATTTTATCTAGTTATCTCTTGAAAAAGAAGTCTTTTAAAAATAAGCGGTTTGAGATCGTGATTATACTTTACTTGATAGGGAAAGGCGTATCGGCAACGCCGCAACAGCACACCGTCGCGCGTCGCCTCGGTCGGTCGCATTTCTCTCACTCCGAATTAATAAGATCCCTATGCGATTTACTTCCACACATGTAAATGCCGACCCAAAAGTAACAGTTGCCAGCACGGTATGTCGCCTTAAACAATAGATAAAGTTTTGGTAACATTTTCATAGTAAGTTTTTGACTTCTTATGACAAAGAAAATATACCTTTCGATTTACTAAGTGTAGAAAAAAAAGAGAATAAAAGCTCTACAAAAAATATTTTAGATAGAAAAATTTCCCATAAAGTTTATAGTTGCGTCAAAAAATGAAAAAAAAATTAAAATTTATTTATCATCAATCCAAATTTAACCTTGAATAACTTTGGAACCAATAAATGTATAATTTATTTTTGTAGAGCGTTCAATACTCTACAAGGATATGGTTTTACCCAACTAGTCAAGAAACTTGTTAAAGAGTTTAAAAATTCCAAAGATGGAAAAAAAATCCCCATGTTAATTAAATGGAAAATGAAAATTTCCGATGGGGCACCACTTAAAATTAATAGTTTTTCGTTATTTCCATAATATTTTCGATATAATTAAGAAAAAAAATAGTAAATTTTTTTGAAACAGTTTATTGATAATGTTACCTCAGTCAAAATGTCTGATTTGTACTTTAATTTCACCGTCTTCTTCGTCTTCAAAGAATTGACAATGATGAGGTGGCGTTTAATATCTGTTCAAATAAACGCTGAAAAAAGTATAATCCATTTTATTATATTTTGATTTGTACAGGATATCTTCGAAGTCTTTTGAATATTTTTAATTTGCAACAAATGCATCTTAATGGACATAAAATTTAGCAACTTAACGCCATAACTTACCCCCTCTCGTATCTGAGTGATATCCTTTTAGTTCGGGACACTCTGTATACAGGGGCTACAAATTCGAGGTACGAGCATTGGTATCTCGGAAACCGTAATAGATACGAAGATGGTTAAATTAGGGTAAAGTTGTGCCTTTGGATGTTCACAAAGATGCCATCAAACAGTTTTAAGAATTTCAAGGATTGCTCAGTTTTTTAGAAAGAACTGGTTTTTTGGAAAATCAATTTTATTTTTTCCTGTCGTTACTTTTTAGAAAATCTAAAAACTAATTGCACATTCTCATAGCCACTTTACTAGGGCTATCTGAAAGTATTTTTAAATTTTCAATTTAGCTGATAATTTGTGAGATACAAAGGCCAACTTAATTTTTTTAAATATGGACCTGCTTTTTTTATTTCAGGTTTTGAAAGAACTCGGTCTCCTGAGTACAACGATATGCCACACTATACTTTTTTTGCAGCAATATTGCTCAGCGCTAATTAACATTGAATAAGGAAAATCGAGGGAATTAAAAGATTCAAATAAATAACATCCAGGTCAGCAATTTCAGATTATTTTAAACTTTTTTATTGTGAATTTGGAATCTCAGTGTACGATCTAATAATATGCATAATATTAATCGTAGTTATTATAAATAAATTAACTTCTAAAAACTAGTTTCTAATGCTCTACATGCCCGAAAGGGTTACCATGCTTCCTATTGCACAAATTTATTATTCGTTCAATTTTATTCTTCTTCTTATACTTCCTAATGCATTTTGTACTCTTTATTGTAAATGTTGAAAAATATTGATATCCTCCCCGACGATCGGGTCCGGGAGGGCGACGCGACGGGTCCAGAAACCTAGCTGGCCATTATACTGCTTTACCATTTCCAATCCATCTTCTGGGGAATGTGCAATTAAATTTTTGATTTTCTAAAAAGCAACGACAGGAAAAAATAAAATTGATTTTCAAGAAAATCCGTTTTTTCCAAAAAACTTAGCAATCCTTGAAATTTTTAAAACTTTTTTGATGGCATCTTGTTCAATATCTTGTTCGTATCTATTACGGTTACCGAGATACCGATGCTCGTACCTTGACTTTGTAGCACCCTGGATACCTAATTATAGAACCATAGACAAAATACCAAAATTATTTCTTGTTAGCAGAAGTGAAAACGGATATTCTCTTCTCTTGTCAAATGCGCATAATTATTAATAATTTTCAAATTAATTTATATTCGAAAACATTATTAAATTAGAATCTTAATTAGCGTTACAAATATGTCGCTTTCAGGAACTTGTCAGACAGAAACACGACGATTTCCTTAATTTCTAGTTATTGGAGAGATTGGGTAAAATCGACAAAGAATTTTAAATATTAAAATTAAATAATGCAAATCTTTACGTAAGTTCTTCGCATCGGCGAAATTAATCAAAGAAAGAAACGTATGATAATTATAGAAAGTATTATGGTAATTAATGGAGCAATTATATCTAAACGCTCTAGCATTTATGGTAATAGGTTCGGTTATTAGCAATAAATTATTTAGTTATCTTAAAAAATTGTAAGGAATGTGATAGGTGAATCAAAAAATGTAAATATATCTCGGCAAATATAGTGATCTATTTACTTTTTAGTTAGTTACAGGCGAATTAGTTTTAAAGATAAATTAAATATTATTTTGGTCAAACATTTTTTTTTACATACCATATTTATAAACAGTTGTATTTCCAAGAAAAAGTAGTAAATTTAGATGTAATGGTACCCATAATGTATGTGGTACCCATATTATTATTGGGTCGCCTACAAGTAGGATAGGAGTCATACTGACATCAAAATGGAATTTCTCGAACCAAAATACACCCAGACACCAATTTTCATCCAAATATCGAAGTTAGTTCAGAAATTATTTAGAAAAATAAACGAAGTTCTCCACCTTGTAAAGTAAATGTACCAGTGCTCGTCACATTAAGAAAAGTTCATAGTACATATGGTGATATATCCAAATTATAAATATGGAATATTGCTTTTGGTAATAATTTAATTTGTAAGCAGATATATTGAATTCATTATTCTAGTCGTATTTTTGAATTTCTGTAGCCCCAATTATCGCTATAAATCTTTTTTCTTTAGTAAAGTACACTCTGAAGCGGTCAATATTATAGCTCAGTATTTCATTTTGTGCAATAATATTAACCGTTTAGGGTTTACGGTTGCACAATATATTGCGTCAATCAAAAACAGTTTGATTTTTATTGGGCAATAGTGATTAGTTTGTATCGTGTGATAATATTGCACAATAGTTCAGTATATTTTTGTTTTCTCTGCGTGTTTGTCTAGCTGATCGGTTTTATTTAGATTTAGATCAGTGGTTTGTCAGCAAATATGGGATCAAAAGCAAAAGAGGAAGAAAGACGATTTATTTTAGAAGTCATCGAAATGTACCATTCTTTGCCAGCTTTATGGAATACAAAATGCAAACAATATGGCCTCTTTTCTTATACCAATCTTTCATCCATTTACTTCAACACTTTTGTTTCTTTGTTAAACAAGTGGCCAAAACAATAGCAATAGCAGTTGGAGAATGTTTGGAGATTGTTGGAGAATGTTGAATAACTGTTTGGAGATAACTAACAATATTATTGGGCAATATTATTACGCAAACATATTGACCGTCTGTGGGCCCCTTAAGTACACATTGTCTCAGTATTCGTCACCCCTTAAATGCAATTGTCCCAGTTATCGGCATTATCGGGTCCGAGTAATCGTGATATTTAAATGAAATACTGGTATTAATTATAGTAAACATAAAATTAATATTTACTTCATATGAACAATTTTGTTATTTTCAAGACTTTTTTATTACAGTATATTTTTTGTACACCCAGCTCTTACATTTGCGCCCAATGGACTTATTTTAATGCCAAAAATACGTACATACACTGATAAAAAAGATAGACTTGAACTAAAGTCGTCATCGTTCTTGAAAAAAAAAATTTAGTGGCAAGAAAATTTATTTTAGCGTAAAAGAAAATATGTTCCCTGAAGAAAAACTCTCTTAACTCAAGAAAACTTGTTCTCTTGAAAAATTCGAAAATTTCTCTTGAATCTATTTTCATTCAACCATGTGCAAGTGACTTTGTTTTAAGATAATAACAAAAATACGCTAAGAAGTACTTCATTCAAGAAACATGGCCATTTTTCCAATAGCTAAATACTCTTTTGATGAAAAATAATAACGACACACAAAGACGATGACGAAGGATGGTATATACAATCAGTCGGCAGTCCGATCAGTCTCACGTCGCATTTGATAGGTCGCACATCATATTACGTACGGGTTTTGTTGCTTGGAATTTTCCGCTTGGAATTTTGCATAATTTGCTTTTTAAACGCATATCATATAATAAATTAGTGATCGTTATTAACATGTATTTATAATTTTTTATGGACAAATTTTAGGATATATGGATTCTTTAAAGGAGTTTCTGAAAAAATGGAAATTAGAGCATTTATTTGCTTTATTTGAAGGTAAGAGACATTTACCTAATGCACCTGTTTAGATAATGCATGCCTGACTATAGATAGAATAAGAATATAGGTATCGATTTTTTTATGCAAACAATTACAAAAATTTTAGAATTTCAAGTCGTCGTATTAAAAAATTCAAAATGTGACCAAAGCTTATAATTTTAATAATTTGTTTGCTTTACTTTGATTAATCGTGAAGTAACATTTTTTCGTAATTTGTAGAGTGATGATAAACCACCCCAGAAAATACCAAGGAGTGAAGAAGCAGAAATAACTACCTACTATCGAGGAAAATAATATCACTTTACTTACTACAGACTAGGAAAACCTAAATTTATCAGAAAATAATATACCTCGTAATATGTCTGTATATGATGTATAGACTTCTCTTAGATCAAAATAAATTTTAGTTGAGTCAATGGTATTCGCTATTGGTTTAAGAAATGTGTCTCTTTAATCAAGAAATGTCCCTTTTCAATCAAGAATTTTTGCATGAATCAAAAAGACTATTGTTCTTGTAGCAAGAACTTCTTTGCATATTAATTTTGGGTCAAGAGTGAAATGCTTTGGACAGATAGATTCTTCTATTCTCTAAAGTAATTTCTTAAAGCTTAAGAAAAGAGAGTTAATGCTTTGGGCAAAGAAACGTCGTTCTTGGCCCTATTGAAAAGCGTCAATCTTTTGGGTCAAAGTCATATTCATTTCGACTGAGAGATCCTTTTTTTCAGTGTACATACTACATACTGCCATTACGCGCTGAAGAGTATTTTACACGCATCAGAAGATAGTGTACAGTAAAAAGGCGTTTTCTTTCATGAGCTTTTCTGTGACTGAAAATCCCGATACGTGATATTATCTCATATAAAATCGCCAAAAATACGTAGTAGTTTTATGTCCACGAAATATTTGGACGCCCTGTATAACCAATGTATAAGAATGCCCGGTGTTTTTGTTGAGAATTTTTTTAATACAATTTTTTTAACAGCTGTGGCCCTTAGCGCTTTGTATACTATTATGTTGTTGGTTATGGAACTTAAAACATTTTTCAATTAAAACATGACAAACCGATTGAGTCTAATTTATGTTTCATTTATAAATAAATTTATTAATATACCTGCTAGTAGTAGTAACAACAATTGATTTATTTTATCTCATCAGTTCCATTTAACAAAATATTAATTAAATTTGTCTAAACAAAATAAAACAATAAATTAATTAGCAACTGAAATCAAACAGGATAGATATAAGACTTGTTAGGCAACAACGGAATAGAAAAACGTTACAAAACCGACATTATGATATTTGATTGTTTCAACCTTGACAACATCGCAATATTGAGAAAAAAGAAATACTAATTATTTTTCGATTTGCAACCACTAGATAACAAAAAACTAAAAACCACATAATTTATTGAACGTAAGCCAATTAAGGATTAGAAATATTTCGCCAGCGACAGCAAGATAACTTATTTCTTAAGATGATAACTGTCAATTAACAAAACCAATGTATTTCTTTAACTTGTAGGTAACTGATATACTGAAAATCTTCTCTAATAAACCCTGAAAATATCAGATAGATTTATTCATTTTTTGTTTGTAAAATTATACCATCAATATCATATCAGTTGAGGCTAGTTAATTAAATTACTATGTTAAATCTGTGAATAGTTCTATTGCAAAATAAAATAATATTTCATTCCAATACATCAGAATAAGTCATTTACAATGCATGTTTTGCTCAGTGACTTAGTTAGTTTACCAGCGTCATTACGAGATGATAACTGAAATCTGAATCTCTTTGGCTTAGTTTTAATTATCTGCTGATAAATAAAATTAACCCTATGGTCTGTGACAGTATTCTCGGAAGATTGCTGAAAGATATTATTGCTGGACCATTAGATTATCTGACACTTAGGTTGGACGCTGGCGAAAACCTTCAATTAAGAATTCCCGCCAGAAAAGGGCGGTTTGGTTTGGGAGAAACTCTTGCCATTTTGCAAGCCAGTAATTGGCTGAGCAAAACACCTTCCGGGCGGAAAACTGGAATTGCAAAAGTCCTCGATCTTGTAAATAGAGCTGCACTTTGGGCAATTATGCAAAAGTTTAGAGTACCCAAGAATAATAAATGCAGAAGTTAGACAGGGATGTGTCTTAGCGACCCTCCTATTCTATATATGGCAGCGCTCTCTATATTAGTGAACAGCAAACTGCAGGAAAGAAGAATCGACATTAGATACAGATACGACGGATCTGTTCAACATAAAAGGGCAAAAACATCTATATAAAATTCATCAAAGAACTTCAATACGCTGACGACTGCGCTCTAGTTGCAAAAAGGTTAAAGCAATTACAAGAAATGCTGAATACATGTATTCAGATTTCAGTTTTCATCTCGTAATGACGCTGGTTAACTAACTAACTCACTGAGCAAAACATGCATTGTAAATGACTTATTCTGATGTATTGGAATGAAATATTATTTTATTTTGCAATAGAACTATTCACAGATTTAACATAGTAATTTAATTAATTAGCCTCAACTGATATGATATTGATGGTATAATTTTAATATGGGCACCTGATAATTTTGAATTTTAATTTTTATGAGGATATCTCTGATATTTTAAATTAAATCAAATCTCTTTGGATCGTCCCTCGTGTCGCGTCGTAGATTAAATTTTGAATGATACACGTTCGATACGAGCTTTTTAATGAAACTTGTGTAACTAAGCCACTCGACTAACGCCTCGTGGCTGAACGTTACACGCGTTTCATTATGATGTTCGTATCGAACTTATATCATTAATAACTATAAAAACACCAATCGTTGTTTGATTATACCTATAACACTAAATCAAAAATACCATAAAAATTAACTTTTTTGTATTTGTAACTAATTACAGCTGATTCAAACCATATTAAATAAAAAAACACGATTAAATTAGTGCGAAAAATTATACGAATATTACTGTTAGTAGCTCGGTTTGATTTTGAAGAAATAGACCAGAACGTTTATTACTTTTGACTGGCACGAGAGATAAAACAAAAACAAGTAATTCTGCCTCATTCTCACTTACTGTAAACTAATTTTTAAGCGAAACTGACTTCTCAGTATCTAAATTAAGGCATTTACTGTTTTTTAAGACGTTTCGTTTTGTAGTAACTGTTCAGATTCAGGCGAGAGATCAGTTTTAACGGTTGTGTAATTACACGTAATGCGAACTAATTGTAAACTGATGAGTTTTTGCAGATTACGTCATTCTGTCAAACAGAGTTTTTTGTTTAATTAGAATTGGAACTAGACAGATCGCCGACGGTGTTTAATAAATGGATTATTGGTTATCGATGTTAATGTGACATAATTGGTACTCTTATTTATTATATTATTAATGATATTTAATTAATTATCAAGTAATTTTGTTCTTTAGTCATATTTATTAGATGAGAAATATGTGTATTTACAACCACATATGTAATACTGACATTATTGACTTTTAAAAAAATTGAAAGTGTCAAATTATCTACATTTCTTCCCTCTTCCATTTCCATCGCCCATTTCCCTCATCCATTTCCCTCACCCATTTCCCTCACGCGGTTTTTCTTATTTCTCGCCTCATTTAATTAAGCAAAATATTCTTGTAATATATAATGTTTTTTTTTGGCCCGTTTTTCTGCTTCTTGTATTTTGTTTGTTTATTCTTTTAATTCTCATATTGTATATGTATTCTTGTAAAATTCTTGTAAATGTAAACAAGAAGATTACCAATAATAATTAAAGATTTTAATACATTTATTTGTTGGAGGTAAAAATGCTAAACTTCTCTGGCTTAAAATCTACATTCTGGCGTTTTAAAAAAGCGACGAGTTTGTGATATTTTGATACGTCAGTCTGTTCCATTAATTCTAGCATTGCCCGTATTATGCTGTACGTAGCCCAAAGAGTAGATGGCTTTTTCTGCCTTGCCATGTCGCTAAAATATGCCATCAAGACTGTCTCCGAAGCAATATTCTTAGCATTTCTTTCGGCACACCATTTTTCGTATTCTTTCAATGCTATTTCATATCGCCCCCTACTTTTCTCTGAAAGTAAACTGGCTTCTGCTCTTTTCGCAGCTTCTGTAAGTTCTGGTGGAGTGCCAATATTAAAGTAGTCTTCATTATCAGAACTCTCAGACAACATTTTGGCTTTCTATGTTATATAAATTCGAAAAAGCACACGAGAAATTCAAAACTGTCACTTATATTAGTTGTTTGTTTTGCTGTTGAAGGTTTGTGTCATAACAACCACTGGGACTGGTAACTATACCTAGATATGGAAATGCCAAAACAGGAAACGACAAATTTTCCCTATTTCTCCCGCCGTCCCTATTTTTTAATTAATGATGTGGTTGTAAATAAAATAGTATACATACCTCGGAGGAAAGTTTTCATTATTGTCTCGAGATTTAGTTAGTCTCGATTAACAATATCAATCTCTCGACAGTAATGAAACACTTCCCTCCTAGGTATGTAATATACTATTATTTCTTCTTGTCTTTATTATTGGAAAAGTTAGCTTAAAACGTTCTCATAATATATTATTATATATTATATCTACTCTTTCCGATTTCTCAGGATGTTTGTAATATCAAGTGTCTAGTAAATGTAAAGAGTAGATGAGGGTACACCTGCAGTAGTATGTGATAAAGGCCTCTGTAGAGAAAAATATAGTAACATCCAATCTGGATGTTACTACCTATGCTACAAGCTACCATGAAATAAATAGTTGGTGGAGGTTGTCCACAAAGAGGAGTGCTATCTTGTCTATTTTGGACAGCAACCTTGGTAGTTTACCTCTTCCGCAATAAACTGTCCGTACAAGACTTTTCTTGTTTAAGGTATGAAGTATGAAGACATTATTGTAATTGTTGTCAGGGGTAAGTTTACTGGGATGATAACAGGAAGAATGGATATCCTTAAATAAAATAAACAATTGGTGTAAACAAGAGAGATTGACAAAATATCTTGGTGTATATTTTGATCAAAGGTTTTAAAAGACATAGAATGCACACATAGCGAAAGTGCAATGCACACGAGCTTCCGTCTCCTTTGGCAGATGCAGAATGGTGCGTAGGCAGATATGTAGAAAAACCTGGAGGCATAAAATGACTCTATGATTATACCCAAGGCTTGTAAGACCCTCGATATGGATCGGTGATATGATGGATACGGACATTAGCTCTTCAGTCTTCTTAGCTGACAGTTACCTTTGACATGTTGCACCTACACTTCACCTCTTCTTCCGATGTGCGTGTATTTGTCAATAGTGATCCCAGGTATACGTATGACTTAACGAATTCAAAGCGGTCGATATGACTTATATTTGGATGGTTGTTATGTTGCCTATCAACTATCATGATTTTGTTTTTTTTTGTGTATTTAGTTTCAGACCGAGCCGATTGCTTTCGTTTTCTACCCTATTTGCTAAATTGATTAACTCTTCTTGACTGCTAGCGAGTAGTGCTGAATCATCTGCAAAACGTAGATTATTTATTTTTTGGCCATTTATTGAAATACCTTCTTCCCATCTTTCTAGCGACCTTCTCATGATGTATTCACCGTATATGTTAAATAGTTGAGGAGACAATATACACCCCTGTCTGACTCCTTGTTCAAGGGAAAATTCCTTTGAAGCGGAATCCAGTATTCTAACTGATCCTGTAATGTGCTGATACAACTGGAGGATAAGTGAAATAAGGCGTTGCGGTACCCCAAATTCCTTTAAGATTTTCCACAGGTGATGCCATCTGACTTTAATAGTACAGTGTAAGTAATAGTACGGTAAATAAATTTTGAGTTAAGTGCATATCATTAAAACCAACTCATTGATATCTATTTACTATATCTATTTCCTACTACTATTATTATTCTTTTTATTTACTACTATTATTGTTCTTTTATTTTGTTCACCGTGTATCACCAAACTATTTCAATTAAAGTTATTTTCCTAAAATTTCATTAACTGACTTTCTGCTTCTATTTTAGGCTTATATTCATTTTTGAAACTTAAAAACATTTATGTTTAATGTTAAGGTTCAAACATGAACTTTGTTTTATTATTTTAATAATACTGTTTATAGCTCTACTCGTGATAGAAATGGCGACCTTGTCGTGTGTTTAATATTGCGTAGCAATGTCACAACGATTCTACGAACAGGTGAAAATAAACTGGTTATATGAGGTTATATGGAACTATTTTATTCTTTTCATATCTATACGGTTTTACTTTCAATATAATTTAAATTATATTTACATTTTTTGACGAGATTTAACGATTTTTGAGAAGATTTAAAACAAATCTTCAAAAATCATATAAATTTGCATACAGTTAGGGGGAAGTATAATATGTAATATGAATTATAATATTTACTTAGAATTACTTTTCAATTGCTATTGGTTTGAAATACTTGATACTTGCACTTGAATATACATATGTAAAATGTTGCTATTAGCGACAAGCCCCATATTTCTTCTAGTCTAGAAGCTGTATAGCAGTTTATACAAATGCCCGTATACTAAAGTCAGGATAGCTATGAAGTCAGGGTAAATTATGTTATAGACTATTCTTAAAGCTTTGTTGTATTTACATTTTGAACCCATAATAACACAGATATTATAAAACTTATATGGGATATTTTGGACTTAATTGAAAAACGGCAAAGACAAAATATGTGAGATCTTTTATTGAGATATACCAGTCTTGTAAATATTTGCACTGATTTAAGACTCATCCTGTATATAAAATAGATTCAAAAAGCCTATTAGACCCTTCCATTGAATAACATTCAATATTATTATTGAAAATATATCAGATCAGAAAAAGTAAATTTGCTAAACTTTTTTTATTGGGTCAGCCCAGAAGACCTAACTTATCTATAATCTCTAACTAAAACTTAGCTAGGGCCGATTGGCTCATGCATAAACTTCAAATCTCCGCAACTTAACTTTGTCACGTATAACCATCGTAGGAGGCTGGCAGCTCTCAGATAAAATACATCGAGGTTGGAGACAAATTCAATATTTTTTTAATAAAATGGGCCTTAGGATATATGCCGTAAGATATAAATATATAAATACCTTAGAATATATCGAGTCGAAAGCCTTCTCAAAGTCTATAAAAGCTATGACTAGTGGAGGTCCGTATTCTTTTGTTCGGCTGATAGTTTCTCTTAGTGTAGTTGATCAATCGTTGTAAAACCGCTTCTAAAGCCTGCTTGTTCTCGTGGTTGTGCAGTGTCTAGAGTGTTTAGTAATTTGTTGTTTTTTTTGTAGATATCTTGTATGTTACGGGTAACTGGCTTATTGGTCTATAATTTCCAATGTCTTATTTGCTGCCTTTCTTATGAATTAGAATTATTTTGACGCTATTCCTGTCTTGCGGTATACCGGGTGCGTGTCTAAAGTGGCTCACCTTTTTAAATTTTTTATTTTTTCAGATAAAAAATCGAGATTTCGTATATTAAGACATAAATTAGGAATCGAGTTAGGAATGATTGACGTAGGTATTCAATTATTTTCGGTCACTTCCTTTTTCACCGGAAATGACTACAACTTTTGATTTTTAAATGGTACCCTCGGTGTTTTGTTGCTTTATTCGATAGAAAATGACACTCTGAATAGAATTATATATCATATGTCAACTTTTGACATTTTCGAATATGGTTTATCTGAAATAGCAACATGCGATTCATAACGACAATTTGACTCGAAATACCAAGTGTGTGGTTTGGAGCTTTTTCCAAATATGCTAATGAGCCACCCTCGTTCCTTTTAAAAAAATTGGGATATGATTAAAAATACGATTTGGGCATCTTTTGACTGGCCATTGCTCAGATTTTCGAAACTATGCGATTTTTTTCGCATGCGGTCTAATTCGAATGAAAAAAGTCGTGCAACGAAAACGAAACAAAAAGCGTATTTTTGAAGACTCTTCGAAAATGTTTTCGTATACGAGTATCACTTGCGTTGGCAACATCGCAAATTCGCATATTTGTTAATGGCCATTTCGATCGATATAAAACGAAGAATTTTTGACATTTAGTAGTAGTATTTTAGTTTAACGGCCTGAGCTGCCAGGGCTATTCGGCCATGTAATAGGATATCCAATCCTGTACTTTTGTATTTAGATTATTAATAACCACGGTTCGCCATAAGCGAGTCTGGGTGAGTCCCATACCCTGATTTGATGACGACATCAAAATATCACCTAAAATGAATGTAAACATCACAATAGAACCTAGAATGGATTAATACAATCGCCAAATCAAAATAAAAATACGAGAACTACAATTTCAATCCACTACTATCTACAAATTTGTAGGTATATACAATCAATTAAAGCAGACTGATCATGCAAAGCCAAAATAAAATGATGTGGCCCATAGACATAATGTGTAATTAAGTCACTATAAAGTTGACAAGAAAATTCCTAAAAGTTGTTCCATTCAAACAAAATATGGTTTAGTGTTCCAATCTCACCACATGTACAAAGAGGGTCGTCTCTTTTTTTTTGACAATTAGTATTTATATTCCATAACCTACTTTTGTTGTTTAATAACGGTTATTTATTGAGTTTGTGTAGATCTTGTTAAATTATATTTTCTGCACTTAAATTTCAAACGGCTAAGGACAATATGGTTTCGATGGGCCTGTCAGATGGGGCTGTAAAAGGTCAATCAACTCCAACGTACTGGCTTCGTCAAACGATATAATTTTCGAAATTGAGTATCCGTATATTTTTCCAACGGATTAAGAAAGGGATGAAAATTTCCGCTTGTTCGAGGGCATCAATAACATTCCTTTCAATTAAATAATCCAATCCGGCCATTTCAAAAATTTGTCTTTCAATAAAAAAAGTAGGACAATCCACTGCCATAATCGAATCCACAAATTATTTGCAAACTAAACTAGTGAAAGGTTTAGTAAAAGGAAAACAAACAGAGTTTTACAACGTACAAACAACAAAAAGAACTTCAAAATTGGAAACAATGCGCAGAATCAAGTAAAATCGCCTGCAAAATGTGACATTCGACTGGTGGATACCCACTCGAGTAAACGTATACGAACTAAATCGTGTACGAACTATTCGAAAGTGAATCAAAAATACGGTACGTCAATTTTCATGCGAATTTCGTCTTATTTCGCATACGAACGGCATTCGAATGAATTCGAAAATCCGTCCCCAGGACAACACACGAATAACATTAAACGATCAAATCTCTTTTTCCAAGGGTCCTTGATTAATTGATTCTTATTGTTGTTTTTAACACAGACATGGCACTCTAGACTGAAGTTTAAAATTCAATTTTGTTTTAAGCAAAAATGTCAAAAGTTGAATTATGATATGTCATTCTATTCAGAATGTCATTTTCTATTGAACCCTAATTTATGTCATATACTAACATGCCAAATCTCGTTTTTTTTTATATGATAAAATAAAAAAGTTATAGGGGTGAGCCACTTTTGAGACGCACCCGGTATGTTATATTGTTAAAACGTATAAAAAGTACTCTGACAGACATAAAAGAGCGCTTATAACTTCTCATCAAAGCTCACATTAGAACTTAAGGATGTTGTTACCAAACTGTGTAACCAATTAAAGGGTCATTGTCATATTGGTAACTACACATTACGCTCGGAACTGCACCAGTAATGGTTCAATTTCATGTTGGAACTTAAGAGCTGGTGTAACGGTCAGTATATACAAGCTCAGGAAGACCTCAGATAATCTATGAAACTAACCAGAGCCGATCTTAGAACCACTATATATATAGAATTTCTCACATTAACTGTTACTATACGTAAAAAAGTTGACCAATTTTAAAGCCTTGCTTTTAAAGCCAATGTTAATAAATCTGGGAGACCGTTATCTGGAACCTGGTGAATGTTTAACATTCTGTCAGGACATTAAGCAAATAAAAAAATCTGTTTCTATTTTTCAACCAGAACAACAAGCCACAAATCAAAAAAAGTTAACCATATTCTAAGATTATTGGACACTTCTTTTTAAATTAGGTTGACTAGCCGAGAAAGGACGTACAAATGGTCAAATTTCAGTTGATTGCGCTCCCATTTCTATCAGATACAACTGATACATGTCAGATATTTAATTATATATTTAGACCAATTGTGACACTATATCTAATTTATTTTAAGCTGTGATATGCAATGATATTGTCGGAAATTTCCTTCCATTTATCATACACAATTATCTTGTTTTAAAGTCCGTTCAACGAAATGATGTAACAATGACCCAAGAGCGTCTAGTCTCACTTGCGTTCGTCTCGGCCTCGCGTCCGCGAAAGAGGCCCCCTTTGTCACGCCACTGGTCGCCGTCTCTAATCGCCACATTAACCGTTAGTGCCCGGATGCGTTCTTTTATTCTCTTATTTGCGAAACGAGTATAAAATAGAGCAAGCCGGCCCGGAGCGCTAGCTCTCCGCGGCCGCGCCATTTAAAAGAAAACGAAGAAGAAGAATTGAAAAAGGCGAAATTATAAATTGCCGCCGACAGGATGTTTATCGCCCTATGCAAATCGAACCGGTTGATTTATTTAGATTACATACGTATGTATCTGGTCGCTTTTACGTGACCACTCGCATACAAATTCCTAGAGCTCGCCGCGAAGCCTAACCGAAATATTTAAATATTAACTTTATAACTTAAGTGCTTATTAATCAGAGTATAAAGTGTAACACGTTAACATAAACTTAATGTATCTGCAAAATATACGAGAATGTCACTACTGAAATAAAAACGTTTAAATATAACGGAAAAACATTTCTATGGGAAATGTCACTGGGGTTTAGAACCCCTGAAGCCCAATTGTTCTTAAAACTAAAGTAAAGACTACTTTTTACTGCTAATATAATAACAAGGCCCCGAATAAATGCACTTGCACACACACCGGCAAAATCATCACCTCCGGCCTCAAATCGGCGTGATTGAGCAGTGTGTATCAATCGATTTTATACTCTTGCCATAGAACAACAGCACGGCAGAATTTCCGGACGGTCACCGGTTAGGTTAGGTTGCTGGAGTTTGGAATCATGTTTGATCCCTCACGAGGCCTTAAGCCCATTGCTATACCCCTGTTTTGTTGTACTAAACCTCTTATTTCTTTGTTTGCGTTAAAGCACTTCCAGCTCTTTACAAACTTCCCGATGATGTCGCTAATGTTGGCTTCTGCTGCTTCCTCCAGTCCCTCCAAAAACCTTGCCCTAAAGTTTTAAAGCATCGGTATACCATTGCCGGACAGTGGTACAGCAGGTGCTCTATGGTTTCTTCTTCCTCTCCGCATTCTCTGCAGTAGTCGTCGTTGGAAATCTTCCATCTCACGAGGTTTACCCCCGTGGGGCAGATATCAGTGACGTCATCTACAATTATGCGTACTAGGTTCTTTTTGTGCTCTAGTAGGTTTTGTATTTATCTACCACTGGCCATAGTCTTCGAGCTGTAGCGCAGTCCTCACGGTGTAGCCACGTCTCTTGCTGCTTGGCCTTGATGGTAGTTCTTATAGCTTTCTTCAGTGTGTTGATCATCACAAGTGGTGGGTTATCCACCACGGCTTCTCCCCTACCCCCCTCTTTGGCGAGTCTGTCTGCTTCTTGATTGCCCCCCACATAGCTGTGGCCTGCCACACAGCACAGGGTACCTTGCCTTGACACAGCCAGAACAGTGCTTCTCGGCATTCTATCACAGTTTTCGATCTCACTGATTGCATGGTTATGCTTCTTAAAGCGCCCAAGCTGTCAGAGTATATCACGATATCCCCTATTGGTATATCAGCAATTTTCTCTCGTATACAACTAGCCGCTTCCTTTATGGCATGAACCTCTGCTTGTAGAACATTACAGCCATGCAATAGCATTAAAGATCGTCGGATGTCTAGTTCCTCTGAGAAAATGCCTATATACCTGTGCCTCCTGAAGTTGCGGAAGCATCTGTGTATACTGCTATCTCTTCTGACAGTAGTCTACACAGGTCACCCGTCCATCCTTGGAATTTCTCTTAACTTCGGTGTTCTATAACTGGTCTGTCGACGTAGCTACGTTTGGACATTGACCTAAATTGGTCTATTTCCCTCTAATGTACCCTGTGCTCATTGCTACCCTACATGTTCTGCGATACAGGAATTCGAAGAGTCACAGTTCAATACATTTTTCTGAAACTTTTATTTACTTATTTACAAAGTCCGGATATGCAACAGAAAAAAAATAAAAAAGTATCCTCGATTTCAAAATAATGCAATAAATGACCACAATACACCAAAACTTTTACTTTCACACTGGACGCGCGTTTCGCTAACCCTGTTAGCATCATCAGCAGATGAATAGGTGAAACTACGGAGTTCAGTTCAATCCGTCAAGACCAATCAATTTAACACTTGTAAATTTTTGTTTACATTCCGATTCAAATATTTTCTATATATTTTTATCCTTATATATTTATATTAGCAAGAGAAAATGTGGTAATGGCAGTGTTGCCACAGCCACTCCATTTGTGGTAGATCTACCCCTTTAAAACACAATTTAACCCCGCTATCTCGTGATAATCTACCCAGATGAAAAATAAGCTTTTGGCTTGTGGCAACACTGGGTAACGATCTGTGCCATACGCTACTAAAAAAATAACTCTAATAAACTTGATAATGTACCAACCTTGATGTGTACCAATATCCTCTGGTTGTGTGCTAGGAGGTAAATTTTCATGCATATTTTAATCGATGATAGTCATTTTAATCGATTTGTCCAAAAAAAAGGCAGAAGTGTACAATCTATTGATACACACTGCTCATTCACGCCGGTTCGAGGCCGGCCGAGATCGGATATCTCGTGAGTAAGAGTCGATTTAGACACTTGCCAAGTCGGTAGGCCATTGACAATGATATGGCCGAAGACCGCGGTTCGGATTCCGCGTAAACAAAGTAGGCCCCGTCCAGATTAGCCCTGGCAGCAAAAAGGAAACGTTAACTGAAATATTTACTTTATTTTTCATTTGCTAGCTCAGAATCAGAATTTAGAATTACTAACTCGTATTTTAACTAAAGAACACTGTCACATTTATTTCAAACGAATAATCGAGGAAAATATTCGTATAATTTAATAAAATTACTGTAAATCACTATAAATAATGAATAATAAACAAAACATTTAAACAAAAACAGACCACAGACAACACAAAACAAATTGTTGATTAGTAGTAGTCAGAGATATAGATGTAGTAATATTTTGTTTAATGGCCACAGCTGCCAGGGCTATCCGGCCGGTTGATAGAATTATCTTTTTTAATAAAAATTTAAAAAAACATAACTATAAAGCTAGAATAGTATTCGGTTTTATATTAACTCTATTTTTTTTGAAGTTTATAAAAAACATTCATAAAAAATATATCCTTCCAATCCTACAATTTAATAGCTGTTAATAAGAAGTTTCACTTCAAATATACGGACATAGTGCACACACTGTTTTTTTTATTTAATTTTTTAAGGCTTATGACCTCCCAAACACAGTAATGTACCACACTTGCCCCAAAAAATATAGTAAAAAATATTAGTTACAAATCACTTCACACACTTACGTGTAGAGACAGTATTGGTAGACATAAAATTAATAAAAGAAATATGATTTTTTAATAAATTATTCTGTAAATTCTTTAAAGAAGTAGTATTTTTTTAATTAATATAAATGACATTTGAATTTCAAAGATGGTAACCACCTAAATGAAAAAATGCACATGTAAAATTTCCCATCTGAAACACCACTCGACTAAATTGTATATATTTATCTTTATAGCAAAGTGAATTTCATTAAAACGAAGTAGATATTTTCAGGCCTGCGTAGTACGTATAATATTCTTCCAATTAAGATTCCTTACCTTGATATATCTTGGCAATGAAAACAAATTACGGGATTTCGATCTTATTATAGAATTTTGTGTATCATTAAAGATAATCCGTTTTTAATTTTGCATTCCATAAGATGAGGTACAGGGTGAGTCGATAACAGACAAAGCAAAGTGATATCGTAGTGTTAAAAATTATGAAAATTTCTAAAGGTCTTTATATTTATTCCGTGATATGTTATTGTTTTACTTCGTTAGAAACAAAAATATTTATTTAACAATTAATTTTATTGTTTATATTAGAGATGGGTAATAAATATAATAAGATTGTTTTATTGTATCAGTTCTACACTGAAAAAATGAATTAGTTAATAGTTATTTCTTGCCACAGATTATTCTAGTAAATCCGTTCTTTAATTTTACAACTCCTTTGTAAAATCGCTGTATGTCTTATTTGTGGTATGTATCTAATGTATGTAAATATGTTATAATAATAATAACAAATATGCTTTGTGAATTTATGTAAAAAATGTGTATCTCATAGTAAATTTACTTATTCATTGTAAATTTATCTTTTAAAATCGCCTCTTCTTGTACTATTACTATAGAGTAACAACAAATTTAAACATTTGATTATAGTGAATTTAAAATAATTACTGGCGTTAGGCAATATTAAGTAATACATTTAATACAACACGTGTACCTACAGGGTGACGCCGCGGAAGCTCCAACGAGAACGGTAGTTTTGTATGGAAATAAAATTTTGGCAGTATATGTTAACTGAGAGCATGTTTTAAAAATATCTAGAGTTATACAGGGTGTCCCTCAAAAGTTACACATCAAAGTTGTGTTTTTTCTGATGGAACACCCAATATATTAATTAATTTTCGGATTCTAGGAAAAAAAATAAAGGTGAGTTTTATTAAAAAAGCATATACCTAAAATCTAAGGATTTTGACATACTTCACATTTTGTGAAAACGAAGAGTAAATTTTATATTTCGATAACAGCTACCTAAATTTTAGTTGACCTTGTATAGCCTGATATTTAATTACAGTAACCACTCTATGTTAAACCAAATTGAAATTTGACCCCAAAAGTTATACAGGGTGAGACAAAATTAATATGGAACATTAGTCACTTAAAAGCAAGTTACTCTTTTATTTTAAATGGAACACCCAGTATATTTTTCCGGTGTTCAATTGGGAATTTATATATCTTCAAAATATTATTAAGGTTGCCTACCCCTCAGACAAAAATTTCCCTAGATATTTTAATTTTTATGATTTTGCGTCAGTAGATCTTTACTATTTGAAAAAATCTAGGGTAGCTGTGTAATATAAATTTTGTTAATTTAACAAAAAATAAATATTGTAGAGTAAAATCATAGTATCCTTAAACTGTGGTAAAATACTCAACGGTAATAAAAAGATACACGTTTAAAACATATTTTAATTATTACAGAATTAAAACTAGATATAAACCTATAGTTATGTGACAAAAATAAGCTAGATGAAATCAAATGCTCAAAATGCCTTTCCTGTTAACTGCATAAAATGATTGTCTTTTCAAAAGGATATTTTCATTTTAAAAGGCATATGTGGAGTTCTCTGATGCAGGATAAGTTTGCATTTTCGGCAAATATCTGAGAAACTTTTTTTGTTTTCACTGACACAAAATGATAACTAGTTGTTAAAGTTGGACTAATTAGACAGCTATGTTGAAGTAACGTCAGACATATCAAAGCCACCTAGATGTCAAATAATAAAGATCTACTCAGATCAAATCATGTAAATGAAAATATCTACGAAAATCTTTGTTTGAGGGGTAAGCAACCTTAATAGTATTTTGAAGAGACATGAATTCTCCATTGAATATAGGAATAATATACTGGGTGTTCCATTTAAAATAAAAGAGTAGCATGCTTTTAAAGGTGACCAATCTCAATATTAACTTTGTCTCACCCTGTATAACTTTTTGGATCAAGTTTTAATTTGATTTAAAGTACAATAGTTAATTTAACAACATATTAGGATATACCGGGTAAATTCCAATTTAGGTAGCTTTTATTGTAATTTAAAATTGTTCTTTATTCCTAGAAAATGTTAAATATGTCAAAAACCTTACATTTTAGTCATATACTTCTCTCATAAACTCTTCTTTATTTTTCTCGCAGAATCCGATAATCAATTAATATATAGGGTGTTCGATTACAAAAAACACAACTTTGATATGTAACTTTTTTTGGAGACACTCTGTAGAACTCTGTATATTTTTAAAAAGTGCTCCGAATTAACTTATATATGTTTCGAAAATTTCATTATATTTGGATATCAACTCCAGTTCTCCTTGGAGCCTCCGCTGTGTATGAGAGGCGCCACCCTGTATATAATTATAAAGGTTAATAAAAAGTCACAAAACAGACCTTATGTATGTAAGATACTCATTGCCATCTCTTCTTGTCTAGAAGAACCTTACGGGAATTCTTAGCCTAAAGCCTAATTTACACGTGTCAACTAAAGCAAGTTACTAAATTAATTCTAAATTTAGTTACCTGTATGGTGTCAACAACCAACGACTTAGTACTTGTAGGATGTAGAATGTTTAGGAGGGGAGTTAGTCACCGCGACCTTAAAGATCTATTATGTGTTCCCCTTTCTTGAGCTATAACCAGTTATAACTCATCATACAGTCTCAAGGCTTTAACAAAAGCCAGTATCTGAGACGGCTCCATAGAGGCCAGCTCTCCATCCTTGACATCAGCCGTACCAAAGTTCATGGCACGAATGGTCGTCGTCTCGGCGCACTCAGTGATGAGGTGTTCTGGTGTTTCCCCATATTCCCCACAGAATCTGCATTCGCCATTGTTTCTCAACTTAGTACTTGCGCAAGTAACAGATTTAGTAATCTGTTTAGTTAACTGCATAGAAACGGTTTCTATTTACTTGCTCAAGTGGTCATCCCCACCTATGTTTTTGAGCAACTAAAGCACCGACTAAACAAGTCAGTGTAGACCAGGGGGGTGACAGTTGACAGTAAACCGGAAAATTGGAAACAGTTGTGGCGCGGTCCTACCCAGGCAGAAAGCATGATTTTCTAGACTGTCCTAGACAAAAATCTGAATATTTCTATATGATATCTGTCGATTTCTGTTACGGAACAATTTTATGCACGTCGGCGTCCTCTTCTTTTGTCTGTGTGTCAGCCATGTGTCATCTCCCGAGGCCTCTGGCAAGGTCGGGCGCCATTTTAATTTTTGCCGTTTTAGATTTGCTTGGAAGTTTCTTTATGATATTTCGGCTGAAATTTATAAGTACAAAGATGTTTTTTGATATAAAGTTCCTTGTTAACACTTTAATAAAGTATATATGATATTAATTACATGAAAAAAATGATGAAATCGACGTTTCTGCGTGTAGTAGGTATGGGCCATATTATATGTAAAAATAGGTAATATATTAACTGTTTTTATATTTTTTTAGCTTTAGATCCAAGGATCTTGGGATATTCT
Source organism: Sitophilus oryzae (assembly GCF_002938485.1). NCBI lineage: Eukaryota > Metazoa > Arthropoda > Insecta > Coleoptera > Curculionidae > Sitophilus > Sitophilus oryzae. Next base: position 6,087,601 of record NW_022147434.1, on the reverse strand, counting down.
TTACCAAGGATTTTTCCGTATCTCTACTTTAAAGACTGATCGGTGATTTTGAGCAATTGAAAACAAGTTACACAAGGTAAATTATAATTACTGAACTATTATTAGCCTACAGCCTACATTAATTATCTACAAGATGCGTAATTACATATCACATAGGTACCTACTATTTTCATAGCAATAATGCTATGTATGTAGATTATTTTTTTTGTAGATTATTTTTAAAATACAAATGAGGTACAATTAGATGTATATGTATCATATTTTTTATTCATTTTATTTTCATTCAAGTCCTGTTTGATTTAATTCACAAAAGTCTTATGTACCTATATTTATGTTTTTTGCATATTTTTTTTTGATTTCAGGTTTTGCGTGGGTTTCTGTTGTCTTTTTCCTGCTTCCAGTTAGTTTTACACCCGTGAAGCTGTGAAAACATTTATTTATCTTCAAGTTTCTGTAAGTCAGTGCACTGTTACTTTACTAATTCACTTTAACACAGCATCTCTGATGTTATTTAAATATTTTGATACTGATTAGTGACAGTAGTTTATGTGGTTTGGTAGCTCTTGTGTTGATTTGCATATTTACATTGTTCTAAATTCCAAATAAATATTTTTGAGTAATTTTGTTGTATTATTTACTACTAGAAAGAGTAAAAAGTATATTAACCCTCATTTAAACCTCCTGAACAGCCCGCCATTAAAAACCGGAAACGGAAATAAATTTCATAAAATTGAAATTGTCATGTCCATGTCATGTCAAATGTCCCAGCCGCAATATCTGAAAATTAGTTACCCAGGCAGCCACGCTGCTTCCATAATTTAACATTGACTTGACACTTCTTCTTGTATTTATTATTCTATGGTGTAGATCGGCCAGTTTAGTCAAGTTCATTAGTAAAGACTACTAGCGTTTATTTTATTTTAATTATTAATAATTATTTATTTATTATTATTATTCCCACACCCGGCATTTCATAAGCCGACTATTTTTTTTAAATAAAAATAGTTTGGGTACATAGGTCGACTCAGCCTTAAATGAGTACTTGAGATTCACAATCCTGAGGTAATAATAGGCGGTTGAAGCGTAGTGCTAGCCACATTACCTTCCTTGTATACCGAACGGCTCTAGTATAGCAAGCTGTACCTTGCTACTCCCAAGGCGTTAAACCCTATATACGGGAGCTATTATTATATTATTAATAATTAATTTTGTCTCTTGAATAAGTTTGTAGAAAAATATCGTGAAAGACGATGCTTATGGGATACAAGGGCTGCCGTTCATAAAAATAAACAAGCTCGGAAATCGGGACACAGCGTATAAGGAAATTGAGGAGATCATGGGCATAGAAGGATTTCGATTTCATGGAATTAAAAAGAAAATACGGGCGTTGAGGTCAACTTATTGTCAAGATAAAAAAGCATTTATGAAATCGGGAAGCTAAGTAGTCGGCCGACTAAAAATTGCATGTCAGCGCTTAGCCTTATTATCCTAAAAAAAAACAAACAAGCAAGAAAAATGCATGGCCCCTTCTTTCGTTTAGAAATATGTAATAATTACCTACTTTTTTTCAAATGTGCGTTAATTATTTTGAGTAGTATAGTTTTGTTTAAATTATCTAACAAAATGTTATTATGTGCTTCCAAACAAGTAAAATTATACGATTTATTTCAAATAAAAACAATCTCCAATTAGAAACAGCTGTTGCTTAGTATGAAGGAAGTATAGCCTGTCATATTTTATTACAGTTCCGCAATTGGTAGCGTAAAATTAAATAGTATCTGATCAATAAATCAATAACAACAGTTTGATAGAAATCGACATATGTTTTCTTATTGTAGAATTAAAAATTGAAAAAGACCGACATATCAGGGTCCAAATTATTTGCAGTACAATAATTTTTCGCTATCAAATATTAAGACTAATTAGTAATGGAGAAATATGATAAAAAATAAGTAAAGACATAATATGTTGATTTTATCTTTGCTAAATAGTATAATTAGCGAATATTTAATAAAAAAAAGTGTCTAAATTAGAATTTTTTTAAGTAATTATATTAATTAATACAGATTAATATCTTAATTATATTGGAATAAAGCAAAAAAATCAAGGTTAAAATAGTATTTATGATATATGATATATGAGATATGATATATGATATATATATATATATATATATATATATATATATATATATATATATATATATATATATATATATTATGAGATATGAATTGAAAATTATGAAGTTATGTGAGAAAGATTAGTAGTACCACAAACTAACTAAGTTGTATGTGGTACTACCTACTTTGGTGCGATTTTCACCTATAACGTATCACCACTGTCGCGTCACGTCGAATCATCGGCATGCCGCCGGCCACCACAGTAGATATTCTTAAATGATCAACAATGGACATATTCACACTAAACGTAACGTCGCCGTCGCGCGTCACGTCGGCGTCGCGTCGTGGCAATGTCCATATGTCCATCTCCCATTTACTTTATGTTTTATGTCGAGACGGCTGCTCGACGTGACGGTGACAGTACATTATAGTAAGAATCGCGCCTTATACGGGAATAAATTATAAATTTTAAGGAGAATATAATTTAAAGAAAACAAGTGGCAAGACACCAAAAAGAACACATCTCCAGGAATACTGTTGAAAATGCATTCTCTCTTCTAAATATGAGAAATCTTCTATATCGGGAAACAGCATTTTTTCAGAAAAATCTTTAAAAATTACAGAACCTTAAGGCCCATCATAGCAAAGATAAAATCAAGAGAGGAAGAGGTCTTGATTATAGGAGAGAAATGTATATATCAGTGCGGAAAATCTTACATAGGGAAAACGAAAAAACTACTAAAATAGTACTAAAGAAAGAGAAATTTAACACAATGAAAGAAAACTTCTCATAATCAGGAATCTGAAACTATGGTTCGTTAGATCAACGCAACATTTAGTCGTCAAATTCTAGAGTTTTGCACATGTAGTGATGGACAAATGCAAGACCAACACACCATTGGTATATTAGTCAACTAGAAGTGACAGGATATGTAATCTTGCAGGGTTTAGTTTTGGTCTCCGCCTTGGTCTTCCTGCAAGATTTGCAGGTCATTTGCAAGATTTGCAAGTATTTATCTATTTCTCTAAAAAATCTCAATTAGGGATTATTCTTAGTCTGAAAATGTTTGCTAAAATAATAAACTTTTTGACTATTGCAGCATTGTTATCAGAAACATGTCTGTTATATATCTTTGTAACAGGTTCATTTTAAGAAAATTCGAGATTTTTTGTAGTTGGATGATAAATCTACAAAATTCTTGTAACCACCTTGCAATTTTTGTAGACACCATGCGTTGAGTCCAAAAGGAAACCAGTTCGTCATTGGCTTTTTACTAGAAAATCAAATTTGCCTGACTGAAAAAAAATGCTTAACGTTTCAGGATGTCATCTCCATCTCTCTACAGGGTGCGTCTCAAAAGTGGCTCACCCTTAAACTTTTATATTTTTTCAGATAAAAAAAACGAGATTTGGTATATTAGTATATGACATAAATTAGGATTGATTGACGTATTCAATTATTTTTGGTCACTTCCTGTTTCACCGAAAATAACTACAACTTTTGATTTTTAAATGGCACCCTCGGTGTATTTTTACTTTATTCGGTAAAAAATGACACTCTGGATAGAACGATATATTATACGTCAAGTTTGACATCTTCACTTAAAAAAATCGTATTTTGAAGTTCAATCTAGAGTGCTAGGGCTGTGTTAAAAACACTAATTTTTAATCAAGGAACCTTAGAAAAATAGATTTGATCGTCTAATGTTTCTCGCGTCTTGTCCTGGTCGGTTAAAAGATGCCCAAATCTTATTTTTAATCATATCTCATTTTTTTTTCAGATGAAGCAAGGGTGGCTCAGCATATTAGGAAAAGGTATTTTGTTCTGAATAATTTGGTACCACACACTTGGTATGTCGAGTCAAATTGTCGTTATGAAACGCATGTTGCAATTTGAAATAAACCATATACGAAAATGCCAAAAGTTGACATATGATATGTCATTCTATTTAGAGTGTACATACATATACATATAAATACTGCCATTACTCGCTGACGAGTATTCGACACACATCAAAAGATATTTAGAGTGTAATTTTCAATCGAAGGAAGTAAAAAATACCGAAGGTGTCTATCGAGGTTTGAGGAAATATCGTCCCATTGCTGCCAAAAGTCACTGACTTACTTTTTATTAATTGTATTGCATAAAGTTGTTAGTGACTATTCGATATTAAAATACAGCATTAATAGCCAGAAATCGTAGATAATGACTTTTTAAATAGATTCTCCGCTACAAAATATAGTTAGTGATTGCATTTTCAGGTTATTTGAAAAAAATGTTAGTGACTTTTGGCAACAATGGGACGATATTTAGTTTTAGTATCTAATAATAGTGTCAAAATAAACAGAAACATCGTAGTTGTATAAATCAATAAATAAACACAATGAAACTTCGACTTGACAGTTTTATTTTACATAAAACTATTGGCTATCATCTTTACATAACTTATTGTACTTTTTAATGAACTTACAGCTTTCGTAAATGAATCTTTATTGTAATTTAGCTTTATCATATATTGCTTTTATCCTAACATCGAATGCAGAACTACTAATTAGAAAATATAGTATAATGTGTATAGTTTAGTAACTAAAAAATTAGAAATGAAATGTGGAAATGTCATTCAAAGAAGAGTAAATAAAAGAACTGTATATACTCTATATTACCATGTATCAACAAAAATATCTGAAACCAATAAGTGATAGATCTGACCGAAACTTTGTGTAAAGTTTCGGTCAGTTTAGTTTATAGTTTCGGTTATAGTTATACTCGGTTATAGTTTCAAAATTACAGACAATGTCAGTTTAAGAAGATAATTTATTCCAGATAGATATTTTTGCAACAGTTAATTCCTGTTGTGATTGGTATCAATTTCTTTTGACATAATTTAGAAAACAGATCAGTCTTTAGAAATGTTTATCTGTTCGACAAATCTATATTTATTCTGCATCAATAATAATAATAATAACACATATGAAGTACAACAAGTGAGTAAGTGTCGACATAATGTGGAACACATTATAAATCGCCTTATAAAATTAATTTTATATTCATTTAATATATCATGGATTTGACGCTCTTTAAAATAAAAGAAAGTAGATTTAAATCATTGATTAATTAAAGAACAAAATCCGTACGATTTTTTCTTCCTACCTGTATGCAATCTGCTTAACTGCACCTGCATTCAGGTCAATCGAAAAATTTCAGTGGTTCTCTAATTGGGGTCTAAATATCATACAATGGTTAAGAGAAACTCGGCGAATCGCTTATTTATGCGAAATGTTTTGCAATAACCTCTTCGTTGTTAACCAGATATTTCGAATGTTATCTGATATTACATTGATGTGCATCACGTCCACCTTGTTCTTAGTTAGTAGATATCGTCACACCTTTGCCCGTTGATCAAAAATACACGTAGAAAAGACACTATACTCAGCATGTACAAGACCATAGATGGTATACTGATGCTTCCAAAGCCAAAGCAGGGACAGAGATAGGAGTATTTGGGCCAAAAGCTAAATACTCTAATGGGCCCCTACCCCAGCATCCTTCAGGCAGAAATCTACGTTATCGAAGGATGAGTCCAATTTATCTTAGGAACTATTGGAAACAGGAAATAGCCATCTTATCCGATAGTCAAACAGTACTAAAAGCGATCAATTCAGCAACCATCAATTCGAAGTTGGTCAAAGAATGCCTAGAGAAGCTGAACAAATTAGGCAAAGAAAATAAAGTCCTCTAGAGTAGGAGGACTACCCGCTTACCAAGAGATAGAAGTCAATGAAAAAGCAAACGATCGTGCTAGAAAAGGAGCGAACACTCCACTAATTGGTTTTCAAGCTTACCAAGTGGAAACCAGCTTAAAACAAAACTGAAAAACCTGGAAGACTCCATCCGTAACATTGCCTGGAAATCCTGCAACGGTCTATGACTCTCTAAAAAGTTCGTCACAACTTACGACCGAGAAAAAGCAAAGATTTTTCTTAATTTATAAGAACAATCTTCGGATTGTCACGGGGTTTCTAACAGGACACTGTCTCCTCAACGAACACTTCAGTAGATTGAAGCTGAGAAACAACGGCGAATGCAAATTCTGTGGGGAAAAAGGGTGAACACCAGAACACCTTATTGTGAGTGCGCCGAGACGACAACCGTTCGTGCCATAAGTTTTTGGTACGGCTGATGTCGAAGATGGAGAACTGGCCTCTGTGGGGCCGTCTCAGATACTGGCTTTTTCCAAAGCCCTGAGACTGTATGATGAGTTATAACCCCTTATAGCTCAAGGAAAGGGGAACACACAATAGATCTGTAAGGTCACGGCGATTAACCCCCCTTCTAAACATTCTACATCATCAGCAGATGATTAATTTAAGTTTAACGTTTATACAGATACTTCGTTGGTATTGATCAAGCGTGACAAAATCACTCAAATCTAATCGAGCATAACAGTATAATAACCGAAACTAGAGCAATAGGCTCATTTATTAATTCAAATGGCTAACAACAAACATCTTTTATGATTTAATACTCAAAAATATGTCCGAAGAGGATGTTGTTCTTGCAGCTGAATCTTGTGTAGTTTTAGCTACTGCAAAACCAAATAAGAAGAAATTGAAACGCCTGATTTTATTGTAATATTTTTCAAACCGTTACATCATTTTTCAAAGTACCTACTTCTAGAAGTGTTACAAATTTTGAATTTTAGGTAGGTTTAAGCTTATAACCAAAGGAAAAAATGAAAAATCTCGAAATATATTTATGAATTAAAAGTTAGCTGTCTAGCCGCTACCGGTAATTGATTTTCCCGTCGAGAAACAGGTAGAAAATTAGAATTAATCGAAGTGGTCTCTCCTGATTTTATTTTTTATAGATATAGGAATGTAACAACAATAATTCAAGGATTATGCATCAGTGCCACTCAAACCTTTTTGACTTCGACAGTGACTCACTCAACGTCATCAAAATTCTAATAGGTACCTACTTCTAGAAGTGTCACAAACTTCAAATTTTGTATTAATATATTATATTTATATAAATATAAATTACTAAGAATGATATAGGTACTAAGAAGAATAGAGGTACTTATTAAGATACCTTAGAATATAGGTACTTACTAAAATATTGCATGAGCATCATACTCCAACATACCTGAAAAGAAACAGAATATAAACAAATGTACAAATGTTGTAAATATGATTCATTAAAATAATATACAGTACCAGACAGTAAACAGTACAAAGTACTTAATATGATATTGAAAAAATTAAATAATTCTAAATATTGTCATGCGTATGTTCATGCACTTGGGAATTGTTAACTTGTAGAAATATTTACACGGATGGTCATTCTGTAAACAAATTGAAGAGTCTAGGAGAAAAACTTGATTGAATCGACGCGCCGCGCCGCCCCGATCGAATTTGAAACGCCAGTTTATTAATTTTAAGATTTTACAATATTATAGTAGATCTAACTGGGTCCCTACAAAATTTTTAAACTCTGCAGGGTAATAAGTTGTTAAATCCTATGATATATGTTTATTAAAAATATAGAATACACTGCTGTGTTTATCATGTTTTCCCCTATCTATCTATCTATCGTATGGCTAAATGTCACAACAAAACACGAAACCCTAATCATTACATACAAGGAAAGAGCAGGAAATAAGTATGTGTGCAAACAATAATAATAGTCTGACAGAGTTTAAAATGTACAAACAAATATACAAGTATCACAAACAAACATCTAAATTACGGATGTATTCAACTGCACTGTCTATAGCTTCCAGAAAATCATCAAAGGGACAGGAATAGGATCTTAATGGGCATGCTTCTACTATGTGCCGGATAGTTTGTCTGCCGGTGTTGCAGTCGCATTCTGGGGAAGCTGACTTTCCCCATTTAAATATAGAATCAGCACACCTCCCATGATTTGTCCTTATCCGGTTCAATGCAGACCATGTTTTACGCGGCATGTCAAAGCCTGGTGGGTTCAGAGTTATAAAGGCAGGCGCACACTGACCAGCGCCGCACAAGCCGTACGCGCCGCACGAATCGCACTTTTTTTGCTTGTCGCGCACACAGCCGTACCGAACGCGCCGCATTATTCCCTATTTTGTTTCTTTTTCCCCCTACTACACCCGTATTTGCCAATCGAATTTCTCATCAGTCGCTTCCAGAATCCTGTCTACGGTGATAAGCGTGTTTTTAGTATTGAAAATACTTCTGGCCGCGTTTATATGGGACCCATCTTTGAAAAAACGACATGCTAGAAGCAACATGGGTTCAATAACCTGCCTGTCAACACGTACTTAAGTTGATAGAGCCGTCATTGATGAGCGAATAGGGCAAGGTCGAGTCTGGACCGGCGGATAAAGAAAGCGATATTATTTTAAAAGAAAATATGTCAAGGCATGGGTTGTTAGGTACAGTTTGGCTATTTTAATCTAACTATTTCCGTATGAGAAACAAGGGACAAACTATACTAGAAAGAGCAGAATCACATAAATAATAAATTTAGACTAATTACCATATTTTTTTATATGATTATTATTTTTTTAATTATTAACTTAGGACAAAGAAAAAGCTTGCATGGTTTCCACCGCCAACAGGCGTTAAAACAAATGAATCCAAGGCGTTGTCAAATATTTATTGGGATAAGTTGATAAGTTTTTACCGTTTGAATATTGTTGTAAATAATAATTATTATCATATAATTAGTGCTAACTTATCAAAATTCACAACACGGCGAAATTTCAACAAAATCGGCCAACGGATCTTTGAAATATTAATAAAAAAATGTCTATTAGGACTTGACACCCTGTATCTTTAAAATTATGCATTTCCGGACACATGTTTATATTAACTTTTTATCTTAAAAACACAAAGAATCACCTTCTGAAGTTGGCCAGATACTTAATTAACAGCCTGTATTTAAAAATGGCTAGCTAGCGATTTTGTAAGTAAAGCTATGTTTATTTTAATAGAAAAAAAATACATTTCATAAAAAATAAACAAACCCATGATTCAATTACTATACATTACAAAATGAAACACTAAATTACCACAATACACCAAAACACTTTTACTTTTACACTGGACGCGCGTTTCGCTATATAACCATGTTAGCATCATCAGCAGATGATTATAAACTCATGGTTAGCGAAACGCGCGTCCAGTGTAAAAGTAAAAGTGTTTTGGTGTATTGTGGTGATTTAGTGTTTTATTTGTTGTGTAACACCAAAGGTTCCAACCCTCAACTGTAATACTATACACTAATTAATTAATTTTAAATGTATCTAAATCGGCACTTTAATAATTGAAAAATGGACATGAGCACTTCATAGAGTATACCAAATATGTAAAAAAATTCCAATAAAAAAAACACAAATGGCACATTAAAATCTGCATTATCTGAAATCAAACTATATAGGTACCTAAACGGCCAATCAGCCAGACAACAGTCACAAGACGCCGACATCGATAACGCGATGAGCAGTTTTTAATAATTATTCCGAGTTAATACTTCAAATAGTATTCCTTCAAATAAATTTTAATTTAAGTATTGTTAATACATATAGTCATATTAATGATTATAGCCTGTATGATTTCTAAAATAAAAAATCCAGCGTGTTTTTATCAGAATAATTATTAAATGATTAACTAGAAATAGTTAATATTTATTAACTTCGTAAGTGTTATTTTTTAATATAATTATGGATTTAATAATTAAATAATTATCTTAAGTTTAAATTGTGGTAAACTTGTTATGAATTTCAATCATTTATATTTAAAATCTTAGGGAAGGCAATATAGATTTTAGGCAGGAGAACTCAAGGGAAGGACTGTGTAATTAGTAATTAAAATTTTACATTTTTTTACTTGCATTTTTCTTGTCTTTCGCGTTGCACGTTCACTCTTCGTTGTGTCACACACAATCTGAATTTCGGATATGATGCAGAACTGATAAATTAGACCAAATATATTAATTGCAAGGTATGCAAAGAAATATTTTTGTTAACTTTGCAAATACTTAAGGCATGCAATAATTTAAAAAAAAATTGACGTGAGATTACTTCATAATTCTTTAAAGTCTTGGATGATAAAGATTTGAATTATTATGGGTCTGTTTTGTTTAAGAAGCTAACAAATAATTTCAAAAACTCAACTATCAAAATATAATGGTAGAAAATGTTTAAAAGCATGTATAGGTATAATATTCCATATTAATTGGACATACTGAATGTAAACTAGGAATACATAGTTGCTGCAGTCGATAATATATTTTGCTGTTTATTTTCCTCATAACAAAAAACCGTCAATACCGCTACTCACATTATGGGCACCTTTTTATATTTAAATCTCTTAATGATGTTTAAAAATACATATGTAGGTACATACTATAAGTAGTGGTTGTCACGGTTTTTTTATTAGGTATGATGAAAAGAAGCTGCAAACTAAATTATCGTTGGAGCCAACTATATTTTAATTTATTTTTATCTACAGTAACTATGCACGGTAAGGGTTCAAAATATGCCTATACTGTGAGGCAGAAATAAATTTCCTGCATAAATTTACACCGTAAGTTCGAATATTAGTTAAACCTAGGAATACCCAGGTAATAGCCGGAAATATGCAAAAGAAGGGGTGAGTTTAGGTTAGATTAGAATTAGGTTTTAGTTGGTTTTGAATTAATAAAAATATAGACCTAATCTAAACTTAACCGAAACTGGCCCACTTTTTGGTATATTAAATTAGCTAAATTGACTCCTACGTGGGCAACTCTACGTTTAACCAATATTCGGGCTTTTACGGTAACATAATACTCATTCTGACTGGTTTAATCTGGCTCCATAATAAAACTGTGGGTTCGAAGTGCTATTGCAAATTAATGCAATTAATTCTATGTATACACTCTCATAAAAAGCCATCACGATAAAAATTAAATATCAAAATTATTGTTTATTATATTTATTATTATTTAAAAACGTTGCGAACGGTTCACTTGTTCACTAAACGTATCTGGAATATATTTGCGAATGGCGATCAGCGATACGATGGTGCGTCCAAACCTGGGGAGACGAGCGCGAGACATTCCAAATTCGCTGTGTGGACGAGTCTCGCGAGAGCGTCGCGAGTCAACACACGGAGCCTCGTTGCTATCCGTCCCCTATCGGTTTTCCAACGGCCGAGAGATCAAAGAAAAAGCCCGAAAGTCTGGACGTGTTTTTGGTAGGCCCACCCGACTACGAGATATTAGCTCTGATTTATAAATTTCGACCATTTAAAATTAAGTAATCTCAAATTTTTAAATCGTACACCGTATTATCATTTTTTCTAATAGAATTTTCAAATTTTATGCCACTGATAATTTTTACCCTACCGAAATCCAACATTTATTTAAACAAATTGAATTATTACAACATCTATTAATTTTAGATATGTAATATCAAAAAATGGCAAAAAAAGTTACCGAATTGTACGTATGTATAACCCAATAATAAAATAAAAAATAGGGTATTCCCTTTAGAAAATATGTTATATCCGCAACACTTTTTTGAATTACCCTGTATACTCTATAGTAATGTTGAAATGTGCTATTTAACCTTACCAATAACTTTTTTATGTAACATTTTGTTCTAAAAACGTTAAAAAACGTATTATGTAAAAAACGTCGTGTAAGTGATAAAGGGGAAAACAGCCAAAAGGGAGAAAACCGACGATGAATAAATACCATGTTAAAGACCGAATATCATATTAAAGATACAAAAATGTATTACTGTATGCGTTATTATTTGGCCATCGTTTGTTATATTCAATTGCAATTTAATGTGTTTGGCTTTCTTTCACTATGATCCCACTCGGCTTGTCTCGTGGCAGGTTGGCGTAAAAAATGGATAGAAAATGTCTCGCTCTAGTCTCGCTCTTGTCTTGCTCTCGTCTCGCGCTCAGCTCGTCAGGTCTGGACGCACCATAGACCGCCGGAGAGGTGACGTCATGAATGTCAAATTGCTTTCCAAACAAGGTTTAGTTCTTTATATTTCTATTGAGCTCTTCCAAATGACGTCACAAATTAATATAAAATGTAAAAAACAGGTGAATGCCGACAACCGCCGACTTGTATCTGGTATTTTCAATACGCCTATGATGGTTGCGCATGTTGCAAAATCTGTGAATTTTTTTTTAATATTTCTCGACAATGAATGACAACGAACAAGAAATAATTATAAGCTCCTTGCTAATAGAAGAAGAAGAAATCGCGAGAAAGAATCGAAAGTTATAGGTTCACAATATTTGTAAAAATCCACATTATTTCCATATTTAATTAAGGATGAACTAAAAATTTTTCAATATGAGCCATGAAAAATTTGCGAACTTTCTTAGCATATTGAATTTCTAATCTCCTCTTCGGCTACCTATGTAGAGTGGAAGGAATTGCGTGTCACGTCCGCAGCACTAGCCGCATTTATCGAAAATCATTCTGGCCCAACAATGCTGGCCGCATTTTTGTCGATGCGATTCGTGCGGCTCTGGCTGGTGTGCGCACCTTCATTGAAAGCAACACAAACAATATTTTTCTTCGGTCGATGCGGCGCCGGCGCGGCGCGTGCGGCTCTGGTCAGTGTGCGCCTACCTTTAAGGCATATTCCCGGCATGACGTGGTCTGGTAACTCAGATTCCCATTCCCTACTCCATGACTCCGTTAATTTAAAACCATCCCGATGTAAACTGCTTGCGGTTGTTAATGTTGGACGTCTTGAACGAAGCCTGTTCCATGTTCCTATTCAGGTCATGGACATCCAAATGTATCGGCAGTTGCGGCATGTTAGTAATTTTAGTGTATCCTCTAAAAATAAGTGCATACTGCCTGCGTATTTGTGGTGGAGGGATATTACTTAGAATAGGAAGCCATTGGGTGGGGGTTGATTTTATTGTTCCTGATATAATACGCATTGTGTTGTTCAATGGACGTCCACCTTTCCTGTGTGAGAACTATTGAGCCACACCGGGGCATAGTACTCAGCAGTAGAGTAAACCAAACCCAGCGCAGAGGACCGCAAGGTACTCGCGGATGACCCCCACGTGGTGCCGCATAATTTTTAATTTATTTTTTTTCACTTGGATACCATTAACACGTTGTTTCGGCCAGTGATCACTGACTGTTATCAGATGTAAACTGCTGTTAACATTTGGTAATAATCAGTAATACATCTCACCGAAACCTTGTTTAAACTTTTAAAATTAGTATAACATTGTTATTTCTTAATTCACACCATTGTCTATTATATTAAAATGTTTTTTTACTAACAAGCCTTTTCTACCTATCATAATAGCACAATAATAGTCTTTACCGGGGAATGTTTAATTTCTTTTCATGAGTCTGGTGTCTACTCATTTCTTCATTTTTCTGTACATTTTCATTACAATTTGATTACCAGTTTCTTCTTCTTCATCTTACTATATCTTAAATACCGCATTCTAGTTTTTCCTACTATTGTTCTAAATGCTTTTATCTCAGTTACTCTTAGTGTTTGTATTGTTTGCCTGGGATCAGTTCTGGTTTACCGAATCATACTTCTAGATATTTGTTATTTTTAATGTTTGCTTCTATGTTTACATCTCACTGGATCCTTGTAATGCGTGGATATACATAATAGAAATTAAAATATATCTTAGGGGTTTAAAGTCTGTCTTATTAGTTGTCAAATCATAGATCCAGGTCGATCAATATTTCTGCCTTTAAGACTTTTCAACTAAATAGCAACTATTTACCTAGCTTTTAACATGGTTAGCAAAATACCCGTCCAGTGTTATAAGTAGAGTGTTTTGGTGTATTGTGGTGAATTAGTATTTTATTTGTTATATACCAAAGATTCCAACACAACTCTATTGTAAATAGTGAAGCACAAAAAATTCAACAAATGGTTCCTGATTTGCAAAATGAGGGGAAGGTTAATTTTTCTGTTTGGCATTTCCGTACAAAATGATTGGGATCTGTTCAAAATGGAAATATAACAAGACTATCGAATTTTTTTAAAAGCAGACATTATAGAGCTGAAATCTGATATGTGAATTTCTAATTAGATTACGATTAAATGTAGATTGGATGATTATTTTTGGATACGTGATGTTGAAGTCACTATATGTATATGCAGTTCCAGTTTTTTGCACTTGCATACATCCTGTATAATGATCAGAATGATAACAGTTTTAATCCAGGAGTAATTGTTCTTACTCCATTTTATTACATCTGTAATGTCGTTAGAGAGATATTTTTTAAGAACGCAATTTTAAAATATTACTTAAATCCTATATAATTTATTCACCTTAAGCTAATTAAGCCTACAAAAAATATGAATATCTACCGCCATAATAATCGAGATCACTGACTTTATAATTAGGTATACCGAATTATCATAAATCTCCAATAAAGAAAAAAAAACGAATGACGTTCGAAGATACCAACACTGTAAAATAAACGTGATTTTTTTGTATTATAATTTTTGTTTTTAATATTTTCAATTATATGATGAAATTAAAGCACAGTTATGTTTTATTTTAATAGTATACAGTGAAGTAATCTTTCTTGAGTCTGTCATGGGTACAGTTAGAATTATTTAGTTTTGTGCGAAGAGCAGTAGCGGCTCGTGATTTTATTAAGAGAAACAAAAACTTATGAGGATTTTTCGTTATACTCTGTTTTTTTTTTCTCAGGCAAGATTTCGACAGAGAATGACAGAAGAAAAGCAGATGACGTTCCATACCAATCTATTTATTTTACTAAAAAAAGTTTCTAATAATTTTTAAGTTAACTATGGATGGGTTTAAATATAAATCCGTCATGCGTCGTCTCTTATTGTTTTTAACCAGTTTTATTGGTTTATTTCAAAAATGACAGATCGTATTTCAATTTTATTGGTTTGACGGCACGATGAACGACAAACATACGCCGATGCGCATAGATAAATGAAACAAGTTTAGATTGGAAAGTGCCCATAAGGATAATGTAAACACTATTTGGCGCTGTTCTTGCAACGGTCGCGACCCAAAACTTTTGAAGATTTCGGACCGGTTCGGCTTTTTCCGTAATTATATCGCCATATATTGTTTATTCAAATTTATTATTATTTTCGTTCAATTTTATAAATAAAATACAGTGTGTTGCATACAAGAAACTTTATTTTATATAAGGACGCATGTATGAAATACCTATGAAACATTGGAAACCGACGTTATGCCACGATTCACGATGGTTTTTGCTGTTCACAGTTTACAGCACAGCTTTTTAAGTTTTTAATGCCACTTTTTCACAATTATCACCGGTTGGAGTAAATAAAACTTGAATTAAACTCACAAGATAGCAATAATTACTTTGAAAATGAACGCTATAAACACTTTTCGGAATTTCTTTAATGCGAGCGGTTTAGATTTTGAAAGATTATTATGAATTTTTGAAGATTCTGACTTTGACAAGAGAAAATTATTTCTGTTTTTGTTTGTCGTTGTTCTTAGCGACCGATATAGCAGCGCCAGATCGCGTATAACGGTCGCGACCCAAAATAATTTCGCGACCTAAAATTTTTACGGGCTTTCCAATCTAAACTTGTTGTATTTATCTATGCCGATGCGTATGAACTCGCCTTTAGATTTTTGACGTTTGTCAAAGTCTTGCGAAATTATAGGTTATAATTTTGTGTCAACTTATGGCAAATACATATCTGCGTTTTGGAAGATGATGCATTTTGATTCGTGTTACTACGTGTGTTTTGTGTCTTTTGAAGTCAAGTGGAGGAAAAATCGAGTGAAAATTAACTGTAGACCCAGAGCACAGTTTATAGTTAATACCCGCTGCCCAGGCAGAAAGTCTTATACAGCAATAAAGTTACCATCAATAAAGTTCGTATACTCGTACCATCTCGTCGTAAGTCGTTGATAAGTGCATCTCGAATATGGTAGAAGGACCATACTAAACACATACTAAAAACTGGAGTAGCTGTAAAATATTGACATCACACGATAGGTAAATAATGGATTTTAGTACTGCAGAAAAATAATGTCAAAAGGTACTGGTTTAAAAAAATTAAGATTAAAGTTAATTAATCAACCCTGAATCAACCTTTAAGGTATAAAATTTGGTAAGTGTTATTATTAATAAAATAGTTTGTTTTATTTATGTTGTTTTATTAATTCCTGTGGAATATTACAAATTTGTATTTGTACATAAGTTATATTGATAAATATAATCATAAATGCGGGAAGTTTCATAAAGCTTGAAAGTAGTTGAATATGAATAAAAGCTTGAATTTTTTTGGTATGTGGTGTTTTGTTCTTGTTTGTTTTGTATTAACACATACCGTTTTTTTAAATAAAATAACTCGATTAGATTATTTCAGTTTTATACCGTTTTTTTTCACAATATTTTGAAGTAATCACTTGTCACTCAAATTTTAAATATATTTTCTTGCTATGCGCTTCAATTATACCAACTATTTCTTTATAAAATAAAATAAACTACTTTGAAATTAAAATGACAGACACATCTATCACTGTCAAGGATCTTCTCGTTGGACAGACTATAGTTAGCAGGGATAACTTGAGCCCGCATAGCCAACTATATAGCCAACAATAGACAAAAATAGGCACAACTACAAAGAGAGTATCTAAATATGTGACGGATGCTACACCATAATTGGAAATGGTTGAATAAGCTGAGAATGGTGATGATGATTAAGAAAGTGTTTATTTACATTATGTTTCGTGTCATCACTTTTAAAGGTCTCCCGCAGTTTGCCAAAAGCAGCCCAACCCAAACCTATTCTGCGCTGTATCTCGTGTGTTTGGTTGTTCTTTCCGATTTGTATTTCGTGCCCGAGATATTTGTATATATGTGTTTCTTTTATGTCGGCGTCACTTATTTTGATGTTCTCTGTCAGCACTAAGTTTGTCATTATTTGCGCTTTACTCGTATTTATCCGGAGACCGACTTTTAATGAGGCCTGCACTAATTCTTCGAGCATCTGCTTTGAATCTCCGATGTTATCTGAGACAAGGACGATGTCATCTGCGAACCTGAGATGTGTCACCATCGATATTTATGCCCCTATTCTCCAAAGAGAGTGATTTCATTGCGTATTCAAGGACAACTGTGAAAAGTTTAGGCGAAATAGTATCCCCTTGTCGAACTCCTCTGCCTACCTCAATTTTATCTGTTGTTTCGTGAAGTTTTACAGTTGTGGTGGCATTACTATATATGTATTCTATAAGCCTTATATACCTATAATCTACTCTTCCTTGCTCCAATGCTGCTATTATTGATGTTAATTTTACTGTGTCAAATGCTTACTGGAAATCAACGAACACCAATGCTAGGGGCCTGTTGTATTCCACAGATTTTTCTATCAGGACTTTAATTACTTGAAGATGATCGTTTGTCCCATAACCTTTCCTAAAGCCTGCCTGTTCTTTTTTTCTGGAGAAGTATCGTTATGGCGTTATTCCATTGAGACGGGATTATTCCTTTTTCAAGGCATAGATTAAATAAGTCTTTAATCCATTTTAATAGTGTTCCTCCTCCGAGTTTTGAAGCCTCAATCACTATGCCGTCCTCGCCCGGGGCTTTGTTATTTTTCATTTCTTTTAAGGAGTTTCTGATTTCTTCTGTAGTTATTTCTGGTATATCCTCTGATCCCCTGGTTAACTATCTTTTTGCACAGACGTTGTTGACTGTTGTATGTTTGTTGGTGATTACTTGTGTATATCGATGTTAGGCTCACAAAAGCTAGAGTAGATGCCGAATGCGGCACTGACCACCGACTTTTAATTTCAAAAATGAAAACCCAGTTAAAACCCAAACATCCACGCTGTAAGGAGCAAAACGGCATGACCAGATTGAACGTACGGGGTCTAGAAAACAACAATACCGCCGACGCCCTCCGGGAAGCCATCAAAGAATCACTTCCACCGATAAATTCAATCTCAGTATTGGAAGCTGAACAAGGCTGGACACAATTAAGGGATGCGATTCATAAAACCAGCGAAGCAGTACTGGGAAAGTCGAACAAAAAGAAACAACCAGACTGGTTTGACGAAAATCAACCGCATATACAGGCTTTGTTGGAACAAAAGCATAGAACATATCAAGCCGTCACTGCAAATCCACATAATCCAAGACAGGTAGACAACTTTAAAGCAGCCAACAACACGCTTCGAAGGGAACTGCGCCAAGTAAAGGATAACTGGTGGTCACAAAAAGCGAATCAGATTCAAGAGTACGCCACGCATCACGATTATCGTAAATTCTTCGAGGCTATAAAAGAAGTATACGGCCCAACTAAGAAGGTAAGCTGCCCAATCATGGCTCAAAATGGCGAACTTATAATATAATCAATTATAATCCCCACCATGATATATGGGAGCGAAACCTGGGTGCCTTACCGCCGACACATGAACGCATTGAACAAGTTGCAACAGAGATACCTTAGACAACTCTTAAGAGTCCGGTGGTTCCATCATGTCTCAAACGTATCGGTCCTTGAAAAATCTAACTGCGAGAGTATTGAAGTCATGGTCACAAAATCCCGCTTAAGATGGGCTGGTCACGTATGCAGAATGCAAGAAAACCGCATACCAAAATCTCTGCTTTACGGTGAGCTTGTGGACGGTAAGAGGAGGCCGGGTGGACAACTGAAAAGATACAAGGACATTTTCCACGAAAATTTAAAGGGAATTAACATGCAGAATGAGTGGGAAAAAGCAGCTCACAATAGAACTCAATGGAGAAGGGTTGTAAACTCAGTTAACAGCGGCAACCAAAAAGTAGAGAGGCAACAAAGCAATGAGATTTTTAAATGTCCGGAGTGCGGTAGGCAGATAACATCACGTATCGGGCTTTTCAGTCACAGAAAAGCTCATGAAAGAAAACGCCTTGCGTGACCATTTTCTTTATGTGTGTCGAATACTCGTCAGCGAGTAACGGCTGTATGTATGTATGTACTTGTGTATAGTTCAGTGTAAAAGTTTTCTGTTATTTTCAACAGCCTTTCTCTATTTGTTGTTACGACCCCTTGGTTGTCTTTTAGTTTAAAGATCTCTCTCTTCCCATTTGATAGTTTTCCTCGCAACACCTTCATGTATGAAGGTGTTGCGGGGAAAACTAATGCATTAACACCCCCCAAATAACCAGAGGCTAACAAATGCATTAATATCCTCCAAATAACCAGAGGCTAATTGTTGCATTAATACCCTCCAAATAACCAGTCTAACCTAATTAGTTAATGCGGGTGTTGCGGGGAAAACCAATGCATTAACACCCCCCAAATAACCAGAGGCTAAAAAATGCATTAATACCCTCCAAATAACCAGTCTAACCTAATTAGTTAATGCTTTTGGTAAAGCCTAGGTTTAGCGCGCTTATCCTAGGTTCTACGGCATTTCGGACATTAACAGTAGCATATATAAATAAATTCCACTTTTGTCTCAGAAGAAGAACGCCACTGGCCGTGAATGTTTTATGATGGTAATTTATAAATAAACGTCAACAAGCTGAAACAAAGTAACGGCATGTTAAATTAAGATGATTGAAGTGTGAAGGAATTAATAAAAACGAATGCTTAGACAAAACAGAAAATGTATCACTGTTGTATATTTAACCATGTTTTATAACAATATTGAATTGTACCTACTCATTTCATTAATTTCCGAGTATTATAAACGGTTCTAATAACTGTCATAAATTTAGTAAATCATTAATTAGGAATTTAATATAACAATATATTGGAAATTTTAAAATTTCTTAGTTAACCCTGGTCGTCCCCTACTGATAGTTAGGGAGTGGAGCCAGGTTCATAATAACTGCGAGTTGCGAATATTGTTGTAATTGGTCGATTTCAAAAAATCTGGAGGCGGGAAAGAGGCCAAAAAGTTATTTTAATTTATTTTGCGAATTCGCATAATTTAAAAACTGTGGGCGGGAACATTGAAATTGATCAAATTTTTGACGTACATTAGCTGCTAATTTCTTCTTGTGCTTGTAGCGTTTTTTAAACCACTACCACTGCGAACGGCAGCTTTTCATCGGAGAGCAGTCGTGGAGCTATTTCACTAGAGAGAAAATTAATCAGTAATAATAATTAACAAAAGATATATAGATATTGGGCGCCAGGCATGTACAGAGAAAGAAAACACAGTTGTATAATACTTAAAACTAATGACTATATTTATTCATGACGTTCTTTGCTGATACATGACATTGTAGAGTTCTAGTAAATATATAGTGGTAATACCTATGTCAAAGAAAGTGGTGGTAAGAGTCGTACTAAATATCAATGAAAACAACTACGATAAAATACAGGACATGTAAAGTTTAAGAGAAAATGAAATGTAGCATTACTTTAATTAATTTGATATATTCCATATGATGCTAAATCGAAGATGTTACAACCTGTAGATTCTAGAATCTATGTTTGATTATCCATCTATTAAAATAGTGCAATAATATCTATAAAAGTAATACTATTACAAGACGTAATGCAATGAAACTTAAGATCTAAATTATATTTTAAAGATTATATTGACATGAATGTTCTTAACAATTTAACCACTGAACATAGTCTGTACGATATTATTTAAGATGTACGTTATTGTTTAAGACTGAAAATGTTTTAGATGTTAAATGTAAAACTAGAACATAAATATACACTTAGCTGTTCTATTATGTAACATTGCTTCAAACAGTAGCAGCGTGAGGTGGTCTAGCATCTCTGTACTGTCTGTCGGCGATCCTGTTGGCCAAAACAACAAAAGGGGCCAGATTGAGGACACCATGAATCACTACAGCCGTAGCTACTGACTAGGCTTAGAAATGGGAGTGAAGCAGCATGGGACTCAAGCTACATCCACGCTGTGGCACTTATATGTAAGAAAAAAAAATCATTCTTACTGGGGACACTCGTCCACAGGACATCTGTACATAAGATAATGTCTGTACATAAGACACTACCCGTACCTTGGACACAGTCCGTACCTTGGACACAGTCCGTACCTTGGACACAGTCCGTACCTTGGACACAGTCCGTACCTTGGACCCTAAAAATATGAAACTCTTGTTTAAAACCAAACAAGGTCTAATAAACAAAATAAACCTACCTCGAAATACTTCCGAGGGCTCAATAAATAATAAACAACATGTCCTTTCTTCCATGTGACATTCTGGAGGACAAAAGAAAAGGGACGCCAACGTGCCAGCAAAATACAAATACAAGTTGGGACATCTGTAACTCTACCCTAAAAGTATTCAATAATAATATCGAATCGATAAAAGGTAATAACTATCTTTACCTGTAGCCTCGAAATAGCAGCTGATTCAAATTATACAGCAAGATTTAAATAATCACCATTTCTAAAAGCTGGGATACAACAGAGCGTCAAAACAAAGTGAGGTTAAGCACGGAGAGAGTTGACAGAAGCGATGTTGACAGCGCCTCCTCAGAGCGATAACAGGTTTGTGTCGAACGATAACAGGGTTGGCAACTAGGGAACGTAAAAATTACGCGTCAAATAAACTATCCGGCCTGAACGAGAGGGAATCCGGTGATGATAGGCCCAGACATCATATATTATATATAAAAAAGACATGTAACGAACTAAAAACGTTACAAGCGCGTATTTTGGGTAATAATATCATTGTGTAATGTATTTATGGTCATAATCGCGTCATTTATCTATGGTTATAATCATTGGTGTAAATGAAAGAACCTTAAAAACCTACCCATGCCTCCGTATTTAATACGGATACTAAAGCGCTCCATAGAATTTTGTAAATAAATATTGAACACGAAATTCTATAAATAGGAAACTTAATACACTCAGTGAGCATTTTTGGGAAAATGTGTTCTAGGTGACGTCGTTGTTACGTTACCAGGCCCCGCTTTTGCCTGATATGAAGCAATAACACGGAGATATGTAACTGTTCCCTAATGTCTCCCTAAATGTGACAAAACTTTGCTTACTGGGCAGGGTCCGGCAATAGTGCGTCGGGCATCTGTAGCTACTAGAATAAGAAACTTGGGAATTTTGTTTAAGTGCAAACCTAAAATATGTACTAGGATGTATTTCAGGAAAATATTTAAACTTCTACAGGGTGGCTCAAAAAAGTGTGAGTGGATCGGGTTGATTTTTTTAAATAGAACACCCTATATATTATTGTAGTTTTGGCTTCCTTCCTAAACACTATACACTCATATCATAAGATATGAGTAAATATATTTCGATAGTTTTAGAGATATTAATAAATACATAAAAAATATATATTTTTCATCCTTTCTTAAAAAAAATATTAAAAATACAAGAACTGTCTTGAAATCAAAACTATAATAGGTATTTACTTTAGATGACCTGTACTTAAATCATAGGGGGGTGTTTGAAATAATATTTAATTCTACGCCAAACTTTCTAAAATATAAAATAATTTTTCTTCATTTTTTTAATTTTTTGTTAAATTTAATCATATACAGGGTGTTGTATATGATTTATAAAAATAATAAATATAGAGCTAAGTAATAAATATAAAAATATAAAAAAGTCGTGGTTTATTTTTAATAGATGGGGAATTAAAAAATAAACATTTTATGTATTTAGTATTTAGAGTATTTCAAAATTTTTAACGGTTTTGCAGATATTCGCGGTTTTATATTTCATATTGCATTTTCCATAGTAAATTTTTATCTAAGCCACCCACTGATTTTTCTCTTGTATTTTACCGTTGAAAGAGCCATAAGAAATAATACCGCGAGTATCTGCAAAACCATAAAAAAATTTGAAATAC
This sequence comes from Sitophilus oryzae, assembly GCF_002938485.1. Lineage (NCBI taxonomy): Eukaryota > Metazoa > Arthropoda > Insecta > Coleoptera > Curculionidae > Sitophilus > Sitophilus oryzae. The sequence continues at coordinate 6,064,666 of NW_022147434.1, read as the reverse complement.
AAAAATTGTTCATTTTTAATTATCCATTTAATAAAAAAAAAACAATCTACAGGGAGTTCCATTTAAAAATCGAAGAAAAATTATTTTATATTTTAGAAAGATTGGCGTAGAATTTTGAACACCCTATATGGTTTAAGATTACGAATAGCAAAGTAAGTACAAACTAATTAAAGTAAATACCTAATATAGTTTCGATTTAAAGACAGTTCTTGTATTTTTAATAATTTTTTTAAAAAAGGCTGAAAAATATATATTTTTTATTTATTTATTAATATCTTTGAAACCACTAAGATATATTTACTGATATATTCGGATTATGTAAAGTGATCTTAAAGGAACCCAAAAAGGCAATAATATACAGGGTGTTCAAATTAAAGTTTTCTTTCATCCCGAATCACGCACACTATTTGAGCTACCCTGTAGAAATTAAAATATTTTCCTGAAATACATCCTAGTACATACTTGAGGTTTGCACTTAAACAAAATTCCCAAGTTTTTTATTCTAGCAGCTACAGATGCCCGACGCACTATTGCCGGACCCTGTGTAATAGTTCTCTGGTTAACCCTCTAAACTATATAAAAAAGGGTAACTGTTTTAATATACATTCGAGTATACATTATTTAAAAAATAATCTACCTGCTTAATTTTACCTTCAATCGTTCTATGATTAGTATAATATATATCCTTTTATTCAGTTAATTATATTCCTTAATTACTTCTGAAATCAAAAAACAAAAACCTTACAAACAAAAATACACCGCATCTAATCAGAGTGTTAACAAATACTATCGTCACGCTGAATAGACAGATATAAGAGTTAATTGTTTTTTTTTGCAGCGGTTATTGCTTAAATTAGAAAAAAATACACACACACGTATTATAGCACCCGGTACAAAATCGCGATGGCTAGAAGGTCCGTAAAGGAAGTCGGACCCGATTTCGAGGCTGTTACGAGACAGACGACTGTTTAGAAATCCATTCATTCGTTCAAAGCTTTGTTTCAAAGCAGCCGTTACGCTTCGCCTGGAAAATTATTCGGTTGGAGTGTATTTTTGGTTGCATACGATACATTAACAGAATCCGCGTGTTTCAAACAGTTGTTTCATGCTAAACTTTTAAAAAGAACGATGTGATTTTTTTAATAGTTCAGATAATATAACATGAAGATATCTCTAAAATTTACTACAATAAACTTTATAATTGGTGTAAAAGCTTTATAAAAAAACAAAAATGCTGAATCTAAGTACAGGATGAGTCAGGCTTCCAAAAAAGCTCTATATTAGGTTTTAAGTTTATAAATTTCATTTAATTTTTTCAAGGTAACGCACATTTTGAAAACATTTTTGACAACATACAGGATGATTCAAACCTATTTTCAAACCAAAGTTGTAGATTTTTAAATGGAATACTATATATTTTTTAACAATTTTCTAGTATAATAATACAACATAGTTTTTCACTACTCAGTGGATTTGCCATTAAATTTCCGTTCCAAAAATACCATAATGTATCTACTATATACCTACAGGGTGGTCCGAAGTGTATTCCGGAAACTTTGGCAGCATATTCTGCAGATAAAAATAAGTAAAAAAGTTCGTATAAATGTATGTCCTAAAATGTTTAGTTTCGGAGATACAGGGTGCACAAGTTTCATTTTTAGTTCGATTTTTTCCAAATAATTTCTGAAGTAACATCAATATTTGGATGAAAATTGGTGCCTCGGAGTTTTTTGACATGAGAAATTTGATTTTGATGTCATTATGACTCCTACTTGTAGAGGGCGCCACCTACATATTTTTTTAACATGTTTGAAGAGCAATAACTTTTCGTCCGTACCTGTATAAAACTACTGGGTAAAAAAATATACATTTGCGATGTTTTCCACGTAGAAAATCTCTCTTAGTAAAAATCGCTACGAGTAATGGTTCTCGAGATATTTGGAATCGAAATTATCAATACCTATCATCATTGATATAAATTAAGCATATGTTAACTAAATAGTTATTATACACTGAAATCATAAATTAGAAATGTTTTTGTGCCAAAAGTTCAACAAAAGCTGTTTTATCATAATTTTTTCTGCGAAAAAATTATGATTAATTTAAAAAAATAAAAATTTCCCAAATTCGTCATTTCAGTCAAATAACTGATGTCCATTCAACGTGTTTATTTTTTGTCAATAATGAAATGTGTTGACTATTTCCATTCCAAATATCTTGATAAAGTTGCTCGTAGCGATTTTTACAAAGAGACATTTTTTACGTAAAAAATCACGGAATTGTATATTTTTCACTCAGTAGTTTTATACGGGTACGAACGAAAAGTTATTACTCTTCAGAACAGTTAAAACACATGTAGGTGGCGCCCCTTACAAGTAGGAATCATATTGACATCAAAATAAAATTTTTCATGTCAAAAAACTTCCAGACGCCAATTTGCATCCAAATATTGACGTTACTTCAGAAATAATTTGGAAAAAAATCGACATAAAGATTATAGTTCTACACCCTGTATCTCCGAAACTAATCACTGTAGGACATACATTTATACGAACTTTTTACTTATTTTTATATGCAGAATATGCTGCCGAAGTTTCCGGAATACAGTTCGGACCACCCTGTATATACTATACCGAGTAGTTTTTTAAATATAACCATTTTAAAACTAAATTTACTGTTTATTTAAAGACCTCTTAAAATTCTAAATTCCAAGTATTTTACCTTTTTTAACAGGAATTACTGTATAATATATATCTTGTTTGATATATACAGAGCGAACCAAAACCCAATATTGTATTTTTCTCCGCTATTTTGTATTTATTATAGAATATTTTTGATTTATAAAATTACAATTACAATTAAATAATATATAAATGAAAAATATTAAACAAAATTACTTAAAATCGTATGCTTGTCCAAAATTGTTCAAATTTGGCACGTGTATTCAGCATAATATAGGCAGACCTTAAAAAAAATTATGTACTAGTTAGCTGTAAAATTAATAGGGGAGCCAATATATTTGGACAGTTCAAAATTTATAGGAGATTTCTTATGTTTCCAACGACGATGTACCACCCGGTATATTATATAAAATATATGATATATAAAATATTAATACAGTTATTGTTATAAAAGTATTAAATTATAAAAAATAGAAAAATATAATTAACTGATTATTTAATTTTTATTGTTAAATGATTATGAAAAAGGGGAAGTCATAATTTTACTTTAGATACAATGTATAGTTTCACCACTACTATTAAAATTAACAAGGTATATAAAATCTTGTGTAAAATATCATCGTTTTCGAAATACTTTCTCTACGTACATTTTAGATGATTTATAGCCTGTTTTATTGATTTAGAAAGAGAGGAAAATATAAATTCGATAGAACATAACTATTGTTCAATTAGTCAAGTTTATGAGTCGACTCTACTAATAGTAAAACTATTTTACGCAGTAATAACTATTAAATTTAAAACTTCCGTAACAAAAAGAATAATATTTGTCACAGAATAGGTTAATGAGTTGATTTTAAGTTACATAATTCTTTTCCATAGTTGGTAATAAGCAAATGCAAGACCAATCAAGGAAAATACTACCTCGTTGTTCATAGACTCAGGTGTGACAAGTCATAAGTATGGTAATTTTCAAAGATTTTCTCGTAAATCTTGACAAAAGGGCATAGTGCGTTTGGTTAGAAAAGGATAATATTCCAAAGTTCAAGAAATGGTGTCGAGCGATATTAAGAGTTCTGCAGAAGTGGCGGATTTGCGACTAGAAAATGTTTTATTCGTTCCACAATTAGACTACAACTTAATAGCTTGGTGTTTGGTCTGGTTTGGCTTAACTAGCTTTTTGTGTAAGACAAAGACCGCAAGACCAAGATCAGTTTCGCTCATCACTGTACTTATTGGCAGACAGGAAAAATAATTCAGAAGACTGAAATTAGAGTCCTGTATTGAGAGCCAAGAGAGGAAACACATGCTATATCGGCACGACAGTCTGGCAAATGTGCGGTACTAGTCTGTACCAGACCACTGACAAAGAGCAATATGGATGGTTCAGTTTCCAAATGGCTAGCTTTTTTGAAAATAATAGAATTGAAGAATGTAACCTCTATGAGTAGAGGACCATAATAGATCTGAAAATATGAGGGTTGTCTTTTATATTTTGCATATAGAAAGATAGTAGGTATCTGTTAACATATCAAATGTCAAAATTAACTGTCATCTTTAGTTAACTTAACGCTAAAGTTTTAGACCGCTTCGTTTAAAGCTGTACCTAAACTGAATTTTTGAAGTGGGCGAGTCAGTCGAAAAATGGAATTAAGTCGGGAAAATTTTTGCGCAATAAGTTTTTACAATTTTCGAAGACAGTTTAAAGTATGTCAAGAATGACTTGCCGAGTTGATTTCTCTGTTTTTGGTAACGAAGAACCATCAGTCGACAATTTCTCGTTGGTATGGGGAATTTAAATGTGGCTAGATTAGCCTTCCTTAGAGACGATCCAAGAACAAATCTAATTGTGTCAATGGTAATGGATCCTGGATTTACTCTTATGAACTCGAATAGAAACGATAGTCGGCTGTTTGGGTATTCCGAGATACACTAAAGCCAACTAAAGTTATTCTTTTCGAAGTGTTCACAAATATGGTGGTGACATTTGTAGCAACATTTTCACGCAATATCCTTCAAAAAAATAACCTTCATACGATGGAATGCAAGTTTCCATATAGTTCGAAAACAACTGAGTTTTTGTAGCAAGAAAACATGAAATTGTTAGACCATCCCCCATACGGCCCAGACCTAAGCTCTAACGACTTTTTACTTTTCCAAAAATTAAGAATGAACTGCGTGGTCAAAGGTTTCAGTCCCTAGAAAACGCAGTCAGCGCCTTCAAAAACGCAATTTTGAAAGTCCCAACAAGCGAGTGGAATAACTGCGTCTAGAATTGGTTCCAACGGATGTAAAAATGCATTTCTCAATGCTTTGAAAAAAAAAATAGTTTTTAAAAGTCATCTACTCTTCTTCTCTTCCTGTATAGGCAAAATATAAAAGATAACCCTCGTATCGCAGTGGAACAGGCTGATATCCACCTTAAAAATATAATTTGTGTTCAGATAAATATACTGACGTATGGAAACCCTGCTATACTCTGTTTTCTTTTCTCAGGTAAGATTTCGACAGACGATGACAGAAGAAAAACAGATGACGTCCCATACCAATCTATTTATTTTACTAAAAAAAGGTTCTAATATTTTTTAAGTTAGCTATGGATGGGTTTAAATATAAATCCGTCATGCGTCGTCTCTTGTTGTTTTTAACCAGTTTTATTGGTTTATTTCAAAAATGACCATCGTATTTCAATTTTATTGGTTTGACGCAAGTTTGACGGAACAATGAACGACAAACGGACGCCGATGCGTATGAACTCTCCTTTAGATTTTTGACGCTTGTCAAAGTCTTGCCAAATTATAAGCTATAATTTTGTGTCAACTTTTGTCAAATACCCTGCGTTTTGGAAGATAATGCATTTTGATTCGTGTTATTACCTGTGTTTTGTGGCTTTTGAAGTTAAGTGGAGGAAAAATCGAGTGAAAATTAACTGTAGACCAGTAGCACAGTGTATCGTTAATACTCGCTGCCCAGGCAGAAAGTCTTATACACCAATAAAGTTACATAGGTACTAAAAACTGGAGTAGCTGTAAAATATCGACATCACACGATAGGTAAATAATGGATTTTAGTACTGCAAAAAAATAATGTCAAAAGGTACTGGTTTAAAAAAAATTAAGATTAAAGTTAATTAATCAACCTTTAAGGTATAAAATTTGGTAAGTGTTATTATTAATAAAATAGTTTTTTTTATTTTGTTTTATTTATTCCTGTGGAATATCACAAATTTGTATTTGTACATATAAGTTATATTGATAAATATAATCATAAATGCGGGAAGTTTTATAAAGCTTGAAAGTATGAAATAGTTCTTTTTTCTATTTTTTTGGTATATAGTGTCTTGTTCTTGTTTGTTTTGTATTAACACATGCCGTTTTGATTAAATAAAATAACTCGATTACATTTATTCAGTTTTATACAGTTTTTTTTTTCACAATATTTTGAAGTAATCACTTGTCAGTCAAGTTTTAAATATTTCCTGCTATGCGTTCCAGTTGTACCAACTTATTTCTTTGTAAAATAAAATAAACTACTTTGAAATTAAAATGACAGACACATCTATCACTGTCAAGGATCTTCTCGTTGGACAGACTATATATATTAAAGTACGACAAAATCGCTCAATATGGTTTCAATATCTCGGTAGACCTGTTCGGTGTTGAGATTAGAACATCGGTGTTAGGTGTTGATGACCACCGGTGTTTCAGTCGGTGAACCGGTGTTTATCTCAACACCGGTGTTCATTTCAGCACCGGTGTTCATCTACAACACCGGTGTTTATCTCAATACCAATGTTTATCTCAACACCGGTGATACTACGATGAACACCGGTGTCGAGATCAACACCGGTGTCGGTGTCTATGTCGATGGTGCCGTTTGTTTGTTTTTTTTTAGATTTTTTTAATGTAATATTTTTTAGATTATTTTACAGGTATGAATTTTTGTTTCTTTGTGTTTTGTTTTGTTTTTGATTAAACAATATTTTACTTTATTTTATAGTTGTTTATCTGACGCTTCCACTTTATTTTACTGATTAGTCTGACAAAAAAAATATATTTAAATCTGAAAGCATTAAGTTAAAGTCGGTGCGCTTTAATAAACGATAAAAATAAGCACCGATACGACATCATTATTATCAGGTTTATTTGGAACTTATTAATTAACATTTTATATTAACATTAACAATATTTCTTCTTTAACTCGTTTACCAAACACCGGTATCGATATCAAAACCGGTGTCGTAGTCAAAACCGGTATCCAGATGAACACCGGTGTCCAGACCAACACCGGTGTTGAGATGAACACCGGTGTTGTAGATAAACACCGGTATGCAAATGATATAATGGTATGCAACACCGGATAGCCCATACTTGGTCACCGGTGTCAGCCCAAAACCGGTGTTACAACGGTGTTCCGGTGGAACAGGTCCATATATGTAGGTGTTATTTCAGATAAATCATACAGAGTTAATATAAAATGGTTTATAGTTTCTTAGAAAAACTACCCTACAGAATTAAGTATACCAGAATAATTATATACAGGGTGGGTCAAATTCTACGCTTTTAAATGGAAACACCCTATTCTATAGGAGATAGACGAAAAGTAATATGTGTCTAGAGCTCAATTTTCATCAAAAACATGATGGTGAAAACCGCACATCAATATCTGTTACCGTTTCGGAGTTACGGGGTGTTGTATGCACAAAAAATGTGCATTTTTAACAAATGGCTGTAACTTTTTTGCTATGGAAAATTAAGTATTTCTATGAAAATATTTCCAAAGCACCTTTTTACGTAGAATTTAATGGTTTAAGTATATATTTTTTTAAATTAATAATTTAAAAGTTATCAACAAAAAAATTGATTTTTTTATTTGGGACACCCTCTATATTTTTAATTAACTGAAAAGAATTTAAAATTACCTTTCGAAAAATATAGCACACTTGATATTTTGTTATAATTCCCTTCGAAATACAGAATTTTTAAAAGTTCGCCACTTTTAACTAGTAGGCTTTGGACCCCTTATTGATGATATGCCCTTAATGGAACTCGAAAACCTATTTTTCCAGCAAGACGACGCACCGCCTCTGAATGCTGAAGATATCAGCAAATTTTTGCAGCCAATTTCAAGAATAATTGAATAGCTAACCAAGATCCCAGCCGTTGGCCGTCGAGGCCGCCTGACTTAGTGCCCATGGATTTAATCCTATGGATATATTTGCGGAAGAATAAAGGTTCCTTATTCTTCCGTATAATCTTTCACCCCCACTGAGTTAATGATTCCGCGAGAAATGTTCAAAAACTGCCCCGTGTGTCCATAACAGAAGACGGTCGATATGTCGAACACCTGTAGCAAAATCTCATGTCTTGTTTTGCTATTTATTTTTATTGTTATTAGATATAGTTTTTAAATGTGTTGATGTTGGTTAAATATATTTTAAATTGTTATAAAATTCTGCATATCTCGTAGCAAATATTATTTTCGTTTTAATTGATGCTCACAGATAGAATTTTTTGCATTACAGCCGGTGCCGTTCAAAGCCTACTTATTTAAAGCGGACGAATTTTTATATACTCTATATCTCGAAGAGGAAGCGAGCAAAATATCAAGTGTATTATATTTTTGGAAAGGCAATTTTAAATTATTTTCAATAAATTAAAAATATACGGGGTGTCCCATATAAAAAATGAAATTTTCTGTTGATAATTCTTAAATTATTAATTTTAAAAAAAATATATTTAAACCAATAAATTTTACGTAAAAAGGTGCTTTGGAAATGTTTTCATAAAAATACAAAATTTTCCAGAGCAAAAAAGTTACAGCGATTTGTTAAAAATGCATATTTTTGAAAAACACCCCGTAACTCCCAAACGGTAACAGATATCGATATGCGGTTTTCACCATCATGTTTTTGACAAAAATTGAGCTCCAGACACCGATATTAGTTTTTGTCTATCTCCCATTGAAAAGGGTGTTTCCATTTAAAAGCGTCGAATTTGACCCACCCTGTACATATATGAAAAAGTGATTCAGTAATAATAGTCTTTATTACACGCTAATTCATACTCATTGTGACGTTATCTCTTAAAAATTATATAAACTCTAATATGAGAAAATTTTAAAAAATATAGCTTGGGAAAACTCTATTCACGAAATAATTGCACGGAAGAAACTGCAGAAACCGTCTAGAAAACTAATTTATTAAATGGCACTGGTAAACGAAGAAACGAGCATTTGCAGGAGAGGAAAATGAGCCAATGCTCTACATTCCTGAAACTAAAATGGTCGTTAAAAAGGTACAATCCTATAGCCCGTATACGCCATTTTATGTGAGTCTTAGCGGCTGCACTTAAAACCGCCTTTAAAAATTTACGAGATTAATTTAACAGAGGCATCGTTCTTTCTACATTTCGTTTATGTGGTTATTTTCTGGAAAATGTATTTTGTTTTTAATTTAATAATAAATTACTTTGTATGGAAACGTTTCTCTATTAACTACTGTTTATATTTTCGTTTTGCTATTTTCATTATTTTTTTCAGATGATTTGCTATTTACAATAATTATATAATTAATATAAAAAAAAAATCTTTAGGAAAGGTTTATTGTTACACATGATTTTCTTTTGCTAATAAAACTGTTTGATGTGCCAAAGAACCCTTACCCATTCATTGTCCCTAATACCAACTGATATTAAAAAAGCAAAGACAAATAAATTGAAATACAAAGATTAGTTACTAATCCTATAATCATTCCTTCCCGATAGTCAAGCAGCACTAAAAGCGATTAACCCATTAACCATCAATTTAAAGTTGGTCAAAGAATGCCCAGAGAAGCTGAACAAACTAGGCAAAGAAAATAAAGTCCTCCTACTACTTTGGGTGCTCGTTCATGGTGATTAGTGGCAACCAGGGGTGGATGGGCCATATGGGAAAACGGGAAAATTCCCGGTGGGCCGGTAGAAAAGATGGATAGACAATAATCTTCTAACTAAAGTGACGTAAGATCCTTAGTGACTCCATAACTAACCAATCAATTTGCATCAGTATAATCGTCAGTTGCTTTTAAACATAAACACCAATTTGTAAAATAACTATTGTTAAATGTCTTTCTCTGGGACACTTATAATTTTAATAAGGTAGATCCCAATAAAATAAACATAATATATTCTCTTTACCAAGTTTCAAATAAGTCCATTGCCACGCCCTTTCTAATTTGAAGTTCAATAAAACACAAGTTTACTTAATTAGGATGAGTTGCATAGAGGCCACTAGCTTTTTAATTTTAACAGCCGGGTGGTCGGGGTTCAAAGATCTTATTAAAAGGGCACCACGAGATTATACTCTATGAACTCGGCATAAAAGGTGTTACTATTAAGTAGACTTCAACACTAACCTCGAACTGTTGAGTGTAACTACCATGAACTTCAAATATGCTATAACTCGTTAAATTTAAGTGACTCTAACTTAACTATGAGACTAGACTGCAAATAATACTACTAAAAATGTTTAAGCAATTTATTAAAATATTAAAAGTTAATATTTAAAGAAATGGAAATGAATAAACGTTGAAAAGTAGAATAAAATTTAAATCAAGAAAACTAACTAAAAGTATGACGTTATAATCCCCCTTACTTAAACTAAGTACAATATCCTGGGTGGATTACAAATATCAAACTAAATCTAAACTAAAATTGTACAGTCTAATTGTACAGACTATTCGATTGTACTTGAAAACTTCCTCCGGCTGAGCTACGGTGTATAGCTACAGGGTGGCTACGGCGCGGCGGTGCACAGCAGCTCAGTGTACTGTCACTGGAGCGCACGGATGTCCGCAGACGTACGGATGCCGGGCAGGTGTAGGACTTCAAAAGGTGAACATAAAAACCCTAAATAACATTGGTTGTCTTAGAAAAGAGCCTCAATTATAGAACGAGGACTAGCACAACGTGTAGGAGTTAATAAAGGTAATAAAGAAGGACTAATCAAATGTGAACTTTACCTCAACGAGGGTTTATGATGTCCAACGGGTAACTTTACACACGGGCAACAGGAACGGATGGAATTCTGGACTGTTCTGTGCTGTACGGTCTGGATCGGTCTTCTTGCTCTTGGAACTATTCGGGGACTTCGGAATATCGCACGTGGAATCGGAATATCGGTCGGAAAAATTTGGCTATTTAATCTCTTACGGAAATTGGTCGGTGGTCCATGTAAACTCAACAAAATCCAGCCACGTATCTAACCAAATGTGTTTCGGAAGCCTTAATCCTTCTTTACGAAGACCTGCTATTCACCAACAGGGAATTCTTCACGAAACGGCAGCCAGTTCTTCACGACGACATTCGGACTGTGGGTACACAAGAAGTGATGCAAGGATTCGATTTCCTTCACAAAATCAGATTTCAACCGGAAATCTCCCTCCAGGATATAGATAGAGAACTATATATCTTGACTAGTCCAACTCACAAAAAGGCATAAATAAAAAATGATGTTCTAGAATATTTTCTCCTCAGCCATATTCCATATCCGGTCAATGAACGAACTTAACTCACAAATTCCCACAATTAAACGAACGAATTGCACACTGCGATCCACATAAAAAATAACCAATTTAACTACGAAATTTTATCTGATAATTATAAAATTTCAATAACCAAAACAAAGGATAAATAAATCCAAAAACATCTGATTTGATCTGACAGTGACAAGTGACAAGTGATGATCAAAGATATAGAGAGATGGACAAAAAGCCTACTGCTGGTCGGCATCAGTGACAATATATGTAAAATATCGCGGTGTATATCGGGTTGCATAATTGTAAAATTTAAATAAAACAATATTTAACAATAAAATTATAGTAAACATGATGCAAAAATAATAGTTATTTGCGATAATTTATGAGCTAGCACACAGAGGTCGTTGCGAGGGAATTTGACTGTTACACCATAAAGAAGTAGAACCCTGTAAAACTGAGCCATTTTGTAGTAAAAATTCATATGTCCGACCCAATATTGGTCTTTACGAAAATTTTGATCAAGACAATTTAATTTAAAAAAAAACGGAGGCAAAACAGCTTTTTCGTACGAGCGAAAAACACCCTTATTTATATATTTATAAATAAAATATGTTTCTTCGTTATGGTAATTTTGTTCTTGTGGATTTGGGTCGGTTGCCTGCTTTTCCCGGGCCGGTTTCCACTTCCCCATCCACCACTGGTGGCAACATCTACTCAAATACCTTCCTATAAATAGTTAATGAAAGAAATAAAAAGTCGTGAAGCCATCTCAAAACTGGTCTAAAATATACTACCTACTAGCAAGATACTGTAAACAGCACAGGTAGTTAAGGAAAACTAGTCTGGCGTTTGTCAGGAGAACAAGGAGATGCGTGCAGCGGGTCCAGGTAACTAGTGAGAATCGTTGCTTAATGGGTATTGCTCTACAGTCAGCTTAAGGAGAAAGTGAGTTCCACACTGCTTCGAGATTATCTCTACCTTACGTAAAATTATTTTATACCTCAAAAAAGATCGCTTCGCACAAAAGTAAAAATCAGCATAATGCTAACTTAAACTAACTTTTGTTTTGAAACGTTTTTTGACGTCGTCCGATGCCCAGTCTCCATTGCCCCTAGTGTCTAACCAGAGGTCGTCTTCGAGCTCTCGTTCTTTTAGCTCCTTGTCTATTCCTTCTCTCCTGCTCTTGTGTGGTCTACCTCTTTGTCATCGTCCCGCGGGTGACCAGTTGCGGATCTGTTTTGAAAGGCTTTCCTCTGACAATCTTAGTACATGACTATACCATAACAGTAGTTTCGTTCTTATGTCATCAGCTATTGTTCGATTGACCCCTATATAATTTCTCTAATTCTATTGTGCGTACATATTTCTCTTATAAGGACCATTTCTGTCGCTTCCAGGGTGCGCGCAGCCTTATCTTTTAGTTGCCGTACTTTGCTGCCGTAGCAAACGATGCTTTTAACCATTGTGCTGTATATTTGACATTTGCTGGGTTTAGAGATGTTACTATCCCACAAGACGCCGCGCCGTTTAATATAGAGGTTGTCTTTCTTTCCTGAACGTTTCAGTCGCTAATGACTTTATCCAGAGTGTCATCATTTTGAATGTTGGCTCCCAAGTATTTATAATTTCTGCAGTCGTTAATATTTTGGGCGTTTTCAAGGGGGTGATAGATAGACAAGTTTTCTTAGACTCTGCCGTCGCAAATAATAACGCTGACATGGTTAGCTTAAATTATGCTGATCATGGACATCATCAGATGTCCAGGATCAGACGTGCGTAATCACAACCAAGATCATTCAAAGTTTTTTACAATAAATCAAAGTAAAGTGTTTTGGTGTATTGTAGTGATTTAGTATTTTATTCATCAAAAATTAAAAACGCTATTATTTAAAGACACATTCTTAATAAGTCGATTAAAAATAACAAAAAATTTCATGTGAATGTCATGAGCCAATTCAATATTCTCTCCCATAACGGATTTGAAATAAAACTTATTAAAAATATTTGATTTTAGGGGCACCCCAAACACATAAACCAAGAATATACGTTCTCATTTTTATGTTATTTTTAGGGCTTGATCCATCAGATAATTTTTAAATTAACGTTTTTATTAGTGGAGCTCACCCATAACTGACGTTTCAGTCACACTTCGTGGTTTTTTTTTGAGACATATGTAATACAGACATACAAAATGAAGTACAGGGTGTCCCACTAAGAATAGCTCTCGGCTGTATCTCGGAAAGTATTACCCGTAGGGCCTGCGTAAAAAAATATTTATAACTAAAGAGGCTATGAGAAATTGCTGGACATTATTTTCAAGTTTGTAGAACGGTCGCTAGTTGGCGCAACTGCTATAATAAATAAGAAGAAGGAGTTTTTATACAATTTTGCCTAGATAACGGGTACTACAAATAATAGCTTCATAATCTTCAGTAAATTCTGAATATTTTTTTGCTAGAATCATTTTCCAGTATCAGCCAAAATAAAGTGGTGGGAGAACGTTATTAGATCTGTTTTTATTTAAATATTAATAACTCCGGACTGGATGAACGGAATCCAACAAACGGGGGCTGGTTTAAAAGAGCGTTTCTTACTCTATATTATGCAGTATAAACAATAATAATAAACTTTTGAATGTAGACGCTAGGGGGCGCTGTCTTACAATTTAACAAACATTGCGCGTTCTTTCAAAAAAATTAAATGCGATAGTATATGTAATTTTAGCTGATAGTAAAGAGTAATAAAAACTTAAAAAGTCAGCGGAAACCGAATCTTGATATCCTCTTTCAAACCGAAGATTATTCAGAGAAGTAAAATTATAATAAATACGAAAAAATGAGCCGTTAATTATATTATTTTTATAACACGGTCAGAGTAGCCCTTTTGATTGTGACCATTCTAATAAAAAATAAGATAGAAACAATTAGTTTATTCTAAAATCGACAATATACCAGAATACCAGATGTATTAATATTTGATAATTAAAATATCAATGATATGGTGAATAAGAAACGACGCCTCAGTAAAGTCATGGTTGGCTTTGGAATAAATGCTTTTGACGTAATAGTATATAAACGTCAAAGTGTTATTAGATCAACATTTTGATAGTCTTAGCAGCGTTTTTTCTCTTTTGGAAAAAGGAATTTTTAGAAAAGCAATTAAAAGATAAAAAATACTGCCGAGACTATCAAAATGTTGATATAATAATATTTTGATGTTTAAACTATCCCTTTAAAAGCAACTTTTTTCCAAAGTTTACCATGGAAACACTGAGGCGTCGTTTCTTGTTCACTGTCACTGATATATCTTAATTATTACATATTAATACACCTAGTATTATGGTATTCTGGTACATTTGTCGATTTTCTTAATTAAATAATGAGGCTAAAAGGGCTAGTGCTCGGGCTAGTGATACCGTCATAGAAAAATAAGGTAATTAAGGGCTTATTTTTTCGCATTTATTATAATTTTGTTAATAAATTTGGTTTGAAAAAAGATGTTAAGATGCGGTTTTCACTGACTTTTTAAGATTTTATTACTCTTTAGTATTAAGCCACAATAGGCCCTCGCGGCCGCAGTGGAGGGTCCCATGGGACCCACCCTTAGTCAAATAGAGATACTCTTTAGTATTAGCTAAAATTACATATACTATCGCATGTATTTTTTTGGAAAAAAAGCGTAATGTTTGTTAACTTGTAAGACAGCGCCCCCTGGTGTCTACGTTCAAAAGTTATAATACACAATAAGATATATTTTTATTGTTTATGTGGTATAATTATAAGAACAAATGACTTACCTGTAGGAAGTTCGTTCTGAATTATATGAGTATCCTCGTCCAAATAGATATACACCCGTAGTATCATTATCATACTTTATCGAGCACATTTTATTCCCAATTACGTAAAGAATGCATTTTTTGTTAGCCATAGACCTTAGTCATCCGTACCCGACCGTCAGCCTTCTCATAACATTATTTTGCTTTTAAATCAAAAAAAGAATTTCTTGGGAGGGCTAGTATCGGTAGGGGTTGGGACCTGTCTATTTGGACGAGGATACTCATATAATTCAGAACGAACTTCCTACAGGTAAGTCGTTTGTTCTTATAATTATATTTCGTATCCTCGTCCAAATAGATATACACCCGTAGATGTTGAAAGAAAAGAAATTCTTTTGTGGCAGTTTATATTTTGCTATTTTTTCCAACAGGTGATGTAAAATATACATAATCGTATGACATTTAATTATTTGACATTTAACATTTGATTAATTTAATACAATTTATAGTAACATAACTATAAACGTATATTTAAAGATAATATGTCAAACCCACAAAACAAAAATATATATAATCTACTCCTACATACATGTTATTATAATATATAACAAAATAGCAACAAAAAATTAATGTAATATAATATGCATCACATAATTATGATTCTAAATTAGTATAACACATAGTAGTAGTATATAACACATATGTACATATTATACTAAGGATCGGCATTTTTGGTCTTGGGTGCCGGTTTTCATGTGTACGAAGAGTACGGTCAACACGCTTAGTAAAATAAGATGTACTGAATAAAGACAGAAGGCGAGTATTTTCCCAAGCGCATGGAATCTAACGTCAGATTAAGTAGTTATGTAATAAATACTTCGTATTTTTGCTCACTCCGACTTAGTAGATTGCCATAACGACTCACTCCTATACATTATACATATTGTTTGAAATACTTTTGATTTTGATTTTGAAACATTTAATGTTTTTGTGTATCGGTTTTTATTTTTTATAAAAGCGCCACACAGTTCCTTTTATCTAATTTTTTGCTTTTTTTTTAATTTGTATATTAATATTTAAAAAAAAAGGTAAATAAACTATTTGAATTTGAATTTGAATTATAAGTAATTAGAAAAATATAAAACATACTTATTAACATTAACACAATAAAGAGCAACTTACTAGAGCAGTTTATAATGACTGCACTTACTTCCTGCATGTTTCTATAAAGTTATTTTTTTCCCCTTTATTCAGTGGACGATTATAAATTGTTTGAAATACTTTTGATTTTGAGGTCCACCCTATGGTATTCTTTATTTGATCAATATTAAATCCCTTTCTGTAGGCCGCTGAAGACGTCGCGTATGTAATACTATGAGTACTAAACAATTTTGTGTTGATCCAGCGACCTATAGACTGGGAACTTGCCACTTGTTTTTTTTGAGTAGAAAAAGATAATTCTCTTCTCCTCTTAATGATTCAGTTCTTTCTAGGTAAACTTCTAAAGTGCTGGCAAACATAAATCTTAATAGAAGAGTCGTCTACTTCAGCTATATTTTTTAGTGTCTGAACTCTCTGGCCAGTTGCAAAAATTAGAGAGTAGCAAGCTTTTATGTGAGCAATTCTAATAAAAAATTTTCGAGTGGACACCATCTTTTTATAAATTCAAGGACAAGTCAAGGACAATCGACCATTTCAGATTTTAGTAGTGATAAAATTAAGGTGCAAATATTTTACACCTCCCATTTTATTAGTATATGATATTCTTGGTCTCAAAACCTCTAGCGTTTAAATAATTACAATAGGTACCCTAACCCGATTTTGATGCATCAATAACCGAGTAAGTAAGAGTATATTTAGGAGGCATGAAATTTTGACCTGCACATTCTGTGTTTCTGAGCCACCAGCCGTAAACTTTCAAAAAAAAAAAAAAAAAAAAAAAAAACTTGTTGGCACAAAGAACGTGTTATAATTTTCATTATTTTCCTCAAGGGCTTTGTATTTAGCTCATTCAAATCTCTTAGTATCTATAAAACCAGCTGTATTTATCTGCGGGACAAAAAGAAATTAAAGTGCTTGTAAGTTGCGAACAAACCATCTTATAGTTAGTATGGATACATACCATCTATATTTTCTGGAAAATTTCAGCACTAACTTTTAATCTTACATTTCTTTGTGTCTGTAGGATACATTTCCATTAATTTTGTATTTAAAATAAAATCTAAGTATGAAATTTCTTGAGTAGACGTGAAGATACTTTTTTTATTTATTTATTTATTATTCTTTTTATTTAATTTATATTTCCAGTACATTCCGCTAAATGTTTGTCTAATAAAAGAACATCGTCAAGATAACAGTTGTTAATTATTACCGGTGTTCAGGGTGTTGAAAAACATATGCATAGTGCAAATTCCAAGAAAAAAAGCTTATTTTTTTTATTACTATTATTATTATTATTATTTATATTTTAAAAGTATAATTTAAATTCCAGTTTTCTGCAATGAGAGTTTCTGTATGACTATATTGTTAAGGTTAGTCTTAAATTTTAGGTTTAGGTCTACTAGTTTAGGACCCAAAAGGGATCGCAATCGTAACCATATTTATTATAACCTTTTAAATAACTTAAAACAAGTTTGTTATGTGTTATTTTCAACCATTGGCTGTAAATAGTCAATTATACCAGCATATTTGTTTTGAGTTCTAACCTGAATTATTGTCTCCTCCAATATATTCTGCCTTCTTTGGAATTCTTGTTCCTCCCTCGTTCTTTTTAAAATGACTCTTCTAGGAATTTTCCCCTTCTTATCTTCTCATTATTCTGTCTGTGGACCTTCACCTGGATCTCAAAGCACTCATTTTTAAGTGTTTGGATTTCTGAGATGAGCCTGCTAGTATTTTCAAGATTCTTGGCTTCTTCGCATTTTCCACTAAAACTTTACTAAAAAGCATATCATCGCTTATTTGGCCAATCGCCACGCTTTTAATTTTGCTATTCAAGTGTGAATTTAATAAAAAAAGAAAACCTTACAATGGTTCGTACAGTAGGATGCTCCTAACATAACGATTTCTCTAAATCTATCAGATTTTAAGGGCAACTGCAACCTTGGTTATTTTCTTTGGAAAGTTCCACTAACCTTGTAATTTTTTGGTCTAGTGGTGACATTGTTTTTCCTAAAAACGTGCTTTAGGTCTATCAAAAAATATATTTCTTACTTTCTGTTGGAGAAAACATGATTTGGACCACCGGATTTAACCTCGGTCCCTAAAATATACTGCAATTGCTGGGAATGGGAGAAATATTTTAGACTTTCGTTTCTGTTACTAATTATAAGAAAGATAAGCATCCACCTAATTTCAAGTGTATCACGTATTTTAGGTCCTACTCCTACACAGATCTTTCTCTCTCTCGAATTTGAATTAATTGATTTTTTTTTTTCTAGATTTGATTCCGAGGACGATTGGAATTAAATAAATATAAGTTTATTGTAAGCCATAATAATGTAAATTATTATGGCCATGAATTTTTATGAATTTTTTCAACCAATTTATGCTATATTGCAACCAAAAGATCTTTTAATTTGTAATGTAATTATATAACATGTAATTCTAAGACAAATCCTAATATAAACTCACTATCTGAATCTGTACCTTTAATAAAAGGCAAAAAAAACATTTTTGGAAAGCGTTTAAAATATTTTATAAACTCAGCCTAAGCCTTGTATATAAAAATATATAAACAAGGGCCTAAAGTACATTCGTGTAACTTCAGCAGTTCCCCGTCCCCATAGCAAGATGTTTAGTTTAAGCCTTGGTTTAAGAATCGAGAGCGGTCACCTAGGTACTCATTTTTGTAAACAATTAGCTTTGGGGTTTTTATTATTAAACAGATTCAGATTCGTTTTGACCTGTCTAAAAAAATAAAGTTCATTATTTTATCAAAAGTGAGCAAAAAACACTCTAGAAAAAGGTAAACAAACAACAATGTTGCGTCACCTTGCCCTGTAGAAAAGCACTCCGTTCGGCGTTTTGTGGCCGGGTATAACATAATATATAGTTACCTGTTTGAGTACAAGCTTTTATTTAATCAAAAGCTTATTTAATCAAAACTGCAAAGCAGATTTTTCAAATACAGTCACAGAATAAAGGATCTGATATCTAGATCATTTTAATAGTTTTCTGAGACATACTAGCGTGCATAAGTCAAGGACTATGCTGGGTTACAATGTGTAGGTATATGAGTATATGTTTACATCCACCAAGGTGGATTAACCCAAGATAGTAAATATTAGACAGAATAATAATACTTGTCTTACCATTTTCCAATTCCAGCCGGAAAATACAGATCATGTTAATGTAACCCACGTGTATATAATTATATCCACAGGGTGGATTAACCCAAGCTAGTAAATTGACTAAAGTAAATCTACTTCTACTCTTCTATCTCTAAAATAATTACTTACTTATTACGCCCCCTGTTGGCAAAAAATAGCTTTAACAGTTATAGCTATTACCTGCAATTTGAGACTTAACAGTTATGTCTCTTTTTATACTTGGCTTTAACATTTATAGCCAGTAACTACGAAAGTATTTAGAACTCACTTTCGTTCTTATCACTAGTACTACTGTCTCTTTTTATACTTGGCTTTAACATTTATAGCCAGTAACTACGAAAGTATTTAGAACTCACTTTCGTTCTCATCACTAGTACTACTGTACTTATACGCCGTTTTCGATCCAAAAAATACAATTTTTTCAAGAGATGTCTTCTTTCCCTTTCCAACCTTTCACTTTCATCACCACTAGCACTTAAGGTACGTTTCCTGTTACTATATTTCGGCATTTTTATTTTCACTTCTAACTATACTGTTTACTCGACAAAGCACAATAATGTTATGAGAAGGCTGACGGTCGGGTACGGAT
This sequence comes from Sitophilus oryzae, assembly GCF_002938485.1. NCBI lineage: Eukaryota > Metazoa > Arthropoda > Insecta > Coleoptera > Curculionidae > Sitophilus > Sitophilus oryzae. Next base: position 6,044,778 of record NW_022147434.1, on the reverse strand, counting down.
GACTAAGGTCTATGGCTAACAAAAAATTCATTCTTTACGTAATTGGGAATAAAATGTGCTCGATAAAGTATGATAATGATACTACGGGTGTATATCTATTTGGACGAGGATACGAAATATAATATAGAGTAAGAAACGCTCTTTTAAACGAGCTCTCACTTGTTGGATTCCGATCATCCCGCCCCGAGTTATTGACATTTAAATAAAAAGAGATCTAGCCTTCCCCCACCAGGGTTTATTTTAGCAGATAGGGAATGATTCTAACAAATGATTCTAACAAAAAAGTTCCTAAATTTACTGAAGATTATGAAGCTGTTATTTATAGTACATCGTATCTAGGCAAAATTTCTTAAAAATACAATTTTGTTATTAGCCATAGCAGTTACGCCCTCTAGCGGCCGTTCTACAAACTTGAAAATAATTCAAAAACAAAATAAAGACACTAAATCACCACAATACACCAAAACACTTTTACTTTTACACTGGACGCACGTTTCGCTAACCATGCAGCGAGATGATTATAAACTAGTATCAGTTTATAATCATCTGCTGATGATGCTAACATGGTTAGCGAAACGCGCGTCCAGTGTAAAAGTAAAAGTGTTTTGGTGTATTGTGGTAATTTATTATTTTTATTTTGCTGTGTAGCACCACAGGTTCCAACCCTCAACTGTAATATTGAAAATAATTTCCAGCAATTTCCCATAGTCTCTTTAGTTTAAATATTTTTTTCCGCAAGACCTACGACTAATACTTTCCGAGATACAGCCGAGAGCTATTCTTAGTGGGACACCCTGTACATTTTGAATGTAATTAGGTTTGTAGAAAAATATATAAAAATAAATGTAAATGTAAAAATAAAAAAAAAAGATTTAAAAATTAAGTAGTATAAAAAATCCTTAGAGAATAAACTAATTTTCTTCTTTGCTTGCATCTTGAAAATTTTAAAATATTAGTACTAATATACGATGTAATGTAAACAGAAACATCTTATTGATCTTATAAGGTTATTACATTCTTCGTAAAGAATACCTACTGGTGTAATTTCCTCGGAGGTAAGTGTATTGCGTAATTTTGTTACAGCAAACTTTTATGTAAAAGAATGAAACACTTTAGCTTATTTCTTCTAACAAGCAGTAGAGTAGTTTTTCCGTAACAAGCAACAAGAGAACAATATCGTAACTACATCATAGTTCAGAGAATTTCTAAATGAAATTGGTTGCAGATCGAAAATTTAAAGAAATAATTTAAAATAGTATTTTTGTTAAAAAACGTATATGACAAAAACTCTCATTTAGGTAGAAATTTAATCAAGAAAAATTTAAAGAGAGAAATATTTAAATCTATTCTAATAAAAAATACCTAAAAACAAATAGTATAACTATTCTTAATTAACTTACTATTCTATAAAAACCTTATTCTAATAAATATTTTTATTCTAAAAAGATACTATATAGTATGATCATATTATTGATATCTAAATTCCATACCATTTAAACAGTTACAAAATCCAGGGTGCGGTTTTTAAATTCATTGTTGCCAACCATGGACATATTCGGCACCGGGCTGACTAACTGGAATTTAAATTTCCCGCTGGGGATTCAGGTAGTAGCTCTGCTGTAAAAAATGTCAAGTTGTGACACTTATTTATTTATTTTCTGACATTGTCATTCGTTGTGACACTTTAGTTACATTACGAGTTTTTGGTTTAAATGAATTGTGTTGTGATATTTTAAGCTTAAATTTTTTACTAGCAGACCTTGCAGTCGAACAATTCTTCTTAGAACCACTTTTAATGCAAAGTGTACAAGATAGCTTAATAGCCGTAAAAAACTCATCACAACTTCATTAGAATCTTTTGAACGGTAAAGCGGTGGTAATGGTTCTTTATGTCCCTTAAATGCTGTTAAGGGGGTGACTTTTGTTGATGTAAATAATAACTGTTTATATATTTATAATTAATTTATTTTTGTTTAAAAGAAAATATGTAAAATGCTGTGTCGGTCAAGCTTAATCACGTGACTAAAAGTTTATTTGATATGAATTATAATTAAGAATTATTTACTTCACACAAATCGGTATCAAAACGTAAAAGCGTTTCACAAATTTAGTAAAGCAAATTAAATATATTTATGAATTTTGATATTTTATTCATTATACAGGGTGGTCCGAACTGTATTCCGGAAACTTCAGCAGTATTATAAAATACAGGGTGGTCCGAACTGTATTCCGGAAACTTCAGCAGCAGATAAAAATAAGTAAAAAAGTTCATATAAATGTATGTCCAAAAATACATAGTTTCAGAGATACAGGGTGTAGAAGTTTTATTTTTATTTCGATTTTTTCTAAATAATTTTTGAAGTAACGTCAATATTTGGATGAAAATTGGTGTCTGGGAGTTTTTTGGCATGAGAAATTTTATTTTGATGTCAATATGACTCCTACTAGTAGAGGGCGCCACCTACATATGTTTAACTGTTTTGATGCTCAATAACTTTTTGTCCGTACCTGTATAAAACTACCGAGTGAAAAAATATACATCTCTATGATTTTTTACGTAAAAATATCTCTTTGTAAAAATTGCTACGAGCAACCGTTCTTAAGATATTTAGAATGGGAATAGTAAATACATGTCAATATTTACGAAAAATAAACATGTTGAGTAGATAGTTGTTTCACTGAAATAATAAATTTGTGAAATTTTTATTTTTTTAAATTAATCATAAATTTTTCTGCATAAAACGATAACAAAAAAAGTTTCTGTTGAACATGAATTTGTCACAAAAATATTTCAAATTTATGATTTCAGTCTAATAACCATTTAGTCAACATGTTTAATTTATGTCAATGATGACAGGTATTGATAATTTCTATTCCCAATATCTCGAAAACCATTACTCGTAGCGGTTTTTACCAAGAGGCCTGTTTCACGTAAAAAACGTCGTAAATGTTTATTTTTTTACTCGGTAGCTTTATACATGTACGAACGAAAAGTTATTACTCTTCAAACCAGTTAAAAAATATGTAGGTGGCGCCCTCTACTACTAGGACAGGACTACTACTATATTGACATCAAAATCAAATTTCTCATGTGAAAAAACTCCCAGACACCAATTTCCATCCAAATATTAACGTTACTTCAGAAATTATTTGGAAAAAATCGAAATAAAAATGAAACTTCTACACCCTGTGAAACTAACACCCCGAAACTAAGCATTTAGGACATACATTTATATGATTTTTTTTACTTATATTTATCTGCAGAATATGCTGCCGAAGTTTCCGGAATACAGTTCGAACCACCCTGTATAAATAAAAAACCACTAAATAGGTGACTGATCAACTAAATTGTATGGAAAATTAATTATATATATGTATTAGCGCTGAAAAATTTAATGACAATCTTTCATTAAAAATTTAACGTTACAGTTAAGACGTACAGTTGATGATTTTATTTAAAATGAAATACATGTATTTTTAACATATTTTATATTTTATAGCCAATTAACCACTATATAACTATAATAATAACTATTATATGTTATCTGTGCTATTATTCATCAGTTATTTACATATCATTAAAAATATAATATTTATTTTTTTTATTTATTTACTATATGATAATAATAATATTATAATTTAGTTATGTAATTTAAATAAAATATTCCTATACAGAAATATCCGTGTTCCATACTTTTCTTCTGAAATATGAAAATGGTTTAGCGCAAATTAATCTTGCCAAAATGGTGAATGCGCCGTTTTATAAATGTATAAATTCCTTTAAATTATTAAAAACCTCTATGAGAAATAACTGTTATCTGTGCTGCCTTTTACATTTGTTTATATCCGTGTTGAATTAGCCAAAAACAAATTTTGTTAATTAATCTATTGAGACATTTATATTTAGTTCTATTTCCATTAGTTACATATGGAGGACAAAACAATGAATATCTTCATAATAAAAATAAATTTATTTTAATCGTCTAGAAATATTTACAAATTTTTAATAATTTTTTAGACTGTATTTATGGATAACCAGCTTCGTATACTTCGTACACTAGATAAAATAGTAGAAATGTCAAACAGTTTTTAGGCTATATGCGTTGACACGTACCTAAAAAGTTCGTTCGACGGATTATTTAGTTGCAGATTTATATCAAAAGGCGCATTCTCACGACTCGTGTACTTGACAAACATTTGTAATTGGTATACAGGGTATACACGGTTCTTCGGGCATTTATACAGAATTTCTGAGTTATTTATTATAGGAACTGCGCCGCATTTCCGCCAGAGACTCTGTATACCAACAAAAAATACTTGCCAAGTACACGAGTCGTGAGAACGCGCCATAATGTATTCTCATGGAGCCACGCTCACATGCAATCAAGTAGTCGACTCCATAACAATGTATTCTTTTCACTTTTGCAAAAAATAGGTGCCTAACTAAAAATTGCATGTCAGCGCGTAGCCTGAAACTTCCATCATTTTATGACAGAATTTATTATATTACATTTACGAGATTGAGTAACATAAAATAATTGAGAAAATGACAAAAGAACCAGGAAAACTATCTGTTCTGCGCTGGTTAATTTAGTGACAATAATGACAGATATTTTTCAGGAACTGTATAACACAATAATAACTACCTACAAATTTCAGGCAAAACACAGACAGGGAACAGAAAAATATAGTCCATCAGTTTCGATTCAGATATGTATTATAAAAAACGTCTATACCTATATTTTATATTTTTTTATATATTTTTTTTTGTCTGATATTATGTTGCAGCATTTTTTATAAACTTTGATCTTGTGTTGAAGACGTATTGTTGTCTTGTTTTAAATATTATGAATTTGATATCGGTATTTGTTACTACAAAGGTTTGGGATAAATTATAAAGTTAATTTCCTATGTTTCATAATAAAAGAAATATCACATTATTTACAAAAATATTATTGTAATTTACAAAAACAATACATAAATTAATAATAAATTAAGTTTAAGCTTGAAAACTGTCATATATAATTAACTATATATACTTTTAAGTACTCTCAAAACTTCGGCTGCAATATAATTAACTAAAGATGTTTTCTGTATGCTTTATAAACCCACTTAAATACATTATTTATTTCTTAAGGAAAAACTTCAAAGCCATTAACAGTACTTAAGACCTAAGTTTCAAAGCGATTTTAAGTCTTTTATAAAAAGTCTAGAGATAAACCGAGAGCAAGGAATGGGATTTTTCCTGGCATACACTGGTAAATATTCTCAATACGAAGACAAAAATAAAAATTATGAAAAATGTGGCGGATTCATATTTCCAAAAAATCCTATATGGGTATTTCACTGCAAAGAAAATCTACAAAATAAAACAGTTATTTTATGTAAACACTTCTGCGTTAATCCCAAACGGAAACTACTTGTCAGAAGTTAGGTTTAAAGATATACAAATTTGCCTCTTTCCCTCGGCGGAAGCAAAAAAAATACAAAGAATAAAGAAAAAAAATATTTAAAATATTTAAATTCAACTATTCGAGAACACTTTGGGTTTTTAAAACAGATTCGTCTACAAAAACCGTTGACGTTCTGTTAAAATGACATTATATCAAGTTAAACTTCAAAATTAACAATTACGAGTACTACCTGATAACAATAATTAATTTTACCAAAAAGCCCCAAACTTTCTGTATGATTATTTATATTAACTGTATGTTATGTTTATTTATGTTATGTTCTTTAAAATCAAAGAAGCCATTGCCATACATTACTAACATCTACAGATACATGAGCAATACATTTTTATTTTTATTAGATTGTATTAAAAAAGCTTCTTTTATTTTTCTTTTCAAGACTATCGTTTTTTTAGGCTTAATTATTTGAAAACTTTATTACCGTTACAATATACCAAGAGGTTTTGGCTCATAGTAAACCTAGTTATACATTTTTGTTTTTGTCTTTTTACCGGGTGCGTCTCAAAAGTGACTCACCCGTATAATTTTTTTATTTTTTTAGATACGAAAACGAGATTTGGTATGTTAGTATATGACATAAATTAGGACTGATTGACGTATTGAATTGTTTTTGGTCACTCCCTGTTTCACCGGAAATTACTACAACTTTTGATTTTTAAATGGCACCCTCGGTATTTTTTTACTTTATTCAATAGAAAATGACATTCTGAATAGAAAGACAAATATCATATATCAACTTTTGACATTTTCGCTTAATAAAAAATCGTATTTTAAATTTCAATCTTGATCTGTAATGGCTATATTAAAAACACTAATTTTTAATCAAGGAGCCTTGGAAAAATAGATTTGATAGTCTAATGTTTTTAGTGTTTTGTCCTGACCAGTTAAAAGATGCCCAACTCGAATTATTTTTAATCATATCTCAATTTTTTCAAATGGAACAGGGTGACTCATTGGCAAAATTGAAAAAAGCGTTTTTTTACGAATAATTTGATATCACACACTTGGTATTTGCGTTAACTTTTGGTTATGAACCGCATGTTATAATTTCAAATAAACCATATGCGCAAATGTCAAAAGTTGACATATGAGTGTCAGTTTCTATCTATATAATAATATATCATATGTCAACTTTTGAGACATTCTCGCTTAATAAAAAATCGTATTTTAAAATTCAATCTAGAGTACTATGTTAAAAACACTAATTCTTAATCAAGGAGCCAAAAATAAATTTGATCGTCTAATGTTTTTAGTGTCTTGTCCTGACCAGTTGGAAAATGCACAACTCTTATTTTTAATCATATCTCAATTTTTTCAAATGGCACGAGGGTTGCTCATTAACATCTTTCGAAAAAGCATTTTTTAGGAATAATCTGATACCACACACTTGGTATTTCGAGTCAAATTTTCGTTACGAACCGCAAGTTATAATTTCAAATAAACCATATGCGAAAATGGCAAAAGTTGACATATGATATGTCATTCTATTCAGAGTGTTATTTTCTACTGATTAAAGTAAAAAAATACCGAGGGTGCCATTTAAAAATTAAAAGTTGTAGTATCCGGTGAAACAGGAAGTGACCGGTATACGCCCAAAATTATAAACATTTATTTTTCAAGTTGATAATATCACTGACATTGGAAGTCAGTGATATTATCAATTATAAAGTAAAAAGAGAAATAATAATATCAAAACATCGCAAGTTCTTATCTATGGCTTCCAGACAGATCAAGTGTTTTCCAGGCAGAGATAATAGTCATTTGAAAGGCTTGCTGACTGAGCGAAGAAACGCCTTCCAAGTGAAAAATTTGCTATAATTACTGACAGCCAACCAACCATGTCGGCGCTGAACTCGTCTATTATAGCCTCCAAAATATTAAAAAACATACAAGTTAAATTGCGTAGCCTTAAAAATTATGTAGCCTTATTTCACTTTAAAAAAAATCGTATTTTAAATTTTAATTTCCCAGTGAACACTAATTTTTAATCAACGAGCATTGGAACAATAGATTTGACCGTCTAATGTTTTTCGTATCTTGTCCTGGCCGGTTAAGAAATGTCCATATCGTATTTTTAACAATATCTCAATTTTTTTAAATGGAACGAGAGTGGCTCGTTAGCATATTTGGAAAAAGCATTTTTTTACGAAAAATTTGGTACCACTCACTTGGTATTTCGAGTCAAATTGTCCTTGACAAATTGAACCACATATAACAATTTCAAATAAACCATATGAGAAAAAGTCAAAAGTTGACATATGATAATATGTCATTTTATTGAGAGTGTCATCAAGTGTCATTTCCTATCGAATCAAGTAAAAATACGATGTGATGGTGCCATTTAAAAATCAAAAGTTGTAGTCATTTCGGGTGAAACAGGAAGTGACCAAAAACAATTGAATACCGTCAGTCAATCCTAATTTATGTCATACACTACATATACTAACAGAAGTAATTGGAATGAGCCACCTTTGATACACACCCAGTATAATCTCAGTAATTTTAGGATTTAGATTAGTTTACACTTGATAGCCGTCAATGATACATCTGACATATTGTGTAAGTTAAGATAAAATAAAGTGAAAGTTCGAAATTCTTTTGGTATCAACACTACTACTTGTCCTGTTTTATTTGGATGTGAGTTGATAACCTCAATCAAAACATGTTCCTTAATGAACACATCGCGTTGGCGAGTGCTCTCGTAATCATTTTCCTGAAACTACTAATTTTATAACGGTTGTCTTTCTAAGCATTCGTCATCCATCTTCAAGACTTTCAAAATATTTCGCTATCTTACTTCCAATGGTGATCATCATTATCATTTTCGGCTTATTCAATCATTTTCAATTATGGTGTAGCCTCCTCTCAACATACTCTCTTTGTAGTTGGGCCCATTGTTGTCTATTGTTGGCTATGCGGACCCAAGTTATCCCTGCTAATTTCCTAATATCATGTGTCCCTTCTCAGGGTTCGGTCTTCTACTAGGTCTCTTAATTCCTCGTGGGTACCATGCTGTAATTTTTATGGTCCGTCTGTTGTCCGTTCTTTTTGCCAGGAGTCCTGCCCATTGCTATTTGAGCGATTTGACTCTTTGGATGACTTACAGTTGGGGGTTGGAACCTTTGGTGTTACATAGTAAAATAAAACACTAAATCACCACAATACACCAAAACACTTTTACTTTTACACTGGACTGGATTTTTAGCATCATCAGCAGACGATTAAAATAAACTACAATCTACAATTTGAGTGGGCACCGAGTGGGCGTGGAAAGATCTAGCCAACCGAGTCAGAGCCCACCGAGAGAAACAGTTAGATTTCCGTCACTAGAGTAGTAGGAACAAAGAACTTGAAGGAATTGGACCGTTGTCTCTGTTCATACTATCTTTACATTTATTAATTCTGATTTTTTCATATGCATAATTAATTTTAAATCACATAATTAATTTTAAATTACTAAGATATATACAATGTTCTTTATCAACAATATGTTCAGCAACGCAAGATTTATCCGGTCTACCATATCTTATCTGAGCTAAATGTTCTTTAAATCTAGTTAATATTGATCTTCTAGTTTACCCAACATATTTCTGATTACAATATTTACAAGAAACTTCATAAATAATGGGTAACCCATTGTCTCCATTTTTGGCTAATTTATTCATGAGCAGGTTTGAAGTGGAGGCTAAGTATCAGTTTGAGTATTTTCCAAGAGTATGATTTAGGTATGTGGATGATATTTTTGCTGTTTTTTACACACATTCTGACAACATAGATAATTTTATTTCTAAGTTAAATAATAGTTTTCCTTCCATTAAATTTACACATGAAATTGATAATAACGACAGATTACCATTTCTAGATGTATTAGTTATTAGAAAAAGTAATAATTGCCTGGAAATTGGACTACACGCAGATATATTCCTAATGAATCATATCATAGTGTTGAACATAAAATGGCTAGTTTAAATTTGTTAGTTCATAGATTACTTAGTTTTCCACTTACCAACGAAAGATATGAAATAGAAAGAGATTAATTAGGAATGTAGCGGAGTGTAATGGATATTCTCCTTCACTAGTTGATAAAATAATTAGAAAACGTAGGTATAGGTTAATGATTTCTGAAAATTCGACTTTTCAAGTGGAGAAAGATACGTCAAAATATTTTTCAATACCGTTTGATAGAGAGTTATCCCGTGGTCTAAAAGGAATTTTTAAGAATATGAATTATAAACTTGTGTATAGTGCTAATAATAAATTACAACAATAAAATTATTAGGTAATCCAAAGGATAAAACACCTCCACTGGAAAGGTCGGGTATTTATGAAATTTCTTGTAAAGAATCAGAAATATGTTGGGCAAACTAGAAGATCAATATTAACTAGATTTAAAGAACATTTAGCTCAGATAAGATATGGTAGACCGGATAAATCTTGCGTTGTTGAACATATTGTTGATAAAGAACATTGTATAGATCTTAGTAATTTAAAATTGATTAAGCAAGTCTCAAATTACAGGCAATTAGATGCATATGAAAGCATCAGAATTAATAAATGTAAATATAGTATGAACAGAGACAACGGTCCAATTCCTTCAAGTTCTTTGTTCCTACTGCTCTTAGTACTCTAGTGACGGAAATCTGACTGTTACGGTCGGTGGGCTCTGACTCGGTTGGCTAGTAGATTGTAGTTTAGTTTAAGCTAGTAGATTGTAGTTTAGTTTAATCATCTGCTGATGATGCTAACATGGTTAGCGAAACGCGCGTCCAGTGTAAAAGTGTTTTGGTGTATTGTGGTGATTTAGTGTTTTATTTTATTTTTCTTTGGATGACGTCTATTATCTGGATTTTTTTTGTCATATCTTATACATATATACAGTATACTCTTTTACGGTCTCTCTTGGTTATTCCTAGCATATTTCGTTCCATTGAACGTTGAGACCTGTAGTTTCCTTACGATGTCCGTTTTAAGTGTACAGGTTTCGCATGCATGGGTCATGACTGGTAGTACACATTGGTCGAATGTTCTCTTCTTTAAATAGAGTGGCATTCTATATTTGAATATGATTGAGTTTCTTCCATAAGTGCTAACTTAATTCTTCTGTTGATTTCTGGTAGTAGAGATCCCGAGCTGTTTATTAAATGTCCAAAATATATACCGGGTACGTCTCAAAAGTGGCTCACCCCTATAACTTTTTTATTTTTTTGAGATAAAAAAATCCAGATTTGGTATATTAGTATATGACATAAATAAGGATTGATTGACATAATCAATTCTTTTCTACCGCTTCCTGTTTCAACGGAAATTACTACAACTTTTGATTTTCAAATGGCACCCTCGGTATTTTTTTACTTTATTGAATAGACAATGACATTCTGAATAGAAAGACAAATATCATATATCAACTTTTGACATTTTCGCTTAATAAAAAATCGTATTTTAAATTTCAATCTTGATCTGTAATGGCTATATTAAAAACACTAATTTTTAATCAAGGAGCCTTGGAAAAATAGATTTGATAGTCTAATGTTTTTAGTGTTTTGTCCTGACTGGTTAAAAGATGCCCAAATCGAATTTTTAATCATATCTCAATTTTTTCAAATGGAACAGGGTGACTCATTGGCAAAATTGAAAAAAGCGTTTTTTTACGAATAATTTGATATCACACACTTGGTATTTGCGTTAACTTTTGGTTATGAACCGCATGTTATAATTTCAAATAAACCATATGCGCAAATGTCAAAAGTTGACATATGAGTGTCAGTTTCTATCGAATAAAGCAAAAAATACCGAGGGTGTCATTTAAAAATCAAAAGTTGTAATCATTTCCGGTGAAACAAGAAGATACAAAAAACAATTGAATAAGTCAATTAATTCTAATTTATGTCATATACTAATATACCAAATCTCGTGTTTTTTAACTGAAAAAGAAAAAAAGTTATAGGGTTGAGCCACTGTTGAGAGGCACCCGGTATATTCTTCTATTATTTCCAGTGTTGTGTTATTAATTAGAATGATTTTTCTTTCCACTAGTTCGTTGTACATTACTTTAGTTTTTTATAAATTCATTTTGAGACCCATTTTATTGCTGGCTGTATTTAGTTCATTAATTTGTGCTTGTAGTTCTTCAGGACTATTGGCAACTAGGACTATATCATCAGCGAATCTTAGATGAATAAGATATTCCCCATTTATTTTTAAGCTTTTATTGGTCCAATCCATTTGACGGAAGATTTCTTCTAATGTTGCTGTAAACAGCTTCGGGGATACTGCGTCTCCCGATCGTACTCCTTTGACAGTTTATGATATCCTTTCTTAAATGTTTAATTCATTGGGGCAATGTAATTGTAGCCCATCATTGACATCATGATCATGTCAAAGTCTTCATCAGCGGCCTGAAGATATTTGCTCTAGTTTAAGATTGATTAGACATTTGATATCGACAATAGTGATATATACAAGTCGTGAAAAATTAAACCACTAGAAAATGTAAACATTACAAACAGTCACTACAAGAAGATATTTTATTTTATAATTCACCTTTGTCTAATTACTTTCTAAAAGACAATTATTGCTCTGGTAAAATGTTTAGTCTTATAAAATTGGGGCATTACTATGTTGCGCTAAAATTTTATAGTGCATACATACTTAATATTTGCCTAAAGCATTACATTACGTACATATCTGATTGAGAAAACAGGACTTGTTTCCAGACATTACTAAAAGACGAGGCTCACGTCACGACCATTGTTTCGAGGAACGGCGAAGTTCTCTTGTGCATTTTACCCCTGAGGTCTCATCAGAGAAATTTGTACCGTCTCTGTAGTAATTTCCGTATCGCAGGTTCTGATATTACACATTGGAGACAAAAACTTCCTCGGAACTAGGAGGTATTCTAGATTAGATTCTAAAGGATGTTCAAATAGGATTTTCTGCTCAAATATGTAAGCAATTTCCATTTTAAAAATACTATAATGTACCGTATGATCGAAAAAAGCGGCATCAGCGATGGCTGTGAAATGAAGATCGCTGTCATTTTATATGTAAAATTATATGGGGAATGTCATCCATCGTTGTTTCCAATCCAACTCGACGCCGTTTTTTTTTTTTATCATACGGTATAAATATATAGTGAGTTCTTTTTGAAATATGCTAATTTAAAACCATATTTCCTACCACATAACGATTTAAAAAATTAATACCTAATACATATAGAAAATAAATTCATATAAAAAATAAATAAAATAAAAATACAAAATATAAAAGAAAACTTGTTATAGAACATTATCGAATAACTAGGCCACCCAGTAAAATGACATAAATATTAACAAATAAAATTAATTAAAAAAAAACAAATAGAATGTCACAAGCTTCTTTACAGAATCAAAGTATACATTGTGCTAAATTTTCTAGTATTTTTGGCCCAATTTATATTTTCTGTTTTGTTTGTTATCCCCCTAAAACTTACAACATCTAACTCAAATGTTATTAGTTACTAGGGTGATGGAGAGTGAAAAATATATGTTTTAAAAAAAATTGCATTAGGGTTAATAAAAAATATGCAACACAACAACTAAATTGTTAAATTTTCAATTCCAATCGCAATTGCAACAATCTATAACAATTAGCAATATAATCTTCTAAAGGAGTATTATTATTTTTCAGATAAATATTTATTTAGGAAAATTATTAATATTCACTTTTTATATTACTATTGGCAAATTGGTGGACAATTCTCTGAAATGGGATATACATATAAAAGCTTTGTCGAAAAAATTGAGCTCTGCCTGTTTTGCATTAAGGTCTGTTTCTAAGGAGCTTAACTTGTCAGTGGCTAGAACTGTTTATTATGCACTTTTTGAGTCGCACCTCAGGTATGCCCTTCCATTCTGGGGTACGTGTTGTGCGACTCAATTTGACCGCATTTTCATGCTCCAGAAGAGAGCTGTTCGATATTCACTGGGACTAAACAGCAGAACTCATTGCCGGGACTTTTTTAAAAAATTAAAAATATTGACTCTTCCTTCCTTATTTATATTTGAATCCGTTTGCCTAATACGTAAACATGTATCAGCTTCTCAAGAAAGGCCATCTCACACTTATCCACTCAGGAACGCGGAGCAAGATCTTTATCTACCTACCCCACGCTCAGAGTTAGTTAAAAGTTCAATATTATACAACTCGAAAAAAATGCACAATCACCTGCCATTTGAAATCAAATCCATAATAATCATTTTTTTCATTTCGCAAAGCATTGAACTCTTATTTACTAGACAAGGCTTTCTACGCCGTAAATGAATTATATTTTGAAAATCAAATTTGATCTTGTAAACACTGGCATAATGTTTGCTATTGCTATATTTACTAATGACATCGAAATGAATTTATTTAGAGGTCATTGATATTTTACTATAAAGTAGCTAAATATTTTTGAATATTTTTTTTATTTTTTGTTCTTTGACATTATAAACATTTATAAATGTTTATTTTAACAATAAGACTGACAATATTATTTGTATAATGTTTTGTATTATCTTTTGTTTGTTTGTTTGTGTACCTTGTTTTTTTACTTGGTTTGTTAGTTTACCTTTGTCTACAAATTGAAAAATTTTTTGACAATAAAGGCATTTATTTATTTAAAATATCAAAAATTGGGACATGACAGCATCAATAAAACAGGACACTATAGTTCATACCAAATAAACTTTTAGTCACGTGATTAAGTTTGACCGGCACAGCGATGCCCACTTTTACATATTTTCTTTTAATCAAAATATTGTGGAAAACAAATATAAATTAATTATAAATCATTTACACAAAAAAAACTCACCTTCTTAACAGCACTTAAGGGACATAAAGGGCCATTACTACCGCTTTCCAGTTCAGAATATTCTAATAAAGTTGCAATGAATTTTTTACGGCTTCTTGTATCTCTTGTATAATCTTGTACATTTCACACTAAAAGAGGTTCTAAAAAGAACAATGTTCGACTGCAAGGTCTTCTGGTAAACATTTTTAAGGCTAAAATATCACAACACAATTTATTTAAACCAAAAACTCGTCAAAACGACAGTCATGACAGTGTCAGGAAATAAATAAATAAGCGCGGCAACTTGACATTTTTTACAGCAGAGCTACCACCTGAATCCCCAGCGCGAAATTTAAATTCCAGTTAGTCAGTCCGGCGCCGAATATTCCACGGTTGGAAACAATCAATTTAAAAATCCCGCCCCCGATTACATAACTAAAAGTTTAATTGATATCAAATATAGTGTGCAATACTGGCAACACTGAAATATTTTTATGTATTAAAGTCTGGAGATAGATTGTATAGACTTCGCAGACATAATCTTGGTTTTCAGTTTAATCAATAGATGTAAATTATTTAGATTTTCATTAACTAGAATTAAGGAGCTAAATTTCCCTATGCATGTGTGCAGGGAGCTCTTGCTTTTACTTGTAGATTCAGGCTCGGGATCAGCGTTTACCAAGATATTAAGTTATATTAGACGTGCTTAGTACTAGGATTAATTCCTTATTATTATGGTGATGTCCGGCGGTAAGGCAAACAAAATTTCTACCATTTTATATGTGTATATATGAATATACAAATAATCCGTTATTATATATGTTACAGTGAAATGATCATTACAGTGAATTTCTATGTTTAACCAAAAATCGGAGCTCGTGTCTATTAGGATACTGCGACGATCTCTACAACTTCAACAGAGGAGTATTTTGTTAAAGAAACTGTTAGAAATCTATGGTTCATATTTAGATACCTAGTAGGTTGTAGAATATTGACACATCTTAACAAAGTATGTAGTAAAACAACTCAGTTATTTTGGACTTATTTGAAAAACGGTAAAGAGAAAATATGTTTCTTTTATCGAGATCTACCAGCCCTGAAAATATTTGTTACTTATTTAAGACTCATCTTAACAAAGTATGTAGTAAAACAACTCGGTTATTTTGGACTTATTTGAAAAACGGTAAAGAGAAAATATGTTTCTTTTATCGAGATCTACCAGCCCTGAAAATATTTGCACTTATTTAAGACTCACCTTAACAAAGTATGTAGTAAAACAACTCGGTTATTTTGGACTTATTTGAAAAACGGTAAAGAGAAAATATGTTTCTTTTATCGAGATCTACCAGCCCTGAAAATATTTGCACTTATTTAAGACTCACCTTAACAAAGTATGTAGTAAAACAACTCGGTTATTTTGGACTTATTTGAAAAACGGTAAAGAGAAAATATGTTTCTTTTATCGAGATCTACCAGCCCTGAAAATATTTGCACTTATTTAAGACTCACCTTAACAAAGTATGTAGTAAAACAACTCGGTTATTTTGGACTTATTTGAAAAACGGTAAAGAGAAAATATGTTTCTTTTATCGAGATCTACCAGCCCTGAAAATATTTGCCTTATTTAAGACTCATCCAAATATCTGTATTTATTACTGGGACACCCTGTATAATGATTTACGTTTTGTGTCTATTATCGTTTCTTTCGATTATAGTTTCATTTTGAACAACAATGAAGAGGGTATTAAAATTGTATACACATAACCATAGATAGAATGTTTATGAATAGTTTAAATGTTTAGGAAACATTTTCTTCTCTGAATATGGTTTAGAATAAACCAAAACTTAAATCATTATCTAAAAAGTTTTATTTATTGGACGATAGCCAGGAAAAATAAGTATCTACACGTATGTATCTATTTATATAGATATGTATAATACGGTTAGGAACTAGGAACATACCATATAATTAATTTAACTGGAGATGTGTTGCTTATTATCCGCGCTCATAAGATCGCTAAATCAAGACTAAAGAGAATTGTCTAGAAAAATATCGAAAATATCGTTTTGCAAATACACAATTTCGGATAGTTTTAAGTTACAATTATATTTATAATTCAGTCCATTCCTCAATTGTTTGGAATGCTTAACTTGGTTAAAGGTTTTACACTTACAAAGAAGTTTTTGAAGTGAAACTATTATAGTAAATACAGACCATCTAAAGTAAATATCTAATACAGTTTTGATTTCAGAACAGTTTTTGTATTATTAATAATTTTTTTAAGAAAGGCTGAAAAATTTATAATTTTTATTTATTTATTAATATCTCTGAAATTATCGAAATATATTTACTCATGTCTTATGTTTGTATAAAGTGATCTAAAATGAAGCCAAAAATGCAATAATATACAGGCTGTACCGTTTAAAAAAATCATCCCGACCCACCCACACTTTTTTGAGCCACCCTATAGAAGTTAAAATATTTTCCTGAAATATATCCTAGTACATACTTTAGGTTTGCACTTAAACAAAATTCCCAAGTTTTTTATTCTAGGAGCTACATGTGCCCATCGCACTATTGCCGGACTCTGTATACTCTGTATATTTCTCCGAAACGAAGCATTTTAGGATATACATTTATTAGAAGCCCTTTTCTTATTTTTATGTGCAGAATATATTGTCAAAATTTTCCGTTTACAATTCGGACCACCGCACCGCGCCGTTTTTATTGAGGATTAAAATTTCTGCAGAAATATATTGTTTTTTTCTTCAGTTGCGTGTATATTAAATTATTTAAAATGCTATTTATTTAAATATTTTTTATGTAGAAAGTGCCTTTAGTAAAAATCCATTAAAAAAGTGCAAGATTTGCAGAACTTGCAGCAAGACCAAGACCAAAACTAGACCCTGTAAGACCAAGACTAAGATTTTAAGATCATCATTTGAAGACAAATACCATGAACATCACGTGTACCTAACATAATCAATGAAATTTATGTTTGATGTATGTTTGGTTTCAAAGGTGCCATATAAAATCGAATAAAAAATCCAAATAGCTATTTATCCGATTACTTTTAACTAACGACTTCGGTAAACAATGGAACGGCGTTAATCGGTTCAAGGCTCCCGCGGAGCACGTTTCGCCTTTAAAAGCGCGCCGGCCTACAGAAAGCGCATTCCTGACAAGGTAAGTCGAGATTTTTAAGCGGACGACGTCTTTGTGCTGACCAGCGGTTAATTAGACGAATAAAAAAGCGATATTTATTAGACCGATGACATTCGTTCGCGGATAATGAGCAAAAAATGTCCAGACCGAGGATTAAAAAAATACGGTATTCTCTAATAGCCATCGTAATCTATATATAACAAGTGCAGTATGCAAGTTGCTTATCTTCTTATCTTTTGCGTATCTTTTGAAAGTTAAATATCAATTAAAGCTGGATCCAATTAAAATTAAAACTATTGAATCTACTGTTTTTAATATTCCGAAATTATTATTGAACACAGGTCTGACTTGGATTCAACATTCCCACGATCGTTATAAATTTGGCAAAAATCCTTACTTAACCCTCAACTAGCGTGGTGGGGTCCAGCGGACCCCAAGCACTATTTAAACCTCTGTAAAATGTTTACGTTTAAGAATTAGGCCTCGCTGCGCCATTTACCTTTAAGTTAGGGTACCAATATGCAACTGTTAAAGGCGCACTTGATTTTATCAAGTATTGTTCCTACCAGCACAGCGGGGGCTAAAGTTTCATTGGGGTCTGTGTGACACCACCACGCCAAGAATTTTTCATTATTAGGATGGTGGGTAGTCTAAAAAGTGTGCCTCACTGGGACGCTAATTTTGCGGAAGCATTAATTAAGTAGTTTGATGGACTTAAAGAGGCTTAAAAGTGAGATGAAGATCATCGAGACATTAATTTTTCTCCGAAGAGTAACCATAACTCCGATTCTGAATCTCTTACTTATAGAAGAGAGAAAATTGAATAATCAATACCAGAAAAAAAGGAGATGTGGTATATGGCAACCATATGTCAATGAAGAAATGACAAAAAACAAAAATATCATGAATCAAATGTGCACGATCCATATGCGGTAAATGCAAATGTAAATGTAACTGCTATATTGGCATGAACTGTATTTAAAAAAGTTATGTACATTCAAGGTTTGCAGTTTTGTTGAAAATAATTTATGTTTAATACTTTAGCTTCACATTTCAGTTGTTTGTACTTTTAATAATACGGTAAAATCATAAAACATATATGTTTTTAATTTCTATAGGTTTCTTAGCCAAATTATATTTCTGTTGTCAAAAATTACTAAAAAATGCGTTTTACTTTATTTTTGTGTCCGTTCTTATTAATTTATTAAGAATTAATGAAATTGTTTGTGCACAAGTTGCAAGTTGAGCACGCCATAAGCGTTACAAAAATTAATCACGCAAGTTGAAGGTTAAGTAAGTAAATAATATTAATAATTTCACCATCAATTATTGATTTATTGGTCTTTTGAGCTCAAGTTCATTCTTTATTATAACCTTTCTCATTCTTCTTCTTACAGTGCCATACTCTACACAGAGCGTAGGCTACTTCTCGCCTGTGCGTCTCGTATGTACTTGTGATGTGTGCCATCAGTGACACACATCACAAGTATACAAGGGACATACAATTTATCGCCGAATCCGAATGGCACAACTTGGGAGGCTGTACTAGGCAAATATACTCAATCCAAATAAGTTAGTTGGTCACAATTTACCTCTATGCAAAAGTGATTATATAAAAATAAAAGTGATGAATTTATTAATCTTATTGTCAAATATAATTTATGATACTAACATAAAATTACATATTTTCGACAACTAGATTATTAGCGCATAAAAGATTTTTTAGTATTGAAAATACTTCTGGCCGCGTTTATATGGGACCCATCTTTGAAAAAACGACATGCTAGAGGCGACATGGTACGGTGCAAGTTCAATAACCTGCCTAATCAACTTATCAACACGTAAGTCGATAGTTTAGCCGGCGTTGATCATCGAATATAGCA
This sequence comes from Sitophilus oryzae, assembly GCF_002938485.1. NCBI lineage: Eukaryota > Metazoa > Arthropoda > Insecta > Coleoptera > Curculionidae > Sitophilus > Sitophilus oryzae. The sequence continues at coordinate 6,025,449 of NW_022147434.1, read as the reverse complement.
AGGACGTTTGAGGGTCGAAATGAGGTCTTATCAGTGTGTGTGTGTGTGTGTGTGTGTGTGTGTGTGGGCCAACTATTTTATGGATATGGATGTTTAGTCTGGGAAAGTCGATATTATTATAAAAAAGAATATGCGTCAAGGCATGGGTTGTTAGGTACAGTTGGGCTATTTTAATCTAACTCTTTCCGTATATGAGAAGCAAGGGGTAAACTATACGTGAAAGAGCGGAATAACATAAATAATAAATTCAGACTAATGCAGTATTTTCTCTTGGCGCGTAGGATAATGCGCACAATCGCTGCATTATAAGGAATAATTAATTAAATCATTAAGTTCCAAAATATATAAAAACTCGGGTCTCATCGGATCTGCTGATACATTTTGATAAAATCCTTATATATATATTTTTATATAAACAAGGATAAAATTTAGGCTATTAGGACCTATATTTTTTATATGATTATTATTTTTTTAATTAACAACTTAGGACAAAGAAAAAGCTTGCATGGTTTCCACCGCCAACAGGCGTAAAAACAAATGAATCCAAGGCGGTGCCAAATATTTATTGGAATAAGTTTTTATCGTTTGAATATTGTTGTAAATAATAATTGTCATTTAATTAGTGCTAACTTATCAAAGTTCACAACACGGCGAAATTTCAACAAAATCGGCCAACGGATCTTTGAGATATTAATAAAAAAGATCTATTAGAAAACACCTTGACACCCCTGTATCTTTAAAATTATACATTTCCAGACACATGCTTATATGAACTTTTTACCTTAAAAACACTCAAAGAATCACCTCCAGAAGTTTGGCCAGATACTTAGTTAACACTCTGTATTTAAAAATGGCTAGCTAGTGATTTAGTAAACTATGTTTATTTTAATAGGAAAAAAATACATTTCATAAAAAATAAACAAACCCATAATACAAATACATACCTACTATACACCAATTAATTAATTTTAAATGTATCTAAATAGGCACTTTAATAATTGAAAAATGGACAGGAGCACTTAAAATCACTTCATAGAGTATACCGAATATGCTAAAAATAATAATTCCAATAAAAAAACACAAATGGCACATTAAAATCTGCATTATCTCAAGTCAAACTATAGCTAAACGGCTAATAAAATAATAGAGACAAGACGCCGACATCTATAACGCGATGAGCAGTTTTTAATAATTATTTCCGAGTTATTATTACATACTTGTTTTACAATTTATTGTAATACAGTAGTATTCCTTCAAATAAATTTTGATTTAAGTATTGTTAATATAGTCATATTAATGATTATAGCCCGTATGATTTCTAAAATAAATAATCAAGCGTGTTTTTATCAGAATTATTAAATAATTAAGTAGAAATAGTTAATATTTAGTAACTTCGTAAGTGTTATATTTTAATACAATTATGGATTTAATAATTAAATAATGGAGCATAAAGATTTGAATTATTATGGGTCTGTTTTGTTTAAGAAGCTAACAAATATAATTTAGCTTCTTAAACTTTGTTATTAAATATAATTAAAACTCAACTATCAAAATATAATGGTAGCAAATTTTTAAAATAATGCATATGTAATGTTCTATATTAATTGGACATACTGAATGTAAACTAGGTATAGTTGCTGTAATCGATAATATATTTTGTTGCTTTTTCATATTACACAACATTTTCATCATAACAAAAAACCGTCAATACCGCTACTCATATTATGGGCACAAATTACCTATAACAGATGCGAAAGAACACCGAATTACGCGTTCAGGTTTCTGTGACCTTCAGAAAGAGTTCATAGACAATCCGCATCAATGTATAGTTTGGGTTATTATTTGTTTGGGTGAAAATAATCTGCACCACTATGTTATCGAGGCATACAAAAAGGTCCACAGACTTCGAGACATACGAAAAATCAAGTCCATTTAGCGTGTGTCGCAATTTTCACACCTTAAAAAATTAGTTTTATAGCTATAGCAACTGCAGCGACTATGAAAAAAGCTGTGTGATTTTCATTCAAAATAAGGGCACCTGTAATTCATTTGAGAATGTTATAAATCGCTAAAAGAGGTTTCAAATCCCTTGGATTTCTATTAATATTAAATAAATTTTATTAAAAATTGAACTAAAATTGTTAATATCATTAAAAACAATTCAAATTCAAAAATTGTATCAGTCAAATTCCCTCATTTAAGGTGAATATTAAAGTAAATATAAATACAGCCCATTCTAAGCTCTACTTATCTTTAAGAAAAATTTAAATCATTGTTGCAATTGGGCCTTAATGCCATTTCGAATGAACAATAGTATTAATAATGTACATTATAATAATAATAAATTTTATATCATAGTGTGTATTAAAACTACCAAAACACTTTTAAATTGGTATTATATTAACAACTTTTGTTTTTTAATCCAAAAAAAAGTTACCAATTTTCTCAATCAAAATATTTGTGGTCCTGAAAAGGACCTTCGTTTTCCCATGTTCGTCAAGGTAGGTAATGGGTAAACGGTAAAAAAACAGGATAATGAAATTTAAAAAATTACAAAAATTGTTCAAAAGTGCCTCCCTCTTGCATTAAACAATAACCCAAACGATCATAAAATCCCCTCCTCACATTGGATAACATATCAGGGGTGACAGTGTCAAAGGCATTAAATATTTTCTGCCTTAACTGCTCCAAGTTTTGAATTTCTTCATGGCCGTAAATTTTAGATTTTATGTACCCCCATAAAAAGAAATCATTCACCGAGAAGTCAGGTGAAATTAAACGTCAGTCTAAACAAAACTGTCATTTTTGAAAACTTGTCAAAATTTGGACACACGCTAAATGGACTTGATTTTCCTATGTCTCGAAGTCTGTGGACTTTTCTGTATAATCTCACAGTAATTTAATAGATTGCTCGTCATATTATATCAGCTCGTAGGAGATTAGGAAAAAAAAAGATATTTATAGTATAAAAAATTAATTTATTTAACAAAATTTAATTAAAGATGTGACAAAATAGTTACATTTCTATTGGTTCTATCGGACTTTTTTCGACTATATAAATCTTTATTTTTTGTAAACTTTAATGCATAAAATATTTTCAATCTAATAAATAATTTAATGATGTAAATAAGAGGAAATTTCTCACATGGGTGGTCAAATTCTATAGTTTTCATTATATCAAACAGCCTCTGAATGTTTTCTTCAGTGCAGAACTCATCAAAATTTAATATAAATAATTTTTCCAGCCTGTAAATAAAATGAACAAATTTTTCCACTTTCATGATCAAAGGCTTTTAAATGGGTAAATAATTTCGAGTTATCCAGAGATTGGGATTCTTTTGCAAATTTTAGACAAATATCACATTGATATATTTGAAGACCCTTTTTAATGATGTTGTCAAACATAATTAAAGGCATTTTGAGTTGAAAACATTTCTCAGAGGCTGTTTGATATAATGAAAACTATAAAATTTGACCACCCATGTGAGAAATTTCCTCTTATTTACATCATTAAATGATTTATTAGATTGAAAATATTTGATGTATTAAAGTTTACAAATAAAGATTTATATAGTCGAAAAAAGTCCGATAGAACCAATAGAAAGGTAACTATTTTGTCACATTTTTAATTAAATTTTGTTAAATAAATTAATTTTTTATACTATAAATATCTTTTTTTTTTCCTTATAAATAAACACATTTGCATCCCATTTTAAATAAGATATACAAATTACCAAAACTTAGAAATGTGTTCAGTGAAACAGTTCAAAAGTTCAACAAAAATCCTACACGAGTTTTTAAAAAGAAACATATAACCACGCACTATGTCATTCCAGCAAGCGAATACGACACAGCATAGGTTTCCGGACTAAACGACTGCTGTATTTACACCACTCAATAGGCGTGTCGGGCTTGCCGAGCGGTTTCCGATGCAGTCGCTTTCTTTCGCATCTGTTATAGGTAATTTGTGTTATGGGCACCTATGTATACTTAAATCTCATAATGATCTTATACATAGGTATAGGTACACACTATGAGTAGTGGTTGTGACGGTTTTTTATTAGGTATGATGAAAAGAATTTGCAAACAAAATTATCGTGGAATTATATTTTAATTTATTTTTATCTACAGTAACTATTACTTATTTTTTGTACGGCGAATTTAAATTTATGGACCATCCATAAATTTACACCGTAAGTTCGAATATTGGTTAAACCTAGAAATACCCAGGTAATATGCAAAAGAGGGAGTGAGTTTAGGTTAGATTAGAATTAGGTTTTAGTTGGTTTTGCATTAATAAAAATATAGGCCTAATCTAAACTTAACCTAAAGTGACCTTTTTGCATATTTGGGGCTCCTGCGTGGGTAACCCTACGTTTAACGAATATTCGGGCTTTTACGGTAACATAATATTCATTCTGATTGGTTTAATCTGGCTCCATAATGAAACTGTGGGTTCGAGGTGCTGTTGCAAGTTAATGCCATTAATTCCTATGCATATGTATATGTTACGGTTAAGGTCCGATGCCCGGTTAATGTCGACATTACCCGGTTAATCTCGAAAATAACACACAACAAAACAACCAAAAACATAACCTAACCCAAACATTAACCGGTTAATGTCTTCATTAACCGGACATCGGACTTTAACCGTAACATATGCATACCTCACATTTCTATAGTGTCGTGACCGTGGTCGTGACCATTCATAAATCCCGCACACGTCTATCTCCATCATTAACATTTTTCTTACTAAATTTTTCACTTTTATAAAAAGCCATCACGATAAAAATCAAATATCAAAATTATTTAACGTTGCGAACAGTTCACTTGTTCACTATACGTATCTGGAATATATTTGCGAAAGGCAATTAGCGATACGTTAGACTGCCGGAGTGCTGACGTCACGAATGTCAAATTGCTTTCCAAACAATGTTTAGTTCTTTTATATTTCTATTGAGCTCTTCCAAATGACGTCACAAGTTAATTTAAAATGTAAAAAACAGGCGATTGCCGACCACCGCTGACTTTTGTGTCTAGTATTTTCAATACGCCTATGATGGTTGTGCATGTTGCAAAATCTGTGATTTTTTTTCACACGTCACAAAAGTATTAGTGTTTTGGACGTGATTGACAATATAAAAAAGTAATTTTAACGCCTAAAGCTTAGTTCAGAACCTCGCAATTAGTGGAATAAATTAGTGGTTTCAATTACACTTTATACTTTTTAGTTTATGATCATTCACAATGTCTAAAAAACATAATTAAAATTAATAAGATATCCTAGCAACAGCTTGCGTTAGTCAGATGTATCCATAGAGAAAACCTAATATTTCGATAATAAAACAATCAACTTCTGATTTCTAACCACAATTTCTCTTGATGGAAGGTAATCAAAGGCCAAAATCAAACTTCTACGGCCAATTGAAACTACTAATTTATTCCACTGATTTCGAGGTTCTGAATGAAGCTTAAGTATAAAAGTATTATAAAGCACTTACGCCCACTTACGCCTAAGCATAAAAGTACGAAAATATATTATTAAACTGACATATAGTGTCAAATTTAACGAGCGTAACCATAGTTTCTCGATATATAATGACTTACAAGGTATTACTTTTAAATCTTTTTATATTATTTGGAACGTTCGAATAAGATTCTATAATAAATTACCCTTAGAATTTAGAATAAGTGGGAGGGGGGGGGGTTAATCTCTGCGACCTTAGAGATCTATTATGTCCCCCTTTCTTGAATTATAACTCATCATACAGTCCCAGGACTTCCTACGGAGACCCGTGTCCCTCACAGTCGAGGAGCTACGACCCAGGCCGGGTAGACGAAACGGTAGCTTGTGTCGCCTGTTGGGTTTAGAGGTAGGAGGTAGGCTCCCGACCCTTGGAGGAGGTGGTAGCTTGTATGCCACTTGCGGAGGATGGTCTCACGCAAGTGTCAGCCACCTCTCCTGTAGTTCTCTTTGGGTTTGGCCCCTTGGAACTTTCATTGTTACTATTCCCAGTGTCGCTAGGGGGTTCCCCACAGCTTCACCGGTGATGTTTTTATTACTATTATTAACAGATCTCATAGTGTTCCTATGAGTCGCTAGTCGGTCCACTTCTACAGAGCCCCGCATGTAGAAGTAAGGGGTAAAATACAATGGGGTGCCCCAAGGTTGAGGCTGTCCGTAGCCCCGCCCGGTATCGTTATATGTCTTGGTGCAATTCCCTGGCCACGACACTACAGTCAGGGACAAGACGATGAGTGAGATGCTTCTTAGACCAAGCCAAGTGCTAGGGGGGATTCCCCCCAGCACCTGACCAGGAGCTTCCCCACCAACGACAAGGTCTTGCATCTCCTAGGGGAAGTAAATTACCCTTATATAAGAGAATCAGCAATAAGAGAATGCCTCAATTCAAAAGGCAATTGAGGCATTTTTTGGTAGACAGATGCTACTACCGTGTCACTGAATATTTAGTGGATAAGTCTGTCTAGAAAATGTATGTAACAGTATTTTTATTTTTTTTTAACTTGAACGTTTATTGCAGATATTTAGAATTTTATTTGTTTTGAGATGTTTGATAGATGTTTTTAATCTATTTACAATTGATGTGAATTATTGTCAATATGTATATTTTAGACGTACTCCTACATCAATAGTTGTATTTGATCATGGGAATAAATAAAGGTTTATTTATTTATTTATTATTAAAGTGACTTATACTAATAGTTCTTTTGTTAAGATTAGAATCCCCTCAGGTAATATTTTTTCAATCATGTTAACTAATATCTGTCAATAATCCAATTAGTTTTGATGAAAGAGACAGCATTGTTTAGCAAGCCCGCTCCGGAAAAGTAATATTTTATCTATTTTTTGCTCGTTATTGAAGCAAAACATGCACCGTGAATAAATTGCATTAATTACACACTGAACGAGCATAAACAAAGTTGCATTGTCATTCGGTCTCATAATAATCTTTAGTATGGCGTGGGCATTTTGCATTTTATGCAAAATATCAGGATTATCCTCCTGCCGAATTGGATGTTGAGCTTTTTTGAATTGTTCATTCAAAATATTTCTCTAATTGTTTTTCTTAATTATTTAATTACAATTATGACAATTTTTTGGCGTTATGACATATTATAAGATATGTTCTAAAATTCTTCATTCGTTCTTAAAAATTAAAAGGTAAAGAACCAATTTTATTACGAGTTAGTTGGCATTCTAGAAAATTACACAGGGTACCCATTCTAGGACACAGACAATTTATTTCAACAATTTCCTTTTATATTTATTCTTCCCGATTCTGTTTAAAGTGACACTAAAATTGATCAGGAAATCAACAAACAACTAGAGTTAACACCAACACAATAAAAAAAGATCCAGTGAATATGAGACATGCTGCTGGACAGCAGGCTAGCTGAAAAAAGAACAAACACATAACACCTCATAGGCACTGTGCTAAACTGTGCAAAATAAATAGGGGGGCCCACAGCGGCGTAACAATGAAAAACTTGTACAAATGGTAATCGAACAAAGAAAAAAACTACAAAAACGCTAAGAAATCCCTCATGATCGGAAAGAAGCAACTAATCCCATTAACACAACAGCATCAGAATAACACACAAAAACAAAATAATAAGCCCTAACAAAATTCTACACAGCGACCTATATAAAGTCCCAGAAAATATACATGAAGAAGAAAGACTATCCTATCACAAGACGACGCCCTAGAAATTCCCCTGGGAGAAAGTTTCAGAATATGTAAAATGGAAAAGCAACAGGGAAAGACGGAATAACAGAACTGTACCCCGGAATGAGTACTTGGAAAATCCTAGCAAATATATACACCAGCTGTCTAAGGAGAAAGCATATACTGTAAGACTGGAATAGCGCCAACATAATTCTAATTCATAAGAAAGATAGCAAAGAAGACATCAGAAACTAAAAACCAATAAGGTTACTACCGGTAGCATACAAGATATTCACAAAAATAATAAACAATACAATACAAAACACGATAGACGCTGCACAACCACTAGAACTTTAAAAGCGACTTCAGCACTATTGATCAAATACACTAAAAGAAACTCAGAAATCAGTCGTACAAAAGAATACAAACTTCCACTAGCCATGGCCGTTATAGACTTGGAGGAGGCTATCGACTCAATATACCCTAAGGCAATATAGAAACCCTAGCGAAACAAGGTATTTACAGGTCTTATATAGAAACTCTCGCCAATATATCGCCCATTTTAAAAACATTGTATTATGGTTAAATTTAAAAATACATAAGTATATACATTGATATAAATACATATTATAATACAATACAATTTATTTTCGGATTATACGCTTTCGAGACATTGTAGTTTTACATTTTGCAATATAAAGTGTTAATAAAATTTTCAATTTGACTTTACGAGCCATTAATTCATTAAGCCGATTTTTATTGTGCCCTACTTTGAAATGAACAGCTTTAATATCTGTACATAGAATGAACAAATATAAATAAATTTCAATTGTTTCATTTTTAAAACATTATTTACCTTTACCTTTTTAAATTTAATTATTAGTATATAAACATTAAAAAATATATTAAAAATAATAAGAAAATAGTTTTACTGGACTATTCAATATAAATGCTTTAAAAAATATTGTGTTTAAACTCAAGTTTAATTGAAGGTATAATATCAATTGATTTTTTTTTCTATCCAATAAAAAAAACAAAACTAGGAGAAGTATTTCATTTAAATAAAAATTATATATTATACTTTCATCTGCAATTGAAACTTTACCACAGTCTGATGTTTGATGGGTATTTTATAGTTTTACTTGCGCCAACCTGCGCCAACTAAAGGAAAACTGGTGGTCGCAAAAAGCTAGTCAGAATCAGGAGTATGCCACGCATCACGACTATCGTAAATTCTTCGAGGTTGTAAAAGAAGTATACGGTCCAACTAAGAAGGCAAGATGCCCAATCATGGCACAAAATGGCGAACTTCTAAAAGAGGAAGAGCAAATCAGAAACGGCTGGAAAGAGCATTACAGCCATATCCTTAACCAAGAAAACAACCCCAATAGAAGCACTGAACATAATACTTCAGTATAACACCCTCGATGTATTAGACATTCCAATAACAGAACAGGAAATAAAGGACTCCATAAAACAGCTTAAAAACAACAAATCAGCTGGCTGTGAGGCGATTCCGGCAGAAATCTATAAGTGTGCAAGTAAAGAACTTATTGGTCATCTTAAGGCTCTCTTTGATGTCATATGGGAAAGCGGAGAGGTACCTCAGGACTTTTGCAACGCAAATATAGTGAATATATTTAAGAACAAAGGAAGTGCATCAGACTGCGGAAACTACCGAGGAATTTCACTACTGGCTATCGGAGGAAAAATTCTAGCAAAAATTATGTCAAACCGCCTGCACCCACATCCTCCAAAAATCCTCCCAGAATCGCAAACGGGTTTTCGCACCAACCGCGGTACCGCCGAATCCATATTCTCCATCCGGCAACTACAGGAAAAAGTAAAAGAGCAGCAGTCTAAACTTTACGTTGCATTCATCGATCTAACAAAAGCCTTCGACTCTGTGAACAGAGATGCACTTTGGGCAATTATGAAAAAGTTCGGAGTACCCATCAAATTTCTTACAGTGTGTAAAAGCCTCCATAACAACAACAAATCAAGAGTGTCATATCATGGATCACTGAGCGATCCCTTTCTAACAAACACAGGCGTTAGGCAGGGATGTGTCTTAGCGCCTCTCCTATTCAATATATTCATGGCAGCGCTCTCCATTATAGTGAACAGCAAACTGCAGGAGAGAGGTTTGGGCATTAGATACAGGTACGACGGCGGTCTGTTCAACATAAAAAGATTCAGGGCAAGAACACGAACGAAATTCATCAGAGAACTTCAATACGCTGATGACTGTGCTCTAGTTGGAAATACGTTACAGCAATTGCAAGAAATGTTGAACACATATACATGGGCATACGAGGCTTTGGGACTTAAGCTGAACATCGATAAAACTAAAATCATGTGCACTCCCGCGGAAGATCACAACAATGCTATAAAAATCGAAGATGAGCTGTTGGAATATGTAGCGGAATCCAATTACCTCGGCAGTTTGATTTCGGAAAAGGCCAATATCGACTCTGAAATTCAGCACAGGATTAGTAGCGCCTCAAGAGCATTCTGGAAATTAAAAGACCGGGTTTTCTACAATCATGACTTGAGCACAAAAACGAAACTTGCGGTGTACAGAGCGATAATAATTCCCACCATGTTATATGGAAGCGAACCCTGGGTACCGTACCACTGACACATGAACGCATTAAACAAGTTGCAACAGAGACATCTTAGACAACTCTTATTAATAAAATGGTTCCATCATGTCTCAAACGTATCGGTCCTTGAAAAAGCTAACTGCGAATATTGAAGTCATGATTACAAAGTCCCGCTTAAGATGGGCTCGTCACGTATGCAGAATGCAGGAAAACCGCATACCAAAATCTCTGCTTTACGGTGAGCTTGTAGACGGTAAGAGGAGGCCGGGTGGACAACTCAAAAGGTTCAAGGATATTTTCCACGAAAACTTAAAGGGAATTAACAAGCAGAATGAGTGGGAAGAGGCAGCTCACAATAGAACGGAATGGAGAAGAATTGTAATGTCAGTTAAGAGCGACAACCAAAAAGTAAAGAGGCAACAAGGCAATGAGATTTTTGAAGGAGTGCGGTAGACAGATAACATCACGTATCGGGCTTTTCAGTCACAGAAAAGCTCATGAAAGAAAACGCCTTGCGTGACCATCTTCTGATGCGTGTCAAATACTCGTCAGTGAGTAATGGCGGTATGGTATGATATTTTATAGTTTTACAAATGAGATCGTAGCATTTCAGGTAATATCATAGTAATATGATATGCATTACAGACCCTGTACTATACATTATTAACATCTACAAATACCAATAATGAATATTTAATTCACAGCAAAATAAAATTTTAGTCTTTTCAGACAGATATTTAATTTCAAATTATTATTCTTTATAGAATAAATTTGAGTGGGATATGATATTTACTTATTTCCTTTTTAACATTATTACTTGACGTTTTGATGTCAGTTTTTAATAAATTACGTGTACTCTAACCACTCTAACCGAAAGTAGCACCGATTGTCATTTCAAAAACCACTGTATCGTTGTTTTTTTTTTTTTCGATTGTATGGTACCTGACAGAATATGTTAAGAAATTGGAGACATAATAGGCATTTTATAACCTCGATTGAATGCTTGCTACTGAAATTTGAACAATGTCAAAGAAAGTGGATCACCTGTAACATTAGTTTATAAAATCGTAAACAGCGATATTGGGGGCAGGACCTCACGAATATCAGATAAACAGTTAAACTAAATGTCAGTAGCAACTGCAATGATAATTTTATTATGACGCTTTCGTGCATAATTTTGCTTTAGTAACGGCAGACAGGTTTTTAATATCTTTTATAGTCCATCTTATAAATTCTATTTTTTGTAAATTTGAATATATACAACCTATGAGAGAAATACTATATGATTAAAAAAAACGGCGTCAAAGACGGCTGAGATATGCCAATTGATAATAATGTTGGTGAGGTCAATCTCTAGACGTAATTTACTAAATGTTGGCATAAAAAAAGTCAAAAATTAACACTAATTATAATAGAAGGATTAAAAAAGAATAAAACGTTTCCAGACACACAAGTCTATTTCGAAAAAAAAATATATTTTCGAGTTTTCTAGTTTTTCGTTTTATCAGAAAGTATTACAAAAGGTAAATGAGCAGAGTAGATTTTTCTTTTAAACTTTACTAAACACAATGCTTTAACTGTTAAACGTAATAATTCCTTCATAGTCTCACCAAAAAATATTATAAAACAACAGTAAATTAACTTTTAAACTTTCATACCTGCCTTTTACATTATAAGTCTGATTCGATATTAATGTGTAGACAAAGATTACAGGTACGCGTAATAAAAAATAGCCTGTTAAAGCCCGTCTACTATTGATGTGTCGGTATTTGAGTAAAGCTATTTTGGAGCGGTATTTTTTCGTAACGTCGCGTCGTGGCGCGCTCCACAACGAATCAAGAACCTGTTACTGAAGAACGACGATCATAATAACGACGAAACTATAAATTATTTATAATCGCTTTTGGAGTTAGCTCGAACCGTATAGCGGTGTGTTTCGCTGCAGCCGTCACGCTCCTAGGGTCGCGATTTCGTCGGTCGCGAAAAGTAGTATCTGGAACTGGTAAGGTAAGTACGTAGCGTAGCGCGATCTCGACTGCTTCGTCTGTCGCGAAGAGATTTATCTGGTAACAACCTATATCGCGACGTATTTCGCTCCAGTGCCAGTGCCATTGATCGCGTGCGACTGCTGGAGCTAGATAGTTACAAATAAACCACTTTTACCAAAATAAGAAAAAAAAACAAAGAAGAATATGACCGAAAAAAAAGAAAATTTATAAAGCTACTTTCAATTGATTAAAAATATAATCCCAATTAGTGTTATATACCTATATACATAGTCTGCAAAGAAAAATAATTACATTTTACTAACACACGGGAATAAAGTAAGAATCTAACTTTTCCACCAATGAAGAATATACGTAGATAAAAACATACACGTAGACAAAAAAATTAGCATATGGCGTAGATATCTCGAATAATGATTCAAGTTACTTTTTATGATTTAAGCTAAACTATTTCGAAAGTAAACAGATTTTAAGAAAAAAGATAGAAACATATAATTATTTTACCCCAAATGCATCTATTTTAATTTAAATTCTATCTTATAAAAAGCTATTCTTCAAATTCTTCAATCTGAAGAAAAGATGGCGAATGGAAAGTATTGAATACCAATAAATTATATTATTTTATTTTTTATTTCATAATTTTATTTTCAAAATTAAAAGTTAACATAACTAAATTCTTCTAGCCATCTGCATGTTATTTCTTGTTTACAAATTTGGGGGGGGGGGGGTTATGAATTGTTATTTTTTATGTTATATAATTTGCACGGACACAGATATAACGACAGGGATAGGAGTAGGTAGAGTAGTGACCAGAAATACCGCATAGGCGGGAATAGCGACACTTTTGGAGCGGGAGCCTCGGTTACAAAATCGTGGTATTTTGTGGCGGTATTTCTCGGGAACGGTCGCCATTGTAACGTGACTAATGTGGAACCGTCCCATCACTACCGTCTAGAGATAACGTTTTATCTCCCAGGTAAGTCAGTTGAAACCAGCGTTTACACTAGAAGCTTTACACCCGGTTTTATCAATTATATAGCATTGTGTTTAGTGAAGCTTAAAAGAAAAAAAACATGGTTTAATTTTAATTTGTAACGAAGAAATGGCTAATTGCGAAAATTGTATCTATTGGTAATTTTAATTATAATAGTAGCTCCCGTATATAGCGTTTAACGCCTTGGGAGTAGCAAGGTACAGCTTGCTATACTAGAGCCGTTCGGTATACAAGGAAGGTAATGTGGCTAGAACTACGCTTCAACCGCCCATTATTACCTCAGGATTGTGAATCCCAAGTACTCATTTAAGGCTGAGTCGACCTAGGTACCCAAAGTATTTTTATTTTAATAAAAATAGTCGGCTGAAGCAATGCCGGGTGTGGGAATCGAACCCACTACCTTCAGATTGGTAGACGCAAGCCTATACCTCTACGCCACCGGGCACCAATATTAATTAAATATCTCTATTATTATATTAATTAAATGTTTCTAACAATATTTTGAAAAACTATGCAAAAATATTAGATTTTTAAAAGTAGCTTAAAAGAGTTGCTGTAATATATCCATAGTATCCTTGTAAATTTACTTAATTTTTTTCAGTGCAGTCAAAACGACAGTTTTTTTATTGTAAAACTGAATCCCGTCAGTTGTCTAAAATATCTTCCGCGTTTTCATTCAGTTCAAGTAAAACGGACCGTTTCTTCGTCTACTCACAGGGTTTTACTTGATACGTTTTGACTGAACAGATAAGAGTGACAGGTAAAACGTCGTGTAGAGGGGGCTTTACATTTCGATTTTTTTAATATTATTTATATGAGTCTTAATTCCTAAACAAACAGACTTGACGATATATATATCTTTACTGCAATTTTGTTTTTGATAAACCATATCAGATGAATTAGAACTTATTTGTTACAAATATAGTAAACATATAATTTTTAAAACTTACTTATGTCTCTAGATATGCCTAGAGTTTCCAATGTCTTTCTCGTATCAATTATAACTTTTTCAGAATTAATAAAAAAATTATTAATAGTATTATAAAGATTATATTTATATAGATTAGGTATTTACTTTTATGGTATATATTTATGTAACACGCTGCAGTAATCAATCAAGGGCGTGTTTAAGACGTCACATAATTAAATAATTATGATTTAATTTTAAAAATAAATTTTTATACGTTTTATTTATATAGAATTCCAAAAAAATAATTTGGCCTTTACTGAATTTTTATTGGTTCGATTTTTTGATTAATTTAATAGGTTAAACAAGAAAGTTTTCATTCATTATTATGGGAACAATAAAGCCCCAATACTCGCGTTGATGAGTCCATGCGAGGATCCACACATAGTGAGTATGATTTGATGCGTCGATTGGGTTCATCATCCCATACTCACTAAGCGCTAATGCGTCGATGAGTCAACGCACGCATAATAAATTCGATGTGTTAATGCGATTCGTTAGTTCCTTTGGAATTTCGTTCATTGTGTTGATGGTTTGTCCAAAAACCGACTAATCGCCGAACCGCCACACATCGCATCGAATCGCTGCCTCTACGCATCAAATTAGTACGGGTTTACAAGATGTATCGATGAACTGCATCAACACATAGTGAGTACGGGGCGTATTAGTTGGACATTTTGAGACATTGACTTTTGAAATTCGGGTGCAAAAAATTATACGCAAAATCTTAAAATTTCCCAATCTGGACAAGCAAAAACGTTTTTATTTTGTTTATGAACTGAGTCTATATTTCTGCATTTGATTATGCGTATTAGACAAAGTAGCGAGATTGGTAAAGATATATTTTTTGTATACCAGGTGTTTCTTAGAAGTGGCTCAATCAATAGAATTTTTTTTTTATTTTCTCAGATAATAAATCAGGATTGAATGACTTGATCGAATTATTGTATTCGGTCATCTCCTGTTTTGACGGAAATTACTATAAATTTTGATTTTTAAATGCCCTCGGTATTTTTTTACTTTATTATAGAAAATGACACTATGAATAGAATGACATATCATAATATGTCAACTTTTATTTAAGAAGAAACAAAATTCTTGGTTAAAAAGAATAGCATTAATTTCAATCTAGAGTGTCATGACCGTGTTAATCAAGGAGCCTTTGAAAACTAGATTTTCGTTTGAAAGTTGGTTAAAAGATGCCCAAATCGGATTTTTAATCATAACTCAATGTTTTTAAATGGAATAAAGGTGGCATATTTGGAAAAAAATCAAATTGTAGAATCAAAAGCTTCCTAAAAGTTAATGGTTTTAACCCAGCCATACCGAGTACATCTCAAAAGTAGCTCTCCCTTATATTTTTTTTAATTTTTTCAGATAAAAAAAAACGAGATTTGGTATGTTAGTAACAGGAAATGACTACAACTTTTGATTTTTAAATGCCACCCTCGGTATTTTTTTACTTTATTTTGACATTTTTGCTTAAAACAAAATTGTATTTTAAATTTCAAGCTAGAGTGCTATGGATGTGTTAAAAACACTAATTTTTAATCAAGGAGCCTTGGAAAAATAGATTTGATCGTGTAATGTTTATAGTGTCTTGTTCT
Organism: Sitophilus oryzae; assembly: GCF_002938485.1. Taxonomy (NCBI): domain Eukaryota; kingdom Metazoa; phylum Arthropoda; class Insecta; order Coleoptera; family Curculionidae; genus Sitophilus; species Sitophilus oryzae. The sequence goes on along the minus strand of NW_022147434.1, from coordinate 6,009,581 downwards.
GGCCGGTTAAAAGATGCCCAAATCGTAGTTTTAATCATATCTCAATTTTTTCAAATGGAACGAAGGAACATTCGCATATTTGGAAAAAGCATTTTTCTACGAATAATTTGGTACCGCACACTTGGAATTTCTAGTCAAATTGTCGTTATGAATCGCATGTTTCAATTTCAAATAAACCATCTTCAAAAATGTCAAAAGTTGACATATGATATATCATTCCATTCAGAGTGTCATTTTCTATCGAATTGAGTAACAAAATATGGGTACTGGATGCAATTTAAAAATCAAAAGTTGTAGTCATTTCCGTTGAAACAGGAAGTGACCGAAAACAATTGAATACGTCAATCAATCCTAATTTATGTCATTTACTAACAGCAAATCTCGATTTTTTATCTGAAAAATAAAAAAGTTATAGGAGGGAGCTTTTGAGACCCACCCGGTATGAGTGTCATATACCGGGTGCGTCGGTATATGGCACAGAGTGAAATTTAAAATGCTGTTTTTTTAATTAAAAATGTCAAAAGTTGACATATGATATGACGGATATGACATTGTAAAATACCAAGGGTGTCATTTAAAAATAAAAATAGAAACAATTGAGTACATCAATCTCGACATCAATCAATTCGAGGATTTTATACTAACATACGAAATGTCGTTTTTATATCTAAAAGAATAAAAAAGTTATAGGGATGAGCTCCTTTTGAAAAGCACCCGGTATAGTCACTTTTGAAATTACTGAAAATTGCATAGTCTACCGATATTGATAATGTTTTAAGCAATGTGTAGCCAAGTTATTTGACTTTTTAACCACTTTATAATTTAAAAATTAAAATTTTCATCTCTCTATTATACGAGGTAAAATAAAATATGGTTATTTGAGTAAAACATCCTATGGAATAGTTAATAAATTAAATGTAGGAATTTAAAAACCACTTTATAATCAAGATTATATTTCGATAGTTTATTTTATTGGAGATCTTTTCAAGAAGACAGTAATTATTTACAACAATTTTGAGAGGTTATGACTTTAATTTAAAAAAGTCAAATAACTTAGCTACGCATTGCTGAAAAAATCATCAAAATTGGCCTATTGCAAAATACATTGAATTTTAAAATTCATGAAAATTATCAGCCCGTCCATTTTTAACAAACGCCTCAGTGTTTAATAATAAAAATGTGCTGGATTTAAACTCCGTTTTCTAGAATTAGCTAACAATATTGCAGTGCCTGTATGAGACGTATGCTAGAATAGAGATGACATACTTATACATCTACAAATACCTGTCATTTATAGCGCATATCGTCACAGTCCTGTTCTGTCTATCTTTGAACGGTTCCGACAAATTATAAGTTTTTATTTTCATTACATTTAAACATAAAGCATTAAAAGGCCGCATTTTTCAGACTTTCCGCTGAATAATTAAAATCACTAAAAACGTCCACGTATCGATATATTCGTAATTAACAATCTTTCTTATATGAAACGATTGCACCCGTTATATTATCGAAGTGATACTATATTTTCCAATAAACATTTGGATAAAGATATTATGTTGCATTACATTTTAAACATCTATTTCACAAATCATAATTATCAATTTTCAGTGTAAAGATTATCCTATTTTATTTTATATTATTTACTTAAGAAAACTTAATACTTACTTTGTTTTTAGAAGATATCGTATTAACATGATAATAATTTTTTATGTAGTTGTTAGAAACAGAGTTGTTAGATTAACAACTCTGTTTTATTATTTGGGCACTTAGCCTGTTTCTTATGTATGGTCTTCAATTAGAAATAATGTTACCTATCCAGCCTTTATTCAGTTTTATATTTATTAAAAAGACTATTATCAACATTACCAAGAGACAAGGCCCTGGAACGTTGACGTAAACATCTGGTGACGTCAACAACTGAAGTCAATCTCTAAAGCAGATTTGATATTTGGAGTATAAAATATCGATTTGTAAATATTTTTTTCACTCAGCTGATATATTTCGAAGTTTTTCGATTTGACTTTTTCAAAATATATTATCTCACATATTATACAAAATAAGTTCGAAAAAATAAAAAGGGGATTGATTTTCTTTCAAGATGAAGGGAAGATTTTCATATAAAATGGTTCGATTTGGCGTTTTCCTACAAAGTGATTTGATTATGTAGAGTTAAAAGAGAAATATACACATAGGTATCTATTTTTTTTCCATGTATAGTTCATTTCAGCTGATATACTTTTATCAACATCATCATCATCATTCTCTTCATCAACGCTTATTCATCATCATCAACGCTTATTCAACCATTTCCAATTATGGTGTGCCCTTCATCATATGTTTAGGTACACTCTTTGTAGTTGGGCCCATTGTTGGCGGCCCAACATACGGCTACTATATGCGGGCCCAAGTTATCCCTACTAATTTCCTAATATCATGGTCCCATCTCAGGTTCGATCTTTCTCCAGGTCTATTAAATACTCGTGGGCACCTTGCTGTAATTTTTGTGGTTCATCTGTCCGTCTCTCTTGCCAGATGTCCTGCCCATTGCCACTTGAGGGATTTGATTTTGTGGATGACATCCATTATATTACGGTCTTTCTTGGTTATTACCAGCATATTTCGTTCCATTGCATTGAGCGTTGTGTGCCGACCTGCAATTTTCTTATAATGCTCGTTTTAAGAATCCAGGTTTCGCATGCATAGGTCATGACTGGTAGTACACATTGGTCGAATGTTTTGTTCTTTAGATAAAGTGGCATTCTAGATTTGAATTTCTTCCAAGTATTCCATGCTGACTGAATTCTTCGGTTGATTTCTGGTAGAAGAGATCCAGAGCTGTGTATTAGTTGTCCCAAATAACCAGGGTGGCGCACCTCATTCGCCTCGGCTGATTATACGAAAACGCAAAGATGTAGAAACACAATATTTTATGAGTATATGTGGGGAGGTAATGTGCACAATTTAAAATTATTTTGAAATGTACAGGATGTTTCAGAACTAAGATCCATACCAAAGTTATATTTTTTCTTATGGAACACCAAGTATTTTATTTCATTTTTGGATTCTTGGGCCCAAAAAAAGGTATTTATTCTAAGGATTAAATATGTTTAAAATCTTTGGTTTTTGAAATATTTAAAGATATTTAAATTTGCATACTACAATAGAATAGATTATTAACACCCTGTACATTACTTTTCAGAATTAATTCTTGTGCTGAGTTTAAAGGCAGAGAAATAAACTTTACAGAAAAATATTATTCCTTCCTTAAATATATACAGGGGTATCAAAAATTGCTGGTCTATTTTAAATATTTATTTTACATAAAAACTTCGTTATTTCAAATGCAATACTATGTATTTTTTAAACAAGTCGAAGCATATTTAAATGCTCTTTCAAACTATATTAGGGTTTCCTATACCTATCTGGCTCAGATTTTGAATAAAAAGCGGTTTTCAATAAAATTGTAATCAAGATGGCTAGTGCTGTCATGGCAAGTTTCTAGTGACAGTTAGTAGCTATTTTCGAAATCAAAATTAGTTTATGGACTTATTTAAATTTATACCAGTTTACTTTTATTTAATTTACCTACAATAGTTTAATAAATAATATTTATTAAGTATGTGTATATTATTCTACCAAGAAAAACGAAGAAGTAGTTCTTTGAATTATTTTACGATGACTTGTAGATATATGGATTTTTCTATATGTAAATAGCTAATTACGGCAAATTCATTTTATTCACTTCCAAAGACAGGTTTCTAATAGTTTTTTTATAAACCACATTACCAGCTCTGCGAAATAGGACAAGAAGTTTTTCAAAAAAACGCTTATCAGAAAGATTCCTATTTGGATATCTTTGAGCATAAGCCCTTGAGGCCAAGAAGCAATTTTCCTCACAAAATAATATCACTAGTAACATATCTATTCGTTCCGCCAGCAGATACTGCTTTATTTTTCTTGATAAAATAATTAATACTTACTTATTAAACTAATTGTAGGTAAATTTAAGTAAACTGTTATAAATTATAAATAATAATGCCCATAAACTAATGTCGACTTTAAAAATAGTTACTGTCACTAGAAAATTGCCATGGCGACACCAGCCATCTTGATTGCAATTTTATTTAAAAATCGCTTTTTATTCAAAATCTGAGCCAGATAGGTATAGGAAACCCTAATATAGTTTATAAGAGCATTTGAATCTGCTTCGATTTCTTTAAAAAAATACAGGGTGTTGTATTTGAAATAACGAAGTTTTTATATAAAATATATCCTTAAAATAGATCAGCAACTTTTGATAGTCCTGTATAAATTTAAGGAACCAATACCATTTTTCTATAAAGTTTATTTCTCTACCTTTAAACTCAGCACAAGAATTAATTCTGAAAAGTAATGTACAGGTTGTTAATAATTTATTCTATTGTAGCATGCAAATTTAAATATCTTTAAATATCAAAATAAAAACACTAAATCACCACAATACACCAAAACACTTTTACTTTTACACTGGACGCGCGTTTCGCTAACCATGTTAGCATCATCAGCAGATGATTATAAACTCATAAACAGTTTATATATATTATTAGTATTGTGGTGATTTAGTGTTTTTATTTTGCTGTTTAACACCAAAGGTTCCAACCCTCAAATGTAATCTTTAAATATCTCAAAAACTAAAGATTTTAAACATATTTAACCCTTATAATAAATGCCTTTTTTGGGCCCAAGAATCCAAAAATTAAATAAAATACCGGGTGTTCCATAAGAAAAAATATAACTTTGATATGGATCTTAGTTCTGAAACACCCTGTATATTTCAAAATAATTTTAAATTGTGCACATTCTCCCCACATATACTCATAAAATATTTTGTTTCTACATCTTTCCGTTTTCGTATAATCAACCGAGGCGAATGATGTGCGCCACCCTGTATGTATACTTCTACTATTTCCAGTTTTGTGTTATTTATTAGAATGGTTTTTCTTTCCCCTAGTTCGTTATACGTTACTTTAGTTTTTGCTAAATTCGTTTTGAGACCTACTTTATTACTGGCTGTATTTAATTTCTTAATTTTTGTTTGAAGTTCTTATGACTATTGGCTATTAGGACTATGCCATCAGCGAAGCTCAGATAGTTAAAATATTCTCTATTTTTAAGCCTTTGTTGGTCCAGTCTAGTTGACGTAAGATTTCTTCTAGTGTTGCTGTAAACAGCTTTGGAGATATTGTTTCTCCCTGCCATAGTCTTTTGCCAGTTGGGAACTCTACTTGTTTTATATATCATTACATTTGCTTTGGCTTCTTTGTATATATTGTCGAGAGTCTCTATGTAAGGTCTGTCAATACCTGGATTCGCTAGGGCTTCTATTATTGCCTTAGGATATATCGAGTCGAAAGCCTTCCCAAAGTCTATAAGTAGTATAGGCTTATTGCTCTATAATTTCTGATGTCTTCTTTGCTGTCTTTCTTATGAAGTTTACACTTTTATGGTCTTCTTTAAATATCGGTAAATTACTCTTGGTTTCTTGATTGTACATATATCAACAATGTAGATTCATGGCTGATTTGATTAGGGTTCATTGGTTCTTCAAAAAATATATGTAGTATGGGACAACTTATAACGGGGAAGCCAAGAGACCCTAACTTTGAATCAAGAGATACATCAGTTATTCGTATCAACAGGAGAAATTACGCAATCTCCAGGCTCTTGAAAACTTTTTTGTTTCATAGACATTATATTTCTTTAAATAGATATGTCGAGACGAAATAAAAAGTAAGTCAAGAGCACTTTCAATTCAAATTTGTTTAATAATAGCATTATTGATATTAATCCGACACCCCAAAACTTACCTTTCGTTTTTTGAACATCCTGCTTCAAATCCACTTCTGCACCTGTTGGCGTTTGACAGGCTATACGTTCTTCTTTTCTTCTTCTTGAGGCACAGCACGTTGGCCGTCAACATTTTGACGTAATTTTTAATCAGAACGAACCCGATAACTTATTGGATGCACTTAAACCAAGCCATAACAAAAAATGATTAAACTCGCGTTTGTCCGATGACTTGCAAAACAGTTTTCTATGTTAAAACTCGATTTTTATGGTAGAAATAGCACGTCGTTATCCATACGAAGACAGACGCGTGGTCATTTTTCAAAGGCAGTCAAGGCGTACCGCTTTACGCTCGGCATTATCTAATTATTTTCCTTTTTAATTGTCGCTGATTGGTTCGCTTGGCTCATCCATCAATCGATGCGAACGTTACGACGATCATCTGGAATGAAAAGAAACCAAATTAGAATCTTAATTACCTTCTTATTTCTAATAAATATGATTAATGCGTGTTAATGCAATAATAAATGCAAAGTTGATTTTTTGTTTGAAATATCACAACTATACCGGGTGCGTCTCAAAAGTAGCTCGCCCCTATAACTTTTTAATTTTTTCATATTATAGAACTAGATTTGGTATTATATTATATTATGACATAAATTAATCCCAATTTGATTGGCGTATTTAATTGTTTTGGTCACTTCCTGTTTCACTGAAAATGACTACTTTTCATTTTTAAATGGCACCCTCAGTATTTTGTTACTTTATTCGATAGAAAATGACACTCTAAATAGAATGACATATCATATGTCAACTTTTGACATTTTCGAATATGGTTTGTTTGAAATTGCAATATGCGGTTCATAACCACAATTTGACTCGAAATATTAAGTATGTGGTACCAAATTATTCGTAAAAAAATGTTTATTCCAAATATGCTAATGAGCCACCCTCGTTCCATTTGAAAAAATTGAGATATGATTAAAAATACGATTTGGGCATCTTTAAACCGGCCAGGACAAGACACGAAAAACATTAGATGATCAAATCTATTTTTTAGACCTAGACTCCTTGATTAAAAATTCATGTTTTTAACACAGCCATGGCACTCTAGATTAAAATGTAAAATACAATTTTGTTTCAAGCAAAAGTGTCAAATGTTGACATATGATATTGTCATTCTATTCAGAATGACTCTATCGAAATTTAAAAATCAAAAGTTATTGTCATTTCCGGTGAAACAGAAAGTGACCAAAAATAATTAAATACGTCAATCAATCCTATATAATTTATGTCATATACTAACATACCAAATTCTGCTTTTTTACCTAAAAAAACATAAAAAAGTTATACGGGTGAGCCACTTATGAGACGCACCCGGTATACAATATTTAGAAAGTGAAGTTTTTTTTAATGTATCTAAGTTCTATCATATAATACAGTAGAATCTCTATTATATCAAATATATTGTTCTTTTTATTACTTGCACTTATCATTTTATGTATATTTTAGCTGTAATAAAATTTTGTTTTATGATAATATAAACTAAATTATTCGATCTACCATCGTTTAACTCACAGGACAATCCATAAATAACAGAATAATTTGATACTCAAACATGTTGTTATCATCTGTAAAACATTTATTATATAAAACTAGTGTTTTCTGTAAAATACAACTCTTTATACACCATTAAACTATTTGTCAGCCAGAAATTTAGTGTATAACCTATTTTTGTTAAATATTATTTGTTTATAGGCAACTTAAAAAATAGAAACCTTTAAATTAACATTTTAAATACGTAATATTAGTGAAATCGTTTAAGATTTATGGACCGGGTCACACTATCCATTACACAGTGACAGTTGTGCCTGTCATTTTAATTCACAAGTCTAGTTTTCCGTTAAAAAAAATAGTTTATATTAAATTGTGTTATTTTAACAAATACTATTGTATTTGAATCATAGACAAATAAATAAAAAGAGACTGACAAACCTCATGGTAAAGAGTGGGACCGCGTTTCCGTAGCGCAACTCAGAATAACAATTTTGAAATCAATTAGCAGGACCATGGCAGGACGTACGTCTTTATTGGTATCTTTCTTTATTATGTGTGCTTTATGTGAAAAAAAAGAGATAGGTATAAAACGTATCATAAGACATTATCGCGCACATTCTGGCTGGCGGAAAATTTAAATTAGCCATTATTAGTAGTATTCTTTCATTCTGAAACTGAAAATTTTCACTTAAACTGATTTATTCCCTATACCACGTAAAGGGAACGTGGTGTAGGAAATAAATCAGTTCAAGTGAAAATTTGCAGTTTCTCTCAGAACGAAAGAATACTACTATTATAAGGGAAATTATAAAAAAAGCAAAAATTGTACTGTTTTATAAACATATTTATTTATACATAAAAATAAATAAACTTTTTATAATACAATAACAAAAAATATTAGTGTTTAACTGGACGCCATTTTTTTCGATCATACGGTAGTATTTAGTAGTGATGGGAATACCGGTTCCGCACGAGTCGCGTTACAGTAACGACCGTTCCAGAAAAATACCGCGACAAAATACCGGTATTTTGTAATCGAGGTTCCGACTTCCACAATGTCGCGGTCCTCGATTATGCAGTATTTCTGGCATTAGTTATCTACTCCCAACCAGTGTTTTCAGGTTCTTACAATAATTGTACCAGCTGTTACAACCATTCGTGCCATGAACTTAGATAATGAACTTAATATAACGCCTATGGAGAGTGGCGTTTACTTTATAGAAAATGGCCCTATATTTTTTAAAATTTTTGATGCTGAGATATACAAAAATAAAATAAGTTAGTTAAACTATAGTTAGTTGCTTGCGAAATTGATTACCTGTCGCTATAATGCTTTTGTTCATTATGTTGCGGGAAGTAGCATTATATTTTAATTTTTAAAGAAATATCAAGGAAGACGTATTGTCTTTAACGGCTCATATTTATGTGTATTGCACCATAATATATTTAATCAAGAACAAAGTCCAAACCACTGTCAAAAAAATTATTTATTGGTGACCGGTTTCAGCAATTCCAGCCATGATTAGACCTTAAAAATAGATATAAACAATAAAACTTTATAAATGCAAATAACGTTTTTATTTTATTTGCTTTTACGTTTCATCTTTCTAACAACGCTATTTTATACCATGCCTAGTACATACCAAAAATCGCTATTTCGAAAATAACGTAGCGACGGGAGCACCAATGCCAGTAGTAACCGACCAAATCGCGACAGGCGAAAACGAAACCCTAGGAGCGCTCCAGCGACTGTTGGAACGAAGCACGTCGCCGCCGAGGTCGAGCGTCGATAATCAGTTACTGCAGTTACTTCTGTTCGCGACAGGGAACTACATCTCTAGAAGCGCGACGGCTGGAGTGAACACGTCCCGATCGAGATCGGGCGGCGCTACGGACTTACGGACATACCAGTTCCAGACACTAATGTTGGCGACCGACGATATCGCGACGGCTGAAGCTAAACATGTTACTATGCGGTTACTACGGTTCGAGCTAACTTCAAGAGCGATTATAAATAATTTATTTGCAAATTATAAATAATTTATAATTTTTTCGTCATTATGATAGTCGTTTTTCAATAACAGGTTTCTCATTCGTTGTGGAGGGCGACACGACGTTACAAAAAAATACCGCTACAAAATCGCGTTACTTAAATACCGACATATCACTAGTATTTAGAAAAACTTTACATACATAAATAAAGCCATAATTTATTTTACGACGAAGTCCAAATTTTGTCCGGATTTCAGAGCTCACTTGTCTGGAATTCCGAAAAACTTTCATATAGAATACCTATGTAAGTCTGCCACATTACCTAAAAATTTAAATTCAATGCTTTTATTGTAATTGCGTACCTATATATCCAAATATATTAAAATAAAACGCCAATTTTATTCTTACGTATCGTTTTCATATTCTTCCTTTGCTTTTTTCATATCTTCCTTTTATCTCTCTTTATACACTCACCGGCACGAAAAATGGGCACCTTAAAATTTTTATATATTTTAAAATTTTAATTGTGTTCGGGTGGACCGACTTTGATAATCCTTTAAGCAATTTGTAGCTAAATTATTTGACTATTTGTAACTTAAAAATGAAAGTTTCCATATGTCAATTATACGATGGAACACAAAATGTTGTTAAAAATGCAAGAAATCTGAAAATCAGCAAGGCGCATCTTTTCTAGATAGTTTATTTTTTGGTTGATCTCGATTATTTTTTGGTTGGTCGATCTTTTTCGTTGATCTCTTGAAAGTACAGTGTACAGTGATAAAGTAAACTTTCTCGAAACAAGTTCATATGCTAGACATTCAGGAACCTTCGTATGAGAACTTCGAATCAAGACGATCGATTTTTTGTAAGTTTGTCGCTAAGAAACAACCGCGCCGCGCCGGCGCCGTTTGCCAGCTTTTCAAATTTGTAATGTATTGCCACCTTGCACCAAAAACGTACATGTAAGTGAACGGATTGCAAGAAGAAGATTAAACGAAGCAAGTCTTATGACAAGAAAGCCTGCTTCGGGACCGCAACTGACTAGGTCCGTTGACTAGGACCAAAAGCGGAGGTATATGGTTTTAATGTAAAAATTACGAAAAAATGTTAATGTCTTCTTTAAAAGCGAATATTTAAAACAAAAATGAATCTATTGAGATAAATCAAAAAACATACTATCGAGAAAAAACGTACCTAGACGATAAAATAATTTTTAAATTTCTTGCTGTCTCAGCGTATTCCACAGGGTGTTCCAAACTTTCACCAAAGTAACAACATTTTGTTTTCCCTAGTATAATTGACAAATGGAAACTTTCATTTTTAATTTAGGAAGAGATACTAAAAAGTAATAATAATTTAGTGCATATTGCTTAGAAATTAACTAAGATCGGCCAACTAGAACAAAATATATAAAATTTTAAAATACATGAAAATTTTAAGGTGCCCGTTTTTCGTGCCGGTGAGTGTATAATATAATGCAATCTAACAAGTATCGGAAAGTGATATAAAAATGGAATCCTGCATGTGCTGGCAAATAAATGCATATATATTCATAGCTGAGGTCGTTTCGAGTCGCTGAATGTCAAGCCATTTTATTTAAGTTGCGAACCACTGCTGCCAACCTTGGAAATTAATAACATACCCTGCTACTTCTACTTCTGCTGCGAATTCAGCGTTCTGCTAAGCTGAAATTACATCGCAAACCTACAAGTTACGTGCCGGTTTGATTTATACGTGGATATTTTTATGTGCGTAATAAATTTAACTGTGATAGTAAACTATTCTTCGAGGGTCCAGGAAAAGCTCTGTAGCAAAGATATGAAAATATAAAAGGCAGACATTGTTATTGTCGGCTTCAAAAAGAAAAAAACACTATTTTTAAAAGTTTTAAATGTTTATTAACCGTCTATTCATTTTGATATTTGTTAGATTCATGAAAATATTGCTAAAAACCTAAAATATAAATTTTATCCATTCTTCTGCTCTTTCTTCTACCTTATGCATACCCAACACGTAGGGGACCCTTATGTATTATTTGGATCACAAGAATTTTATTCTCTTTCTCTAAACCAGTCTCTAATTTTTTGATATCTAATGACAACAACAATTATAAAATCGATTGATTGCAATCATTCCAGATGATTCAGACAATCATCACTACAAGTCACAAGTCTACAAGTCACTACAACTACAAGTCATTTGCACTACAAAACCGAGAAAAACACTTCCACGTCACTTCACTGATGTTACTAAGTTATTTGGTTCGGCCTGGGATAACCAGGCGGACTAGACGACCCGTTGAGAGTAGTGATGTGTCGGTATTTGAGTAACGCGATTTTGGAGCGGTATTTTTTTGAAACGTCATGTCGAGCTCTACAACGAATCAGAAACCTGTTACTGAAGAACGACGACAAAATTATGAATTATTTATAATTTGCAAATAAATTATTTATAATCGTTCTTGAAGTTAGCTCGAACAGTAGTAACCACATAGCGACGTGTTTATCTCCAGCAGTCGTAATTTCGTTGGTCGCCAACAGTAGTAACTGGAACTGGTATGTACGTAGTGTCACGCGTATTCGCTCCAGCCGTCGCGCTCCTAGAGCCGTAGTTCCACCTGTCGCGAACAGAAGCAACTGGTAACTGCTGTAACTGATTATCGACGTTCGACCTCGGCCGCGGCGGTGACGTTCTTCGCTCCAGCCATCACGCTCCTAGAATCGTAGTTCCGTCTGTCGCGAACAGAAGTAACTGATCCCTGCTGTAATTGATTATCAACGCTCGACCTCGACGGCGACGTACTTCGTTCCAGCAGTCGCTGGAGCGCTGCTAGGGTTCCGGTTTTGCCTGTCGGGATTTGGTCGGTTACTATTGGCGTTGGTGCTCCCGTCGCTACGTTACTTTCGAAATAGCGATTTTTGGTATGTATACTAGGCATTGTATAAAATAGCGTGTGTTTGAAAGATGAAACGCAAATAAAATAAAATAAAAATATTTTATATGCTTTTATACATTTATATAGTTTGATTTATTTATAAGGTGCCCGGTGGCGTAGAGGTACAGGCTCTCGTCTACCAATCTCAAGGTAGTGGGTTCGATTCCCACACCCGGCATTGCATCAGCCGACTATTTTTATTAAAATAAAAATAGTTTGGGTACCTAGGTCGACTCAGCCTATGAGTACTTGGGATTCACAATCCTTAGGTAATAATAGGCGGTTGAAGCGTTGTGTTAGCCACATTACCCTCCTTGTATACCGAACGGCTCTAGTATGGCAAGCTGTACCTTGCTACTCCCAAGGCGTTAAACCCTATATACCGGAGCTATTATTATTATTATACATTTATATAAGTTTTTATTGACAAAAGCCAGTATCTGGGACGGTTTTATAGAGGGTAATTCTCCATCTCCAATATCAGCTGTATCTAAGTTTATGGCACAAATGATTGTCACAGCTAATAGAATGGTAAGAACGTGACGACACTGGTTGGAAGTAGGTAGGTACTAATGCCAAAAATACTGCATAAGCGTGACACTTTGGAACTCGGAACCTTGGTTACAAGATCGCGGTATTTTTCTGGAACGGTCGCTATTGTAACGCGACTCATGTTGAACCGGTATTCCCATCACTAGTTGAGAGTAGATCTCAGCGGATCAGGGGTACAGAGATACTTACAACTGCTCCAACAAAGGATTTGCTCCAGAGGAAACAAAATCAAAAACAGTCCTCGAAAAAGGAGAGAGTAAAGGAACCAAGAAACAGTCTGACGCATCTCCACCAAACGACAAGAAAGGGGACAAGAATATATCATCTCTGCTCCGACAAGAAGAGAAAAAAAAAGCCAGGATGAAAAGCCGTCCAACACCGAGAGGCAAACAAGGTGTAACAACCTGTATCACCAGCTTTGTCAGAGTTCCAGTCTAAGAACATCGAATTGGCGAGTCATAAACTCGAGGGAGGAAGGCCTTGGTCAGGTCCTCACAATATGAATTAACTTAAAGTCCAAGGAGGTAATATAGAAAGAGAGATATCTCCTCTATTATAGATTCGGAACAACACTATATATCAGGTCTGAGGAGAGACAAAGTTAAAGAGGTGGAGAAAATGGAAACAGATTCTACAGCCTCCACCTTAAGAGTACCTACCTCAACCGGAGACAAGTTCCTCGACTGTGAAGGGCACGAAGGGCTAAACTCCAACCGTGGAAAAATGCATACTCTCGTAGGAAGTAGATATCCACTGCTCGGAGGAAGAACATCTGTTGTCGGAGAAGGACGGAAAATATCCTGTCCCCCTACCTCAGCAAATTCCCATGTATGACGAGTTATAACTCAAGAAAGGGGGACACAATAGATCTTTAAGGTCGGGATGATTAACCCTCCACCCACCCATTCTACATTCTAGAAGTTAGCTGGGTCAGCTAGTAATAAATATTAAATAATATTAGTTTTATATTTTTAATTTTATTTCTCTGTTTTATATTACTTAATGGCTTCAAAATAGGTTTGTTTTTATTGTAAAAAATCAATTTCACAGCCTATTGATAACTGACCTGTCGACTTACATTTACTTGAATTGCACTGTTCACCCACTTAGATATTAGCCTATATTATGTGATTAAACACTCGGGAGCCATATGAAATATTCCTCCGTGTATCTGGAAAACCATTAAAAATTTTGAAACACTTTAAATACAGAATATGTTACGGATTCCGTGGGTCCACTAATTTAAACTCACGATAAAAGACTTAACTAATTTATTTTTCTCACAATTTACTACTTATAACACACAACTAGCTATTTATAAAATTCCTTCACCAAAGTGTCCGATTCGTAATAATTTAAAACGCGGTATATTCAAACTTCAAAAACAGCTCCAACTGCCAAGCACGGGCCTTTATATACCCCTACTGACTGTTTCTCGAACCTTCTATAATTCTCGGATAGTGTTCTGCTTCATACTGGACAATTCCATTGTCTGATTCGCTTACTTGTCGACTTGATTAAGAGATGGCGCCTAAAAATGTATTTTACTTTCTGGCGGATACGCCATTTTTCTTGACACGTTGCGGTTGTGTAGGCAACCAGTAATACATTTTAGCGCTACATACACCTTGACAATATGTTCACTTTTTATTCTCTATTATTTTTTTACTCTTTTTTGTTCTCCATCTATTTCAAAAATAAAATACGGTTTGGTTTGGTCCATTTAAAAATAAAATATAAATTATTTTATGTTTTAGAAGATTTAGCGTAGAACATCCTGTATGATGTAAGATTACGATATTTATAGCAAAGTAAGTACAGGCCATCTAAAGTAAATACCTAATATAGTTTTGATTTCAGGACAGTTCTTGTATATTTAATAATTTTTTAAGAAAGGTTGAAAAATACATATTTTTCATTTATTTATTAATATTTCTGAAACTATCGAAATATATTTACTCGTATCTTAGGATTATGTAAAGTTATCTGAAGGGAAGGCAAAAATAATATACAAGGTGCTCCGTTTAAAAAAGCATCCCGATCCACTCACACTTTTTTGAGCCGCCCTATAGATGTTAAAATATTTTCCTAAAATACATCCTCGTACATACTTTAGGTTTCCACTTAAACAAAATTCACAAGTTTTTTATTCCAGGAGCTACAGATGCCCGACGCACTATTGCCGGACCCTGTATATGCAGATTTTTTTTGTAATTATTTTCCTTTATAATATTTTTATTACTTGAATTACTTTGTTGATCTAAATATGTTTCTTTATGTGTGTTAAATTCAAATTTAATTGGGTGTAACTATTGACCAAAATATAATAATGTAAGTTTAAAAAAAACATTAAGGTGTGTTTTCTATTAAATAATAGAACTCATATAAAATAAAATAAAAATATTTTCTCTATAAAAATCCTTTTATAGTTTTAAATAAATAACAACCTAGTAAGTGAATAACAGTAAAGAACGATAAAAAACTAATTTTAAAGACCTTTCACGGAACATAAATTAGAGCTAGCCAATTTAAAAAGAGTAATATAAAACAAGGTGTAAAATCTAAATTCATGCGGTAATAATTGAACCAATATATCTGGTTTTACAAATGTTTATAAAATATTGCTAAAAAGGTGCTTTAAAATTTTAATGAGATAATAAAAAGAATGGTTGTATTGTCGGTATTTTCAATTATTTTTGGACTTTTTAATATTAGTGTCAAACTGAACCGAAATGTTGAACGAAATATTGTTACACCTGTATAACAGTTTTAGAACTACAGAAGTATTTAAAGATATGCAATAAATATGATATATTTTAAAGACTTATAGAAATCGGATATTTAAAATGGCTCAAGTTTCGTTTAGCCGAATTCAGTTACATAGAATATTGGTTTATAGGATGATTCTATATAAGAAAACTAGCACTACATAATTTGATTTTTGCCGCGGAAATTCTTTGTTTTTGAGAAAAGTCGAATTTTTAATATTTTCCCCTATTATTAACTAAAATTTAAAACTTTACGGTGTTCTAGTTTCTAGTCTAAGTCATTCTTTAATTCATTCTAAGTCATTCTATAATGAAAAAAAATCATTAAAAACACAAGGTGCCTTTACGTAAAAATCCAAATTTTAAAAAAAAATCCTATCACAGGTTTGGTTTGGTTGAAAGGTCGGGAAGAAGACCACTGCATAGTGGTGAAACAACGCATTTCCGCGGATTTTCATTTTTGTATCGGTGCTTAAAAATAAGTCTACAATATAAAATAATATTAATTTTTTATATATCTCATTTCGTTCCTTCTAAACCGTATTCAAAAAATGACAACAACGCATTTCCGGGGAATTTCATTTTCGTATTAGTAGTTACAAAGACGTTTAAAATATGAAATAACATTAATTTTTCATATATTATGTCATTTCGTCACTTTTAAACCGCATTCAAAAAATGGCGCCGCATTTCTGCGGCAAATTTTTTTCAGTAATATACTCCCTGAGGTACCTAACCTAACTAAATGAAACTGGACCCTTTAAAATGATAAAATAAATTATAGGTAATTAAGGAACGTCGGCATATCCGATCAGTCTAACTCAACCGATTGGATATCAATCAGGGAGAACAAAAAAATCCCCGTCATAAAATTATCCAAGACTTGATGTTATTTTAAATAATTCAACCCTATATATGTATATCTTATAAAAAATGAAAAGACTAATAAATTAGTTCTTTTGAACGATATATCATATTCCTATACCTAACCCTTTTAGTTTGTTCAATAAAGCCATTTAAAAGATAATAATTATATTATAATTGTTTCGTTTTAAAGAAATTCATAACCCTGACATATATTCAAACTTTATATGTATCAATTACACTTTACTTGCTAAATTTCTTGTCATGGTAATAAAATTCTTGAAATGATAATAATAGAATTATTAATTTTGCTTACTTTAAATTGCTCTGCTTAAAAACTTGGAAGGTTTAGGTATAGGAACATGATATATTGTTGAAACGCAAGTTTATTTAAAGCAAGTTAAACCTTTTCGTTTTTTAAAAAAATATACATAGGGTTGAATTTAAAATAACACAGGAAGATTGGCAATTTTATATGAAACGGAAATAAATATTTTTTGCTCTTCCTGTGTTATATCCATATCCAATCGGTTGATTTAGACGGATCGAATATATTATCAACTTTCGTTAACTTATAACACGAATTTCAACTTTAAAAATGTTTAATTCATGATTTTACGAATGCTTATTCATAATCAAGTTTTTGTCAGTTTTACATATATTTTTATCTCGAAAACTATAAGAGAGTGGCTAGTACAATAGAGGTTAGTATAATAGAAAAATTATGAGATATGAAAGTAGTTTCCAAAAATGTAATAATATACTGGGTGTTCCATTTAAAATCACTTTTCAAATGGTTCGGCAACACTGGAACGTAGATAATATTTTAGATATATGGAGGATGTGCCTTTACGTAAAAATCCTATCGCAGGTTCTCCATAAAACTCTACCATCGCGGAATCGCCGTGAATCACCCTATATACCTATGTACCACTAGAAAATAAAACATCGACATTTTTTATTATATGGATATATAACAATTATTAATAGTTTTATTCCATTACACTAAAATCGTAACAAGCACAATTTCAAATAAAATTTTAATTACTTTGCTAAAACAATAACTAAGTATTGTTATGTCGGCAATTTTTATTTAATAATTACGGTTACGCTCAATTTATATCATTCATGCACTATAACTGTGTTTAATTTAATAGTAAAACGTTTATTTTTAATGATATAGATTTTTCTGCATCAAAGCAGAATTGTTTCAGTAGACTCAAGTATTATGTCATTAAACAGTTACGAGATTTTTAAATTGGTGTTTTTATATTTTTTTAATTAAAATTTCATCAATAAGTAGAACTTAAGAAATATAGGTAAAATCAAAAAGCTTCAAGCTTTATTTTTTTTTTAATTTTTAAGTTCCATATGTTTATTTATTTTATGTTCTCTAAAATCAAAGAAGCGATTGCCATACATTACTAACATCTACGGATGTATAGCAATACATTTATTTTTATTTGATTGTATTAAAAAAGCCTCTTTTATTTTTCTTTTAGAGGTTATCACTTCTTTCGTTATAGTGTTGGTGTTGTTAAAATCTATTATGTGCCCTGTGTCCCATGAATGCTGACAAATCTTAGATTTGTGAAAGTCAAAATCTAATTACAGTATAAGTATAAAATAATATGTTCAGACGACAATTCACTAAACAGAGATATAAACCGCATAAAAATACGTTAATAAAAAACGACTATCTACCATCTTTTATTGACAAAACATTAAACGAAATACAAACCCCAAATCATAGGCAGGATACACATAATGACATAATGATAACAATACACAATATATACAACTTACAATTCCATACATACGAGGCGTTTCGGAAAAAAAATAAGAAGGATAGGAAAATAATATACGAACATCTTTCAAAACACAAAATACACTTAGATCCATTTTATCACACACTAAACCAATGAGTATTGAACAATAAACAAAAAATGTAATATACAATATACCATGTGAATGCGACAAATTTTATATTGGTGAAATATCTAAACCCTTAAATGTTCGAATTAAAAAACATAAAGATTATTTATAAAAGGGCGACTTCACAAATCTAAGATTTGTCAGCATTCATGGGACACAGGGCACCGAATAGATTTTAATAACGCCAAAGTTATAATGTAAGAAGCGATAGCCTTTAAAAGAGGCTTGTTTAATACAATCTAATAAAATAAATGTATTGCTCATGCATCTGTTGATGTTAGTAATGTATGGCAATCGCTTCTTTGATTTTAAAGAACATAAATCACTCACAACCATTAACACCAGGTAGATATAATAAACAATAAATTCAAGAGTATTCTACTTGAATTTATTGTATTGTTCAGTGGTCAAGCTTAATTATGAAAGTTATACTGAACTTTTTATGATTTAAACAAATCTTATTCAAAGATAGCTTTAGTTTGTTACTCAGAATATTAAAACCAATATTTCGCATAAAAATTCCAGAGAATGAGGGTAAAATCACAGATAACAAGGAATAAAAATTTTCAAATCAAAATTATTTCATTATGGTTTTAATTAATAACGTATAATAAAATACATTTAGTTAAATGGGAGCAGCTTTTTTCAAGTATTCAGATACAGGTACATCTAGGAGTATGTGATGCAATACACAGTAATATATCAGAAGAATTATAGAAAAATATAAGAAGTGACGTTAGAAAGATTCTTAGATCCTCTAAGTTAATTAAAATTAATCTAAAACCATGCTAGAATGCTCTTAAGCGGCCCACAAATGGTCTATATTATTGCGCAATATTTCATATTGTGCAATAATATTGACCGTTTAGGGTTTACATTGAAAGGTTGCACAGAATATTGTGTCAATCAAAAAGAGTTTGATTTTTATTGTGCAATAGTGATTAGTTTGTATCGTGTGTGGATAATCTTGCACAATAGTTCAGTATATTTTTGTTTTCTCTGCGTGTTTGTCTCGCTGCTCGGCTCTATTTAGAATATTTAGATCAGTGGTTTGTCAGCAAACATGGGATCAAAAGCAAAAGAGGAAGAAAGACGATTTATTTTAGAAGTCATCGAAATGTGCCATTGTTTGCCAGCTTTATGGAATACAAAAAGCAAAGAATATAGCCTCTTTTCTTATACCAATCTTTCATCCATTTCATGTTTCATTCACACTTTTGTTTTTTTGTTAAACAAGTGGTCAAAACATTAGCAATAGCAGCTTGTTTTTTCTTATCCATGTTAACCAAAGTGCAAAACGAAACTAGTTATTGAACAAATTCATTGTACTGTTTGGAGATAACAAACAATATTATTAGGCAATGCAATTGCGCAAACATATTGACCGTATATGAGCCCCTTTATGTAGTAGGTGACTAGCTATATACTGAATAAGCGGTGATATTATCAATATTTGTAATTTAACTAGTTTATGGCCTTTTTCCCAGCACTTATTAAGGTTACTTTAAGTTAAGTGTAGCTTTCAATGTGACTTCAATAGTGACTTTTTAAATTCGCTTGTGTCATATTCAAAGCTCCACTTAACTTAAAGTATAACCTTAATAAGTGCTGGACAAAAAAATGGGCATTTTAACCACTTTACAAGACAATCTTTGAAATATATAAAATAAAAAAAAGACGGTGTCATTTTCATTTTTCTAAAGAAACAAAATTTTATTAAAGTAATTAATTTTAATGCCTAGGTTGGTCTAGGCATAAAAGTAAAGCAGTGGTATATTCGACAAAAAAAATTGACAATCTTGTTATCGACGCCTATGATCCTTATGAGTCGTTTTCACGCCGTGCCTGCACCCCGTGTCCGCTGATGTTTGCGTGTAGCGGAGTAGTAGGCTTTGGAAACAGTTGAATGTCGGAGATTGTTGATTTCGGCCCAGAGAAGACATTGTTTGTCAAGCTAGTGAGAATTATATTTCAAAATATCAATTTCTGTTAAATATATTAATCTCCCGATTACATCAGAAGTGGCGATGAATTTAATCCAGCGTTCTTAGGCCGTAACGGCGTATTTCTGACTTACTGACGACTATTGACTTGACTTTGACCTTTGACCATATCGTTTCGTAAATGCGTCGGTTTCGAGGATCGATTCGGTGATCGATCGTCTCAGATACGGGTACCCGTCGCCGTCGGATTTCGGATACCGTCGTCGGATCGGCGAAGCGCAAAAAGAAAACCGGAGGAATCATTCTGCTAGCTCTAGTGCTCGAAGGTAATAGCGAAAAAAAATGGAGTGCTGGAAAGAAGCGTCATATCACCCTTACAAGTTTACAGACTCCGGAAGATAACAGGAAAAGGTAGTGAGCCAACACATTATCTGAACAAATCTCTAGTATGTGTAACAAGTTGCCTTACGATATCTAGGTTGAAAATGTTTCAAACATTCAGTTTGGATTGCGTGGAACTAAGCACTAGGAGCAAAATGAACGTATCTGGACAAGTTGAGTTTATCCCTCCGGGCGTAAATGATCGACGTTAGCGAGTTTCGGCGTAAATTAGTAGCGAATTATGCGAAATATTAAGCGGAATAAAAGAAAAATTGGATGCGTAGAATATATACTATTATATTTAGCGTTACTATACTACTATATTTAGCGTTAGATCTACTAAGGATCACTTCGACACAGCTAATAGGATCCAATCAATCTCCAAGGTAGATAGGTTCATTTGAATTTCTAAGCAGCTGAGGATTGGTTGATATGAAGTTAGAATGCCTAGGATGGTATGCACGGTCAAAGAACAAAAGTACTATGGAATAGCTAGGTTTGGCAAGCTATGGATTTGGTTATGGTGGATTCAAACGTGTATTAGGATGGGAAAAAGGAGTAGGGTTAGTTCTACCCGGTACTCTCTTTTTCAAGGTATACGTTAGTATGATAGCTGGAAAAGGCGTGTGGTGGTTGCTAAGGTATGAGTTTACCACCTGGGCGCTTCGTGAGTAGGGCGGACAAGACTTGCGAATAGGGATGAGTCCCGGTATTCGGTCTGGTTAGTTCGACCCGGATTGCTCCCTTTTCCAGTGGCTGGAATAGGCGTGGGCCCATAGTTAGATTTAGATTTTTGAATTTAGATTTAGATTTTAAAATTTACATTTTAGAGTTTAGATTTATATTTTAGAATTTAGGTTTAAGATTTTAGAGTTGATATTTAACTTTATTTTGTTGCACGCAAGCTGCAGATTGCGTGTAACACCAATATATAATAAGTAATTCGTTTATTTTACCTTTTGAAATTGTCTTTTGTCCCTGAATAATTTATTTGTCCATCATGAGTTTTTGAGTATTGTTTTTGGGTGAGTTACGATATTTTATTTTTATTTATTCAGGTAGAAAATAAGACGTAGCTCCAGTATGAACAGTGAACAATCTAACTATATTTTTATTTCAGCTTTTAAAAAAATGTCCTTTAAACGATTCTGATTAGGTTTCTCCTTTTAGAGTGATGTAACAATGGTAACAATTAGCTGATAAGGTTTTGTCAATTGATTTTGTATCAATTGTCCAGTATCAGCGGCAAACAATCTAACATATATTTTTATTTCAGCATTAAAAAAATGTCCTTTAAACGATTCTGATTATGTTTCTCCTTTTAGTGTGATGTAACAATGGTAGCAATTAGCTGATAAAGATATGGCTCAGCAGCAAACAAGCTAATAAATATTTTTATTTCAGCATTTAAAAATGCCATTTTAAAAGGTTCTGATTATTTATGTCCTTTTAGTGTGATTCAGAGGAGTGAGGACACTCATAAGTCAGGAATGGCCGAATGTTATCGACGCCTATGATCCTTATGATAGGCAGTCGTTTTCACGCCGTGCCTGCACCCCGTGTCCGCTGATGTTTGCGAGTAGCGGAGTAGTAGGCTTTGGAAACAGTTGAATGTCGGAGATTGTTGATTTCGGCCCAGAGAAGACATTGTTTGTCAAGCTAGTGAGAATTATATTTTAAAATATCAATTTCTGTTAAATATATTAATCTCCCGATTACAATCTAATAGAGAACTTTCAAATTCAGATATTGAAATAAAAATAGATAATATAACCTAAATACGTTTATAAATTGTCTTTATTATCACAATGAGTAATTATTCCATTATAATAAAAAAAGTAATCGCCTATAACTTATGTTACTACTAAAAAAGTCCTTCAAATAATTTATGGGAAAACTGAAATATTATATAACTAAACACGGCTATTATATTTTATTGAACAATAAAGCAAGATTGACTTTTATTTTAATAATGAGAAAAACATCTTCTTTATGTCCTCAGTATTCTTTACTCATTCTTCAGCTGTCACAACAATTAAATTAAAAAGACAATTTTAGTTTGTAGCATAACGTTAGCTTGAAAATAAGGAAAATAATTAAAAAAGCACAAGTCATTATACCGGGTGCGTGTCAAAAGTGGCTCACCCCTATAACTTTTTTATTTTTTTAGATAAAAAAAAGTCATTTAGTAGGTTAGTATACAGGGTGCTACAAATTTGAGGTACGAGCATTGGTATCTCGGCAACCGTAATAGATATACGAACATGGTTAATATAATAATTGGGGCAAAGTTGGCGTTTTCTTAGAAAACCAAAAAACTAATTGCACATTCTCATAGCCACTTTATTAGGGATATCTAATAGTATTTTTTAATTTTCAAATTTGCTGGTAATTTGTGAGATACAGAGGCCAACTTATTTTTTTTAAATACGGACCTGCATTTTTATTTCACGTTTTGAAAGATCTCGGTCTCCTGAGTACAACTATATGCCACACTTTATACTTTTTTTTTTGTTTTGGGTATTTTAACAACAAAACTATTATTCAATTATTATTTAAAATAATTTCAAGTCCGGCTCTGGTTTTTTAAATTATTTAATCCGATTACATTCATCGCAACAATATTGATCAGCGCTAATTAACATTGAATAAGAAAAATCGACTCAATTGGAAGATTCAAATAAATAATATCCAGGTCAGCAATTTAAAGATAATATATTTACTAGCGATGGGAACTATCGAATGAATTAGACTACGAATGGTTAATGAATGAATGATTTCAACTATCGAATGGTTTTATTCGAATAAAATCATTCATTCATTTGTATACTAAAGCATATGTGACAACCTCGCCGTGCGACTAAATGGTTATCGTTGAGCCACGACTATCGAATGCTTTTGATAAATGAAATTTAGTATTCGTTTGATTTTTGTATGCGTCAGTGCATTATTAGTTCTTCCAAATTTTTATAACTTCGCCGTATAAATACTGTGCTATTTTAGCGTTTATTAAAATAGTTAAAATACTAAAATAGTAGTTATTTTTTAATTTTATTTATTGACGATTGTGTGCATGTGTGGTCAAAATTTTTCCGAAAATTTGTGTGGTTTTCCGTAGTCCGATCTTTCAATTATTTAATTTTATATGGTATATGGTCTATTTTTTAAAGGGAAATTTTGAGAAGTAGCAATTTTTAAGAGAGATGAGATAAACTTAAATTACACAACAATTAATTTTAAAAATACATATTTGTATTTTAGATGTTTTAATAATATGAATTAGTTGAACTTAATAATCATATTTAAGTAATGTGGTTGTATAATCATATTTAAGTAAATGGTTATCGAACTCAAACTATGGGGTGAGAAAATTAAAATGAAAGTTTTACGTGCCAATTTAAAAAAAAAGTTAACGATGTTTGTATTTTGTTTATGCTAATTCTCTTACATGTAGTTTTTTGCGAAGAAAAAATATTTCATTTATTTTTTAAAGTAAATGTCAGTAAAAGTAAATATAATTTTTAAATAGTAATATAAAGCACCTAATAATTTTGATTTCTAATTTTTTATTTATATTTTCCTTCCATTACACTGCATGCTTAGAAAATTAATAAATGTTTATATTTCATGATTTTAAAATTTGTTGTTAATATAACAAATTAGTTCTGTAATTATTATTATTTAATAAACCAACGTTGCCAAAAAATTTAGAGACTATATTATTTTTAAATAGGATCTAATATAAATAATTTTGACATCTAATTTGTTGTTTATATTTTGCTACTACTTAAAAGAAAATATTTATATTAAATGATTTTAAATTTTGTTGTTAATAGATATAACAAATTATTACTGTTATTATTATTTATTAAACCAGTCTTTGCTAAAAAACATTAAAAATAATTTTCCTTTATCCAAAATAATAAGTATTATTGCAGTGTAACAACAGAATATTAATAAAAAAAATGCAGAATATATAGACATACTATCCCTAATTAACTAAAGCCAAACAATAATATTCTTTGCTAATATCAACTAATACCAAAATATGGCAACAGCGCCTTTCATAATGTATTTTCTGTGTAAATACTAGCACCTCAATAAAAAAAATAATGTGTCCTTATCTATATCTGACTCCGCAAAAAATCAAAGATGCCGGCTTCTTTCATAGCATTGCCACCGACCGCTGTCGGGTTTCTCGGAAAGAAACCTACGTCGCCGGGCGACAACTAAAATTCAGTTAATATTTTATTATAATCGATCCTGACGAATGAATGAATTTCATAAATGAACGAATTTTATAAATGAATGGTTTTTGCTGCCGAATTACTAGAATACAATATTTCAAGGCAGATGACGGATCTATTGGATAATTTTTATTCGAATAGTTTTCAACGAATGTTTTCTTACTAACTATCGAATTATTCGAATGAATTGCAACTATCGAATGTTTCGATAGTATTCATTCGATAGTTCCTACTACTAATATTTACCTTTTTTTTTTAATATGCATAATATTAATGGTAGTTATTATAAATAAATCAACTTCTAAAAACTAGTTTCTATAATGCTCTACATGTTCGAAAGGGTTACCACCCTCCCTATTGCACAAATTTAATTTTCGTTCAATTTTATTTATAGCTCTTTGAACTTTCTTCTTATACTTCCGAATGCATCTTGTATTCTTTATTGTAAATGTTGAGATGTATTGATTTCACTCTTACAAATGACGTCAAGTAATGTCCCCCGCCCCTTGGTTATTATAATATACCTATTTATATTATTTATTTGATATTTTTATTATTTTATTGCATTTGATTTTCCATATTCAATGTATTATCCCACGTCATTTTTAAGACTGAAAGCTTATAAATATTGCAACGATGAATAGATTAAATATTAAGAAAACAGCCGTATTTGAAATTAATTTATATAAATTATGTTCAAATGTCCAAAAAAAATTAAGTGTGGTATATCATTCTACTCAAGAAGTTCTTTCAAAACCTGAAATAAAAATTGCAAGTCCGTAGTTAAAAAAATAAGTTGGCCTCTATATCTGACAAATTATCAGCTAATATGAAAATCTAAAAATACTATCAGATAGCCCTAATAAAGTGGCTATGAAAATGTGCATACCAATGCTCGTACCTCGAATTTGTAGCACCCGATATTTGTAAAAAAATTATCAAGAATTTTAATTTTTAAAGAGAAACGCGCAATTGACCGCTGATTGGGCCACAATTTTTTGCATACGGCTTTTTAAATAAATAAACATGACATTCCACCAATCATACATACAATGATTTTTTTTCAAAATGTCATGCCTTTCGCGTTGCCTGCCGGCATTTTAGCGACGAGAAAAATGTCTGCCAACAATTTTCCACGTTTCTTAATAATAAATAAAAGCTATTTTCGCAATTATAACTCATGTACCTTATAATATTTTTAGGGCCAAAATTTCACCCTTTCGATTGGCCGCCCCCGCTTTAAGCCTCGGGATCGCTCTGGCAAACATGACTATTTCATAATGGCTACACAAAAGGACACTTCACAAGAAAAATTAGCCATGTAACGATGATAAGGTTTTTTATATAGACTATTAGACTATTACTATTATATTTATTTATTTATTACTATTATATAGACTATTAGACTCTTAGACTATTACAATGGTTTGTCTAAAGTAAATGTAGGTGAGCGAGCAATCTCTTGATGTTAACTGTATTTTTTTCCAGTTGGAAATTAAAAATGCAGCACTAGTATAATTGTGTTTCATCAGTTCCGCAAGAGCACTCCGCAAATTGAATGCGTCGTAAATATCTAACGTATCTCGTTGCACAACAGTTTCAAGACGTAAATTGAAACTTGTAGGTAATTAGACATAGTTAGCGCGGAAATTTATCATGTTATATAATGCGCAAATAAGGCTATTTCGAAGTAGAATCCTTGTTTGGAATGAACAGGGATGGCAACGTTATCGGTTGAAGCCTCGATATATAGCAATAAAATATTATATTTTTGGATCAGTAATAATTTTCCTGATATTGCAAAGGAAGAAGTCAAACGTGCTATAGAGCTTCAGAAGAAAAACAAGGCAGTAGGATCAGACCAGATCCACGCGGAAACCCTAAAGCTAATCGCCGATGCAGATGATAGGGGCCTTAAGATTCTTACAGAATTGTTTAATTCAATATACAAGGCCGGCAAGATACCCACTGATTGGCTAAAATCCACTTTTATCTCATTACCTAAAAAACCAAACGCTTCTCAATGTGATGACCACCGGTTAATCAGCCTGATGTCGAATGTCCTCAAAGTATTCCTCCGCATAATTCACACCCGTATATACAACAGATGCGAAGGACAGGTTGGCGATACACAGTTTGGATTTAGAAATCGAGTTGACACGCGCGAGGCTCTTTTTACACTAAACGTTATTACACAGCGATGCAGGGACATGAACGTCGATATACATGCCTACTTTATAGATTATAGAAAGGCCTTTGACTGTGTGTCGCATCAAAAACTTGCCGAGATTCTTAGAACCACCGGTGTGGATGAGGGGGACTTACGCATTGTCACCCAGTTATACTGGAACCAGATTGAAAAGATAAGGGCGGATGGCGGAACATCTGATGAAGTAGCAATTAGGAAGGGCGTCAGGCAGGGGTGTGTATTATCCCCACTCCTTTTCAATATCTACCCCGAGACGGTATTTCGTGAGGCACTAGAGAGCATTGAGGATGGTATCAAAATCAATGGTACCCTGATCAACAATATTCGCTTCGCAGATGATACGGTTTTACTGGCTGGCAACATTCTACATCTTCAGAACATGATGGACTGGATCGTTGAACATAACATGCATCAATGCATCAATGTTAATAAAACTAAACTTGTTGTATTTTCCAAAACACCGGGAAAGACTGTCCTCAGAATTAACAAGGTAGAAGATAACAAGTATCGTCCATAAAGTATCTAGGAGCCCTCGTTAACGACGCTTGCGATCCCAAAACTGAAATTTTAGCTAAGATCGAACAGGCCATACGTACTTTTGTTTCCATGAAAATCCTCTTCTCCAGCCGAGATCTAAGCCTCGAACTGCGCATACGTATGCTGCGTTGCTACATCTTTCCAGTATTTCTCTACGGCTCTGAGAGTTTGACACTCAATCAGACATTGGAAAACCGCATTAACGCTTTTGATATGTACTTGTATCGTCGTATGCTGCGTATATCCTGGATGGATGGAGTGACAAATGAGGAGGTGCTCAGGCGGATGGGCAAATATAAAGAGCTCCTATTAACAGTGAAAGAAAGGAAGTTACAGTATGTCGGTCACATCATGAGGGGTGATCGATACGAGGTGCTCAGACTGGTCATCGAAGATAAAATTGAGGGCAGGAGATCAGTGGGAAGAAGGCAAAACTCCTGGCTTAAGGATCTGCGTCGTTGGTTCGGAAGAACATCAATTGAAATTTTCAGAGGTGCGGTTTCACGCACCATCATAGCCAGTTGGATCGCCAACCTCCGAAGGGAGACGGCGACCTAAGAAGAAGAATAATTTTCCGATCATGAATGTGGTTGATATTTGCAGTTGTTGTAGTATTTTTTTATAGTAAGTACATTGTATAATCATACCGGTATCTTCACGGTAATTTCTCAGAACTCAGGATCGATTT
Organism: Sitophilus oryzae; assembly: GCF_002938485.1. Lineage (NCBI taxonomy): Eukaryota > Metazoa > Arthropoda > Insecta > Coleoptera > Curculionidae > Sitophilus > Sitophilus oryzae. The sequence continues at coordinate 5,981,147 of NW_022147434.1, read as the reverse complement.
TTCTCTACGTTATCGACACTCTCTAGGTTAATTGAGTCTCCTCAGCGAACACTTCAGTAGAAAGGAACAACCGCAAATGCAGATTCCGTGAGGATAATGGGGAAACACCAGAACACCTCATCACTGAGTGCACTGAGCTGGCAACACGCTTCACACTGCTGTTTTTACAGTTTTTTAATATATTTTAAGGATTTCGATACGCGTGTTTATATAAAATAAAAAAATTATATGTAAGACACTGTATCTTCTTTATGAAAATCAAAGAAAGTAATAATATATTTCGACAAAAAATATTTTCCGATATAATTACGAAAAATGCTCAAACACTTCGCAATTACAACAGCTTTGAATCGTGTCCTCTGTCAGAACAGTTCCAAATAGTACCGTATGATCGAAAAAAAAACGGCGTCAGCGATAGCTATGAAATGAAGATCGCTGTCATTTTATATATATATTATATATTATTATAATATGTATTATTATATACCTAAAAAACTGCAAGAAATTTATTTTCCATTATTTATATATAAATTCATATGGGCAATATCGTCCTAGCCAACTGGACGCCGTTTGTTTTGATCATACGGTATTTACATTGTTCTTATGGGCACTTTCCAATATAAACTTGTTTCATTTATCTATAATCCCATCAAAAACATAGAATGTAAAAAATGACAAGTCTCGCAACATAATTCTTCCACTATAAAAGTTGTGAGATCTCATGTAAAACCAAGTCAGTTTATTTTATTTAGTTTCTCTTTAAGCACCTATTTAACAATTTTGTTACAAATTGTTAGTATCAATATTAGTCATCTTTATTTCTGTAATAATTATAATGTTTTGGCAAATGCATGATATGATATTCTATACTAATCAAAAAACTTTATTTTTAAGGGCACTATTTAGATTTACTTAGTAATCGAGATGGTAGATTATTCTTTTATAAATATGGTGCTGTGCAATTGCCAAGTAGTAGCAGCTAGACAGCTAATTTTTAATTCATAAGGATATTTAGAGATTTTTTATTTTTTTCCTTTGGTTATAAGCTTAAAGCTACCTAAAATTGAAAATTCGAAGTTTCTAACTCTTCTAGAAGTACCTTACAATTTTGATGATGTCGTGTCAGTGAGTCAATGTCGAAATTAAAAAAAATTGACCAACGATAATTCATAAACTATGAGGTATAATTAGTAGGTATTTTGGTAATCTAGCCAACTATAGTATGTCCTCATGTATAGTGAAAATTAATATTCTTGCTTTATCCACAACGAAGTTACAGGGTGGTGAAAAGTGCCGCTAATACCTTCGAGAAAAGGATGGTACGGCTGTGTTCGACAGATACTAATGTACACACTTTCCATCCACAAAAAATAATTGTATAAAAAATGATTACTTTTAAACATTTGACACAACTCTCAAACAGATATTTATTAATTTTTATAACTTAAGAACCAGGGTGTGATATTTCGGCTGAAATTTGTAAATAAAAAGGTAATAAAATGTATACTAGATGAAAAATCCTGGAGAAAACGACGTTTCTGCAGTACTAGGTATGTGTCATGTGTATGAAAAATATGTAGGTGGTAAATAAAATACTGTTTCTACATTTCTTAGATACAAGCAAATTTTGTCATATATCTATAATCGCCGATTTTTTGAAAATGGAAGCAATTTACTGCAAGGTAATTTATCATTTTTAAAAGAGAGTTGGGTAACTATTTCAAATTAAATTATTTAAAATAGCTGTACAAAATACAAAATGCCATTTTCCAATAAATTTTAAAAAGTATTTTCTATTTTGTATTTTAAATAGAAAACGATTATGAAGTAAATTGATTAATACAAAAGAGTAGAGGCGACTCTTTTTTGATACCTCGGCAACGGTCCAGCTACGTCGAAACACCGGTTCCCATTAGAACACCGAAGTTAAGCGACGTAAGGCGGTACTAGTGGATGGACGGGTGACCGGTTCGAAACTCTGTATCGTGTTGTTGTCCAAAAAGACAAAAGTGTAAAATCTCTTGACACACACTGTTCATTCACGCCGGTTCGAGGCCGGATGAGATCGGATATCTGGTAAGAGTCGATTTAGACACTTGCCAAGTCGGTAGGCCATTGACTATGATATGGCCGAGGACCGCGGTTTGGATTCCGCATAAACAAAGTAGGCCCCGTCCAGATTAGCCCTGGCAGCAAATAGGAGACGATAACTGAAATCTTTACTTTTCTCTTTTTTGATAAGATATCGTTTTGCAATATCAGAAATGTTGTTGCAAATCACGTTGTTGAAGATTCCAAATAAATATATTTGAATAAAAACAGAAATAGAAATGAAATGTCAATTAGAAAATTAGTTCTCCAGACGACCACAAAATAGCTATTGGTAGCGTATCGTGTGCAACACGATACTTGTAATATGTTATTTTATGTTAACCAACTAAAAACATTCAAAAATGTTATAAAATTTCGATGTTTGGATATAGATTTTTTGTAGAAAAGTGTCAACAGCTTAACGGGCGCTGTTACCAGTACTCTATGCAGATTTATAAAAATATGTAGTCACCTGCATCTTTACAACCGACTTAACCTTTTCATTATTTGCAGTTTGCCAATGAAGATGATAAGCGTTTTAGGGATTGCCAAATAGTAAATCTTTTTACAAATCTTCAAAGATGTTAAGAAAATTTATTGCTTGTTAAGAATAATTCATTTCGACGATACAAGATAATTCCAAATAAATCGGTTGCTTTGAAATATTCGTTTTTAAGGTGCGTTTATGCCTGCAAGTGATTCAACATTTTGTATTTTGTATCTTCATTAATAATCGATAAATCCGTTACTTAGATCCTAATCAATAATAATTATAGAAATTAAGGCGTATTTCTTATCTCAGAGTTAGTTGAATTATATCATACTGAGATGTGAAATAATTTAACTACAGGTTGGTCCAAATTGTATTCTGAAAATATCGTCTCGGTGCGTTTGAAAAGTGGCTCACTCCTATAACTTTTTTATTTTTGCAAATAATAAACGAGATTTGGTATGTTAGTATATGACATAAATTAGGATTGATTGACGTATTCAATTGATTTTGTTCGCTTCCTGTTTCACCGGAAATGGCTACAACGTTTGATTTTTAAATTGCACCATAGGTAGGTATAGCTTTACTTCATTTGATATATAGAAAATGACACTCTAAATAGAATGACATATGTCAATTTTTGATATTGTCGCTTAAAAATCGTGTTTTAAATTTCAATCTAGAGTGGCATGGCTGTATTAAAAATACTAATTATAATCAAGGAGCGTTGGAAAAATAGATTTGATCATCTAAGATTTTTCGTGTCTTGTCCTAGACGGTTAAAATATGCTCAAATCATTTTTTTAATCATATCTCAAATTTTTCAAATGGAACAAGTGTGGCTCATTAGAATATTTGGAAAAAGCATTTCTTTGGTATTCCACGTCAAATTGTCGTTATCAACTGAATGTTAAAATTTCAAGTAAACCATATGCGAAAATGTTAAAAGTTGGCTATATGTCATTCTATTCAGTGTCATTTTCTATCGAACAAAGTAAAAAATACCGAGTCAGTGTCATTAAAACACCAAAAGTTTTAGTTATTACCGGTGAAACCAAAGATATTTAAACTGGGGAGATACAACGATCCATTAATAAAACGCTCTAAACCTTCATCACACATTGGTTTGCGAAAATCAACGAGTGCGAGAGAGAATGGACAAAGAAGGGAATAGGGTATCGGCGCAACGGCAACAATGTAGTTGTTTACAAAGATTAGACGGTTGAGGTCAATATCCAGTGGCGTGCCGATCGACCGACAGTATTTTAAGGAAATTAAAATAATTGTTTAATAAATTTAAAAAAATAATAATATCACTTACATATTTGTCGCATTGTAAAAAGTTGAGGGAGGATATTAATAGGAAAAAAATAAGTTGAGGGAGGATAGCGAAATAAATAAAAACCGGCATAATTTTTTATTATAAGATGGCTTTTCACATAAGAATAACGATTAAAAAATCAATAAGCGTTTTTTACTTTATTTCATTAAATAAAATATCAAATTTTGGGTGTATTAGTAAATGCAGTTTCAATATCTTGTTCCAAACCTAGTTCATCTCCGGTAAATGAGACTCCCTCTATTAGCAAAATAACAAAATAAAATAGTTATTTTAACCTAGTAACACAATATTTTACCAAAAACTAATATTTATAGACTTTTTATTTTTTATTATTTTTTGATAAAAACTATATACCTATATGAATTTTACTACTAAAATGTGTATCTAAAGGGATCGCACCGCGATCTATGATGACTACTAAAATGTGGCGCTATGAAACTGAAAGATTTTTCTTTCGAGGAATTTTAAAATAATGCACTTGCCTAGTCGAATGATTATGGTCAACGTTGTGAAACAATGAAAGCAAATAGGGAGTCTGCTCTGTAGTTAAAATTCGATAAATGAATGTCATTAAATGAAATTATTACAAATCTAAACAAAATTATTTGATTTGATTATAATACAGTCATCAGAAAAGTCTAGCGATAATTTTAGAAAATCATAAATAAAATAAAATGGCGATTGTTTAGTAAACGGTTCTTCCCTTAGTCTTAAAAAATATTTAGTTTTTTTTCTCTGGTTTGCAAAGGCAAATTTATATTGTTTTATAAATAATAAAAAGTGCATGTGCAAAGAATTTCAATACAATAAAATGTAAAAATACAACAAAATGTAGTAGTGATAAAATTCATGTAATAAGTACATTAATTATATGTATGTCAAAAGATGTCCATTTACATTATAGCAACCAAAATTTAAAACAAAAGCCGTATTAAATTGTAACGGGAACAAAAAAGTAAGGCCGCAAAATTCCATTTTTGGTACACCCCAATAAAATTTTCACAAAAGGTAGGTAATGGTTTGTCAAACCCAAGTGGGTACCTAGATTATACTTATTCAATACCCTTTCTTAAAAGGGAAACAGAAATTGTTATTAAGTTATTAGTAATTAGTACGTACCACTGGACCTTTTTTCTACAAATAATTTAATTAATAAATATATAATTTAAAAAACATAGTAAATTAATAAATATACAATTTAAAAAATAAACCTAAAAATAAATATAATTTACAAATCTGCTATTTTTTATGTCTAGGTCCGCCTCTGATCTACAGAGAAGAGGATATAATAATATACCTAACCCTACTTATTTTTATTTATCGGTGAAAAGTTAAATTTGGATTTAAATGATAAACTCTCTTGTACACAATACATGAATGCACCATATTTTCAAATTAATGTCCACAGAAGTCCACAAAATAACGCAAAAATACTACAATACTGCAAATAAAGAATACGGAGCTTGCTCGGCGGCATAGCAACATCGCAACAGGAGAATCTAGGAATTTTCATTCATCGTCGAAATCCGTTGGCTACGAACTACGCCGGCATATTTCTAAAACTGACGTTGCCAAACTGCTTTTTATTATTAAAAGAAACACACGATCATGATGTTTTTATTCCATTATAAAATTTAAAATAGTTAAGCAGTTAAGCATTAAATGAAAAAATTGACGTTAGCAAATTAATGTACTTGATATATAATAGAAATATAAAGAAATTATTTATTATTTAATAATTGGTTGTAGTATTTAATCGAATACTAATACCAATATACAGGTAAATCTGGCAAATGTTTTCGGTGTACCTAAGAGAGATGCGAAAATAAGGACAGAATAATGGCCGATGAAGGAAAAAGGTAAACAATTGTATCTCTTGAGTTTAAATATCTTTGGGTGAAACAGTAAGTGACCGAGAACACTTGAATACGTTAATCAATCCTGATTTATGTCATATACTAACATACCAAATATTTTTTATAATAATATTTTTTTATAATAAAATAAAATAAAAAAGTTATAGGTGTGATCCACTTTTGAGACGCATTCGGTATTCTGCAGACAAAAATATGTAATAAATTAAGTCTTAAAATGCTTCGTTACGGAGATACAGGGTGTAGAAATTTTATTTTTATTTCTTTTTTTTAATATTTTTTGAACTCGAGTTAATATTTGGATGAAAATTGGTGTTTTTTGACATGATAAAATCGATTTTTATGTCAATATGACTCCTACATTTAGGGGGCCTCTTAGGGGGCTCCACCAATATGATTATAATTATTTTGAGCAGTAATTAAATTTTCTTTCGTATCTGTATTACACCACTGAGAAAAAAAAATGCATTTCCACCGTGAGGAATCTCCCAAGGAAGATGGCACTCTCTTGAGAGATTCGTCACGTAAAAATACGATTTATTTTTTATATCAACATAGGTCCGATTACCGATGGTAACCGGTCACTGGTGAAAATTAGAGCCAACATGAGAGCCTTACTATATCGACGAAGTAGTGTAGCAGAGAGGAGTATTTGCTGGATCTACCTGGCCAAAATTATTTATCACTGAAAATCGTTTCAAAATACTATCTTTTGGTTCAATCTACGTATGGTAAAAAAAACGTATCATATTATTACTTTACAGAATATAATTGTGGTAGGTACTAAGATAAATACATAAATAATTTTATTAGGACTATCAGACAATCGAAGTTCTTCAGTATTGCGTCTTTTAGTTCGTTCGCTAGCCTCTTCAAAGTTTTTCGGTCGTCCTGGATTTGTCTGTTCCTTTGGCAGCTCAAACACTCCCCTTAGCCATGTCTGATTATTTTTTCCGAATAGACCTGGTCGTTGTTTTGCTGCAATCCAGCGACGCTTTATTTCGGACTTCACATATGAAAATTTATGCTTTATTTCGTTAATTTGTTCGTCGCTATAAGGTTCCAATGTTGCCAAATGATTTTCGACAAATTCTAACTTCTCGTTAATATCGAGGCGATTTTGTGCACTCATCAAGTCAAATATTTCTCTACGAGTCATTGCCCTAATGCCAGATGGTCCTAAAATAAAGAAAAATGCAAAATTACTAATAACTTGAATGTCACAGACCATAAAAAGTATCAGCAGATCAGCAGGAAATAGGTACCACCGTTATATTATTTTTTTACATTTCGCAAAACAGTAAGCTTTAAATATTTAATTAATGAATAGGTGGAGCATAGTGGACCTTGAATATATGATTTTTAGGAAGGGAATACTGTTCATTTATTATCTCTACAAAAATGACTACCGGGACGAACTTGAAGTACAACAAAACACTTTCAGTTATAATATCTTTTCATAACATAGACAAAAGTACAGAATTTTTTACCATAAAGGAATAAACGCATAAGAACCCGATAATAAACAAAAACTCTAATATGGAAATAAAGGTAAAATTACCTGCCATTTCAGAATCCATGAGATTTTAGTCTTGAGAATACACCAAAAAAATACAACATTTCTAAAAGTCATGTTTTTCACACAGAAAACAGTTCGAAACAATTACTGCTTTTTAACGTCCGAACATCGACTGATGCATTCCATTTTATGGTGGAGTGGGGCACCATAAACACTGGGTTCGGAGCAGTGTGTCTCTCTGGCACTGCTTGAAGAACGTATCTTTTTATCTACGCGTGATTTTCGAAAATCACATTTGGCCAGCTAGATCTAAAAAATACTTCTTTGTGCACAAGTGCATGGACTACATTCACACAAAAGTCCTGTGTCTCTAAAGTATTTTATAACATTTGGTTCCAAATAACATGTTATTGTGTCGGTTTCTTGTTTTTTTGTGTTTAATGCTCCTAAAAATGAATTACACGCCGCCACTGGTACAAAACAACATAATTTTGAAAAAAGTATATAGAATTTAAAGGCGACTTTTACTATACAAATGTATGCGTATATTAAATAACTATCTTTATCGTAACACTACACCTTTGGCATTTCTCCTCCTTTCGCAGTCAACATAAAACAAGTGGCTTATTTATATAATGCGAAAATTTCTCGTCCCAGCTAGGCTACCTACATAGCGTCTAGATGATCAGCATTCATTTGAAATTCTCCGTTGACATTTTAGAAAATCAATAGAGTATGTTCGGGTAATATGAAATAGACTGTTTAATATGAGATTCCCTAAATTTAAAAAAAAACAGTATGCTTCATCTACACACAACGCCAAAATTATTGCATATAACTATATTTTTATTTAATTTAGGACCTAATATGATCCTTTTTATATTTTTTGACATATTGGCTTACTACACGACTAACTAATATAAAATTAAAAATCTAAGTGCAACTAGGCTGTTATTATAATTTTATTTCATAATGAGTGAAAATTAACAAAAACATTTCATTTTAAACAGAAAATGTTGAAAACAATTTTAATTATTTCTCACAACTAATAGTCTGTATTGCTTCCTGGAGCCTCAATGCAAACTGTGAGACGACGTGGCATACTCTCAATTAAGTTGTCCAGAAGATGTTGAGGAATGGCTTCCCATGTTTCGCGCGAAGCAATTTTCAATTCAATTTCAGGTTCAATACGGCGTTTTAGCATGTTCCGAGCATGCTCGATCACATTCATATCTGGAGAAATCAGTGGCCAGCACAGTTTTCTTATACCCTCTTTCTCACAAAACTTGCGAACCGTTAAAGTGCGATGGGGAGGAGCATTATCGTCCATGTAAACAAATTCATCCCCCACTGCCCCTCGAAATGGACGCACAATAGGCTCTAAAACGTTTCTAAGATATGAGGCACCTGTCATTGTGCCATCAATAAAAACAAGAGGAGTTCGAGCTCCGTGTATTATATCTGCCTATACCATAATTCTTTCCTCTTGAAACCGGACACGGGGTTGAGCTGCATTCAAGCATGCTCGTCTTTCAGATGCTCTCCAGACCAAAGGTCGTCGCGAGTCTGACACTAAGCCTATTCTTGTTTCATAACTAAACATGACGAAATTCCAATTAAGTCCATTTGCTCTCATCTCCTCAGCCCATTGCTAGTCGCGTAATTTTGTGCTGTAAATTAAGCTTTGGAACACGTAGAGGCCTCCTTAAATCTAAGTAATGTAATGTAATTATGTAGTCTTCTTGCTATGGTCTTTCTTGAAACATTTACTCCTTCAAGGCGAGCTAACTCATTTTTAATAGCAGTACTACAAAGCAGGGGATTGTGTCGTACAATTAGGAATATTTGACGGTCTTGCACAGCAGTAGTAACTCTCTTTCTACCTCTTTTAGGCCGGTCTGTAACTCGTTTGTCTCGCTGCATTTTATAATATTCGCGAAACATCGCTTTGGTTAACTCCTACAATGTCAGCTATTGTAACTTGTCGGTAGCCCTGTTGAGACAGTGTTATTATTCTGAATCTGTTAAACTGTGAAATAATGTTTCTAGGCATTTTAAGGCCAAAACAATGGTCAAATTTCTTTTGAACCCCAAGAGACTACAAATCGAAATGTGCAATAATAATTTGTAATAAAACCTAATATTGGGTCTGAACGATAAACATTGTTTACCATATCTATATATCAAATCTATATATCATATATATTATCAAAGCTATGTATAAAAAAAGATTTTTTAAATTCCTTTCCGTATATTTTTAAACGATATATGCAATAATTTTGGCCATGTGTGTATGTTCTAATAGCGAAAAGACCATTAATAAATAGATGAACTACAGTTCACATGTTCGAAGAAGAACTAGATTACCAATGTCTCAGTCGTTCATAAAAATTAAAAAATGAAATTGAGGGTTGCCAAAAATTTTTAAGAGAGTTGTTAAAATGTTAATAGTTTAGTTATTCCTATGGTAATAATTGTTTATTTGGTCAAGTATGGCTAAACAAAGTATAATGAATTAATCATTTGTAATGGTGATGATAATGCAAAGCAAGAATTTCCATTAACACACAAACTGGATAAAATTTTCTCACATTTATGTCAGCATGAGAAAGAACAATATGGCGATATTATTATATAACTTGGTAATATTTGAGGGGTAGTTTCATCTCGTTGGAATTTGACTTTCGAAAAAACCGTTTGCCAAAAATAAGCATTTTACGTCAAGCTGTTTAAGCAGAATCGTGGTTAATCAATTACCCAACTGGAACACCCTCTATGATTTTTTAAAAAAAATCAAAATATGTAAAAAAATAAAATAAATTATGCGTGTCCAAGTGTTTTCCCGAAAGACTAACCGTTTTTTAAATAACAAATATTGTAATATTTGTGGGGCGTATTTCGCCCTCTTGGAATTTGAGATTCGAGAAACCTCTCCTTATCGAACCTCTACACCCAACAGTCAATCTGCCAAAAATCAGCTTTAAACGTCAAGCAGTTTAAGCAGAATCATGATTACTCAATGGTCATATTTTATGAAACACCCTGTATAAATTTTTAAAAAATCTTAAAATATGTAAAACAACAAAATAAACTATACGTGTTTAAGAGTTTTTCCGAAAAACTCACTGGTTTTTAAATAAAAAATATTTTAATAGTTGAAGGATAGTTTCACCCTCGAATTCGAGTTTCGAAAAATCCCTTCTTATCGAACCTCTACACCCTAAAGTCAATGTGTTTTCCAAAAATCAGCTTTTTACGTCAAGCGCTTTAAGCAGGATTGTGATTAATCAATGACCAGATTTTTCTAAACACCCTGTATACATTTTTAAAAAATCTTAAAATATGTAAAAAAACAAAATAAAATATACGTGTTTAAGCGTTTTTTTCGGAAACTTGACCCGTTTTTTAAGTAAAAAATATTGTAATATTTGAGGGGTGTTTTCACCCTCTTGGAACTGGAATCTCGAAAAATCCCTTTTTATCGAACCTCTACACCCTAGAATAAACCTGTAAGCCAAAATTGAGCTTCTTCCGTTGAGTGGTTTGAGAAGGATCGTAATCAGTATGTCAGTCACTTAAGGATTTTATATATTAGTATAGATTTGTTTATCGTGTATTTTGTTAGTTGCTTTTTCTTAAATTTCAATAATATGCTGTTATCTCTGCAACAGGTATTGCGTGTAATATAAAATATTACTACCTTCGTAATGAGCATTGTTAAAGAAGTCTGGGTGGAGTATGTCAATTGTAGACAATGGGCTCATGAAGCATGTGGAAATACCGAATTCGACATATTCGTTTGACATTGACGAAAATTGACGTAAAGTTTGTTTACCATTTAATTAACTCATTATTTAACTTATTCCAAATATTACCCTCTATACTTATTTACTGTTATCCTCCACTATTTTTTGACTACACAAAAGTTCATATTTTTTATATTCTTTTGTTTTAATAGACTTTATAGTCTATTTTGTTAAACTCTTACAGGAGACTCTTTTCAATAATACTACTAGAATGTAGAATGTTTGGGAGGCGGTGATTAATCCCCTATCGTGTGTCCCCCTTTCTTTGAAATATAACGAGTTATAACTCATTATAGAGTCTTAGGGCTTTGACAAAATTCAGTATCTGAGACGGCTCCATAGATATTAGTTCTCCATCTCCGATATCAGTCGTAGCAAAGTTTATGGAACGAATGGTTGTCGTCTCGGCGCACTCAGTGTTCTGGTGATTCCCCATTTTCCCCACATAATATGCATTCGCCGTTGTTTCTTAGCTTCAATTTACTGAGATGTTCGTTGAGGAGACATTGTTCTGTTAAAAACCCCGTGACAATCCGAAGATTGTTCTTACTTAAATCAAGGAAACTCTTTGATTTTTCTCGGTCCTAAGTTTTGAAAAATTTCTTCGAGTGTCTAACGGTTGTCGCCCACTAGAACGTGGCGCGGCGCGTCGCTGGGAAGAGATTTTTTTTCCGGCTGCGAAGGGACTGCGCCCAGTATAGCGCGCTTTTGAAACGCGGAAACGCTATTTAATTAGTCGAAGTGTTTTTTACTTACTGTAGTTTAGTTTTTAAAGCAATGAGTTCAAGTACGAACGAAAAAAAAAATTAGAATTTAAAAATTGGAGATTGTCACTTTTCTCCAAAAGTGGAGATTGCCGGTTTTGCTTCTACACCCCTCAATTATATTAAATCTTTGATAGAAAAACATTTCGTCCATCTGTCTCTAGTGAGGGAAAACTAAAAAAAAAATATCGTATTCCTTTTTAAAAATCTGTTTGCCTAATTTACCTTTCAAAATGCAATTCTACCATTGATACGTACCACTAGTTCCTAGTCAAAAAGCCAGTGAAGAGACTCGAGATCCAAAATTATTTCCGTTGTGAGTACGCACACTGCAACGCGCCGAAACGCGGGAGACGGAAAAAAGTTGCTAGAGAAGTCTTCCGACTTAAGGTTGGCCCACTAGACCGCTGCGCGGCGCGGCGCTGGGAAGAGAATTTTTTCCGGCTGCGAAGGGACTGCGCCCACTATAGCGCGCTTTTGAAACGCGGCAACGCTATTTAATTATAGTCGAAGTGTTTTTTACTTACTGTAGTTTAGTTTTTAAAGCAATGAGTTCAAGTATGGACGAAAGCGTATTTTTTGTGCTCTTCTAACAGAGGAAGAGGAAGAGGGGGTGAGGAAAAGTTTGGACTCATACGATTAACAAAAAAAGAAAGAAGTTTGGAGAATTTTACCATCTTTTTCCAGATTTAATAAAAGACAAAATCATTTTTTTCAGTATTACAAAATATAAAGGAAACATTTTACGCACTCCTCAATTGAGGGTTTTAGAAGATAAAACACCGGGTATATCTACTCATCATATTTTTCAGAAGAGACAAATTACTAATATTTTTGATAATTCTTATTTATTCTGCTGTGTATATTAGTTATGTGGTCAAAAAACCCTGATCTTTTTATATATTTAGGTAATTAGAATTTAAAAATTGGAGATTGTCACTTTTGTTAAAAGTGGAGATTGCCAGTTTTGTCTCTACACCCCTCAATTATATTAAATCTTTGATAGAAAGGCATTTCGTCCATCTGTCTCTAGTGAGGGAAGACTAAAAATATAATATTCCTTTATGAAAATCGATTTGCCTAATTTACCTTTTAAAATACAATTCTGCCATTGATACATATCATTAGTTCCTAGTCAAAAAGCCAACTGAAAGACTCGAATGCAAAATTATTTTCCTTGTGAGTACGCACACTGCAACGCGCCGAAACGCGGGAGACGGAAAAAAGTTGCTGGAGAAGTCTTCCGACTTCTTGACGGAAATCCCGCGGCGCGCTTCTGCGCTGCGCGCTCTAATGTGCGTTGGTCCGTTTAAATACATGGCAAGCAGACAAAAGAAATTTCCACATGGCGCCGCGCCGCGTCGCGCTGCGGTCTAGTGGGCGACAACCTTAAAGGACGCGGCGCGGCGCCATGTGGAAATTTCTTTTGTCTGCTTGCCATGTATTTAAACGGACCAACGCACATTAGAGCGCGCAGCGCAGAAGCGCGCCGCGGGATTTCCGTCAAGAAGTCGGAAGACTTCTCTAGCAACTTTTTTCCGTTTCCGTCGCGTTTTGGCGCGTTGCAGTGTGCGTACTTGACACAAGGGAAATAATTTTGCATTCGAGTCTTTCAGTTGGCTTTTTGACTAGGAACTAGTGATACGTATCAATGGTAGAATTGTATTTTTAAAGGTAAATTAGACAAATCGATTTTCATAAAGGAATATGATATTTTTTAAGTCTTCCCTCACTAGAGACAGATGGACGAAATGCCGTTCTATCAAAGATTTAATATAATTGAGGGGTGTAGAGGCAAAACCGGCAATCTCCACTTTTTAAAAAAAGTGACAATCTCCAATTTTTAAATTCTAATTACCTAAATATATAAAAAAGATCAGGGTTTTTCACCACATAACTAATATACAAATCAGAATAAATAAGAATTATCAAAAGTATTAGTAATTTGTCTCTTCTGAAAAAATATGATGAGTAGAGATATCCGGTGTTTTGCTTCTAAAACCCTCAATTGAGGGGTGCGTAAAATGTTTCCTTTATATTTTGTAATACTGAAAAAAATTATCTTGTCTTTTATTAAATCTGGAAAAAGATGGTAAAATTCTCCAAACTTCTTTCTTTTTTTTGTTAATCGTATGAGTCCAAACTTTTCCTCACCCCCTCTTCCTCTGTTAGAAGAGCACAAAAAATACGCTTTCGTCCGTACTTGAACTCATTGCTTTAAAAACTAAACTACAGTAAGTAAAAAACACTTCGACTATAACTAAATAGCGTTGCCGCGTTTCAAAAGCGCGCTATAGTGGGCGCAGTTCCTTCGCAGCCGGAAAAAATTCTCTCCCCAGCGCCGCGCCGCGCAGCGGTCTAGTTGGCGACAACCTTTAGACCGTCGGAGAATTCCCATTCCAGGTTAAGGATAGAGTCTTCCAGGTTCTTGAGTTCCGGTTTAAGTTGATTTCCACTTGGGAAGCAGAACCGTACTGGTCCAATTAGTGGAGTGTTGATACCTCTTTTTCTAGCTAGGTCGTTTACTCTTTCATTGCCTTCTATCCCTCGGTGAGCTGGCACCCAATAATACTACTAGCTATTTATTTTTAAAATCTGAGATTAGAAAAAAAATTATGAGAAAATAAAAATGGTATCCCATATTGCCCGAAATTTCTCAAAAAAAAGAAGAAATATTAGATTTTTATTTAAAAGGATGATAGTAATTTATATAAAATATTAATTAAAATTATAGGTTACTAGCCACTTTGTGTGAATAATTTCCGCAATAATTGCGATATTTAATACCAGCTTATAAATTTTCATTAGGTTAATTGCGAAATTCAGTATGAGTTTCATTGGATTATTATAATATATTATAGATATCTCCATCTAAAATATACCATAAAATATATTATAATATTAAAATGTTCATCCCCCCTATAATCCGCATTAACGTATTGATGTTATTTAAACATAATTAAACAATTTTTTTATTTTCCTGAAATAGGTACTAGGGGCGTCCATTAATTACGCGAGGGGCAGGAGAGGAAGAGGGGGGATCTGAGTAAATCACACGCAGGAGGAGGGGATTTCGGCAAATGTCACGTAATTTTTCTCGGGCAAAAACTGTGTAAAAATGTGAGAAAATCATATTAAATTAAAGGCTAAACATGTCTCTAGACTAAAATTTGGCGAAATCTGACACAATTCTTCCATAATATTTTAAAATCCATGAATATATTTAAAGGTATTTAGCAGTAACAATGATGCTATTTTAGTTATCTAGTAATTAATAGAATGGCATATAACTAACTAGTAGTTTAGTAAATTAACTAATTTTAATAGTTCCTATTTTAGTATTAAATATTACCATTTAATACTTAAATATCCATTTCACTAGTCCGAAAAAGTAGCAAAATAAGCGTTCGACATTTAACGTTTTATGTAAAACTGGCTAGGTATTTTTACACAAATGAAGAAGAAAATTAAAGTTAAAGGATTATACTATATCTGTATTGTAGCACATTTTAATAGCTTCTGTATTTTTAAGATTTTGATGGTCAAACATCAACAAAATACTCCTTATGTTTGGACTGCATTTTCTCGAAAATAAAGACATAATTTAAAATACCGTTACAGTACGGAAATAGATTTTGTAACAAATTGCTCGCTATTTTATGGCAAATGCTGAAGTTCTGCAAACCTTAATCAAGCCTTAATCATAGCGCGTGTGTTTGGAATTTTGGGTTTGTCTTAACACGACAGGATCGGGCTAAGCCAAGTCATTTTATATGTAAATTTATATGGGAAATGTCATCGATGTTCATTTTATAGCCATCGCTGACGCCATTTTTATTCGATCATACGGTATTAAATATTAATACTATATGGAAAATATTTAAATATGTAGTATTTTTAGTAATTTGACGCCAAATTAAACTGTAAAGAACTATATTATTAGAATATTTGTCAAGCGAAAATTTTATGCAATAGTCGGGAAATCACTTCGAAAGAGCGAAAGTCAGATCTTGTCATATTTTCAAAAAAAAAACACAATTTTCTCATTGAATATCGATTTAAGTAGGAAGTGCTTAATAAAACAAAAATATTAAACAAAAATTTGTTCGATTATGATACAAAATACAGTGTGTTCCATTTAAAACGGAGGACAAAAATACAGCATTTAGTTTTACTTGCCCTGTATATATCAAAGAAGATTGCCAATTTTGGTAGGCTGAATTTTGAAGAAGACACTATTAAATAGTACTTCCTGTTAAACATTTTTAAAATGTTATAAATTGAGAATTTTAAGAGGGCTTAAAAAAAGTGAATATAGTTCAAAAACCACTCGGTTATAGTATATGACATTATGGTATTCTTAGAATTGAAATTTAATGGCAAATCCACTGAGTTTAAAAATTATGTAGTATGTATTCCGTTTAAAAATATACAACTTTGATTTAAAATATGTTTGAATCACCCTTTATGTTGACAAGAATATTTTCAAAGATCGTTACCATTGCTCCCATATTATGTAAAAAATTGAAATGAAAATAGCAAACCAAAAACCTAATATACTTTTCGGAAGCCTGGGTCACGCTGAAGCATTACAAAAATTATTTTAAGCAAAATAAAAATCATTAAACCTTGATTGACAACTAAATAAATCAATTAATTGAATATATTCTGTAAAAAACGACTTGTTCTTTACTATCTAAAATTAATAGAAAGTGCAGAGAATTCAGAATGCATAGATACGATTTGTCTGATTTATGTACCTACTTTAAAAAATTAAATTGCATATTGCACAACCGCTGTACGTACTTTATATTATTACACAATTCGGAAGAACGTAAAATAAATTTCTAAAATTTATATTTCTAGCCGTAAGCTTATAAATTAGCTATAGTAGGGGAGCCGAAGATGTTAAATGGTGATTTATTCGAGCACATATTGATGATTGATATAGATGATTTATTCGTGGCGACATATTGTATTATGAAAATTAGATGCTAAAAGGAAAAATGGGTTATACACTATTTTACAGGGTCCCTCAAAAGTGGTTCACCTCGATAAAACAATTTTTTCTTATATTAATTGTGGTGTGATACTGTCTCCTCAACGAACACCTCAGTAGATTGAAGTTAAGAAAAAACGACAATTGCAGATTCTGTGGGGAAAATTGAGAAACACCAGAACGACAACCATTCGTGTCATAAACTTTGGTACGACTGATATCGGAGATTGAGAACTAGCCTCGGTGAAGCCGTCTCAGATACTGGCTTTCGTCAAAACCTTGATTACGAGTTATAGGCTTGATGCATTCTCCGCCGGTTCTGCCATCACCGGAGAATATTGTAAACAACCAGCATATACAAATGCACGGATTTAAATAGCGAGTATACAAAACACTTATTACATAATTATTTTAAAAGTGTTAAACAGCGTACACACTATGCCAGAAACCATTCGAAACATGTCAAGGTCGCATTTCGTCGCACAGCTTTGAACGCATTTCGATTTATTTCCAGTTATCTTGACCCACTCCGGTTTGCGTCGACCTACTTTCGATTCTTAAAAGCGCCTGAAAACTACTCGTGAGGAGGGCGAGGGGGGATTTTTTTGGCGTTTTTTGTTGTCTCGTTCAATTTTATTTTGTTTTGAGCTATATCCAAAACGTGGCGGTATCTGTACCAGAGGCAAAGGATTTTTTTTCATTTATCTCAGTGAAATAAGTAAACCTAGACGTTTCTGAAATAGCTGTTGTTATATGATGATATTTTATTAAGCCACGATTTTAAAATTATTTTAATGCTGTCGACATAAACGGTAACAGGGTTGCGTAAGACACTTTATACCCGGCGTACCGAGCGCTGCGGTCGGAATTTTTAAAATAAACTAAAATGTACCAAACCTATAACTCGTTATAACTCAAGAAAGGGGGACACGTAATAGACCTGTAACGTTGCGGTGATTAACTCCCCTCCCAAACATTCTACATACTTGCCTTAATGTGATGCAATCGATAGCGAGAACCAAAAACACAATAAGCATCTCAATCTCGGGTAAAGAGTTTAATGTTTATATATCATACTAGCGTGTACCCGCGACTTCGTTCACGTCGAATTAATCATTTGTAACGGTGATGATAAAGCAAAGCAAGAATTTCCATAAAATTTTCTCACATTTATGTCAGCATGAAAAAGAACAATATGGCAATATTATTATATAACTTGGTAATATTTGAGGGGTAGTTTCATCTCGTTGGAATTTGACTTTCGAAAAATCTGTTTGCCAAAAATAAGCTTTTTACGTCAAGCAGTTTAAGCAAAATCGTGGTTAATTACCCAACTTTTTGGAACACCCTGTATGATTTATTAAAAAATTCACAATATGCAAAAAAAAACAAAATAAATTATGCGTATCCAAGCGTTTTCCCAAAAGACTAACCGTTTTTTAAACAACAAATATTGTAATATTTGAGGGGCGATTTTGCCCTCTTGGAATTTGAGATTCGAGAAACCCCTCCTTATCGAACCTCTACACCCCACAGTCAATCTGCCAAAAATCAGCTTTAAACGTCAAGCAGTTTAAGCAGAATCGTGATTACTCAGTGGTCATATTTTATGAAACACCCTGTATAAATTTTTAAAAAATCTTACAATGTGTAAAACAACAAGATAAACTATACGTGTTTAAGAGTTTTTCCAAAAAACTCACTGGTTTTTAAATAAAAAATATTCTAATATTTAAGGTGTGGTTTCACCCCTTAGAATTCGAGTTTCGAAAAATCCCTTCTTATCGAACCTCTGCACCCTAAAGTCAATCCGTTTTCCAAAAATCAGCTTTTTACGTCAAGTGCTTTAAGCAGGATCGTGATTAATCAATGACCAGATTTTTCGAAACACCCTTTATACATTTTTAAAAAATCTTAAAATATGTAAAGAAACAAAATAAAATAGACGTGTTTAAGCGTTTTTTTTCGAAACTTGGCCTTTTTTTAAATAAAAAAATATTGTAATATTTGAGGGGTGGTTTCACCCCCTTGGAACTGGAATTTCGAAAACCTTTAAACCCTAGAATCAACCTGTATGCCAAAATTGAGCTTCTTACGTTGAGTGGTTTGAGCATGATCGTGATTAATCAGTGAGTCAGTCACTTAAGGATTTTATATTAGTACTAGCGTGTACCAGCGACTTCGTTCGCGTCGAATTAATCATTTGTAATGGTGATGATAAAGCAAAGCAAGAATTTCCATTAACATACAAACTGGATAAAATTTTCTCACATTTATGTCAGCATGAGAAAAAACAATATGGCGATATTATTATATAACTTGGTAATATTTGAGGGGTAGTTTCATCTCGTTGGAATTTGACTTTCGAAAAATCCGTTTGCCAAAAATAAGTTTTTTACGTCAGGCCGTTTAAGCAGAATCGTGGTTAAGAAATTACCCAACTTTTTGGAAAACGACCCTGTATGATTTTTTTTAAAAATTCAAAATTTGTAAAAAAATAAAATAAATTATGCGTGTCCAAGCGTTTTCCCGAACGACTAACCGTTTTTTAAATAACAAATATTTGGGGGGTGTTTTCACCCTCTTGGAATTTGAGATTCGAGAAACCCCTCCTTATCGAACCTCTACACCCCACAGTCAATCTGTTTGCCAAAAATCAGCTTTCAATGTCAAGCAGTTTAAGCAGAATTGTGATTACTCAATGGTCATATCTTATGAAACACCCTGTATAAATTTTAAAAAACGGAAACTTGACCGTTTTTTAAATAAAAAATATTGTAATATTTGAGGGGTGGTTTTCACCCCCTTGGAACTGAAATTTCGAAAAATCCCTTCTTATCGAACCTCTACACTCTAGAATCAACCTGTATGCCAAAATTGAGCTTCTTACGTTGAGTGGTTTGAGCAGGGTCGTGTTTAATCAGTGAGTCAGTCACTTAAGGATTTTATATATTAGTATAGATTGTAGATGAAGATACTGAACAGACGCCCACTGTGTTGCTTTAATTACCTGATGGTTTATACATGAAGAAATTAAGAAAAGAAAATTATATTAGTATTCCCATTATTAGAATAGTATATAATAATGGAAAAAGAAAAATTGACTATTATACGCTAGAATGTTTATATCAAAAAGAGAATTACGCCAAACAATAGCCAAATAATAGCCTAAATAATAACCAAATATTATAATTAGAGTAGCTGTTTGAACACCCTGTTACACAAATTATGGTGTAGAAGATTTATAAAACTATTAAATAAATAAATCTGCGATTATAATCTATAATATTAAACTGGATAGATAATAAGAAAAGAATCTATAGATGGTACCAGCTTAACTAAAATCTGAATATCAAAAATGATATAAAAATATGTAGGTAATTTACAACTTAATCAGGATAAAGAGACTGTATATAATAAGGTTACAAATAACATTGATCTAACAATGGGCTGAAAATAGTTATTATACCATCAGACAACAGAGCGAAATTTCTCTAAATTATAGACTCCGCCCGACAAAGTAGTTTTTGGAAAAAAATCTTGCCACTTATCTATAATTACGTGTTAGCCGAGGTGTTAGCCAGTCATAGGTGTGATGGGATATCTTCCTCAATTTTCTTGTTTTTAAAATTTAGTTATTAACTTTTGATGGAGTTAATAACTAAAACATATAAATTCTTAGTCTAATTTATTTTAGCCCGTCTCTTTTATTTTATTTTAGTATAACTAAAAATAACGTTGCAAAACTGGTAGATATTAATTTAAATGCAATATATGTATTTAATATAAGTTTGTGGATTTTGTAGATATTCATCATTATCACAGATAACACATATCATAATATATTCATATTTATAAGGGCCGCATGCTGTTCTAGAGAGCATAGTAAAAGATATATCAAAGAGACAGACGTCTTAAAATACTTGTTTTTCCGGCGTTGCTAGCTCTCGTACTATAGGGTAACATTACAAAAATCAGAAGAAAGGAACAAATAGTTAATGTAATGCAAACTGAATTATTTCGACCTCCTCAGAACTCGCCCCAGAATTTGATTCAAATAGAGAACCAGATTCACCAGAATCAGGAAACTGTAGCTTTTTTTGAGTTATTATTACCGATTCTGAACAGTACTAGAACTCTGCAGCATATGCGCAAATGAAAAAACTATCATTTCCTTTTACGCATGCATATCACATTTCTAAGACGTTTCAGAATTAGTAATAAAAAAATCCCGAAGTAAGTTATTCAGTTTTATCTGCAAAAGAAAGCTACAAAGAAAAAAGTCCATGCAAGAAAGAAGTTTTCACATGCGAATCATGAGTGGACTCTGACATGATTCTGCCGGATATGAGAAACAAATATGTGTGCGACTACAGCAAATAATCTACCTAATTTTCTCTTTTAATAAATTTTTGGATACTTTTTTAATAATGTTTTATTTATATTTTTAATATAAACAACATATTTGCTGCTACTTTGGTGATATTCCAAATTAACTGCATGTTACGGCGAGAGAGATTTCTGGCACATTTTTTTTAAATTCTTTGAAACTTTCGTATGGCATACTACATATTATGTAGATCTAGAGCACGCTATTTACTTTATTCACATTTAAATTTTTTGCATTTTTCATTGAAACTACTATTCCAAAATACCCTCACTTCCTTTAATTGACAATGAAATAGATAGAAAATGACGATGATAGTAATAAATAGAACATAATTACACAAGATCACTATCTTGGTCCTGGTTGTCCAACGTAGAACAAAGAACTTTTTGATCAACATCATTCATTTTGTCCTTTACTCTTACGTGGAGAATAAGGCTTCAACAAACACTCTCCAGCGGGTTCGGTTGTTGGCAATTAATTTGACATTTTGCCATGATCGGTTTACTGCTTCGATCTTCTTGTAAGTCTTGTATGTCTTGGACAACCAGTTCTTTTACTGCCTTGTGGATTTCACTCAATAGCTCTACAAGCGATGTTGTTGCAAAGTGTGATCAATCCATTTCCATTTCCTAAGTTTAACCTCGTTATACACCTGCCTCTGGTTGGTCAAGCTCCATAAATCCTCATTTCTCATAGTATTTGGCCAAAATATTACTACAATGTTTCGCAGATAGCGGCTTATGAAAACTTTGAGTTTGTTAATTAATGGCGATGTAATTTTCCAAGTCTCTGCACTTTTGATCAACATAGCTGGTTACAATATTAGACCGCAAAAGACCGTCAAATACATGGGTATATGGCTGGACGCTGGAATGAAGATGACAACATGCATGGCTAAGGTAGTAGAGAGATTGTCGTTTACCATTAGACCACTTAAAAATATTAGACTTAACATTAGTGGGCCTCGAGCTGACAAAAGGAATTGGCCACGGTTGTGCACCCCATCACGATCTTTACACGTGCCCAATTTGAGAAAGTGCAGTATAAGTATGGCCCTGCGTATTACATCAGCATAAAGCACTAAGCTAAATTTCTACAACAGAAGCATGCTCTTATAAGAAAATCCACGTATAAAAAAATATCTGTTTTTGCTTTGTACGTACTCAATTATTATTAATTAGCTAATAAAACGACTACCTTAAAACGATATCAATAAAGTTAATTAGCGTTTTATCATAAATTGAAATCAGAGACACGCCGTGGTACAGAAGGTGTCCTGAGGAAGGAATAAATAAATTCCGAAAGCTTGACAATTAACAAAGTGTATTAATTCTTTGTCATACCCTTCCGACTGCAACCCCACTAGTTCCTAGATTTTCTTTATTTATTTAGGTACTGCTAAACTACTAAACGGCTCTTATTTTATTTAACTTAATTTTACCAGATAATTTTGCTTTGCATCGTGATATTTTGATAAACTACACGGAAATTGAACTTGTGCTGCTTTTAAAGAGCATGCCAATAACCAACATTTTACGTCGAATAAATTAGTTGATTGACTTGATTACCTAATTTAAACCGGCCGACTATGTAATAAAGTTAAATAATGCATTTTTACCCCGTTTATGAAAATAAGTATTTTAGAAAGCTCGTAACAAGGAAAATAAAATAATATACAAAATATCGTATTTAAAAAAACATATAAGTGTTAGTCAATTTAAAAAAAGACAGATTCCAACGAAGAAATAGTTACGTCACTGCATTCTACGTGAAAAACTGTACGAGAGACCGTTTTCACCTTTTCGATAAGTTATGATACAAAAGGGATCGAAAAATGCAATAATTTCACATTCGCCCTGTATTTTAGGAAGTAAGAGAGCTAGGACATATCCTACCATTAAAATGCTACCGGCATTCCGTCTATCATTCCTGTATTATTTACATCAACCGGCGCGGCGTATTGAACCGCAAACGCTCAAACCGTCTCTCGATCATTCAATAAACTGTTACATAATTCAAAAGGTGTAAACGACTAGATGCCGCTCTTCTTTGATTCATAATCGGGATAATTTGATGCACTTTTTTTTCCTGAAACAACATGGGTTCATTATAAAATAGTTTGAAGAAATGACGGTAAAAAATTGGTTCATGCAACATAAATATAACGCATAGTATGTTTTGATAAATTGTCCAATTCAGGTTTTAGTTCAGTAAAAATACACGAGTGTTAACATTACTTCGTTCAGTGACCATCTCCGCAGACAGCTAAGCAGCTCTAAAGGTATTCGGTTCCACGGAGGTCAATTCTAGACTAGTATGGGACTGTGTGTAAGGTCTAATCAAATAGCATGAGCGTAGCAATGTTACGTTAACTTGGGTACCAGAGAACGAGAGTCATAAGGATAACGAAAAAGCAGATAAAATGGCCAAACAATAAGGCTCATCAGTGCCACTCATAGACCCAGAACCCTTCTTCGGCGTTGCAATAGCCGTCAAGACAAAGGCCACAATACGTCTGGCCAACAAATCTTTAGAATGGTGGAGAAATGTTTACTTATTTACTGCTTTTACTCGCTGACGAGTATTTGACACGCATCAGAAAATGGTTACACAAGGCGTTTTCTTTCATAAGCTTTTCTGTGAGTAAAAATCCGTAAAACGTAATTTTATCTGTCTTCCGCTCTCCGGATATTCAAAAATCTTATTACTTTGTTGCCTCTTTACTTTTTGGTTGTCATTGTTAACCGTGTTTACAATTGTTCTACATTGCGTTCAATTGTGCGCTACTTCATCCTACTGATTCTGCTTATCCCCTTTATGTTTCTACGGAAAATATCCTTGTATCTTTTGAGTTGTCCACCCGGTTTCCTCTTACCCTCTATAAGCTCAGTGTAAAAAAGAGATTTCGGTAGGCGGTTTTCTTGCATCCTGCATACGTGGCCAACCTATCTTAAGCGGGATTTGGTAATCATGACTTCAGTGCTTTCGCAGCTAGCTTTTTCAAGGACTGATATATTTAAGACATGATGGTACCATTTGATTCTTAACAGTTGTCTAAGGTCTCTGTTGCAACTTGTTTAATGCGTTCGTGTGCCGGCGGTACGGCACCCAGGTTTCGTTCCCCGGGATTATTATTACTCGGTACACTGCAAATTTCGTTTTTGTGCTCAAATCATGATTGTAGGAAACCATGTTTTTTAATTTACAGAATGCTCTTGGGGAGCTGCTAATTCTGTGCTGAATTTCAGAGTCGATATTTGCCGTTTCCGAAATCAAACTGACAAGGTAATTGCATTCTGCTACATATTCCAATAGTTCTCCGATTTTTATAGCACTGTTATGGGTTTCCGGAGGAGTGCACAGTGATTTTAGTTTTATCGATGTTCGGCTTAAGGCCCAAAGCCTCGTATGCCCAGGTATATGCGTTCAACATTTCTTGTAACTGCTGTAATGATATTCCAACCACGACGCAATCATCAGCGTAGTGAAGTTCTGTGATGAATTTTATGTGTGTTTTTGCCCCAAGTCTTTTTATGTTGAATAGACCGCCGTTATACTTGTATCTAACAACCATTCCTCTTTCCTGCAGTTTGCTGACCACTATAATAGGGAGCGCTGCCATGAATATGTTGAACAGAAGACGAGCTAAGACACATTCCTGCCTAACTCCTCTGTACTTGTCAGGAAGGGATCACTCAGTGATCCATGATGTGGCTTGTTGTTATGGAGGCTTTTACACACTGTAAGAAATTTGTTGGGAATTTCGAACTTTTGCATAATGGCCCAAATTGCATCTCTGTTTACAGGGTCGAAGGCTTTTGTTAGGTCGATATGAATGCAACACAAAATTTATTCTGCTGCTCCTTTACTTTCCCCTGTAGTTGGCGGACGGAGAATATGGAATGAACCGCGGTTGGTGCGAAAGCCCGTTTGCGATTGTAGGAGGATTTTTTCTATATGTGAGTGCAGGCGGTTTGACATAATGTTTGCAAGAATTGTTCCTCCGATAGCCAATAGTGAAATTCCCCGGTAATTTCCGCAGTCTGATGCACCTCCTTTGTTTTCAAATATATTCACTATATTCGCGTTGCGAAAGTCCTGAGGTAGCTCTCCGCTTTCCCATATGACATGGAAAAGAGCCTTAAGGTAACCAATAAGTTCTTTACTTGCACACTTATAGGTTTCCGCTGGAATCGTGTCAGCCAGTCGGTTTTTTGTTTTTAAGTTGTTTTATGGAGGCCTTTATTTCTTCTTCCGTTATTGGGATATCTAATACATCGATGCTGTTATACTGAGGTATTGTGTTTAGTGCTTCCATATTGGGGATGTTGTCTTGGTTAAGGATATGGTTGTAAAGCTCTTTCCAGCGATTTATGATTTGCTCATGCTCTTTTAGAAGTTCACCGTTTTGTGCCTTGGTTTGGCAGCTTACGTTCTTAGTTGGGCCGTATACTTCTTTTACAGCCTCGAAGAATTTACGATAGTCGTGATGCGCGGCGTACTCTTGAATCTGATTAGCTTTTTGCGACCACCAGTTATCCTTTAGATATCGCGGGGAAATTCACCAAAGCAGAGACAGGCAAAAAAGTTTATAGCAGAACATTCGCCAATATACACAGCAGACCTGACAAGCAAAGACAGAGAGATAGTCAATTGTAGTGTGTCTACTAACAGAGAATGAATGAGCTCTGAATAGGCATTTAAACCTAATAAGATCGACTGAAGAAGAAACACAGCCGGTCCGAGCGGTTTTTTTGTACTAGGCAGATATAGGCCATTGAGAAAGAGCTATATGGAGTGTTCGGTCTCCAAATTGCTAGAATAAGAGAATGTAACCTAAGGATCAGAAGAGAACAGCAATAGACAAGAGATCTGATAAAATCACAATAGAACAGGCTGATAGCCACCTCGAAGAATCTAATTTAATCTAATACCTACCATTATTTTTGTTTGATACAAGCAACTAGGTTGACCGAAGTTTATTTCTCCATATTTTTCGTTTTTCGATACTTCCAACACTATTCCAACTATATGCCACTACTAATCGAAGGCAGCCACAAAAAAGCAGTATGATATTAGACATTCTGTTTTGTATTTTGCAATAACAGAACCAACAGAACTGACTATTCAAACCACTCATAACTTTTGGTCGCCGAAAGATATCGTTCACAATTTCGTAAAAACGAACTGGCAAAAAAACTGAGCTTATAAGTTCACTTAGGACATAACGGTTTAGCGGTTATGCAAATTTAAAAAAAATGGTAATTTGATTTGCAGATATAAATAGTAGTGTAAAATATCAAGAGATATTTTTAAGAGTTTGTTTTCTTTAATTTATTTCCACGCATTTTGCTTAAACCTTTAGTTTGCTTACCGTTAGTTTATTTGATACGTAGAACGAAGTCAGATTTATAGATAGACATTTTTTAAGTCAGATTTGTATGCCATAAATAAAATAGTATAGTAAATAATGTATAGTAAATGATTTAAGTGCCATTGTACCATGACATATATTTAAATTAAAGAAAATATATAAAGAATGATAATCGAATTTATATACAACATAAAATAAGACTTCATTTGCAAAATAATGATTTTTTTATATACATTTAAGCTTCGTTCAGAACCTGGCAATTAGTGGGATAAATTAGTGGTTTCAATTACACTTTATACTTTTTAGGTTAAGATCATTCACAATTTCTCTTGAAGGAAGATAATCAAAGGCCAAAATGACATTTCTCGCAAATTTTGAAATATAGTTAGTGGGAAAGTTAAAAATTTGATAACTTTTCCTACGAATGGATGTCTACCACTAATGTTGACGTTCTGAATGCTTACATTAAAATTAAAGGAACAAACATCTAGGCTAATTGAAACCACTAATTTGAGTTGAAGCTTAACTACAGTAATATGTCAAATTCAAAATAGATTGAATTTCTAAAGTTAGTTTTTCCTAGTATATCCAAACAGAAAAATAATACAAGGCATACCAAGTTATCATAAAAATATTCCGTATGAGTTGATTCTCATTTTTCCTAATATAATGGTGTTCAAGTATTTTCTTTATTATTTTTATACCATTGGGAACCATAATATGAACTTGTAATCTGACAGAGAAATTACAAGTTAGATATTTGAAAGGCATACATACTTTGCGTAATTGGCCAAAATTGCATCGGTATGTTCATTACCCCATGGAATAAAAAATCAAAAATGTGGGACGTCGCGCGTCGGCCCAGCTACGTCAAAACACCGGTTCCCGATAGATCGTCGAAGTTAAGCGACGCTAGACGGTGTAAGTGTATGGACGGGTGAACGTCTGTAAACTCTACTGTGCTGTTGCTCCATAACAGAAGTGTACAATCTATTAAAACCAATTGCTCTTTACATCATGGTTAGAGGCCAGATGAGATCAATCAATCAACATCTCGTGAGTCAGAGTCGATTTAGACACACGCTAAATCGGTAAGTTATTAATGAGTCCGAGCATCGCACCTTTAGCGTGCAATAATCATAAGTTCATAAAAAATAAAAAAAACTTTATAAAAATTTTAAGTCATAAAAATTCCATTCCATTATCTATTTTCAGACAAGTCATCTGAAGAACAACTCGAAATGTGTACCTTTGATTTCCATTAATCTGCATTTGTATTCAAATTAGAGAGAAATTACATATAGAACTATATACTTTATTTTAAAGAAAATAACAATACAGTTATTGTTCTTGAACATTATCAGATTTACATATAGGTGGGTATTGTGTGTGGATACAAACAAATTTACTGACAGGTGATGAGAGAGAGAGAATGATTGTTAAATTTATTACCAATTCTGATGTAAGAAGTCATAGCTGCTTAATTATAAAAAAATATTTTTATTTATCGATTAATTAATTTATTTCTATATGTCCATATCTATATATGAGTAGAATTATTGAATATTATTCAAAAGTGTTATTATTTTGGTAGAGGAATATTCAGAATTCTGTTGGTAATTTGTAATATCCACTTATTAAATCTATGCGTGGCACTATCTGGCTAAATATGATATAAACTACTAGTTCAGCTTGTATTTAGTGGATAACAGATTTTATAGTTATTTAAATTTATAGTACAATGCAAAAATATATGAACAATTATTAATTGTAAAGCAACAAAAACTTTTTTAATGGAAATTAAATTGGCAATCATTGCCCTGATTTTTTCTTTAAATTTATTTATT
The DNA here is from genome assembly GCF_002938485.1 of Sitophilus oryzae. Taxonomy (NCBI): domain Eukaryota; kingdom Metazoa; phylum Arthropoda; class Insecta; order Coleoptera; family Curculionidae; genus Sitophilus; species Sitophilus oryzae. The sequence continues at coordinate 5,952,651 of NW_022147434.1, read as the reverse complement.
TAAATGTATTATTTTTTCGATATGTTAATACATGACATATATATTTTTTACGGATTATGGCTTAGGTCTTCATGTTGCTAATTTGGAATACTATATCTGATGCAAATTTGGAATAGTCCAAATTAATATTCATCTTGTTGTTCTTCGATTCTATGAATGTATGCAAGTTTCTTCGGCACGCACTATAGCTCAATCTACTTGATGAATTTTAACATATAATGACATTGATATATTTGTGATAATCTGCTCTTAACTGTAGGAGAGTTATAGGGTAACGCATGAGCCAAAATCAGACGACAGGAACAAATAGTGAATCTAATGCAAAATGAAGTATTTCGACCTCCTCAGAACTCTTTCCAGAATTTGATTTAAATAGAAGGGCCAGAAAATTAGGAGACTGTAGCTTTGTTCGGGTTCTTGTTATTGCTGATTCTTACCGAATCAGAAAGTTGTTAGAATAAAGCAATAATTATCAAGTCATGGACAGTGTTAGGGCATTTGTTATTGTCATCTCAGCCAATTTCTATGAATTGTATTTATTGTACTTATCATGATCCGAGTTATAGATAATTAACGTAGAATAGCAGTCGAAATTGTAGTTATTGAAATGGGAAAACAGAAACTGATACTCCACAGTTATTTGTATCAAAAAGGCATGGGTAAAGAAACAATTTATTGGAAATGTGACTTCTACAAAAAATTAATTTAGCTTTATTTTGTTTTTATAATATTTTGTTCTTTCGGTGTGGTTTTATTAAACGAACCGCTTTTGAATCTAGTGTGTATTAGAGCAATATTTTTCCAAAAATCGACATTCCTGGGAATTTTTATTTCTCTCAATTGTAATTTGGTGATATTTCTTTTCGGGCAGCTAACTTTTCGGTTACTTTTCTTTTCGGTCAATTGTTTTCAGGTAATTTTCTTTCGGTCAATTGTTTTCGAGCAATTTTCCTAGATACAGTTGGATCATTATGTCAATAAATCTTAACATGTAACCAGATCGACATGTTTGTCATTTATAAGGTAAAATAGCATTTGTTCATGAGAATATTTATAATAAAATGGTTACCTACTTTGCATGTTTCAAAGAAAATTTTTGAAAACGGTTTATTAATTACAATCACCGGGCGACCAAATTATACAGAAAATTAAATTTTAAATAAATAAGCTTAGAAACTCCATCATCTTCCGCATTTGACAACTCACGTCAGGCACGCGTAAGCAGTAGATAAGCTACAAAGCTTATTTGTAATAACTAATGTCCACTTCACTGAGTGACTACTAGAAATTCAATGGAAAATAGTGCTAAAATAGCATATTGAAATCTAGAAAAATATTGAAATATAGAGAAAATACTTGAGTCGCAATATAAACAAAAATATAGAGAACAAAAATGTTAAATTGCTTGGTCTCAATCATTGCATATTATTCGGTCAATAAGTCATCTATACAAGCAAAATATACAGAAAACTCTAACTTCATTTCACTTCACTCACTATTAGGTGGTATGAAGTTAGCCTGCCAGCTATTTTAACAGATAAAATATTATTAGTAGAAAGTAGAGGAAAGTTGCCTATATTGAACCCGCACTATATATATAGGGGAAAGCTGCCTATATAGAACCGGTGGTCTATTTCAAAAATAGAAATATATAGGCGCCATCTATGACTGAAATATAAAATTAGTTTTTCTATTAGAGGCAGTTTTTGAATATGGCCTTCATGGATAAATCGTAAGGGTAACTATGTATGATTTTATATTTTGTGTACAGTTGATGTAGTATTTTCGCACTATACTCTAAGGCCTCATTTATGAAAAGCTAAGTTTAAATTAATAATGCTACGTGTGCGTTTAAATCATAAGGTGTATTTTCCACATAATAGTTAGTCTGAAATAATTATGTTTTCTAAGTGAGGGTAGACTAGAAATTTCACAGACAAATGGCCTAATTGGAACCGACTAAATTTTCTGAATTTGAACCGGTTCAATTTAGATATTGAAACGAAATAAGACCAATTAGATTATGAACCTATGGTGTTTCAGTTAGTTTTTATCAATATGCGTTTTTTATCAAAATATAAAAAAACGAAGACAATATGGGCTCCGGACAGAAAAATTATGGCTTATACTATCTAAGATTACAAACAAGCCGAAATTGGTCTAAACGAATGTGCTCGACGATATGGCAAATCAGCTATATTAAGTAAGACATGCAAGGGGCGATAATAAACTAGCTAAGGTTACTGTCAAGAAACTAGGTAAAAAGGTGTTTTTTTTAACTGAAGGTGAAATCGTTTTAAAGAAAGATATTGTTCAGTTTGAAAAAAATACTCTAGGGCTATACAGTAATTATTGATATAAGAAGGAGATGAGTACTCTTGTTGCGACTTTTGCAACGGAGTTTACAATTAATAATTTTCGCATTACTACATTTCTTTGCTTTATGTTCGCTTTGTATTGTTCATATTTTTTAATTGTCAGTTATTTTACTATTATTAAAAATACAGTTTCAATTTGTTAGTGTTTGTTAAGTTTCTGTTGGCCTGCTGTAAAAAATATATTTTGCAAAATATTTATAGTCTGTTTAAATATATTTTGTTTTAGGAGTTTACAATTAATAATTTTCGCATTACTACATTTCTTTGCTTTATATTCGCTTTGTATTGTTCATATTTTTTAATTGTCAGTTATTTTACTATTATTAAAAATACAGTTTCAATTTGTTAGTGTTTGTTAAGTTTCTGTTGGCCTGCTGTAAAAAATATATTTTGCGAAATATTTATAGTCTATTTAAATATATTTTGTGTTATTATAAAATTTGTTTTGTTAAAGTTTGTTTTCTTTAAATGTGATATTTTTACACTCGGTTCAAATTAAGAAATGCATGGTTGAATTTATGAAACTTCTTGCATAAATTGAACTTTTGTAGATCATTTAAAAAAAAATTATATTATAATAAATTAAATATAAAATATATTTATAGAATGATTTTGCTCATTGCAATGAATAAATAACACAATAACAGTTATATTTCTGAATTTTAATACAGTGATTTCATTTAATTAGTGAAAATATAACAAGTTTTCCAAAAGTAGTTCAATATAGGCAACTCTCCCCGAATATGACTATTTTTTCAAGTATAAATAATAATGATTTTTTTATAGTTAATTTTTAATATTTTATTACAAAAATATTTTTTGTAAAGTAACGGATTTTTGTTGTGAGATAGAGAAAAATAAATATCTCAATTTTAAGCTTTAAAGTGAAGAACTTTTATGTTCCAAATTAAATTTCAAGAACCTCCAACCAATTGAAATTTATTACAAATATATAAATAGCTTTTTTACTAAACAAGAAATATTTTGTCTGTAGCGTGGTGTAAGGAACACGTACGTCCCATTGCGAATAACCATAATAAATATACGGCGCTATAGTTGGCAATCCTCTAGCTTCAATGCAACTTGGTGCGTTCTGTCAAGGTTAATATATAGCGTACATAGTTACGTTGCATGCCTTGCTAATATTCGATTTACCGAGGAAAATAGATTATGCATTTTGACGCCTCTATGCGCTCGTGCAGGGCTGTATCCAAACAAATATTTCAAATTAGTTTGAAACTATTTTCGTTATTGGTGTAACAGAAAAATACAAAGCAGCTATACTGTACACCTATTTTTATAGAAAATTATTTGCATTGTTCTGTTTTTATAGGCTTGGTGATTTCAGTCCATTTTAAAAATTCCGACCGCAGCGCTCCAACGGCAGAAATTCGAAATGCCGGGTATAAAATATTGAGAACCACCTAGATGTTTAAATGGTTTTGAAGAGTAATAACTTTTCGTCCGTATATAAAACTACTGAGTGAAAAATATACATCCTCGTAATTTTTTACGTATAAAATATCTCTTGGTAAAAATCGCTACGAGCAATATTGTTCTTATGATATTTAGAATGGAAGTAGTTAATACATGTTATTTTTGATAAAAAAATAATAAACATGTTGAGTAGATAGTTATTTATTTGACTGAAATGATATATTTGGAAACTTTAATTTTTTTTTAAAATTAATTATAAAATTTTCTTCAAAAAAATGATGATAAAACAGTTTCTGTTGAACCTTTGACACAAAATCATTTCAAATTTATGATTTCAGTCTAAATAACTATTTAGTCAACATGCATGTTTAATTTTTGTCAATGATAAGAGGTACTGATAATTTCGATTCCAAATATCTCGAGAACCATTACTCGTCGCGATTTTCACCAAGGGACCTTTTTTACGTAAAAAACGTCGTAAATGTATATTTTTACTTAGTAGTTTTATATAGTTACAAACGAAAAATTAATTACCCTTCAAACCAGCTAAAAAATATCTAGGTTTCTACAAGTAGCAGTCATATTGACAACAAAATCAAATTCCTCTTGTTAAAAAAACCCCATATGCCAATTTTCATTCAAATATTGACATTACTTCAGAAATTATTTGGAAAAAACCTAAATAAAAATTAAATTTCTACACGCTGTGTCTCCTAATTACTATTAAAACTAAACATTTTAAGATATACATTTATACGAACTTTTTTACTTATTTTTATCTACAGAATATGCTGCCGAAGTGTCCTGAATACAATTCGGGCAAAAATATTATTCTGTATATTGAGTATCTGTTTATTTTTATTCGCGCGGAGTCACAGTCCGCAGGTACCTATTTTTCCCGATAATTCGAAAATCTGGAAACATCAGATGCTGTGCCGCTTAGTATCTTCCTGTCTCTGCATATTTTACGGGAAGTGTGCAGCTTACTTCGGGTTTTTCTTATTACTGATTCTAAACTGTCCTAGAACTGTGACCCAAGTAACAAAATTCTGACTTCCGACTAGTTTTGACTACGTGCAACGTTGAAATGAGTACTTTTCCCTGCCCTATGCATACCCTAACCCCAAATTACGTAGCCAAAACGTCGCTACGACGTTGCACTTAAACAGTTGTATATTTTGACCCTTAACAACGTTGGCACAACGTTGTTAGAAGTGGGGTTTTATACCGTTGTCATTACGTCGCCAGAAGGAATGTTTATTGTACTACAGAATAACAAACGAACAACAACGTTGTGCAACGTACTTTTAAATTACGAGTGTAAGTACATGCTAACTACAACGTAATACAATGTTTCATTAAACGACCCATAGCAACTTCAAAATTATAACCAATTACTACGTTGGATTACGGCGACGAGCGCGACGATATCGATTTTTGTTGTGGAAGCGGAACTATCTACACCTAACCTCAAAAAATTCTGTACTGTACTGTCACAGAGCAATTGGTTAGGTATTTTTTCTGTGGTACTTACTGTGTAAAGCGAAAAGAAGATGTATAGGAAAAAAGTATATAAATACTCTACAACTTTTTATAGAAAGAAAAAAGAAAAAGTATTTACAGTCAGCGAGCAAGTCAGTGTCCGAAAAATGAAGTGGAAATAAAGGTCATCCACATCCTCGCAATCATGTATCGAAGGAACGTCTACTTCAATTTTGAAAAGTAATAGTGCTACTAGTGGTAACTTATCATTAATGGATACTATAGAAATTAATAACTGTACACCTGAAGCCCATACAACAGAAGAATACTATGAGAATAATGATCCTCCAGAAGAGCAGTCAACTGAAATTCATCCTGACGTCCTTTCGAAAAAATTAAAAACATTTTTAAGTCAGTGGAGTATACAAACTAATATATCCCATTCAGCTGTAAACCAGCTTTTAAAAGGATTATCATCTTGTGGTATATAAAAGGACTACTGATTGATGCACGTGGAGTGGTAATATCAACAATACTTCCTGTACGGCTTTTTTAACAATAAATAAATAGAAATACTGATCTAATGTCAGCGATCTTATTAACGAGTATATGACCACCACCACCAAATGATGACCCAGCTTTCTTCTTTATTTTATTGTTCCTAGGTAAAAAAGAGCACTGTAAGAAGGAATTTTCTTATTTACCTCCTAGATGTCGGTAGGGTTCAGAGGACCTATTTCGTCAAACCAGGTGCCAATTTTTGAACCAAAGGTTGACATAGGTGACCCAAAGGTCGGTTACCGGACCTTATGCACTATATTAGTATTTTAAAGTTTGCCTTAGGCAACTCCGCCATTTTAATAAGATTTATATTTTCATGCGTTGTGGACGAATCGAATAAAATATCAGAAACCACAAAATACTGCGAATTTTGTTAAAAAACTTTATCTGTTAGGGTTGTGAGCTAATTTTCCTGATAGATTTCGTATATTTCTCTCAAACTTGTACAAAAAAAAACGTTAGGTCAAATAAACCTATAATTTTGTAAACTATAATTTTAAAATTAAAACTAGGAAATAAAAAAGGGGTTTTGCCATATTTCGAAGTATCATGGTCACTTTCAACAGTAAACTAATCTTCGTTGATAAATTTCGATTGCCGACATCTCAAAACTTTGCAGATTTGTGGAAGTTAAATTCACCTAGTTATTTCTTAATGGAGCATAATATATTCCATTTCTAATTCATACATCATCATTCCCCATGGTTGAATAGAGTAATATTTGACGACGAATATTTTTAACTCTAACTTCAAAATATCGCGAATCGGCATGACAAACAACTTTTAATACACGACGTACTACGTCGCCTCAAGCAACGTCGCCGACGTTCGCGACGTTGTACTCTGCAAGAAAGATTGCAACAGCTCATGCAATACTGTTTGAACGAATATGTCGAATTAATTACTGAACATGACGATGAAAAGGAAGAACGAGAAGTGGATATTATAGAAAGGCAAGGGCCCAAAATAAATTCTGTGCTGAAAAATAAATTTCAGATTCTGAAGCACTGAATACAGTATTCCCAGTGGATCGGCACTGCAGAATTGTGATAGGCGGAAAAACAGACCAACTTGTTACTGTTTGTTAGGGTTTCACGAGATTTTCGAAATTCGAGATTTCTCGTCTCGTCTCGTCGTCGAAATCGAGACGAGACTGAGAATTTCTTTCGAGACGAGATCGAGAAAATGACTTCGAGATTTTTCAAGATCGAGAATTTTTTTCGGGAGTTCTCGATCTCGAAAAACTTTAGATGCTGCAATAACTCAACAGCTCATAAAAGGCTAGAAAAATGGAAATAAAAAACTATGTTGGGAAATATTTTCTCGTACAATGCTAATTTACATTTCTTTATTTACAATTAACACAAATAATCAAAAGATAACTTCCACAAAACTGTTCGATCAGTCGGTCTTTTCAGAATAAAGAAATGCCGCAAATATAATATATTCTTGTTCTTATGGCACCATTTTTGTATAAATTTCACTATTAACTCTTATTAAGTTAAACGAATTTAAATAATGTCGAAGAAAAAAAGTTTTTCAATAAAAGACTGTTTCGAGTAAACAAAAATCAGTTCGTTGCACAACGAAGTAAAAATTTTTCGTAGGTAGCTAGGTAAATTTTAAACCCATATGGATAAAAGACTAAATTAAAAAATAAAGGAATCGTTTTGATTTTCGCTTTTTAAAACATTATATTTTATTTTTGGGATTTTGGGCCAAAGTCAGCGTTTTTTTTTGTTACACATGGCTTTTAGTTCATACCATACCTATAATAGTTCTGTATTCTATAACGTAATTTTTTGACAGAAAAAATTTACCCTATATTTTGGTGCAAACATGTTATTTTTAGCCGACCATACCAATAGGTGTGGTAGGCTATTAAGATCGACAAAAAAAAAGTTTTTTTAATTTCACTCAAAATGAGATATTTGGGTCATAAATGACCTAAATACAAAATATTTTCGTGGTGTCTGTCTGTCTGTCCGTCTGTAACACGATAACTCATAAACCGCTAAACCGATTTTAACCAAATTTGGCTCAAAAATACTGTGGCACCCGAGAATCTGGCCATTAGTTTTTGGTGGGGGTGGGGTTTTGGTGGGGTTTTTAGTGGTTGGTAAGGAGGTATGGGAGGGGGTTAAAAATTTAAAAAAAGCGTAACTCCAAAATTACAGTAGCTAGCGAAACCCGGTTTTCAATTTAAGATTAGGAACAACATCAAAATCAGTCAAAATCGCAGTTTTTGAGATAAAAAAAATTTAAAAAATTCCATTACTTTGAAACTAATCGATGATCGAGACGAGAAATTGCCTTAGATTTCTCGTCTCGATGAAACCCTACTGTTTGTACCAGTGTCACAATTTCGTATGTTTTGAGCACACACAAATATTCTGAAACACCGTTTATACGGATTGATTTTTTCATTATTATTAATTATTTTTGTTTTTGAATAATATTTATTAATTTGTTTTTTTGCGTGTTTTATATTATATATTTTATGTTTATGTTTGCTATTTGTAATGAAGCAACTCAATAAATAATTGTTATTTTGATTATCATATTATTTTATGTCTTTACACCACTAGCAACGCTTAAGATCTCTTGAATTTAGCGTGCGGACTCAATAGTCCGCGCGCGACCCTTACATGTAACAAATAAAGCGCGACCTCCGAAAGGTTAAGGATGGAACAACTGTCAATAACTATCAATGGTTTTCAGCCTTAATCTTCATTCAGAACCTCGCTATTAATATCGTAAACTAAAATACTTTTTAGTTTACGATCATTCACAATGTCTAAAAAACACAATTGAAATAAACCGAATATCCTAGCAACAGCTTCCACTTGTCAGTTGTATCCATAGAGAAAGCCTAATATTTAGCATATCAAACAATCAAATTTTGATTTCTAACAACAATGTCTCTTGACGGATGATAATTAAAGGTATAAATGACACTCCTCGCAAATTTTAAAGTATTAATTAGTGGAAAAATTGAAAGTTTGTTTTAACTTTTTCCACTTTTTTTTAAAATAAAGTTTGTTTAACTTTTTCTACTAATTGAAAATGACTACCACTAATTTTGATGTTATGAATACTTGTAACATACGTAGTACAACGTACATTGAAATTAGAGGAACTTCTACGCTAATTGAAACCATTAATTTATTCCACTAATTGCAAGGTTCTGAATGAAGCTTTAATGATTTTGGATTGTCACTGATTTGAATTAATAAAATAAAACTCGCATTTTCTTTTTTTTTGACGATCATAAAGGCTTACAGCTCAAAAGTGAGCCTGTAGTCGGAATTGCCCATTACCATTGAATTGCGCAAGAAAAGAGCCGATATTGCTCACTACCTTAAATTTATATTTATTTTATTATAATTGAATCAATGGCCCCCCTTATGGAAAAGCATGCGCACGACTATGGTTTCATTGATCGTTGTGTTGCTATTTATTTATTTGTGTTTTTGTAAATGCCATAAGCTAATATTAAATATAAAATAAAAATAGTTCCGTTTCAAATATATACCATCGATTAAACGTTGAAACAAAACTTCCGACGTAATATAAACAATAAAATGAAAAAGAACAGTAAAAGAAGTCAATGACCACACGTCATACCCGAAAGGTAATAATTATGTAATTCGAGAGTCGTTAGAAAAACGTGATTGCAACAATGACTATTTAGTAGGCTAAGCGATAGGCGGCTCTTGTAATAAATGGAGTTAAATTTGGAGTGACGCTGAGCCATAGAAATGGCTCGGAATATTTCCTCGCAATAATAGAGGATAGATTAAAGATAAACAGGGAAGAAGGAAGTGAAGCGGCGACCTGCGGTGAATTTTAAAAGGCACAAACACGTTAGCCGTCTGTTATAATAGCACTTTGCAAGTTTTGCTTCTTCTTGTTGGTAGCTTGTTAATTGGATTTCGGAGGAATAGCAGCAGAGCGTGTAGAATAGTGATGATCTGTTGATATAAAATATTAGGAGATATTATGTAACAATAAATAAGTTTTATAAAAAAATAGCTTACTGCTGTGTTAGCGAATAAAACAAACTAATGGAAATAATTTATATCAATTTTCTTTTGAATGTTATGGCTGATTGAAGAAATAAGAAGATGCGCAACCTTATGGGCGATTTCGTCGCAACAAACCTGTACGAGATGTAACTGGCGTTACCGTCAGTCTGTTCGAGAATTCCGAGATTTAGTTTAGCTCTGCGCCGCTGCGCGCTGATAGATAAATAATAGACAGTTAAAGCACGGCCAAAGACGTAGACGTAAACGTATCGTTTGACATGTACGCTTGCGCAGTGTGAAAATCACTTGTGTTTACGGATACGTGATACGTATCTTTACGTGCCTTTACGTACGTACAAAACACAAATGTATCGAGCCGAAGGAGTATCGATTTTCACCCGAATGATGCCGAACGTACAAATTCACAAACAACTCGTTTCCATAACTGGCTAGTAATTTAGTTATTTCATAACTTTTGGGGCCAGTGTCACAGAACTGGTCCTATTAATTACCTATTTATTACAATAAATTAGTATGAAAATATTAAGCATCATAATAACTCATTTTGGAATCTATTTAATTAAATGCTAATTCTTATAGGCAAAACCATAATATGAGGATTCTAAAAGATGGAATCTAATAAATAATCATAAAGCTGTGTCTTTTTTCCAATATTTTTTTATTACGAAGAACATTTTAAGTTGTAAGGACTACTTTCTGTAATAAAATTTATAATTTTCTTCAGTTTTCGATATTACTTTTATAAATTTAATGTGGAATCGATGGAATAATAGATATCCATTTTCAATTTTAAAATTAAATAAATTGTTTCACAAAATAATTTAGAATTACAAATGTACCATTTGCGTTACGTACGTCAAAATACTTGCTTCAACTCTTGTTTACACGACAACGCAACGGCCGAGATACGTATACGTATTGTGCCTTGCTTTAAGGTGCGTATTCATTATCCGAACGAACGAACGAACGAATGAAAGTGCGGTATATTTAGACGGGGACCGAACGCATGCGGCCGTTCGTTCGTTCGTTCGCTCGACCATCCGTTTCGAGTCGGTACATCAAAGGCGTTCGCCAACAAATGCCTCCGGTCTTCTCGTGCGGTTCTATCGTACGGTCCCCGTCCATACCACTAGCGAACATTCGTTCGTTCGTTCGTGCGGATAGTGAATACGCACCTTTAAACTGTCTCTAATACTGTACCGTAAGTACCGTAGCAGACCGTAGTTCTGTTTTTAGTCGACAGAGTGAGCGGCTGCAGGAGACAGTGTTGCCAGAACTACTGATTAATCCGTAGATTTACGGATTTTAGGTACAGTACGTTAATAATACAGATTTTCTATAATTAAACAATTTAATATAATTTTATGTGATCAAATAAAGAACGGCGTCAGGGTTAGCATAGAAATGAAGATCGCTGTTATTTCATATGTAAAATATTATGGTAAATGTCAATAATCGTCATTTCCAAGCCAAAAGACTTTTTTCAATCATACGACATATTCAGTACCTAAAAAGAAAGAATTTTTATTCTTGTTGTTTATTCTATGTTTAAAACGAATAAATGTTTAATACCTAAACGCGGATTTTTTATCCAAAGATATTTTCATCAAACATATTACATATATTATACATTTTAATAGCGCAACACTGTCGCTTTCAGATCCACACCGTCTTCTATATGCCTTCGCTGGCCGAATTAGAGAAAATAAGTTTTTTATGTGTTGACCGCAGAACGATTGGTGTCTCCACCGTACAGCACTTGAGACGAAAGGGGAAATCAAATCAGATTTCTCACGAATTAGATTGCGTATCTTCCCAATTCTTTCAATCAACGGTATTATCAATGACTATTACTTGAAATGAAACAGCTGTCGAATTAATAATTTAATTTTCTTTATTTTTGGATTAATTACGTTTGGGTTAGTTGTATCAATCATCCGCTATTATTTACAAGCACTCGTCAGAAAAAAAGCCAATCTATTGATATTTTTATACTTGGTTAGCTGAGAATTAGCTCTTGGGTCACTTATAAACAACACAGGGTCGTTAGAAGGAGAAATAACAAGAAGATGTAAAATGACAAGGGTGCCAGTGCGAAAACTCTCAAAGATATGACGAGACAAAAACATATCAAAACACCTAAAAAGATGCTTGTTTACTGCCTGATATTTCCTATATTAATGTATGGCTCCGAGTCCTGGACGATGAGTCACATATAAAAAAATTGACGCTACTAAGATGTACTGCTGGCGACGAAAGCTCAGAATACCCTGGACTGCCCGACAAACGAATGAATCCATAATGACTCTCAACTTCTATATAGTCACTGATTGTAGGGAAAGACTCATTAAGACTCATTAAGGTTCCAGGAAAAAGACCAAGAGGCCGCTCGCCCTCTCGATGGATAGACCAGCTATCAAAGCTCACCCACAAGCCACTGCGCACGCTGGTATATGAAGCACAAGACAAAAAAACTAAAAATACACACATCACTTGACCACTACATTTCCCTTGTAGGAATAAAGACAGAGATGAAAAAGCTGAGAACAACAAGAACTGCCTGATTGCAAAAAAACCGCTTGGGTGTACTCGGTTCCTGATAGTCTATACCGGGTGTTGCATCGCCGGACGGGACACTAAAACCCACATTCAAAAGAATAACTTTAGATATTTTTGATTAGCCCGTTTACGAGTTATCGCCGATTTCTTTTTAAATATTTCTCCTTTCTTATGGCCCTGTATTTACTTATAAGCACCAGTCAAGGTAAAAGAAAACTGTCAAATGAAGTTGTCATTTCCGAAATTTACCTAATTAGTGCTTTATTATTATTGAAAACTCATTCCTACATCGGAAATATTAAAGATGTATTTATAAATACAAATTAATATGAATTAAAGTAAAATAAAGTAATCAATTACCAGGTTAATTATAGTGTTATTACAATATTCAAGAACTTATTAATTTAGGTACTATTAAATTGTTAGAACTTTAGGATTTAAGAAGATGTTCAAATATTTCTCCATGAACTGCTAGACAATAACCCAGGCGATCATAAAATTCTCTTTTTACATTCGCTAGATGGTAAACTGAAATTCTATTGCATTCGGCAGAAATAGCATTTTTTAACTCGTCTAGATTTCAGTATTTTTTATCCTTGTATATCTTGTTTTTTAAATGGCCCCAGAGAAAGAAATCATTTGGCGAAATATCAGGAAACGTTGCTGGCCAATTTACTGTATGATTTAGGCCAATAACGTTTCCGTTAAAACTATTGTCTAAATATTCCCGAACAGCTAGGGTACTATGTGCCGGGCAGCCATCCATTTGGTACCAAACTTCCTGATTTTCCCTAGCGGCATCATGTAAAGCAGGTAAAATATGATTTTCGAGTAGATCCAAATAATATTCTGCATTTAAATTTCGCGTAAGAAATAATGGCCCGATAATAATGTGTCCGAATATCCCTGCCCAAACATTTACTTTCTGTGGATATTGCGTCCTTGTTTCGACAAACTTGTGTTGGTTTTCTTTGTTCCAATAACGATAATTTTGAACACTGGGTTCATTATTTAAGGTAAACGTGCATTCGTCAGTGAAACATATGTTTTTTAAAAATTCCCTATCCGTGTTTGCTCTTTCCATCATATCAGAACAAAACGCCTGCCGCCGTATTTCGTCCCCATCTCGTAGCTCTTGGTGCTTTTCATATTTGAAGGAATAGTATTTATGTCGTTTCAAAATTCGAAACTCTGTAGTGTGATTTATTCCTATTTCATCCTCAAGTTTCCTTGTGCTGATCTTTCCATCGTTCTCTTCCACGCACAATAAAACTTCCCAGTCGGTATCATTTCTTGCATCTTCTCTTTGTTCCTGCCTTGCTTCACATCTGCAGTTATTTATTAGGGTACCTTTGGTCTCAAATCTCTGGATATTCCTTGCGATTGTAGATTTTCCAGGTATCGGTCTATTCGGGTTCTATTCGGATACAGAGCAGCAAACATGTCCGACACCTTTTGATAACTATTTCCTTGATAATACCATTTAATCATCAATACTTTTTCTTCGGTAGTGAAATTCATGGCTAATATTTTCGATGTAGGTATGAGTTTTTAATAATAATAATAAAGCACTAAATAGATAAATTTCTGAAATGACAACTTCATTTGACAGTTATCTTTTACCTTGACTGGTGTTCATAAGTAAATACAGGGCCATAAGAAAGGAGAAATATTTAAAAAGAAATCGGCGATAACTCGTAAACGGGCTAATCAAAAATATCTAAAGTTATTCTTTTGAATGTGGGTTTTAGTGCTCTTCAATAAACCTAAATAGAATTATTCTCTAAAATAATTAGGGAAGCCAATAATTGACCCCATTAAAATTTACATGGAATTTCCTATGTCCCGCTCGACGATGCAACACCCGGTATACTCGAACCCACCTTCAGTTCTGAATTTTGTTATAATTTTTGTATTCAATGCTTCAAAATAATAAAGAATGCGCTTTTCCTTGTAACGTGCCAAAATTTCACTAAACTATTTTATTTCTTTTCTTTAATAATTTAACGCTAATTGATATTATTATTAGTCTGAAATATCGATCAGTTCAATTCAGTAAACCAAGAATAAATAAATCGTACTTACATGTTAACAAAAGTAATTATTCCATCCTTATTTTTAACTAAACATATTTCACACTTAATATCATTTTTTTTGCAGCACAAAATAGTTTGATTTAATACAATTTAATATTTATTTTAGCCGAAATAGATAAAATAATTCTTTCCGCCGTTAATTCTGTTTATATACTAAATACGTAGGTTAGAAATTTTTGAATTGAACTGTCAAATATTTATTTATATTTTTATTAACATTAACTATTAGGCAACCCAAAATATACTTTAATAAATTGATTATATATTTTTGTATTTTATTTAATCAACAGTAATTATTGAGCCTATTGTCACTTAGTTAAACTCATTAAATTTATGTTGCTCTATTTTAATTTTTAGGTAGAATTTTCTAAGCATAATTGTCTTAAAAATATCGTATCGATCCGGCAAGTGAGTCATGCGCAATATCTCTAGATTGTTGTTATTTATTAATTTTTGAATGTTTTGATAAGCAAATTTCTATATAACTTTCATTAATCTCGTTAACTTTATTTATTCTATTAATTATATAAATTATTGATATTAACTTTATTTTCCTTTAATATATAACTTTTTCTTCATGTCTTTATTCAGCTCATGGTTGGCAATCCATATTTTATCAAGGGCTCGTGTTTTTATCTGGCTATTTCTTTGTTGCAAAAAAGGTTTTCGTTTTTCTTGGAACTACCTTGGTTTGGTCACTTTATGTTCAGCTAGTTGAGGTACAGAGGCCTCTCGGTCATTTTTGTCAAGTTTTTGATTTTTACCCTTGTGGGGATTTTCGAGTGTGCCTCAAAAATTACTGCAGCATCCTATCTTACCTTTTGTTTTTTGGACGGTGCTACGGTTTACCGGTGACGGGATTTTCACCTCAAAACGCTGACGTGGGTCAACCAAGCAGCCCGCCTTTTTTTTATTGAGCACCCCATTCCATCCAGGGGAAGAAATAATATTAATCACCTGAGGATTCGTAGAAAACCCTGAGTTAGCAGGTAAAGCCTATTTTTTTTTATTAATACATTTCTTTCCACTTTTTTTCTTCTTTAAAAAAAAACTATCTTTTTTTATGGTATCTCGTACTATGGAGAAACTATAATATTATTTCTCCGTAGGGTTTTTTTTTCGTCGGAGCCGAAGAGTTTTTGTCTGGACCGAAGAAGTTTTTTTGTCTGGGCCGAAGAAGTTTTTCTTCTGTGTTGAAGACTTCTCTCTGAGCCAGTTTTTTTGTTGGAGCAGTTTTTTTTTCGCTGTATCCATTTTACTTTTCTGGAGGAGTTGACAGTCGACGGTTGACAGTTGACAGCCGACGGTGTCTGCCCAAGATTGATTTGATTTAGAAGATTTTCAACTATTTGGTATCGTACAATTCAATTTTTATTTTCTTCCCTATCTTACGATTTGAATTTCATTGGTGCGTACGAATACTGAACGTAGATAAATTTTTTTTAACATTATAATTTAATTAGAATAAATTTTCACATACTTAATTCTGTTGATAAAATAATATTTCATTTTTTTTTCCTTTAATTTTTTTTTGTAAATTTAATACAGCTGACACAGTTTCTTTTTGTCTCTATTTAAAATTTAAATCTATTCATTTTTTTTTATCGATATCTAAATTTCTTGAACTGATGAATTCATAATTATTAGTTGATTATTTTGATTTATTTATTTAATAATTATATTATTAATTATTATTATTAGTGAATTGGTTTAGTATTATTTATTTGATTTATTAATTTGTTGATTAATTTGATATCTTAGCTGAATTTAGTTGCGCTGATATATACATATATATTTTATTTTGTAAATCTTACGTGATCACGAAAGGTACCTAGGTATTTACGTAATTTTGCTACTTGCGTATTGTGAGATATATTTTTCTTGGTGCACAATTTTTTTTATTGATTTATTTAATTTACTATTTGCTATTTGGTATTTTCTATTTACTGTTTCCTATATTTTCCTTTTATATTTCAATAGAGGGTACTGAAACTAATCAGTTTGCATTATTTTTTTATATTTCCTTTGGCCCTATGTCTACATAATTCTCTAAGATCTTGACTTTTTTTTGTTTATTTATTTACTTTTTTTTTTATTTATGTATTTGTGGAACTTGTAAGGCTCTAAATACACCTTGGGGGATTTCTGACTTTTTTTTCCGTCTAAAGACAGTGGCGCTCTTAACCCGCCCCTACTCTCCGAATTTTCTGAGCTAGGGCATAAATTTGTTCGCGACTAGACCCCTGCAAATTCCATAAATATTTATTTTTCTTAATCGCTAACTTAATAATATTTTTTTCTTCTTCGTATTTTTTTTACTTCTTTTCTAAATTTTTTTTTCTTTTTTTTTAATTTAAAAGAGCCGAGCTAAGGCCAAAACGCGTGACATCCTATAAGTAACAAGTGTTTATCCAGTGATGTAAGAAATATTTTACAAAAGTTTGAGGTAAGTAAAAGAAAGTTGTCAGATTTTGTATGTGTTAACTACATCTAAAAGGCGTGTACTGCTCACCTTACAGACTATGACATGTTTGAAGGTAGTTTTCTGTTTCCTTGATTACGCGTTTAACGAGAAATATCTGACCGAGTACGAGTTAGCAATATATTAATCGGTGATTGTTGGCGAGCGATACGTTGGAATGCGTAATTGGATTGTAAATATTTAAATGCCTTATGCAATTGTATCGATCTTATAAAGGTTTTTACCTGCATATGTGCATAAACTATCAACGATAAATAACACTGGTACTCCTATATATAGAAATACAATAATTCGAGCAAATATGTGTGTATCAAATTCAACATTTCATAGCAATTTTATGAATTCCCAAAGGGTAATAAACTATTTATAAGAAATACTCCTAGACATATGAAAATATTATGGCATTTGTTAAAAAATTATAAGAATTTATAGTTTTTTAAATGTTTTTTAGTAAAACTACATTTCGAACTAAAATACCTGTTCGAATTCATATTGTCTTTAATGTTCTTATTGTATTCCACTTTGTGTTCGAAATTATTCTCCTGATTTTTCATTCATTTCTCCTTCTGATTTTAGTTCGAAAAGATGATTAGTTTCTCGATATACCTACGTATAATTACTTACAATGTATTACTTTTAAAGGTTGATTCTCACTATATCTTTCGTTGTCAATTTCTTACATTTGTACCAGCTCTATTAACATTTTGCTGATATTTATTCATTCTTTCACCTCTTAATTAAATCTATTACCTTTTTTAAAAGATACAAACTTTTAAAATAAAACTTTCGTAATGATATAAATTGTACAATAAAAAGTATGGAACTGATACGGAACGGAAGCTTACGTATAGCGTCAATACAATAAAAAATACGGAACGGATATGGAATGGATACAGAATGGTAATATAATTTCGTTTTCATTCTTTGATAGATTTTTATTGATAAAATTTTAATTAACGTGTCATTAAAGTCGTATTTTTTGCTGTAAAATATTAAAGAAGCACAAAATTTATTTAGTTCAATGCTACGCAAAGAGTAATAATAGTTATCGAATAATGTGATACTTTAACAACAGTAAAAAATCTCGGTAACGGACGGTAATCAAAATTAATAATACCCATCTATCAATGAAATCGGAATTATTTACTTACTTACTGCCATTACTCACTGACGAGTATTTGACACGTATCATAAGACGGTTACGCAAGGCATTTTCTTTCATGAGCTTTTCTGTGACTGAAAAGCCCGATGCGTGATGTTATCTCTCTTCCGCACTCCGGACATTCAAAAATCTCATCACTTTGTTGCCTCTTTACTTTTTGGTTGTCGTTGTTCCTCCCACTGATGCTGCATACTTATCCCTTTAAGTTTTCATCGAAAACATGCTTTTATCTTTTGAGTTGTCCACCTGGTTTCCTCTTACTCTCTACAAGTTCACCGTAAAGAAGAGATTTCGGTAGGCGGTTTTCTTGCATCCTGCATACGTGGCCAGTCCACCTTAAGCGACATTTAGTAATCATGACTTCACCGCTCTCGCAACTTGCTTTTTCAAGGACTGGTACGTTTGAGACATGGTGGTACTATTTGATTCTTAACAGTTCTCTAAGGTGTCTCTGTTCCAACTTGTTTAATGCGCTCGGGTGCCGGCGGTACGGCACACAGTGTAATGAAAACTAAAATAGTGGGGCATTGGCATTTTGCTTCAGTTATCACTACTCTTGCTGAAATTTTTTGACAAAAATTAAATAATACGACTAGAAATTTTTGCTACAGGGCGAAAAGAGTAAAAAAGGCGTAATGGAAGGTCAAAAAAATATGAAGTTTTATAAAAGGACTTTACAGGTATATTTTTTTTATTTGCGAAGAGTTTATAGCTCTTATGGACCAAAAACGTTATCAAATTACTGTCGAACAATCATTTATCTCCCGCTAATATGTCAAAACTCAATCAACATTCCTAAATATTCAAATAATCAGGGATAAATTAGATAAGACTGCAACACTCAAAGAGAACGACACAAGTGGCAAATATATTTTAACAGTATTAAATAATATGATAATATGCAAAAAAAAAAAGTATTCAACTTCAACAAAGGAACCCATAATACACACCTCACAAAAAATTTCGCAACACTTATATTTTTCGTAGTATTTATTCTTGAAACGCTTCAAACATTTTTATGTGAAAAACTTAAATCTACGGTCTGCCTGAGTTATGATATACCTTCCATTCCTTAACAAGTTGCTATTAATGCAAATAACTTTTGAGATTATTGTTAACCAAGAGAATTTTTAAGAGTACTTTGCAGTTTTCCAAATTAATAAGTGATGCGATAATTTATGTGGGGTGTATATTATTCCAAAATAACATAATATGTAAGGCACTTACATAAAACATGCTTAAAAATCATTCTCAATTTCTTCTCCATCCATATACAAGAGCTCTTTCGCTTCCGGAAACAAGTCTACTTTTTTATTTTTAGAGTGCTTTGGTCGCAGATGTGAAAGTAGAGGATCTGAATATATCAATAAGTTGTACAATATATCTTCGATAGTTTCCTTACGACCACTCTTCCTGAAAAATTTTGGCGGAACGATCGAAATTCTTTGTTTCTTGATTCAGATGCTTCTTCGGACATTTTGCCGATGGGTATAAATTGAAAACGTTCACAGATATCTGCACCATGAATCAAAAGCATATGAATGCTTGAAGGCATATAATACCAACCGTAAAGGGAAACAAATAGTTCTGCTGTCTCTTTCATGTCACCAAACTACGGTCGAATCAATGGAAAACGTAATTATTGCCGAAGAAATTATTTTTTTTCTTCCAGGTTCGGATCTAGGTGGATGAAATTTATATGTAACAGTATACTAGAAGGTTCACTCTATGATATTTTGTATATATAACCTTGCGCGAATGTAAGCGTTTTTTTGAAAGTCATAATAAACATGTAGAAAGTAGACTTGAAAAAAATTTGGACATTTTTTTTAGGTTTGTTGTTGGTAAAATACCTCTCTTTACGGAAAAAATTGTTGGAATTGAACAACACAAGGAAACTTCTGAAAATAATAAATTTCATTGTATGAAATTTTTGTACAGATTTGGTAAATTAAGGAAACCATAATTTTAACCCGCCATAACTCCCCGACTAAGAGGTCAACTCAAGAAATATCTCACATGGTGGAGCTCTGGGATGTCCTTTATCCATCTATATAAAAAACTTGATGAATTAATTTTTTTGTTTTTTGGGCTAATGTCCCGCA
This sequence comes from Sitophilus oryzae, assembly GCF_002938485.1. Taxonomy (NCBI): domain Eukaryota; kingdom Metazoa; phylum Arthropoda; class Insecta; order Coleoptera; family Curculionidae; genus Sitophilus; species Sitophilus oryzae. The sequence goes on along the minus strand of NW_022147434.1, from coordinate 5,932,340 downwards.
TTTCCCGATTTCGTTATACTGTGCGGCACCAAGGTTTCGCTTCCATATAACACGGTGGGGATTATTACTGATCGATACACTGCAAGTTTCGTTTTTGTGCTCAAGTCATGTTTGTAGAAAATCCTGTCTTTTAATTTTCAGAATGCTCTTGAGGCTAATTGTGCTTAATTTCAGTGTCGATATTTGCCTTTTCCGTAATTAAATTCCGATACATATTCCAATAGTTCTTCTCCGATTTTTATAGCGCTGTTATGATCTTCCGGGGGAGTGCACATGATTTTAGTTTTATTGATGTTCAGTTTAAGGCCCAAAGTTTCGTATGCCCAGGTATATATGTTCAGCATTTCCTGTAATTGCTGTAACGTATTTGCAACTAGAGCGCAGTCATCAGCGTATTTGCATTCTGTGATGAATTTTATACGTGTTTTTGCCCTGATGAGTATTTTTATGTTGAACAGACCGCCGTCCCCCCCCCCCCATACCTGTATCTAACACTCATTCCTCTTTCCTGCAATTTCCTGTCCACTATAGTAGAGAGCGCTGCCATGAATATAATGTTGAATAGGAGAAGAGCTAGGACACATCCCTGCTTAACTCCTGTATTTGTCAGGAAGGGATCGCTCAGTGATCCATGATGTGATCCATGATTTCGACTTGTTGTTGTTCTGCCGTCCTACAGAAAACGCAGCAACTCGAATTTTAGCGATTTTGAGATTTTGGTAGATTTGTACTCTTTAACATCTTTTCTGTCAATCTGCTATCTCCGATTTTTCGAAAAAAAAATGTTTCCCCCAAAATTTGAAAAATAAAATTGCAGTAATTCTGACACGTCATGTAATTACTACTGAGAAATGCAGCAAATATAACTCCTAAAGAGAACTGCAGTATTCTAAAATATACTGTTTAAATAATTTGTATTACCATAAAACTACGTTACATATTTCTAACCATTTTTTTTATATTTTTAACCAAACATTTCCGGAGCAAACATCCAACCTTTACGTGCTCTTACGAGTTGTACAGATTAGCAGTTAAGGCTAAAAATATATCCTCTACAAAACTAGGGCATGAGGAGTGTGAGTGCTGCACGGTATTTGAAAATCATTGTCACTCGAAAGAAAATATAGATCTGGAATGTGAGACGTGTAACACTTACAGCGTACATATAAAAAAGCTGCAAAATCAAGAAAAATGTATAGAGAAGAAGCCGAAAAAGAAAGAAGTAAAGATGAAGTCTGCTACTCGACAGATTTGCATAAGGTCATTATGCTCCCAAGGTTAGACCAATATAAAGTGGCCTTATTTACACCATGTATAATAATTATATGTATAATAATTATATTCCTTAATCCTTTGTTCCTGTCGGGAAAAAACAAGTTGGCGTAAAACCAGTAGCTGCTGTTTGGCATGAAGGTGTTGCAGAAAAATGGAAGATAATATAAGTACCGTCCACTCCTTCTTCTTGGAAAATCGGGATTTCGCAAAAATTATGTTATGGCTGGATAACTGTTCCGCTCAAAATAAAAATTGGTCTTTTTTTTCCTTTCTGATCTATATGGTAAACAGTACAGACATACAAGCAAAGGAAATATGGGTCAAATATTTCGAGCCCGGGCATACGTACATGAGTGCGGATAGTTTCCACCATCAGGTGAAACTTTCTATGAAATATAAGGGTAGCGTATGCGATTTTAAAGATTTTAGTAATGCCGTACAAAATGCCAATTCGGGAAGAGTAACGGTAATTGAAATGGAAATCGGACACTTCTACGACTGGCTTGATCATAGTTCCCAAAACAAAATAAAAAAACGGAGCCGCGACCATATTTGTCCGAAATAACAATGGTGTTGTGATTGGGGAAAAAATTGGTTACAATATTTTACCAATTATGATTCAACCACTCCAAGAATTTTAAAGTTTTTCAAGGTTAAGTCTGAAAGGGACGGGATACAGAAAACAATTCCTCGAACAAATCCGAGAGGAATAAGTAAAGAAAAAAAAAGGAGGGTATAATAAAAAAATTATGCCCTCTTATGACAGAAGAAAGAAGGCAGTTTTGGAATGACATCGATGTTACTGATAACGTCAATGATTTAAATACTTCTTTTGAATAATTTTTAATTGTTATTGCTATAATATGTATTACTTATTAAATTTACTTTTTCGTTTTAAGTATATGTATAATAATATAATTTTTTCTGCATATAAATTACCTGTGGTTTGGGTCTTATTTTTTTATTGTTATACATATTTATTCAACTTTCCAGTAGTGAAATCCGAATATAAAGGTACTAGAAAAGCAAATTATGGAGTAAAGTTAAAATTATTATAGTATAGTTTTACAAAAAAGGCTAAGAAAGTGACCTTTTTTCTCATTTATCGTAATAGCGGTACATCAAAGAATACTAGATAAAAACGCAGTAAAATGCCAAATATTCTGAAGTTACTGCATTATTCTTTAGTAATGACTAGATAAACATAATTGAATTGTTAAGCCAAAATGCATTTAATTAAATTATTTTTTACCAAAGTCATTAAATAGGATAAAAATTAGGCAATTATACAAAAAATACTTATATTTTAATATTCCTTAAAAAAGTATAATTTTTTATCAAAAATGTAAGTAAAAATAAACAAATAGTAAAACCTATTTTTCTCGAAATCCCATTTTTGGAGTTACTGCGTTTTCTGTTAGGACGGCAGTGTTATGGAGGCTTTTACACACAATAAGAAATTACCGAAATTAGAGAATCGAAATTATATTACCATAGAAACGCCTTTTGATTTTTAGGACTTAAAATTCAACCATATTTTCATGATTTCCTCTAAAATGATATGGATATTTGGAAAGTATAAAAGGGATTAACCATTTTAGAACAAGCAAGACATTTTATGAAGAATGCATTTTTCTCAAAGTATCAATAATAAAAAAGTGTTTTCCTCTTGTAAAAACAATCCGGGGACATACTGTATCTGTATACCATTCGTAAATGGTTTTAAAATATGCAATATAGGAAAAACACTCACCACTCAGGTATGAAAAATCAAACATAATAAATTAAAACCAAATTAAACTTAGAATTATTAAATTTATTTTATATTTTCTCGACTGCATAAATAATTTGCTAGTATACCTACTTCAAACGAATTATTTTCACGCTGTCTACAAAACGTAATCCAAAAGCGTTATTTACCTAGGCCAACCTTGTTTGTTAATTCAGTCTGTGATTGTTCAGCCGACAAGTTGATTAAATAACATATTAAATCTGTGTCAAGCCAAGCATAAGAGATCCGAAATAATGTTTATTTAAATATCCGTCCACTTCGTTATTATTATATTATTATTGCATGACAAGGCAGTATTTTTGTAAATTACTTTGTTGGAGGTGCAGAATTTTAATAGGGTATTGTGGTTGTTTAATTTTGCGAATTTCTTTGTTAAATATATTATACTTTTTGTTACTGTGAAAAAGCTTGTTTGTTTTAACGGTATAATGTTTAATAATTTACAAAATAAATTAAAGTTTTATATACCTACTTATAAAAACTTCAATATACAGAGTTGTTTACCATATATGACACGGAGTATTGTATCTAAATGATTAGATTTCCTTTTTGGAATATACCATTCTTCGGACAAGAAATATATATTTTTTGAAAATTGGTTCTTGGGGTTATGGTCCGTATATAAATTTGTTCATTTTTTTATTCTGCAGTGAAACACATTATCAAAGTTTACGTTTCGATATATATTAGATCTTTATCAAAACATGTTCTACAAAGTAAAATACATCACTAGTAAACATCAAAAAATAGAAAGACTTAAAACTTACATTATAAACTTGGACGTCATAAAAACAACTTATATATTTACATTTTAACACAGCAACTACTAATACATCTATTCAATATTAAACAAACACATAGACTGACACACCAATATATTTCTGCTGCCCGGCGCATTTTTTCTTTGTGAATCGAACTTATTGATAGATGGATATGAAACAATGATGTTTTGTTGTAAAAATGCATTAATATTTGGTGTAATATTAAACACTAATCAATTGACCAGTATAGTGCTTCCATCATAATTGCGTTTATAGGTAGGTTGTTATTTCGGCGGTCATATCTTATATTTTAAAAATGCCAGCGATTTGTGTCGTTGCCAGTGTGTTGACCATTACGGTTTATTAACGCCGTTTTGTCATTTAGATCATTGATCCATTTTTTAGATACGATTGTATTTCATGGTCCTAGTTAAGGATATAATACATTAGCTTTTTTGTCTTTTTTGGTATGATTGATTTTAGCTTGCAGTAAAGTTGTCAGGTTTTGGCGACATATTTTCCTTTTAATGTTATTTAATTTTTTCCGACGCCCGGGAGAGATCTTTTTTTGTCTATTTGGTCTTTTAGCCTTGTGTAGCCTGACACCTGTGGCGGTTTAGCTGTTTTTGATGCGGATTACCACTTCCGCGAGTTTCATTCTTCAGTCGGTATTCGTTAAATTCAATTATTTCAGTCAGCATGATTTTTATGACGGATTACCGTGTTGTGAGTGGTAGGCCTGTAGACATGTTGTTTGTGAGCACACTGTATTCGTTTTTGTTCGATGGTCAAAGAGTCTAGGAGTTTATTGTTAAACATATTCTACTCCATAGTGAATTGTATAACTTTCACAACAAAATACAATTCACTATGGAAGTAGAAAATAATAACAAGGTAAATTTCCTAGACTTAACATTGCATCGGGCAAATAATGAAATTAAGACTGAATGGTATACAAAACCAACATGGTCTGCAAGGTACTTACACTTCAACTCACAACACCCAATTAGTCATAAAAAATCCGATATAATAGGCCTTGCTGACCGAATAATTAATTTAACAGATACCGATTACAGACCTGCAAGTATACGGAAGAGTAAAGAGGCACTCCTAAAAAACAATTATCCACTTAAATTAATTAATAGTATCTTCAAAAAACGAATACATAAATTTTACAACACCACTAATACACAAAATAAAGACGGAAAAGTCCAAAAAAAATATTTATCTCTCCCATATCTACCAGGGCTGTCGGAAAAATTAAATAACACTTTTAAAAAGGAAAGTATTACTGTATGTCATAAAAGCCACAACTTGTTAAAAAATAACTTCACCAAGCTAAAATCAATCATACCAAAAGACAAAAGAAGCAATGTAGTATATCAGATACCTTGTAAGGACTGTGATAAAATTTACATAGGGCAAACTGGTCAGTATCTAAAAAATAGGATCAATGGTCACAAGTATGATAAGAAAAATAAAACGGCGTTAACAAACCATGAAATTGAATGTCAACACACTTTTAACTTTAACGACACAAAAATTTTGGCAACTGAAAATCATACAAGAAAAAGAGAATTTTTAGAAATGATATATATACAAAAAAATAACAATACCATAAACGCAAAATCCGATACGCAAAATTTGAGTAAAATATACTATAATTTGATTAATTAATTTATGTGAACCAAAATATTAATACATTTTTTACAACAAAAGAACTATCGATTGTTTCATATCCATATCAATAGAGGTTCACAGGGAGAAAAAAAAGAAAAAAAAATGCACCAGTCGAGCAACCAAAGAAATATATTGGTGTGTCAGTCTATGTGTTTGTTTAATATTGAATAGATGTATTAGTAGTTGCTGTGTTAAAATGTAAATATATAAGTTGTTTTTATGACGTCCAAGTTTATAATGTAAGTTTTAAATCTTTCTATTTTTTGATGTTTACTAGTGATGTATTTTACTTTGTAGAACATGTTTTGATTAAGATCTAATATAGATCGAAACGTAAACTTTGATAATGTGGTTCAGTGCAGAATAAAAAAATAAACAAATTTATATACGGACCATAACCCCAAGAACCAATTTTCAAAAAAAAAATGATTAGATTTTTATAAATTTAAGTTTTAAAAGCTACAATTTAAAAATATTTTTACAAGAAACAGAGTGTCCCAAATAAATAAAAAATAGCAAAGTTGTGTTTTTTTAAATGGAACACCATGTATATTATTACATTTTTAGTTTCTACGATTAAAATAAAGGTAAATTTGATTAAGGTTTGTCTATTTATCACAACTAAACCTTACCGTTTTTGAAATATTTTCATTTTTGTGAAATTGCAGTAAAATGTTTAAGGTTTCATTTCTCCAAGGGTATCAAATTTTTTAATGGTAAATATTTACTGATATTTATTTATTGGTCAGTTATTGTCTTGCAATAATAAAAACAATACTACTTCAATATTGTTAATATTCCATGGGATAAATTGATAAATGAGGTCTAAATTATACGAAAATGCATTTTTTACTAAAATTTGAAGGGATAGGTAAGAAATAGTATAATACAATTTGATAGACAACTAAATTGTGCATCTGATTCTCCTAAATATATAGGGTGTTCTATTTAAATTAAACGAGTTATTACCGTTTCAAGCTAGAAATTATTTAAAACAATTTTTAAACACTCTGTATGAGGTACTATTATTTTTATTATTGCAACACAACAACTGATCATTAACTTCAGTAAATATTTAGTATTAAAAACTTTGATACCCATGGAGAAATAAAGCCTTAAAATTTTTACTGCAATTTCACAAAATTGAAAATATTTTGAAAAACGGTAAGGTTTAAGTGTGACAAACCCCAATCAAATTTACCTTTATTTTAATCGTAGAAACTAAAAATGTAATAATATACCAGGGTGTTCCATTTAAAAAAAAAATACAACTTTGATATTTTTTTATTTATTTGGGACACTGTATCTTGCAAAAAAAATTGTAGCTCTAATAGTCCTTTAACGAACCGAAAACTTACAATTTGCAAAAATCTAATCGTTAAGCTACAATACTTCGTGTAATATGTGATGAACAACCCTGTATAAAATAATAAGTATACAAGTAACATTAAAAATATAGCACCTGGTGGGGAGTGTTTTGATTTTCACTATAGTTTGACAACACATGTTGGCCTACCACTAAATAGTTAGTGTTTAGAATTCTTTAAACCCGAATCATCTAGTAAAAACTGAGATATTCCACCTTAATGTTACTGACATGTTGATGTTCCTCTACAGTTCATATCAAATAAACTTTTAGTCACGTGATTAAGCTTGACCGGCACAGCGTTGCCCACTTTCATATATTTTCTTTTAATTAAAATATTTTAGGAAACAAAAATAAATTAATTATAAATACATAAACGGGTTATTATTTATATCAACAAAACTCACCTCCTTAACAGCACTTAGAGGGCATGAAGGGCCATTACTACCGCTCTCCCGTTCAAAATATTCTAATAAAGTTGCAATGAGTTTTTTACGGCTATGAAGCTATCTTGTACACTCTATCACACACTAAAAGAGGTTCTAAAAAGAACAATGTTCGACTGCAAGGTCTGTTAGTAGACATTTCGAAGCTTAGAGTATCATAACACAATTAATTTAAACTAAAAAACTGGTTATACAAAACTAAAGTGTCAAAACAAATGACAATGTCAGGAAATAAATAAATAAATGCGGCAACTTGACATTTTTACAGCAGCTACCAGCTGAATACCCAGCGCGAAATTTAAATTTCAGTTAGTCAGCACGGCGCCGAATATATCCATGGTTGGGTCCACGTTATTAAAAGTTTATTTGGTATCAACTGTATTTTCTATACACTCGCAAAGTGGTCGCCTTCAGTGTTTGTGGGGCAGTAAATTATGTAATCATCTTCCCGTCATATCCCAGACCATCATATCTATTGGAGAAAGGTCTGGAGATGGAGGTGGCAACTAAAGACATATACTGTCGAAACGTCGTCGATAAAAATAAAAAAAATAAACAAAATCCAGTAACATCTTTACAACCCCAACGACCGAAAGCCAAGAATAAAAAGAAAAAAAAAACATATTACAGCTTATAAAAATTATACTTTTTATGAAGGTTTGTGTCAAATGTCAAATATGACGAAAAAACGAAGAACTCAATCTCATTAAAGATGTGATTATCTACAACTTTTATATGTGTGTGAAAACTTTTTGTTTAAAATAGATTATAATGGAATTAGGGAACTTTTTTAAAATAGACAATACTTGTTTTTTTTCGAAATATCTATTAAGCCATAAGCTTTTTCAAATATCCAAAAGGCGCATATTTTTGACCTCACAAAACTGCAATCTTTTCCCCATTTAACCGACTCTCTATCTCTAATAGTTTCCGAGATACCCATAGAGAACATCGTAGAAAACTGACCCTGTATATACAAGCACACTTTATTTCGTTGTAAAACCCCGTATTATTCAAACAATAAATCAAGATAATAAATCAAAAATTTAATACGCCAAAAATAAAAAAATCTAATAATACACATAAAAATTATTGTTATTTGCGCTGTCAAAAACGTTATGTGAAAATGTAGATTGTTTTTTAATGCATTCAAGAGCAACCGAATGCTGCCTTGAAAAGATCAATTATCAACTTGTATGTTTCAGTAACAATTATTATTCTAAACCGCATAAACGCATGAAATATGGGAACTTAAAAGTAATTTAATGTTCAACTTCCTTTACAACAATCCAAATTGAAACGGCGAACATATAAATTCAAACGTTCCGAGTGAGATATAGTCTTGATCTTGGCTTATTTAAAAAAGTAATTAGTGAAAGGAATGCATGCAAGTTATTGTGCCTCCGTTCTCATTCAATATATCTTGTTACAAGAGTATTGTTTTCCTATCAGCATATAGAACAATAATACCATCCAACGCGAATTCTTTAATTTTATGTAAATATATTTACAATAATTATTCCGTTTGCTAGTTAATAACCTTCAGAAATTTCGGAAATAAGAATTAAAATGAAGAATTTGAATATCTTGTCAAATCACGGTTTCCAATAACTAAATATTACTAATAAATCAAAGGGTTCGTTTGGTAATACCCTTTCGGCTCCAAGACTCTGTCCAGATTAACCCTAGCAACAAAAAGGACACTTTGTCGTAAAATCCGTTTTAATTTTGTACTAATGCTGAACAGTGCAGTATCTTCAGGGTATCCTCGTTTGTTGTTGAGCTTTTTTGGTTATCAGTTACATGTTTTTTTGACGTGGCAACGGATAAATTTTAGTGAATTTTTTTTTCCTTGTGGGCACCCAACAGCGAATTATACTGGAAATTTTTTGACGTTTAAAATGACAGAATATCTTTTTGAGAGTTTGGTTTTTATTTGTTTACATGATAATTTCGATATATTTCAATTACAAAGCTGAGATGTTTTCTATATTCTTTGGACACCTCCTCTCTTCTTAATGGCGAAAATGTAGGACTTGGAATGGACTGAATTAAATGTCTATGTCTAATGAAATATATATAACATTTAGACACCATTTTATTCACCTTTTTTCCATTTAGCACTTTGAATTTTGAGTAGTTTAGATGCAAATATTCGTGAACAATTCGAAACAAATTTTCTTTCTTCAAGTAGGAGCCACAACCCTCTATTAATGCGGGTAAATAAGTCATCGCACGATGATTGATCTTTACATCAGAAAATTTCACGCATATTTTGCATGTAGTATGATTTTTAAACAAAAGAATTTTGATGGTTTTTCAAGCTGCACAATATTCTTTATTACAACAAAACGTGAGTTTTTCTGATATTTTGAACTGTGAAAATTCGATGATCACAGCCTTTTATGATTGACGCTTGCTGACGCTGCGCGCTGGTTATGAATTCCATACCAAAAAAGCGTTTATGAAAAGTTAGTAAAAATGCAAAAAAGCAATTTTCTACCACTTGTAGTTACTCAAAACTTATGTAAAATTAAAGAATATATTGTGTTGTGTCTTGAGATGGTATCTTCGTGTAACTACAACGAGTAGAAGTCAACAATTTAAAGGTCTAAATTGCTGCCAAAACTGTGACGCGCTGTAAATCTGTTCATGCAGCGTTCCCAAAGACCTTAGGCTAAGATTATTAGACCCTTATAGGCTAAGAATCCATTCAGGGGCGGGAAAGTGAAATAGCAAAAGCGGTTCCACCGTTTCCACGGAAATCTCAAATAAAATAGTTCCAGCCCTAGCCACTAGGTGGTAGTGCAACTAATTTTTAGGTTAAGAAGTTGCTACTAGTTATTGTCAGATGGCGTTAAATCAGAATTTTTTTGTAGTTTCCATAGTTTCCAACGGCCATTGTCATATTATTGTCAAATTCTCAAAAAATATTGTCGTTGTCATAGCGCCAATCATAATATTATCAAATAAATGATTATCAAAATGTTTTTCGAACTATAATTTGATATATGTGTTTTAATTAGACAATTCCTTTTGTTTGTGGCTCTAAAAATATAATGTGAGTCTTTTATTTTTGCCATCATTTAAGTACCTATTTACTATATTTACTCCATTTACAAAACTTTGGGCGTATTACGCGTTGGTCTTGTTTTATTATAATAAACGATGTTTAAATATTTGACTTATAAATAAAAACTTTAAATAATAAATAATATTTCACATGTTTGGCTTTAATTTTATTTAATAATTGTATAAATTATACTGTTAAATCTTATTTTTTTACACATCACGACACTTGTTATTAGTATTGTTCAATTTGTGTAAAAATTAAGATGTAATAATCAAATTTAATTATTTTAGAGTAAAATTCAATAAATACGCTCATTTAAAAAGCCCGCGCTTCGATCCATTTAAAACAAGCCCTACTCAATAGATGGCGCCACTTCTGTAGGACCATTTTTCAGTATGGCAGAGTCCATTCTTTTTCTAGCTAGGTATATTCTTTGAATCCATTATATTATTATTTTTGACAGCTTCAAAACTGAAATAGTTTTAAGGTTTGGGTGTCACTTAGTTAACATAGTAACTAAATAATCATGTCGACCAAAAATCGAAAAATACATTTTAATTATTTGATTTTCAAACACAATTTGGTGTGGAATTTTCTTACCGAATACCACACGAGGTCAAATTACATCCGGAAACTTTTTCTCGCTCATGAATATTTTTAGAAAATTATCCCTCGTCTTCGACTCGGGATAATTTTCAAAAAGTCGAAGGGGAGGGACAATTTTTTAAAAATATTCAAGAGCTCGAAAAAATTTCTGGAAATAATTTGACCTCTAGTGGTATTACTAGTGAAAATTTCACACTAGTACTATTTTGACAGCTCACCATAGCAACGCATATATGTTATGGGAAATCTTTCACTCTACGGTTTGCAACCACGAATTATAGTGGAAATTTTTTGAGATATAATGACAGAATATTAATATAGAATACAAAATCAAATTTGCTATTATACCTTTCAAAAAAATGTTCTTGATATTGCTTGGCAGTGAAATTCCATAAAACTTTTACTACACTCTCCTCCATATTAAAGCCATAATCTTCAAGAATACGTACAAGATCTTCTACCGGTATATCTGCTCTGTCAATATCAGGCGATTTTTCTAAGCAAAAATCTATGAACTTCTTAGTATCGCAGACGTTAACTGCTGAATCTTTGAACAAATTATTTCTTTACTGAAACGAATCATTTTACTCACGTCGCGCCAGAACTTTTACTGGAATGTAGGTAGAATTTATGAGAGGGGTTAATCACCGCGACCTTACAGATCTATTGTATGTTCCCCTTTCTTGAGTTATAACTCAAAAGCCAATACTTGAGTCCAGTGGGACTTGAGTTCTAACCAACCTAACTCATTTGAGTTAGGTTGGTTAGAACTCAAGTCCCACTGGCTTTTGACTAAAGCTCCCGTATTCCCAACCTATTTTTTTTGTCAACTCAAATGAAATAGGTTGGTTAGAACTCAAGTCCCACTGGACTCAAGTATTGGCTTTTGACTTATAACTCAAGAAAGGGGAACACACATTAGATCTGTAAGGTCCGGATGATTAACCCCCCTCATAAATTCTACCTATATTCTAGTAAAAGTTCTGTAGCGCGACGTGAGGAAGTTAATTCGTTTCAGAAAAGAAATAATTCGTCCAAGGATTCAGCAGTTAACGTCTGCGTTATAGAGTCTCAGGGCTTTGGAAAAAGCCAGTATCTGAGAGCTCCACCGAGTGCAGCTCTCCATCAACCGTACCAAAGTTTAGGGATTGGCAAGACAAGAAATCTTGACTCGACAAGCAATTTCTTGTCTTGCCTTGAAATATTTTCAAGAATTAAAAAAAAATCTTGTCTTGACCATTTCTTAAGAGTTGATTTCTTGATATCTTGACAAAACGGGAACCCCCGTTTAAAATTCGTTTATTAAAGGGGAACCCCATCTTTAAAAGTAGCTGTGAGATTCGTTAATGTGATGTTTATGCTTTATGCGTAAAATCGAGGGTCAGGCATCTAATTTTCAAAAAATTCAAAAACTTTGAGCTCATTATACTACAGTAGTCAAAATCATCAGATTTAAATATTTTTTTTAATTATTATTATTATTATCTAACATTAAAATGAGTGATTGTGATGGTTCGTTGAGCAGCAAATCTGAGCCATTCGTAATTGAATCTGGTTCAGAATACCTACCATCTCAGACACCTGGACGTAGAAGTTTAATTAGTGACTTTGACAGTAGTGACGGTGATAATACTACTACAGATAAAAACAGTCAAAACAACAATGATAAAAGCTACTCTACTTCAGTGGCGTACATTAGAATGTATTATTTTTTTTTTATTTTAAAAGTTTTACGTTAATTCAAAAAGTCTGTATGCGACTGAAGTACACCCGCTTTGCAAAGTTTTTTTTTATTCTAATAGCATAGGCTATAACATTGTTGGCCCACAGTATGCCAACTTTGGACGTACTTATATCAACTTTGGACATTGGACATCCGACAAAGTGCCGCTTCGCACTAATATTTTTTGCTTAATAATTTTTTTATCCATCAATTAATGGGTATTCATATAATATACAAATACCTAAGTAAATGAGTATTTCTTTTTTATTTTATATTTTCAAGAAATTTCAAGATTTTCTTGATTTCTTGTTAAGAAATCTTGATCTTGAGAAGTAATTTCTTGTTTTGTCTTGAAAACCAAAAATAATTTCTTGTCTTGATCTTGTCTTGAAATCAAGAAGTTGTAAGAAAATGACGACCCCTACCAAAGTTTATGACACGAACTGTTGTCGTCTCAGCGCACTCAGTGATGAGGTGTTCGTTGAGCCCGTGATAATCCGAAGATAACTGTTCCTAATCCGTTTTTACTTAAATCAAATTTGATTAGGTCGTAAGTTCTGAGAATTTTTTTCGAGTGTCCTAGACCGTTGGATGACTCCAGATTACAGATGGAATCTTGCAGGTTCGCTGCTTTTCTAGCTATATCGTTTGCATTTTAATTGCGTTCTATCCCTTGGTAAACTGGCACCCAGAGTAGGAGGAATCACTTTTAGTACTTTTGACTATCGGAGCTTTAACTACAAGTGACAGCTTTGAAATGTAAGTTAAAGTTTTATTTAGTTACCATGACAACTAAATTACCAAGACAACTAAACTTTCTCTGTTTTGCTGCTATCATGTCAAAAGAAGAAAATTGCAATTGCCAAATATCAAAAGAATATCATTATTAAATTTTTTTAAACATAATTTGGTATGAGATTTCCTCGCCGAATAACATGCGAGATTAAATTAAATTCGTATTTTTTTTTTCGTCTATAAATATGTTTGTAAATTCCGAATCGAAGACGAAAGATTGATTCGAAAAGGGATAAAAATGAAGAGATTTCAAAATATTCATTAGCAACACTGACAATTTCCAAAAATCTAATCATTTGGCTACAATACTCTGTGGTCGAATAGCGTGAACTACCTTGTATAAAAAATAAATATCATCAAATGCAATTTCGTTAAATTATATAAATCTATTTACGACAGTAAACTGTTTGAATGGTAATAGCTTGTGAAATGAAATAAGAAATAACAGATGAATGTTGAAGTAGCGGCATATTTGAATATCTGAGAAACTATTAAAGATACATTTTATGACAGAAAATGTCGAGACTAGACAATTTATAACGGTTAAATGAATTTTTCAATATTATGAGGTTTTTGGATCGTTCTATTTATTTTTATTTTATTTAATATAGATATTCCAATACTTTGTGTAACTATGAGAAGTCTTTATAGGATTTTAAGAAAGAATTTTAACTATTTCTTTTTGTAGAATATAAGTTAATAATTTAATCATAATGTATCCTCATAATGTATCGTCGGAATAGCTTTACGATGGTCCTTCAAAGTTACAGCATCGTCAAATTTTTACTCATAATAAAACAATACACTATTGTTCGGAAATAGTCTTAAGTTGAGAATGAAATTAGTATGTATTATCTAATGTCAAAGTGTAAAGTACTTACTGCAGATCAAAATGTCGATAGAAATTTAGAAATATACCACCGTTTCAAAAAAAAATATATAAAACAACGTTTTTTTTCTGAAAAACAACAATTTTCTGACAACGATTATAAATCCTCGCGAATAAAGATATAGTCTCTATATCACTAGACCCTAGTTCTGCACTGGCGAATTATACGTATTCGAACAGCGAATTTTTGTCACTTATACATAAATTTTTAAACAAATCCCTGCGTTTAGCGGTCTAATGGAATCACACGAAATTACTACAAAAATCGGTCCAACGTTTAAATTGATAAATAGTTATTTTTATATAGTTTTATAACATTTACATTATTTTTCGATTTATTATCTGTTATAGACATATTTTTTCTAGTTTTCTAGGACAAACTTTTATTACTTTTACAGTTATTTTTTGATTTATTATAAAGTTTCAATAAAATTATTTTTTTTTTTATTTAAATCGCATGATTACAATTAAAAAAATCACTTGATTTAAATCAAGTGATTTTCTTGATTTAAATCACGATTTAAGTGATTTAAATCATGCCAACCCTACTTTTAGGCAACAAAATAGTAATATACTAGGTAAAATACTATAAAAAAATATGAACATTATACAGGGTGGTCCGAACTGTATTCCGGAAACTTCGGCAGCATATTCTGCAGATAAAAATAAGTAAAAAAGTTCGTATAAATGTATGTCCTAAAATGCTTACTTTCAGAGATACAGGGTGTAGAAGTTTCATTTTTATTTCGATTTTTTCTAAATAATTTCTGAAGTAAGGTCAATATTTGGATGAAAATTGAGGTCTGGGAGGTTTTTCACATGAGAAATTTGATTTTGGTGTCAATATGACTCCTACTAGTAGAAGGCGCCACCTGCATGTGTTTTAACTGTTTCGAAACGTAATAACTTTTTGTCCGTACCTGTATAAAACCACCGAGCGAAAAAATATAAATCTCTGTGACTTTTTACGTAAAAATATCTCTTTGTAAAATTCGCTACGAGCAACCGTTTCTTAAGATATTTAGAATGGTAATAGACAACATCCAAAATATTTAAACTCAAGAGATACAATTGTTTACCTTTTTCCTTCATCGACCATTATTCTATCCTTATTTTCGCATTTCTCTTACACCGAAAACATTTGCCAGATTTACCTGTATATTGGTATTAGTATTCGATTAAATACCACAACCAATTATTAAGTAATAAATAATTTCGTTATATTTCTATAATATATCAAGTACATTAATTTGCTAACGTCAATTTTTTCATTTAATGCTTAACTGCTTAACTATTTTAAATTTTATAATGGAATAAAAATATAATGATCGTGTTTCTTTTAATAATAAAAAGCAGTTTGGCAACGTCAGTTTTAGAAATATGCCGGCGTAGTACAACGGATTTCGAGGATGAATGAAAATTCCTAGATTCTCCTGTTGCGATGTTGCTATGCCGCCGATCAAGCTCCGTATTCTTTATTTGCAGTATTATAGTATTTTTATGTATAGCGTTATTTTGTGGACTTCTGTAGACATTAATTTGAAAATATGGTGCATTCATGTATTGTGTACAAGAGAGTGTATCATTTAAATCCAAATTTAACTTTTCACCGGTAAATAAAAATAAGTAGGGTTAGGTATATTATTATATCCTCTTCTCTGTAGATCAGAGGCGGACCTAGACAGAAAAAATAGCAAATTTCTAAATTATATTTATTTTTAGGTTCATTTTTTAAATTGTATATTTATTAATTTATTATGTTTTTTAAATTTTATAGTTATTAATTAAATTATTTGTAGAAAAAAGGTACATGGTACGTACTAATTACTAATAACTTAATAACAATTTCTGTTTCCCTTTTAAGAAAGGGTATTGAATAAGTATAATATAATCTAGGTACCCACTTGGGTTTGAAAAATCATTACCTACCTTTTGTGAAAATTTTATTGGGGTGTACCAAAAATGGAATTTTGCGGCCTAACTTTTTTGTTGCCGTTACAATTTAATACGGCTTTTGTTTTAAATTTTGGTTGCTATAATGTAAATGGACATCTTTTGATATACATATAATTAATGTACTTATTACATGAATTTTATGACTACTACATTTTGTTGTATTTTTACATTTTATTGTATTGAAATTCTTTGCACATGCACTTTTTATTATTTATAAACAATATGAATTTTCCTTTGCAAACCAGAGAAAAAAAAACTAAATATTTTTTAAGACTAAGGGAAGAACCGTTTACTAAACAATCGCCATTTTATTTTATTTATGATTTTCTAAAATTATCGCTAGACTTTTCTGATGACTGTATTATAATATTATAAAATCAAATAATTTTGTTTAGATTTGTAATAATTTCATTTAATGACATTCATTTTTAACTACGAATTTTAACTACAGAGCAGACTCCCTATTTGTTCTCATTGTTTCACTAAGTTGACCATGATCATTCGGCTAGGCAAGTGCATTATTTTAAAATTCCTCAACACCGAACAGCTAACTTCCAAAAATCTTTCAGTTTCATAGCGCCACATTTGTGGAATAATATTTCTAATAACTTTAAATTTCAATCCTTTACAGGTTATAAAAACAAACTAAAAATCATTTACTAAATTCATAACTATAAATAATTTAAAAAATTATAATTTCTTCGACTGATTTGTGAGGTTCTTGTTCTTCTGATATGCCCGTCATTGGTTGCTGTTCTGGTTACACTGTTTCGTTTTGCTTCTCTGCTTATCTCCGCTCATCCCTGATAAAATTATATTTTCACATTTTTATCTAATTTTATTTTTTTAATTCTGTTTATTTTTATAATTTAATTTATTTCTATTTTGTTTTTGGGGTCGCACCACTCTGGTACTTTGTGTCATTGTATCGGTTTTTAATCGCGGGTGCGATCCCTTTAGACACACATTTAGTAGTTGTAAAATTCATATAGGTATATAATAAATATACATATAATAATAAAGTCTTTTATCAAAAAATATGTGAAGTCTACAAATATTAGTTTTTGGTAAAATATTGTGTTACTAGGTTAAAATAACTATTTTATTTTGTTATTGCTAATAGAGGGAGTCTCATTCACCGGAGATGAACAAGGTTTGGAACAAGATATTGAAACTGCATTTACTAATACACCCAAAATTTGATATTTTATTTAATAAAATAAAGTAAAAAACGCTTATTGATTTTTTTTAATTGTTATTCTTATGTTAAAAGCCATCTTATAATAAAAAATTATGTCGGTTTTTATTTATTTCGCTATCCTCCCTCAACTTATTTTTTTCCTATTAGTATCCTCCCTCAACTTTTTACAATGCGACCAATATGTAAGTGTTATTATTACTTTTTTTTAATTTATTAAACAATTATTTTAATTTCCTTAAAATACTGTCGGTCGATCGGCCCGCCACTGGAAATTGACCTCAACCGACTAAAGTTGCCGTTGCGCCGATACCCTATTCCCTTCTTTGTCCATTCTCCCTCGCACTCGTTGATTTTCGCAAACCAATGTGTGATGAAGGTTTAGAGCGTTTTATGAATAGATCGTTGTATCTCCCGAGTTTAAATATCTTTGACAACATCACATATCATTATTGACGAAAAATAAACACGTTGAGTAGATATAGTTATTTCACTGAAATAATAAAATTTGGGAAATTTTTATTCTTTTAAATTAATCATAAATCTTTTTACAAAAAATGATGATAAAACAATTTCTGTTGAACTTTTGGCACAAAAACATTTCAAATTTATGATTTCAGTCTAATAACAATTTAGTCAACATGTCCAATTTATGTCAACGATGACAGGTATTGATAATTTCGATTCCAAATATCTCGAAAACCATTTCCCGTAGCGATTTTTACCAAAAGACCTTTTTCACGTAAAAAACGTCGTAAATGTATATTTTTTTTACTCAGTAGTTTTGTACAGGTACGGACGAAAAGTTATTACCGAGGTTATTACTCTTCAAACCAGTTAAAAAATATGTAGGTGGCGCAGTTAAAAAATATGTAGGTAGGCTACTAGTAGGAGTCATATTGACATCAAAATCAAATTTCTCATGTCAAAAAACTCCTAGACACCAATTTCCATCCAAATATTGACGTTACTTCAGAAATTATTTGGAATAAATCGAATTAAAAACGAAACTCCTACACTCTGTATTTCCGAAACTAAGCATTTTAGGACATACATTTATACGAGCTTTTTTACTTATTTTTATCTGCAGAATATGCTGCCGAAGTTTCCGGAATACAGTTCGGACCACCCTGTATAGGTCACAAATTGCATTTCAGACTTTTATAATACTTTACTTTGTATGCAATTATTTTACTACCTGGTTATTTTTCAACATCGCTCTACTTAATTGTTTAATTCTATCAACGAATAAAAATAAATTGAATTGATTCAATAATTATACATTTTCCAATTTATTAAGGCCATATCCCCGACATATGTGTCGCATAAAATATATGATATACTAAAATCGTCATTAAACAAAAAAAAAAACATCTAAACAGATATATATTATAGAAAATGAAGATATTTTTATTAATACCTGTAAATCGGCTTTTTATTAACATTAATTGATTGTTATCCTACTTAAGAAGTCCGAGAAAGTGATGCTAGAAATTAGATCAATCTAATAAAATATAACGACTTTATTTTAAGAAAATGTATATTATAATTAAGTTCTCTTGGGAAAGTGTAACGGTTATTCTGAATTGAGGAAATTCGAATTTTTATTATACATTGTGCTATGATACCTCTTAATTATTTTGTTTTGTCTTTTGTTTCCTTAAATCGGAGTGCCCGAACAGGATAGACTGTAAACTAATTTAAATAAATGTGATACATTAATTATCAGGTACTTTTTCCATATTAAGCCCAAATTTAACATAATTTTATTTAATAAATCTTAATTTTTTTTGTTAAAAAATTTTAAATTAAAACCTAAAAATACGATTTATAAAATGTATCTAAATAACTGTAGAAAAATATTTATCACATTTTTATTAATCCAAGATCTACAGGTCATACCAAATAAACATGAACGTAACCGGCACAGTGTTGTCCACTTCTATAAATTTTCTTTTAATCAAAAGGTTATAGAAAACAAAAATAAATAAATTATAAATATATAAATAGTTATTATTTACATCAACTGCTGTTGCCATTACTAATATTAGCTAACATAAATTGCCATTACATACATTCAAAATATTCCAATAGATTTGCGATGAGTTTTTTACGGCTATTAAGCTATCTTGTACACTTCGCACTAAAAGAGGTTCTAAAAAGAACAACGTTCGACTGCAAGGTCTGCTAGTAAACATTCTAAGCTTAAAGTATAATAACCCTATTTACTTAAACCAAAAACTCGTAATACAAAACTAAAGTGTCAAAAGGAGTGACAATGTCAGGAAATAAATAAATAAATTCGGTAACTTCATATTTTTTACAGCTAAACACCTGAATCTCCAGCGCGAAATTTAAATTCCAGTTAGTCAGCCCGGGGCCGAATATGTCCATGGTTGGTAACAATGAATTTAAAAATCGCGCCCTCGATTACGCAACTAAAATTTTAATTGTTATCAAATATTATTATATTCTTTAATCTTTTACTGTTATTAATTTAATTAAGTTAATTAATTAATAATAATTTTTATTTAAGTTAATATTATACTAACTATTATTGGAATGAAAATTTTATGGCAAATGCCCTGACCAAAAAATATTTTCATGCGCATATTTGAGACAACCTGTATATCTAAAAAACTATTTTTAAAATCTGCCCACATGCTAAAAAAATAATAACATTTAATTAATTACATAATATCTCAGCTTCTAAAATAACCAAATATAATTAAATGTTAATTGATAATTACTATCAGCTTGCCGATTTATATCCGATTCCATATCCGTTCCGTATTTTCTATTGTATTGACACTATACGCTTCCGTTACACACTAGCTTCCGTTCCGTATCAGTTCCATACATTTTATTATACAATTTATAGGATTACGAAAGTTTTATTTTAAAAATTTGTATCCTTTGAAAAAGGTAATAGATTTAATTAAGAAGTGAAAGGATAAATAAATATCAGCAAAATGTTAACAGAGTTGGTACAAATGTAAGAACTTGACAACGCTGTTTCTGATACGCTTCAGTCCGTCCGCCAAAAAAATGTATGAAAGGAAAGGATATGGAACGGAAGGGAAACGGAACGGATAGTGCCAAAGACATTATAAAGATAGAGGGAACATCTCATTCATAAATACTCGTTGGTAGTGTATCAAACATTCCCATGTGTCAAACAAGGACAGAAGAGACAGAGAAGTCTAAAATTTCCGACCCCGGCAACTAGGCGCATTTGGATTGTTCTAATGGCCAGTGGCGTATCGTTTTTTGGAACGAATTTAATTAGTAAAGTAAAAGTAAAGTAATTAGTAAAATTTTTACTCCATATTAATATACTACATTAACACTTTTTCGTCAGATGAGTTTTGTTATAAGGTCTAATATAATAATACAATTAATATCCCACATATACTTATGTTGAAACGTTAGTAGTTTTCGAAAATCACTCCAACGTCGATTTTCAATTTAAACTTTCAGTTACTTCTATATAAACTTTCAGTTACTTTTGAATATTTACAGGGTGACTCAGGCTTCCGAAACAGTTCTATATTAGGTTTGTAGTTGGTGACTTTTCTTTCAATTTTTTTTCAGAATATGGGGGCATCTAGGCACATTTTAGACATTTTTGTAAACATAGGTGGCCGGAACATATTTTCAAACCAAAGTTGTAGATTTGCCATTAAATTTCCATTCCAGAAATACCTAGGGTTGCCACTTGTCCTTTTTGAAAAGGACAGTCCTTTTGGAATAACTTGTCTTTTGACTTTTTTTGACTTAAAAGTCATTTTATTTACGTATTTTTCCTGAGAAAATTACCTACAGTAAACAGAAATATTCTTTTTCGCCCAAATTTAATTAGGAATGTTATAAAACTTAACTTATAAATAAATTTTTCTTGTTTAGAATAGGCAACATTAATTAGAACTTCCCGTTTAATCTCAAATGATAGTTTAGGTTTTAGTTTTACCTTTTTTTTATCTTAAAAAGAACTTTTCAAAATTAGTACCTAATTACTAACGATTTAGTTAGTTCCCAATCGATAGCTTCCTGTGAAGTACTGTGTAGTAGTTGTTTAATCTTGTATTATTAATAACTTCCTATACCTAAAATCAATATTTAATGAGAAAATTGTGTTTTTTTTGAAAATATAAGACAAGATTTGACTTTCGGTCTTCTTCTCGTATTATGATGGCTCTGATACGAGGCAATTGCCTTTTAGTCTCGCAATAGAAGGCATTTATCATTAAAAGTATAAAATCTGTGTGCTACAGTATGGGATTTCTGCATAATAATGAATACCTATTACGTTTATTTACAAATCCATTACTTTTAAAGGTAGCTTCATCAGATAATCAAATTTTAGTTAAATGTCCTAATCTTCATGAACTGTATTAAGCATATGTATTGCGGTTTGAATCACCCTGTATGTTGACAAAAATATTTTGAAAATGTGCGTTACAATGGCCCCCATCTTATGTAAAAAATTGAAATAAAAATCACTAACCAAAAACGTAATAGGTAAAAAATAAAATATAAATTTTATAATATAAAAATAGCTTTTTTGGAGGCCTGGGTCACTCTCTATATAGATATGTATAAAACTAGTAGCCTAAGAATTATTTACAGTTCGTCCCATTCTAAAAAAAGTTAAACACACCGTACAAATAACTCTAGGAAGATGTATTTGTACGGTGGTAAAAAATTGTGTAAACAAGGCCGAAGGGGCAGATATAATAAAGCAATAAAATGTAAAAAAGGACCAGGAAACACCTATGTTTATTTATTGAGCAAAATTCCATTAGAATAACGTATATAATTCTGGCTTATAATAAAGTTTCAAATGTAACGTTTATATTTAAATTTGTTATGATCTAAAACATTTAGGTAGTAATTGAGACAAATTATAATTCAATTACCGGCTACTACGTTCTTGTTTTAGTAGATCAAAATTCAACAAATATAATTAGAAATTATTTTAATTGTGAGAGGCTCCCTTGTGGGACGCCTATGTACGATTACGGCGCGGCGGAAACAATACCTACCTGTGGAAAGCCAAATTCGGGTAATTTGAGCTTATTTGTCCACACATTTGACACTGTCGTACCATATTGAAAATTCGCAGATTCAAAAGTACATTAAACAAAAACAAAAACTACTGAAAAACACTGAAAAGTTCACTTTGGACTTGATTCCAACTTCAAACACACCGTAAGCTAAACGTAGTACGCTATAACGGACCATGGGCCGTCGCGAGGGGTGGTGGGACGGACGGCTCATTTCATTCTGGAAGACTAGTAGCGACGTTGCCAATAGTTCTAGACGTTTCAGCACATTAAACAGTAAACATGTCCTTTAATAGTAACGCATATATCCTCTGGTTAATAACATATTATTACGCATGCTGCTTTAAAAATAAACTATTAATTTAATTAAGAATTTGAGATTTATTGATATCCGGTGAAGGTTTTAAAGTAACCTTTTCTGCAAATCAAACTAAGTAGATAGGCGCAAATTTGATATGTGGCAATGTCGCCTTCTCTATCTCAGTTGGTTTTTACAGTACGTAGTCAACCTCCGAATGTTTGATCGGGTTAAAATGCATAATGTGATATCTGTTCTTCCTAAATCTATGGATAGTGCGCATTGTCCTATTCATTTACACGATATAAAAGTTTATGTAAACGGAAGGTGGCTGATACGGAAGGTATAGTGAGAATCAACCTTAAACTGCAAACAGCAGGAAGCTCAAAATACTTTTAAAAAGTTCATCTCAATACCGGGTGTTTCTCAAAAGTGGCTCACCCAATAACTTTTTTATTTTTTCAGATAAAAAAAACGAGATTTGGTACGTTAATTTGGATATGTTATTCAGAGTGTCATTTTCTATTGATTATTTCCCTCAACGTGAAATGGACCAATCAGCTAATCTAATTTTTCGAATAAATTTTGTTTAGATAAGTGATTAAATTCCAAGACCAGTTTAACCGCGATTATTTTTTCGGCTTCCTTTTGGGTTTTCTTTTTGTCTTTTATCACTAATTCTGAGAAATTATGGCACCAGTTCATTTAAAAATATTGATTTACAACTCATATGTATGATTTAATAACGATTTTGATCGGTGAAAACCCCTTATTCGATATTATTTTGAACAAATAAGTGGAGAAAAATACGTCAGAATTTGATATGTTGACATGCGAAACGGTCCTCGATGCATTGTTGGGATGCGTAACCAAGGTAGCAGAAGCACAAACTATAGCTTTCTTCGGGTTCTTATTATTACCGATTCTGAACCGCCCTAGAACTCTGCCGCTCATGCGCTAATGAAATAATGTCTCCATATTTCCTTCTGCGCATGCGTATCGCAGTTCTAGGACGGTTCAGAATCGGTAATAAGAAAAACCCGAAGTAAGCTATTACTTACGAGACGTCATTTTGAAACGTCTTTAAATTTTATTTACCGATGTAGTGAAAATGAATTCACGGTTTAGTATGTTGTCCAAAATTTTATAGTTAATAAAAATTTTATAGCAATTTGCTTCATCCTAAGTCATTCGCTTCATTCTAAGTCATTCAGGAAATAATCTAGCCGTATATTATATAAATCAACCTATAAATTTAATTGATTAAACTACCCAAATAATTTTGCATGATTTTGCTTTTTAGAAAATAGTTGAATGCACAATAATTTTAAAATAAAAACCCTCGACCGCTTCGCGGTCTCTGGTTTTTATTAAATTATTGTTCCATTCAACTATTTAACAACTTTCAATATTTGCTTGATTTCTGTCACATAGACGACATTGATTGACAAACAAAACCAGAAAAACCAGTTTTCTCGGGCTGGTTAGTTTGGTGACAGTTATAACCGATTTTTTCAGGAACCGTGTTCCGTAATAAGAAAACTTTCAGGAAACCGAAAGAAACGGAACATAAAACCATAATCAAGGTAAACAACGGAATACACCCTTAAATAATTAAATACGTCAATCAATCCTCATTTATGTCATATACTAACGTACCAAAATCTCGTTTTTTATCTGAAAAAAATAAAAAAAAGTTATAGGTGTGAACCACTTTTGAGAAACACGCGGTATATGCTTAAGTTAAAAGCTGAAAAATATTTGTTTTATTTTAATAATTAAAAATGTTTTTGATTTTTTAATATTGTGTAAAGCCACGTAAATATTTCATGAAACAAACTAGGTACTTTGCCACAATAGCTGAAAGAGAAATCTAAAAAATAAAATGCTTATTTTGAGTAAAATACCACTGCGTAAAATCCAAACGGAAACTAGATTATCATTGTTTTTTTAACCTCTTGTTGATATTTAAAATAATAATACCTACAAAGAAAACTAGCTTATTGATACGCCACTGACTGACCGCAAGCTAATAAAAGTGCAACGAATATCACGTAACTCAGATTTTTTTCTTACAGGCCGAGTACCTACTGCAGAAAGTGATCAGCTGACTCTCAAGTACGCATACCTTTCATTAGGTCTTGTTGCATACATATTACGAAAACATGTAGGTGATTTAATATTTACCTGCACTCGATCAATAGGTAATACATAATTGCGACAACTTGCAATAAATAATAAATAATTATTACTGACCGGTTTTTATATAACCTTATAAAAATCAGCCAAAATAATGACCTGAATTGAAGATTTATACGAAGGTGTAGATAAAATCGTTCCAATTTTGCAATATTTTTGTCAGGTGTCTTAATATTAATAAAGTTGTTATGAATTTTCTCTGTTCTAAATAGGATTAATAATTTATTTTATAACATAATAATATAGGGTGTCCTAATATTCCGTGGATATAGAACTACTACGTACTTTTAGAATCAAAATAAGTTTATTGTCCACCATTTTCCTCCATATAGTTAAGTGCATCCTTTGTTCATTGGAGATAGCCAATCAGGAATAAACACAAACGTTAATTAATTTAAAATTTATGAAGCTTCTTGCCAAAAATAATTAGCCAATTCGCTGCCATAACACGGAGCCTACTAGATTTTAGCGCTTTTTTTACAATATTAAGGAGCAGGAAACACTGCGATATGTAAGGCCTTGAGGTGGGAATTCTAGTTCCTTGGGAGGAACTAGTTCCTCAATTCTAGTTCCTCCAGAAGAATAGTTCCTTGAACTAGGCCTTTAGTTCACAATAGTTCCCAACTAACATTGACCCCCTTTTTGACATCCCATTGCTTGCTAATGGGTTAACATATTAAGTTTTCATTTATTAATCGATTATTTTCTAGAAAAATAAAAAGAATACCATCCTATAATAAGGTAATATTTTAAATAAATACTGACCTTAGACGGCAATAACTATATTTTAAATGAAACATAGTGACTAAATGGTGTTAATTTTGTCAGCAAAATGTTAACAAAGGTTTATATAAATATTATTAATTCTTATTATTAACCACTTTACCTAAAAATAGAAGAAACTTCATAAAATTACTTATATCATATTTGCAAAATATGTCATATCATTGCAGTCATTATATTATATTAATTCAATAGTAATTACTTAATTAACTTTAAACAACTAAAAAATGAAAACGAAAACATCTTTAAGCTATTTGTGTCATTAAAACAGAGTATCTATTATAAATGTAGATTTATAGAATTCTTGTTAATATTTTGATTAAATATAACTATAACAATTTATATACTTATTAACTAGTACTTTGTAATTAATTCATCAGCGAAAATGTCTTGTTTATAAACTTTTACTCAAATTAGTGTGTCGTTAAAATTTTACGCTTTCGTTCTTTTCTCTTTACTAGAAAACTTAGACGTTTTCTTAAGATGAGTACACATTTTTAATGATTAATAATACTCAATATTGTCATGTTAACATATCTGATAAACTAATTCAATAATGGACATTAATATGGAATAAATATAAATGGAAATATAAAAGTTTAGGATAATGATTTAGGCCTATTCCAAAAACTGCTGCAACTCGGATTGCTTTAATACCGGTGTTGAGCTGCACCGATGGCCAAATCGAGTATGGACTATCAAGTGTTGTAGATGAACACCGGTGTCGAAATAAACACCAATGTACATCTCGACACATCAGTCTCAACACAGGTTTTAACTATGGCACAGATTTTAATATCGGCATCGCCGATTTGGTAAACGGGTTAACAAAGGAATATAGTTTTAATTATTAAAAAATTGACAATAAATTTGATAGTAATAATAATGTTGTATCGGTGTTTATTTTTATTGTTTAGTGAAGCATACCGACTTCACCTTAATCCTTCCAAATTTCAATATACTGATGATTATTTTTTGCCAAAATAATCACTAAAATAAAGTGCAATCATCTGATAAAGAAATATAAAGTAAAAAAGTGTCTAATCAAAAACAGAACGTATTGAGATATAACAAACTGGCAAATTTAACGTAGTAAGTAGGTGTCGGATAATCGGTGTTGATATGAACATCCGTGTCGAGGTAAACACTGGTGTCGAAAGAATTTTTTTTTTAGAATTTAGAATGAGTGGGAGGGAGGTTAATCACTTCGACCTTACAGATCCATTGTGTCCCCCTTTCTTGAATCATAACTCATCATACAGTCCCAGGGCTTTGACAAAAGCCAGTATCTGGGACGGTAGCCAGTATCTAGGACTGTCGAAAGAAACACGGGTGTCAATGTGAACTATTGTGAGCACCGGTATTGTAAAACAACGCCGGTGCACCGACTGAAACACCCGTCTGACCCCGGTGCACCGACTGAAACACCGGTTGTCATCAACACCTAACCTAAACCGGTGTTCAAATATCAAAACCGAACAAGTCTATAAATGATTGTCTTTTCAAAAAACATAATTTTTTTGTAGTTCTCAAAATTTAAGCAAAAATAATTTTCTTGGAAATTTTCAGAGTAAAATAACTCGGTTATTTTGGTCTTATTTAAAAAACGGTAAAGAGAAAATATGTCTTTTTTATCGAGATCTACCAGCACTGGAAATATACGCACTTATTTAACAGCGCTTTCAGATAGGGCGGAGCGTCAGCGACGGACCGTCCGCCACTTCGGGCAAGTACTATGAGTTTATATGAACGATTTCACATGGGTCGCGTATGCTTCGTCCGGATGAGCTATATTGTAAAAACAACCGCGCGGACGCTCCGCGTGTTCGGTCCGCTCCATCTGAAAGCGCTCTAAGACTCACCGTGTATATCTAAAATGTTGTCTTTTGCATCTTATCTTGTTATAATTGGAAGTAGGTAATCAAGACCTCCCAAATTATGTTCAACTTAGAAAACATAGATCTGATTTTTCCGAATAATTTCACAAAATAATTGAGTCAAATATAGTAATAATAATAATAAATAATAGTCCTTTATAAAATAAATTAAATAAATTAGCAAATAAAATACATTGCATAATATTTATTGCTATTAAAATATTTAAATACAGAAAGCTCACCTCCAAAACAATAATATATTCACAATACGGCACGTTTCACGTTTTGTTCTGTTAATTCAAAAACAAAACCGGAAAAATTGGAAAATCAGGGAAAAAATCGAAAATCACTGACAACTAAACGGCACGCACAGAAAAATAAAAAAAATAGTATATTATACTTTTCGAAATTTCACCCCTTGAACCTAAAACAAGTCTATGATCTTTAAAATACTCCTCTTGTAATTAAAGCATAAACTACATTTTTCTGAACAATTTCAATTAGGTCAAAATCTTAAGTACTATGCAATGGAGTAACAACCCAAAATATGAGCCAATAATCCTGTAAAATAAAACCTTAACTAACAATAATTACCATTTATTGTTATTTATTTTAAAATCAGCTTCACATTAATTAGCTAACAAATAAATAACTATTTTATAACTGATCTAATGCATAATATTTATTGCTATCAAAATGTTTACAAACAAACTCACCTCCAAAGCAATAATATATCCAAAATACAACACATTCCCACTCAGTTACTTCTAAAACAAAACAATAAAACAATCCCGTCCATCGATAAAATAATCGAAAATCACACGGCACACACGGAAAATAAACAAATATTCGTCGGTCTGCCGGAGTACCGGTACTTCGACCGAGGAGAGCGCAGCGCGTACCTAGTTCCGGGGTACGCTGTTAGCTGGCCGAACAGCTGAGAGTTGACTAGCGTACCGGCTGGGTGTCGCCGAGCGGAGGTCGAAGAAGGCGATCGAGCGGCAGAAGAATTCGTGGTACTCGATGGTGTCTATGCCGACGCCGGACAGGACTTTAAATTATGCGGTACCGGCTTATAGGAGATGAGATAGATATATGGGTTATGAAGGTGCGGGACATTAGAATACTCATATAAAAGCAGTATCAATATGTGAAGCTTCTATTAACAATAGAATAGTCATTGATTAAGGAATCCTAATCTAGAAATCACACGATATCTACGTTCCTGTAAATTATGACGCTTTCAGCAGGGACTGTTGATGAACAAAGTAAATATATAAAACAGCGTCTACACTATGAGAGAAACTCTTCGAAACATGTCAAAGTCGCATTTCGTCGCCCAACTTTGACGCATTTTGATTTATTTCGAGTTGTCTTGGCCCACTTCGGTTTACCTCGACCTATTTTTGATTCTTAAAAGCGCCTACTACTCATGAGGAGGGCGAGGGGCGATTTTTTGGTGTTTTTTGTAGCCTCGTTCAATTTTGTCTTGTTTTGAGTTGTTTCCAAAATGTGGCGTTATCTGTATCCAAGGCAAAGGATTTTTTTTCATAAATCTCAGTGAAATAAGTAAAGCTAGACGTTTCTAAAATAGCTGTTGTTACGATGATATTTCGTTAATTACATCTCGTTTTATGTTATACTGATATACAGGGTGGTCCGAACTGTATTTCAGAAACTTTGGCAGCATATTCTGCAAATAAAAATCAGTAAAAAAGTTCGTATAAATGTATGTCCTAAAATGCTTAGTTTCGAAAATAGAGGGTGTAGAAGTTTCCATTTTATTTCGATTTTTTTTCAAATAATTTCTGAAGTAACGTCAATATTAAGATGAAAATTGATGTCTGGAAGTTCTTTGACATGAGAAATTTGATTTTGATGTCAATATGTCTCCTACTTGTAGAGGGCGCCATCAACATATTTTTAACTGGTTTGAAGAGTAATAACTTTTCGCCCGTAACTGTATAAAACTACCGAGTGAAAAAAAATATACATTTACGACTTTTTTTCGTAGATAAGGTCTCTTGGTAAAAATCGCTACAAGTAATGGTTCTCGAGATATTTGGAATCGAAATTATCAATACCTGTCGTCAATGACATAAATTGAACATGTTGACTAAATAGTTATTAGATTGAAATCATAAATTTCAAATGTGTTATGCCAAAAGTTCAACAGAAACTGTTTTATCAGCATTTTTTCGAAGATTTTTTTTTAGTTATCATTTTACTGAAATAACTATCTACTCAACATGTTTATTTATTGTCAATAATGACATGTATTGACTATTTCCATTCTAAATATCTTGAGAACGGTTTCTCGTAGCGATTTTTGCCAAGAGACATTTTTTGAGTAAAAAATCACGGAAATGTATATTTTTTCAACCAGTAGTTTTATACAGGTACGGACGAATAGTTATTTCTCTTCAAAATAGTTAAAATAGATGTATGTGGCGCCCTCTACAAATAGGAGTCATATTGACATCAAAATCAATTTTTTTATGTCAAAAAACTGCCAGTCGCCAGTTTTCATCTAAGTATTCACGTTATTTCAGAAATTATTTGGAAAAAATGGAAGTAATATGAAATTTCTACACCCTGTATCTCCGAAACTAAGCATTTTAGGACATACATTTATTGGAACTTTTTTACCTATTTTTATCTGCAGAATATGCTGCCGAAGTTTCCGGAATACAGTTCGGACCACCCTGTATATTCCACAGAATTAATATTTGAACACGCGTTTATTATATGTATAGTAGATATTTAGGAACAAAACTTTTCACTTAAACTACAGGAATATAATTACAATATTTTTATGATTTAATTTTATTATAATGAATTAGTATATAAAATTGTATATGATATGTTTGTTTACGGCCTTAATTGATTAATATAAGAATAGAGTAGTAGTATTGCTTGATCAGTAAAACTGGTACTCAAACATACACTCATCATGATGATGAGTGTTGCTTGATGAGTAATACTGGTAACATTATCAATATATTCGCTTGGGCAAATTATTAATTCACCCGATGTCGACAATATGGTCCACAAACATTATTTAAAAGCAATGTTCTTTTATTGCTCTTAAGAAAAATCTGTAAACGATACTTTTATTAGCACCCAGCATGGTTTCAGATAAATCCATTTAGTATTATAATTAGACTAGTATTTATTAAGCAGGGATTCAGTCAATTAAAACTAGAAAAACAAAACCAAATTCTTAAACTAAACTTTAAACAAAACTAATAAATAACTAGACGATTTTTTAAATAATTTTCTGTATATTCTATTCATGAGGCGCAATACCGTGGATTATAAGCCGATAAATGGTAGACCGCTAGTTAATCACTGTTTCATATTTTTTAGTAGTGGGAACTATCGAATGAATACTATCGAAACATTCGATAGTTGCAATTCATTCGAATAATTCGATAGCTAGTAAGAAAACATTCGTTGAAAACTATTCGAATAAAAATTATCGAATAGATGCGTCATCTGCCTTGAAATATTGTATTCTAGTAATTCGGCACCAAAAACCATTCATTTATAAAATTCATTCATTTATGAAATTCATTTATTCGTCAGGATCGATTATAATAAAATATTAACTGGATTTTAGTTGTCGCCCGGCGACGTAGGTTTCTTTCCGAGAAACCTGACAGCGGTCGGTGGCAATGCTATGAAAGAAGCCGGCATCTTTGATTTTTTGTGGAGTCATATAAAGATAAGGACACATTATTTTTTTTATTGAGGTGCTAGTATTTACACAGAAAATACATTATGAAGGGCGCTGTTGCCATATATTGGTATTAGTTGATATTAGCAAAGAATATTACTGTTTGGCTTTAGTTAGTTAGGGATAGTATGTCTATATATTTTGCATTTTTTTTATTAATATTATGTTGTTACACTGCAATAATACTTGTTATTTTGGATGTAGGAAAATGATTTTTAATGTTTTTAAGCAAAGACTGGTTTAATAAAAAATAATAATAACAGTAATGATTTGTTATACCTATTAACAACAAAATTTAAAATAATTTAATATAAACATTTTTTTACGTAGTAGCAAAATATAAACAACAAATTAGATGTCAAAATTATTTATATTAGATCCTATTTAAAAATAATATAGTCTTTACATTTTTTGGCCAACGTTGGTTTATTAAATAATAATAATTACAGAACTAATTTGTTATATTAACAACAAACTTTAAAATCATGAAATATAAACATTTATTAATTTTCTAAGCATGCAGTGTAATGGAAGGAAAATATAAATAAAAAATTAGAAATCAAAATTATTTACATTAGGTACTTTATATTACTATTTAAAAATAATATTTACTTTTACTGACATTTACTTTAAAAAATAAATGAAATATTTCCTCGCAAAAAACTACATGTAAGAGAATTAGCATAAACAAAATACCAACATCGTTAACTTTTTTTTAAATTGGCACGTGTTAAACTTTCAATTTAATTTTCTCATCCCATAGTTTGAGTTCGATAACATTTACTTTAGCGATGGGAACTATCAAATGAATTAGACTATCGAATGGTTAATGAATGAATGATTTCAACTATCGAATGGTTTTATTCGAATAAAATCATTCATTCATTTGTAAACTAAAGCATATGTGACAACCTCGCCGTGCGACTAAATGGTTATCGTTGAGCCACGACTATCGAATGCTTTTGATAAATGAAATTTAGTATTCGTTTGATTTTTGTATGCGTCAGTGCATTATTAGTTCTTCCAAATTTTTATAACTTCACCGTATAAATACTGTGCTATTTTTGCGTTTACTAAAATAGTTAAAATACTAAAATAGTAGTTATTTTTTAATTTTATTTATTGACGATTGTGTGCATGTGCAGGTGGTCAAAATTTTTCCGAAAAGTTGTGTGGTTTTCCGTAGTCCGATCTTTCAATTATTTAATTTTATATGGTATATGGTCTATTTTTTAATGGGAAATTTTGAGAAGTAGCAATTTTTAAGAGAGATGAGATGAACTTAAATTAATTTTAAAAGTACATATTTGTATTTTAGATGTTTTAATAATATGAATTAGTTGAACTTAATAATCATATTAAAGTAATGTGGTTAAGTAAATGGTTATCGAACTCAAACTATGGGGTGAGAAAATTAAAATGAAAGTTTTACACGTGCCAATTTAAAAAAAAAGTTAACGATGTTTGTATTTTGTTTATGCTAATTCTCTTACATGTAGTTTTTGCGAAGAAATATTTCATTTATTTTTTAAAGTAAATGCCAGTAAAAGTAAATATAATTTTTAAATAGTAATATAAAGCACCTAATATAAATAATTTTGATTTCTAATTTTTTTTATATTTTCCTTCCATTACACCGCTTGCTTAGAAAATTAATAAATGTTTATATTTCATGATTTTAAAATTTGTTGTTAATATAACAAATTAGTTCTGTAATTATTATTATTTAATAAACCAACGTTGCCCAAAAAATTAGAGACTATATTATTTTTAAATAGAATCTAATATAAATAATTTTGACATCTAATTTGTTGTTTATATTTTGCTACTACTTAAAAAAAATATTTATATTAAATGATTTTAAATTTTGTTGTTAATAGGTATAACAAATTATTACTGTTATTATTATTTATTAAACCAGTCTTTGCTTTAAAAACATTAAAATAATTTTCCTACATCCAAAATAACAAAGTATTATTGCAGTGTAACAACAGAATATTAATAAAAAATGCAGAAATATATAGACATACTATCTAACAACTAACTAAAGCCAAACAATAATATTCTTTGCTAATATCAACTAATACAAAAATATGGCAACAGCGCCCTTCATAATGTATTTTCTGTGTAAATACTAGCACCTCAATAAAAAAATAATGTGTCCTTATCTATATATGACTCCGCAAAAATCAAAGATGCCGGCTTCTTTCATAGCATTGCCACCGACCGCTTTCGGAAAAACCTACGTCGCCGGGCGACAACTAAAATTCAGTTAATATTTTATTATAATCGATTCTGACGAATAAATGAATTTCATAAATGAATGAATTTTATAAATGAATGAATTTTATAAATGAATGAATTTTATAAATGAATGAATTTTATAAATGAATGAATTTTATAAATGAATGGTTTTTGCTGCCGAATTACTAGAAAACAATATTTCAAGGCAGATGACGGATCTATTCGATAATTTTTATTCGAATAGTTTTCAACGAATATTTTCTTACTAACTATCGAATTATTCGAATGAATTGCAACTATCGAATGTTTCGATAGTATTCATTCGATAGTTCCCACTACTAATTTACTTAACCACATTACTTAAATATGATTATTAAGTTCAACTAATTCATATTATTAAAACATCTAAAATACAAATATGTATTTTTAAAACTAATTCTAAGTTCATCTCATCTCTCTTAAAAATTGCTTCTTCTCAAAATTTCCCATTAAAAAATAGACCATATACCATATAAAATAAAATAATTGAAAGATCGGGCTACGGAAAATCACACAAATTTTCGGAAAAATTTTGTCACCTGCACACGCACACAATCGTCAATTAAAAAAAACGACTATTTTAGTATTTTAAATATTTTAATAAAAGCAAAAATAGCACAGTATTTATAAGGCAAAGTTATAAAAATTTGGAAGAACTAATAATGCACCACGTACACAAAAATCAAACGAATACTAAATTTCATTTATCAAAAGCATTCGATAGTCGTGGCTCAACGATAACCATTTAGTCGCACGGCGAGGTTGTCACATATGCTTTAGTATACAAATGAATGAATGATTTTATTCGAATAAAACCATTCGATAGTTGAAATCATTCATTCAGTAACCATTCGATAGTCTAATTCATTCGATAGTTCCCATCGCTAATATTTTTTACTATATTGTAATTAATAATAGTAGACAATGATTAAAACTAAATATGTGTAACCTTCGAGGAATAGCCAATTTAATTTACCATCAGTAACTGTTTTCATATCATTTTTTCCATATTTACTTATTTTTCTGAAGCCACCACAACGTTTGACCTTGACGTTTCCTGAAAACGTTTCCTGAAATTGATCGAGACGCGCTGTGATTGTTTGTTTGTTTTTTAATCTAACCTAACCTAACACGGGCTTATATTTGTCGTACTATTTCCAGAAATATTTCGTATAACATTTCGGGGAAAGTGTAGCGGCTATTTATGCATTCACTTTGTTAATCATAAATTAACTGAATCTATTAAGCGGTGTTCAGACGGATCGATTTTAGTTGATCAACTTTCGTCAAGCAACAAAACATTGTGAGCGAGTTGAAAGCATAGTATCTTGAGAAGAGTATCTTGGAGAAAGAGAAATCAAGAAAAAATCGCCGTTTTGGGGTTTGAAATTGGATATCCAGAAGGAATATATTAAAATACTTTTGCTCCCAGTAGAACCCATCATGACAATATCATTCGCATAAAGTAATCCCAACAATTCGTACTCCCTATTTGAGCACGCTCAAACGATGGCTGCTATTTGAATTCAATTCGAATGCAAAGGGTTCACACTTTTCAGCTCGGTTTTGATTTACCACTTGAAAGACAAACGTTGAAAACCCGTGAACTTTGAAATGACTGATAAAAATCGGTCCAATTCCTATTCACACGGTTGGAGTCGCATTCAACTGACTGCTCTATCAACTAAAATCGACCCGTCTGCGTCTGAACGTCCCTTTTGGAGCCTTAATAAATATGTCTTAATAATATAATAATTTATAATAATGAAAGTGTAAATTAGTATTAAGTTCTCCATAAAAATAAAATTACAATAACATCCCTTTTCGTTCTTTGACCGATAAGTACAAAGACAATAAGATAAAAAGATTATTTAAAGAAGGCATCCATTTTTCTCAAAGAGACCTGGTTCAAATTAAAAAAGTAGAAAAAGAGACTTTGAGTCTTTTTTCTACTTTTTTAAAAAGATTATGACATCAGTCTAGAAAAAGTTTCCACAATGGTTAGCAGAGTTTCCGGAACCGGGAGTTTCGGCACCACGCCTTTAAGGAACTGGTATTTCCCCTTTTTTTTCGGTACTAGCTAATTTTTATTCAATGATGGTTTAGTTCATCAATCAACAAGTAAGGCATGGTTTTCAAAACTAAAATCGATAAAAAATCGAGTTTCTTCAAACATCAAAACAAAAACTTGGAAAAAACATACGTAGGTAACTTAAAGTTCACATCAAATAACATAAACGAACCTAACTAGACAAATATTAGTCCGAGAATATAAAAAGATCTGTGAAAATCTTGATTTACCAATCCATCAAGACGTAATAAGATTCAACAGGTTAAAATCTAGAAATCCACCTGTTAAAATAGCCCAAGAGCTTATTACTGATGACTTTAACGGACATCACGAATGGATCTCGAACTGTATGGTATACTCTGCTAGACCTAGAAAATCCTCCACAGGGTTTTAACATGCCCCGTAAAACTTGGGTTCGGGTAAACAGGATTCGGGCTGGCCATGGTAGAAGCGGCTCGGGTTTTACACAAATGGGGAATGCGTATGAGTCCAGAATGTGATTACGGTGCTACTTCTCAAACAATGCAGCACATAATCTACGAGTGTCCGATGACAGCGTTTTCTGGTACAGCTAATGATTTCTTGCACCCCTCAGGCAATCCAATGGATTAACCAGCTAAATATGGAGCTGTGAGAAATTACGTATACATACCTATTTACTTTTTTATGTTTGTATATTGAGACTTATGTTTTTTTGTCTATCTATTTACATGTTTGTATATTTACATCTTTATACATTTAGTGTTTCATTGAAGTTGCAATTTGTTTTTTTGCAAAAAGTAAGAACAATGAGAAATAGTATCAGTACTTATTTAGAAGAGTTTGATTTCGATCGTTGAAAATACTTCCGCACATAACAAAACATGATTTTTTAATTATTGTTACTAAGTCCCAAAAGTACAAAAAATATCGGTAATTCGAGTGCCCGTTTCTTTGATGGCTCAAAAAAAACGTGAATTCCCGGTACTTTCGGAACTGGTTAGTACCTCCACCAACTACACACAGCAAACTTTGTTATAAGAGGGTATAACCAAAAACCTATAACACTACAAAACCGATGAGGCATTATCACAAAATATCAGAAAAGTACTCGGAAAAATATAACAAAATAGGTTTTAATGGGTTCAAATACATAGTGTTGCATTTAAAATAACGAAGTTTTTAAGTAAAGGAAATATTTAAAATAGACCAGCAATTTTTGATACCCCTGTATACATTTAAGGAAGCAATCAAATTTTTTAGTAAAGTTTATTTCTCTGGCTGGAAAGTCAGCACAGGAATTAATTCTGAAACGTAATGTACAATGTGTTGACAATCTTTTTTATTATAGCATGCGTATTTAAATATCTTTAAATATCTCAAAAACCAAAGCTTTTAAACATATATTAAACCCTTATAATACATGCCTTAT
Organism: Sitophilus oryzae; assembly: GCF_002938485.1. Lineage (NCBI taxonomy): Eukaryota > Metazoa > Arthropoda > Insecta > Coleoptera > Curculionidae > Sitophilus > Sitophilus oryzae. The sequence goes on along the minus strand of NW_022147434.1, from coordinate 5,895,053 downwards.
ATTATGCCAAGAATCCAAAATTGAAATAAAATACCGGGTGTTCTATAAGAAAAAATATAACTTTGGTATGGATCTTAGTTCTGACGCACCCTGTACATTTGAAAATAATTTTAAATTATGCACATTGCCTCTCTACATTTACCCATAAAAAAATTTGTTCTACATCTTTCCTTTTTCGTATATAATCAACCAAGGCGAATGAGGTGCGTATGTATTATTATAGACTGAATCACTCTGTATTCCTTGCTATATCGAAACAAATCCGTAAAAAAAAACAAATAATATTAGCAACAAAGTACAAAAGTAGAAAATTAAAACAGATTTTAGGCCTATGGCAACATTAATCAGTATTTTAAGCAAAACAAACTCTAATTAATATTGTACTTACATTACATATCCACCGATCAATAATAACACACATTACACCACCATTAAACACATAATTGTTTTTAAAAATAATTAAAAACATAATAATACGCGAGTTAAACGCAAAATTTAACATCTCTAATGAGATATTTTTGACTGTTGTGAAAACAAAAAACTTTTTCTTGTAGCCGTTGTCATAGCGACGCGCGACATCTAGACACCACGGCCACCTTGGGAAACTGTATCGACGCCTAGCGTGCCGCAGATCGGTGAAACCGGCTCGCTGTAGCCATCCTGATGCTTTTCACGTCAGTTTTTCAGTAGATCCGTTTTATTTACGATAGCATGGACATTGTTACTGATGAACTAAATGTACTATGTAACTTTGGTTTTCATTTTTTAATGTTAATCAAATTGTGAATAATAAATAATTAAGTATCGTTAGTGAAATAACTTGTTGAAGTGAAACTTCTTTATGTGCTATGGGAGTTAAAATTCAAAGCCGTAACCAAGCAAGAATTACACGAGCTATCGAAAGTCGTAACGAAACGAAAAGTGGTGACGAAAGTAGTGACGATCGAAAAAGTGGTATGCCAATGAGGAAGTTGAGATTGATCTTTGGAGCGCCGCGCCGCCGCCGTAACTCGGTCCCTATATGAGCTAGGGGGCTGAAACTGGTAATACAGATCATCTTTGCATGATATTTTGGCAACGTTTCGTGCACTATGAAACCCCATCATCAATGGCAAAAAAATTGTCCGATTTAAATAAAATTTAGTATCTCGATAGATTGTGCTAAGGCCAACTTGACCGTGACGACACGTGTCACTGTAACAGTTAGTTTTGACATAAGAAACGTCAAAAGTTGATGTAGTCCAACTCTGCAAAGTTGGATACGACGTTTCTTTTGCAACTTCATCAGTGTGGGACTAAGGATTTGATATTGAAGAAAAATGTGGACGTCCTCGACGTTTCGAACCGATGCCTCTAAATGGATTAAATCATCAGGATTTACCTTAATTATGGATCGATTGGAACCAAACTCGGAACGTGGATAGATGTTTCTTATAAAATGAATCAAATTATTTATTAATTTTTAATTTAGTACTTTTTCAAACATGTCCTTCAAATCCTTCAATTTAATAGCTGTTAGTAAGAAGTTGGACTTTAAAGATTCGCATATAGTGCACATACAATTTTTTTAAGAAGCAAAATTTGAATTATATTATAATAATTATTTCCGATCATCTCTAGCATATATTAAAATTATTTTTTCACATAACCCATTTAGTTTTAAAGAATCGGTGATTAAATTTGTTAGTTAGCCCAAGTACTGATGTGAACTTAGCAGCCAAAAGATAGCGGCCGATTTGCCGAACATAGCCGAAGGGCCAGTGGCGTCGGGTGACTTAACTTAATATGAAATAATAATACAATTTCTTGCAGGAAAATTTTATTAATATTTAAATAGTACTAAAACGAAGTATGCTTCATTATGTTAATAAATTATTACCGAAATTTTTATATCGGATTAATTATTATAATTTCAAATTGACACGCCTAGTGTAATTTTATAAAATATGTATGAATTATACTAATGTAACCAAAATTAAAAAAAAAATAAAAAACTAATTTATTTATGATAGTACTAGCACTACTACCTTTAGCAACAATTGGTTACTATGATATCGACAGAAACAACAAAAAAAAGGTCATGATTTATATCACTACTAACTAGAAACACAAAGTTTCGTGTTAATGATGGACTTAGTTTTCGGTATTTTCGTCAGCAGCTAATTTGTTTATATCGTTTTTCCGATTTTCTCGAAAACAGCGTATACTAACAAGATCAAAATTTCAGGGATTATAGGGGTCCACTAGACTAATAATAATCACCCAGTGGCGTGTTCTTGATCGATTTCGTTTTCGGTATTTTCGTCAGCAGCTAATTTGTTATACCGTTTTTCTCGAAAACTGCGTATACTAACAAGATCAAAATTTCAGGGATTATAGGGGTCCACTAGACTAATAATAATCACCCAGTGGCGTGTTCTTGATCGATTTCGTTTTCGGTATTTTCGTCAGCAGCTAATTTGTTTATACCGTTTTTCTCGAAAACTGCGTATACTAACAAGATCAAAATTTCTGGGATTATAGGGGTCCACTAGACTAATAATAATCCCCCAGTGGCGTGTTCTTGATCGATTTAGTTTTCGGTATTTTCGTCAGCAGCCAATTTGTTTATACCGTTTTTCCGATTTTCTCGAAAACTACGTATACTAACAAGATCAAAATTTCAGGGATTATAGGGGTCCGCTAGACTCATAATAATCACCCAGTGGCGGGTTCTTGATCGATTTAGTTTTCGGTATTTTCGTCAGCAGCCAATTTGTTTATACCGTTTTTCCGATTTTCTCGAAAACTACGTATACTAACAAGATCAAAATTTCAGGGATTATAGGGGTCCACTAGACTAATAATAATCACCCAGTGGCGTGTTCTTGATCGATTTAGTTTTCGGTATTTTCGTCAGCAGCTAATTTGTTTATACCGTTTTTCCGATTTTCTCGAAAACTACGTATACTAACAAGATCAAAATTTCAGGGATTATAGAGGTCCACTAGACTAATAATAATCCCCCAGTGGCGTGTTCTTGATCGATTTAGTTTTCGGTATTTTCGTCAGCAGCTAATTTGTTTATATCGTTTTCCCGATTTTCTCGAAAACTACGTATCCTAACAAGATCAACATTTCAGGGATTATAGGGGTCCACTAGACTAATAATAATCACCCAGTGGCGTGTTCTTGATCGATTTAGTTTTCGGTATTTTTTCAGCAGCTAATTTGTTTATACCGTTTTTCCGATTTTCTCGAAAACTGCGTATACTAACAAGATCAAAATTTCAGGGATTATATAGAGGCCCACTAGACTAATAATAATCCCCCAGTGGCGTGTCCTTGATCGATTTAGTTTTCGGTATTTTCGTTAGCAGCTAATTTGTTTATACCGTTTTTCCGATTTTCTCGAAAACTTCGTATACTAACAAGATCAAAATTTCAGGGATTATAGGGGTCCACTAGACTAATAATAATCACCCAGTGGCGTGTTCTTGATCGATTTAGTTTTCGGTATTAAACAGTATAAACAAATTAGCTGCTGACGAAAATACCGAAAACTAAATCGATCAAAAACACGCCACTGGGGGATTATTATTAGTCTAGTGGGCCTCTATAATCCCTGAAATTTTGATCTTGTTAGTATACGCAGTTTTCGAGAAAATCGGAAAAACGGTATAAACAAATTAGTTGCTGACGAAAATACCGAAAACTAAATCGATCAAGAACACGCCACTGGGTGATTATTATTAGTCTAGTGGATCCCTATAATCTCTGAAATTTTGATCTTGTTAGAATACGCAGTTTTCGAGAAAATCGGAAAAACGATATAAACAAATTAGCTGCTGACGAAAATACCGAAAACTAAGTCCATCAATAACACGAAACTGTGTGCTTCTAGTTAGTAGTGATATAAATCATGACCTTTTTTTGTTGTTTCTGTTGATATCATAGTAACCAATTGTTGCTAAAGGTAGTAGTGTTAGTACTATCATAAATGAATTATTTTTTTTATTTTTTTTTAATTTTGTTTACATTAGTATAATGTATACATATTTTATAAAATTACACTAGGCATGTCAATTTGAAATTATAATAATTAATCCGATATAAAAATATCGGTAATAATTTATTAACATAATGAAGCATACTTCGTTTTAGTACTATTTAAATATTAATAAAATTCTCCTGCAAGGAATTGTATGATTATTTCATATTAAGTTAAGTCGCCCGACGCCACTGACCCTTCGGCTATGTTCGGCAAATCGGCCGCTATGTTTTGGCTGCTAAGTTCACATCAGTAGCCCAAGTAGCATTTTCACGACTTGCGACCACATGTTTTCTAAACACAACGTTGGATTAGTTACAAAAAATAGTTAGCTCCGTACCTTGGGTATTAAAATAAATGTAAACGTTGTTGTAACGTTGTACCGACGTTGAACTAGTACTACAACAAAGTAAAAGCTTCGGCGACGTCGAATAAACGTTGTCTTGTAACCTTTTTTGCTTAAGTGCTCTTTAGATGAATCGGACAACGTAGTTACAATGTTGGGCAACAACCCAAGTAGCATCTATCTAACTTCGAACTAAATCTGACCTGAAGCGACGTCAGACTTTGTGCAAATTTTGGTCGGGTGCTGGTGATACGACCGGTGGCGTCGCTTTCCTATTAAAAGCGACGTCGTTGGATCCGAGTCGGTAAATCCAACGATCTGTCGACGTACAAAATAACAACGTACCATTTTTATTAATTTCCCAACGTCGTTGCCACGTTGGCTTGCACGACGTACATATACTTGAACTAGCCCGACGTCTACCCGTTGTCCGAATAGGATACGTCTCACTGATAATCCCTAAAGTAACGTCAAATTATATTTTGTTGTATTTTATGTTCATATTTATAACCTAATTTACGTATCTCTATTTACGTCCGTAAATACAACCCATTAAGTAGCATTTGCGGCCTAATGAACATCATGAACATAACCTAATAAAAAGTTTTTGTAAACAAACTTAATTTTTTTTTATTATGCCTAAAAAACACTAAAAAGGCATTTAGACATTCATCTACCTTTTACAGAAAGAGGTCGAGGCTTTTGCAAAATAATAATAGTAGTAGGGATGTCTTGCTTCCACCCACGAATGCTTTTTATCCGGAAGAGATGCTGCATTACACTGGTGCATCTTAATTTTATTTTTAGCTTAGGAAACCAGCAGACCCCATCCTCCTTCCACATGTGAGGTACTGGTTCCAATTCTTTTAAATTTTGTATATATACTATCTTAAAAAAGTGGCTACCCCTTTTTTTAAGGAGAAAACAAAAACTAAAATATAGTTGCACAAATCCACAAATCACTGATACGCAAAGTGAGGTTACGTGGCATACGTTGGAATTATATACGTCATAATACGATTGCCGGTCGTCCGGTTTGATGATTACGGTCGTGTGAGACGACTAATGTTGGAGACCCGGTCGGAATTGGTATATTAGTAGTTCATATTAAGTCGGACACAGAAATCCGCCATTCTTAACAAGTATCCGATTGTCAGCCATTTTAAAATCGTTTTTTGTTTTTAAAATTTATATTCACATTCCGATTTCTAGTAGAATAATATTGATAAGGTTGATTTTGGGGGGAACAACAGTACATTTTTATGATTAAACCAACTAGAAAATAAAAAAATATATTTTGCGAGTTACTTTTTTATAGATATTTTTATTTCATAAATCTACCTAATTTTGAAGGTGCTTGTTGTTTTCGGGAGTATTTTAATCAGATATATCAAAAAAGTGACTTCCGTTGACAAAACTGATGTCTGGATTAATGATTCAGAATTATTATAATATAAAATTAGGTAGGCACTTATAGTTATATTCAAGGAGTTATTATGAATCCATTTGTAATTAGGTAGTTTGGTTAGGTTTTTATGTATTCTTGGTAGCGAATATGAAACTAAAAGTAACGTAAGTGCTTAGCGACGAATTTTAAGTGACTAAAATCCAACGTAATATGACGTTGGTAATTGGTAGAATTACATTCCCTATTAGGTCAGATACCGACGTCGAGGCGGCCCGAATCTGTATTCCCCATTTAGGTGCAAATAAGGGTTGTCAGGCGGTCGAACCGACGTTGGTACCCGACGTCGGGTTTAATGAACGCGACGTATACCCGACGTTAGATAACGTCCAAATGCTACTTGGGAAAGAGTTTTCCGACGTCACGTTCAGGACCTATTCCAACGTTATGCAAACGGCGTCTGTTTTACTAATTCCAACGTTGTTTAGATTTCCTTATTCTTACGTTGGTAGGACCTCGAGCCACTACCTTTTTGCAACTGTATTGAACCATAACTTTAAGTCTTAAATTTTCACTTCATTGTTCTGTTCAGTCAGACAGTTCAGTGCTGTTTTTGTTTTTATAAAAAAAACCTTAATTAAAATGGGACGTAAGAAAGGCACATATAAAACTAAATTTAAATATATATATCGACATATTACCGATACTTTATCCACTCCCTCGTTTATTTAGAATATAGAGGGCGGCACAAGCTAGACTCTCGGATGACTAAATTAGGCAATCTTGCGTCTAGTATACTACCTGTTAAGGCTGAACTCCGACTTTATTAGTCCAGTATGCGACTACTCGAACTACTCCATCTTAATCCCCAAAACAACAAAGTGAAAGCCGCCATGTTGTTGAATAAGAAAATGTTTCGTTCCTCAAATAGCAATTCCTGCTTTTTGAATACATTACCTAACTTGAAATATTTGACTCTAAACAACACGCGGAAACAATTTTTTTTTCGACTGCGAATAAATTATTCTCATTTTACTAAAACAAAAAAAAATCAAGAAATTTTTTAAAACTTTAATTTTAAGGCCCATTAGTATTTTTTAAAGTAGAAACAATACATTTATCAATAAAGTTGTTTGCGTTTAACTTTTTTGCCTTGGGTAACGAGTTACAGAGTTGGTTAAAGTGTTTCAATAATCATAATCTTCAAACATCCTCCACACTTAAATATTTTTGTTTTGTTTTCCTTTACTGCCATCTGGCATATATCTCTAACTAAATCATAAAAATAATATTTTTACTATAATTATCCCAATTTAGGATAAAACGCGACTTAGACGCCATGTTATTATAGTTTTGTATTTCTGTGAATTAGGATTTTAAACAAGCAGTTTGTTGCAGTTTGTACTAAATAAGGCTGCTAGCCAACGTAGGTATCCAACGTCGTTTCGACCCAAAAATTATTCTCCAAACTAGTGCAGACTAGGATTGGCACGAGTTTGTGCCGACGTTGCGCACCGACGTTTGGTCGCGTGACACAACGTTGTCCCGACATCCAAAAACTGCTTGGGAGTAATGGAAATTAAATAAATAATAAAACGCTAATCTAAGTAGACTTTTCTGACCGCATTTTAAAAAATAGGTCATGGTAATAATATGGTAACTATTGGTTACTCTACCTTCAGTTTACATTACAAGTAAACAATACCCATAAGAGATATATTGATTTTAAAAATACCAAACACATTTAAAATTGTATATGCTACAGATTAGTGTTATGTATTCTACTAAACTAAATTATTTTATAATATAAAACACAAAAGACCTTATGTAGGTACTACAGGGTGATTTAGGCTTCCGAAAAACCCTGTGAAAAACCTCTATATTAGGTTTTTGGTTTGCGAATTTCATTTTATTTTTTTACATAATACGTGGGAAATGGTAACGCACAGTTTGAAAATATTTTTGTGAACATATAGGGTAATTCAAACATATTTTCAACAAATCAAAAAATATGAACGTGAACCGATGTTTCGGTGTATAGCTGGGCAACGGTCTATGTTGACTTTAATAGTTTTTGTAATATACAATCGTCATATGTATATTAAAAATCGAACGCTCTAGCTATACCGTGTGATGCATCGGAACACGGAACATAGAAAATCTCATGTTAATTTTGAAAAGGTCAAATTTTATCTCCCCAAATGATTTAATGCAAAAGTTGTATTATACTTTTTTGAATAGGCGTTAAACTTGTTCTTTTGTGTAGAATTTCGTTTCATTTGAAATAAGCATTTAAAAGTTATTTACAAAAATCTACCTTCAAATTAGTAAAATTTATAATACGGCCCAGAGAAAGCTACAATTAAAATACCAACACAAATGTGATTGTGTCATTGTCAGATTCGATGTCACATTTTATTTACAAAATTCGAAGATACCAAACAGTAATTATGTATAAAATAATTACGAATTTCGCAGCTTTGAACAAGTTACGACGGTTAAACGACATTTTCTGGTAATAGTATTCCTGCTGTGTTAGATATATGTTCGCAGCTCAATCTCCGGAAAGCCTATACCGAATAAAGGTTGATTATCACTATACCTTCCATATCAGCTCCCTTCCGTTTACATAAAATATTATATCATGTAAATTAATAGGACAATGCACACTATCCGTTTCCCTTCCGTTCCATATCTTTCCATACATTTTTTTTGGCGGACGGACTAAAGCGTATCGGAAACAGCGTTGTCAAGTTCTTACATTTGTACCAGCTCTGTTAAAATTTTGCTGATATTTATTTATTCTTTCACCTCTTAATTAAATCTATTGTCTTTTTCAAAAGATACAAATTTTTAAAATAAAACTTTCGTAATGATATAAATTGTACAATAAAAAGTATGGAACTGATACGGAACGTATACGGAAGCTTACGTATACCGTCAATACAATAAAAATAGGGAACGGATATGGAATGGAAACGGAAGGCATAGTGAGAATCAAAACCTTAAGTCAACAGCTTAAAGAGTAAAGAGTAAACCGGAGGTTTGAAACGAAAGGTATAAAGTAACTATATAAGGAAGAAAACTAAGGTATAAACTAAGGTATTAAACACATGGAAGTGTGGAGACAAAAATAATTAAACAGAAAGAAAATAACAATGACTTGAATAGTCTTCATGTAGAAGAAAGAAACACATTGACTTCCGTTTATTGGGCAATATATCCCCAATAAGGATAGCAAGAGACCACAGGATCTTTCGCCGAACGACTTTTTCCTGTGGAGCACACTCAAAAACCTTTTTTATATGCATATTAAATACAGAAATTTAGATGGAAAAACATGTGGAAAACCACTGTGGAACGCTAAGATTCTCCCCTTAACAGTTTTATATTGTGAGGCGTAAATTTCACCATCATTTGGGGTATTGTTTGGGTGTGAATGGGGAATTAGGTAAACATTTTATTAATTACTATAGTTTATTAAAGTTCCTTGTATTACAAATATTTCGATTATCCCTTGCATTATTGTAGATGTATGTGGTATGAGCAAGATCTGCGAGTGATCGAGTAATGAACAGCAAACAAGCCATATACCGCGAACACTATTCTCAGTTCAACTAATTCTTTTGTAGATGATCATTCCAATTCAGAAAAAATAACCACCTTTTTCAAACCACAGAAATTCTTGTAACCAAAAATAATGTGATATCGAACTTGACAATGACAAAATCATATTTTTGCTGGTGTTTTAATTGTAGCTTTCTCTGGGCCGTATTGTAAATTTTTACTAATTTGATGGATAGATTTTTGAAAATAAATTTTAGATGCCTATTCCAAATAAAACGAAATTCTAGAAGACAGTACAACTTTAACGGCTCTTTAAAAAAGTCTAATACAATTTTTGCAAAAAATCATCTGGGGAAATAATATTTGACCTTTTCAAAATTTACATGGGGTTTCCTATGTCCCGCGTTCCGATGCACCACACGGTATAACCAGATATACAATCTACAGAATAAAGAATCTGATTGGTAAATTTCGTGGAACATTTACTTACCAAATTAAATTCGTACTAGTTACTTCATTAGCATTTCCGGATTTAGAAACAATTACTTTATGTACTTTGTTTAGCAGTTAATCAAGCGTAATCTTTCTTCAAAAAAGTAGAGTTCCTATTGTGCATAACGTTTAAAGAATGTTGGCTAATCTGCTATAGATTGCAGACAATGAACCGATTCAGTTTTATTTTAATTATAATCCAATTTGAAGGTGCCCGGTGGCGTAGAGGTACAGGCTCTCGTCTACCAATCTCAAGGTGTGGGTTCGATTCCCACACCCGGCATTTTTCATCAGCCGACTATTTTTATTAAAATAAAAATAGTTTGGGTACCTAAGTCGACTCAGCCTTAAATGAGTACTTGGGATTCACAATCCTGAGGTAATAATAGGCGGTTGAAGCGTAGCGCTAGCCACATTACCTTCCTTGTATACCGAACGGCTCTAGTATAGCAAGCTGTACCTTGCTACTCCCAAGGCGTTAAACGCTATATACGGGAGCTATTATTATTATTATATTATAATCCAATTTGTAATAGATAATTTTATACTTATGGAACCTCTGACTGGCGACAGAGCTGGGCATTTGCATATCCCATTCACCGTATTGTCTTTTTGTTTACATCTTCTGCAATATGCCACTTAATTCTTGTGGACTTGGTTTGGTTTTGTAATATAAAAAAACACAGCCTGTATATTTTTACTTCATTAAATGAAGAATTAAAAAAAAACAATGTGTAGCACTATGTGCGCATATTTGAAATAAAACTTCTTACTAACAGCTATTAAATTAAAGGATTCGAGAGACATGTTTGAAAAAGTGACATATTATAATACCGGGTGCGTCTCAAAAGTGGCTCACCCCTATAACTTTTTTATTTTTTCAGATAAAACAACAAGATTTGGTATGTTAGTATATGACATAAATTGGGATTGATTGCCCTATTCAATTGTTTTCGGTCACTTCCGGTTTCACCGGCAATGACTACAACTTTTGATTTTTAAATGGCACCCTCGATATTTTTTACTTTAGTCGATAGAAAATGACACTCTGAATCAAATGACATATCATAATATGTCAATTTTTGACATAGTAACTCAAAAACAAATTGTATTTTAAATTTTAATCTAGAGTGCCATGGATGTGTTAAAAACACGAATTTTTAATCAAGGAGCCTTGGAAAAACAGATTTGACCGTCTAATGTATTTAGCGTCTTGTCCTGGCCGGTTAAAAGATGCCCAAATCGTATTTTTAATCATATCTCAATTTTTTCAAATGGAATGAGGGTGGCTCATTAGCATATTTGGAAAAAGAATTTCTTTACGAATAATTTGATACCACACACTTGGTATTTTCAGTCAAATTGTCATTATGAAACGCATACTACAATTTCAAATAAACCATATACTAAAATGTCAAAAGTTGACATTGGATATGTCATTGGATTCAAAGTGTCATTTTCTATTGAATAAAGTGAAACAATACCTAGGGTACCATTTAAAAATCAAAAGTTGTAGTCATTTTTTTTACACATACAGGTGCTTTTTGCACCTAGGTGTATTTAGAAACTTTGAATTTATTGTAATAGGTTAAGATTATTGTTAAGTAAAATTGAACATAGACGTAATGTAAATAAATTTCCGGTAAAACCAGAAGTGACCGAAAACAATTGAATACGTCAATCAATCCCAACTTATGTCACATACTAACATACCAAATCTCGTTGTTTTATCTGAAAAAATAAAAAAGTTATAGGGGGGTGAGCCACTTTTAAGACGCACCCGGTATATGCTGTTTTAATATAAATATTATTTCCAATTTATTTCTGTAATCTGTACAATTTCTGCTTCCTCAATAGCCTGCAAATATTGTAGATTACCAACCAAAATACAGACTTTAAACAAATGTAATAATGTTAACGCTTAAATTTATTTAAGAAGAGAAAAATTTCGAACCTAACCAACAAATTACATTTATAATGGTTTACAATAATTATGTTAAATTATACGATTATTCTCGTTGATTATTGGTTGGAAATAAATATGACAATGTCCTCCAATGAAAATGTGAGTTTCTTAACTCTAGTAAGTCTAATTCTGAGCTAGCAAATGAGCTAAATGCTTTATCTAGACTGTTATTCAGAAGCTACAAACCTATCGATAAAAATATGCATGAAAATTTACTTCCTAGCACAAAACCAGAAGATATTGGTACGCAGGTACAGTATCAAGTTTATTATAATGATTTTTGATGAGTTTTAAATCAAATGTTTTTTTGTTGTTTGTGTGATCCTTACCACTTTTTCTCTCGCTAGCTAGTGCGTCAAGGCCGTATCGTGTCACGGCCTTGAATGTTTATTTCTATTGCTCGTAAAGAAGTTTCACTTTGTAACGTTTTTAGTTCGTTACATGTTTTTTTATATATGATATATGATGTCTGGCGTATCGTCACCCGATTCCGTATCGTTCAGACCGGATAATTTATTTGAGGCGCTTGGCGTAGTTCTACGTTCTCAAGTCGACAATCCTGTGCTGCTCTGTGGGCATTTATTTTCAAGGTCGCTCTCCGCGCTTAACTTCACTTTTTGCCTCTGGCTAGACTGTCACCTTCAGAGCCCTGGCTTAGAGAAATTGCAATTATTTAAATCTTGCTGAATAATTTGCATCAGCTGCCATTTCGAAGCTACAGGATAGTGTTTTGGATTGGCCCACCTTGACTCGTATTTGCGTTTTGTTGGTACATTGGTATTCTTTTGTTTTGTCCTCCAGAATGTTACATGGAAGAAAGGACAGTTTCTTTGTTTATTATTGAGCCCTCGGAAGTAATTCGAGGGTCTTATGGACAGACTGTGTCCAAGGTATGGGCAAGTGTCCCATATATATGTATTCCTTCCAAGGTTATGGTCCATGTTACGGACATTATCTTATGGTTGGATGTCCAAGGTACGGACATTATCCAAGGTCCTCGTAGTGTTCCAAGGTACGGGTAGTGTTCCTATGTACAGATGTTCTGTGGACGAGTGTCCCATGTAGGGATGGTTTATCTTATGTATAGAGTGCCCCAGCGTGGATGTGGCTATGCTGCTTCGATCCTGTTTTTAAGCCTAGTCGATAGTTACGGCTGCATTAGTTCATGGTGTCCTCATCCTGGCCCCTTTTGTTGCATTGGCCGAGAGACAGTACAGAGATGCGAGTCCCACCGCACGCTGTTACTGTTTGAAGCGGGATTGCCTTAAGAACGAACAGCTAAGTTTAGATTTAGGGTTCCCAACCGTCCCGGTTTGGCCGGGATTAACCAGGAATCAGAAAGTTTGTCCCGGCGAAAGTTTTGCCTTGGCCGGGACCTAAAAATCACATTTACAGATAATATATTTTAATTTCTAATATTTAATGTTTTGTTTCAATTATTTAAAAGCTTAAAAATAATTGTCCCGGAATCGCCGATGCTCAAGTTGGGAACCCTATTTAGATTTAAGTTCTGGTTTTTATGTTTTACATTTACATTTTCAGTCTTAAGACAGTAATATAAATCTTGAATAATATCGTACAGACTTTACGTCTAGTGGTTAACTTTTTTATGTCAGTTTGGTATTTAAAATATGATTTAGATCTTGGTTTCTTTGCGAACATTACGTTTTGTAATAGTATTACTTTCTGTATATATTATTGCGAATAACCGAATCGACTCTAGAATCTACGGCTTGCAAGATCTCAGATTTAACATCGTATGAAATATAACAAATTAATTAAAGTAATCCTATTTTTTTTTAATTTTCAATAGCTTTATTTATATTGTAATTTTCCGTAGTCTTTTTCATTTAACATATTTAATACTATTTTTAATATAACTTTCCTCGATATATAACCACTATAGTTGCTAGAATTCTACAATGTTATTTACCATCATCATGAATAAATATAGTCATTAGTTTTAAGTAATATACAACTGTGTTTTCTTTCTCTGTACATGCCTGGCGCCCAATATCTATATTTTTTGTTTATTGTTATTAATTAGTTTTCTTTCCAGTGAAATACCTTATCCACGACTGCTCTCCGATGAAAAGCTGCCGTTCGCAGTGGTAGTGGTTTAAAAAACGCTATAACTTCAAAAATGAAAATTTTTTTGTATTAAAAGTATTTCCAAATTTTTAACGGTTTTGCGGATATTCGTAATATTATATTACATATGGCTTTTTAGTAGTAATTTTTTAACAAAGCTAACTAATAATTTTTATCTGATACCGTATGATAGAAAGAAAACGGCCAGTTGGCTTGGAAATGAACATCTATAAAATGACAGCGGTCTTCATTTCATATCCATCGCTAACGCCGTTTTTTTCGATCATGTTGTATTTTACCGTTGTAAGAGCCATATTTGTAATAAAACGCGAATATTTGCGAAACCGCTAAAATTTTTAAAACACATTAAATACAAAAAATGTTCTTATTTTAATTATCCATCTAACAAAAACAAAGAACTTGTTTTATAATTTAGAAAGTTTGGCATAGAATTTTGAACACGAAAAGTAAGTACAGACCAACTATAGTAAATAACTGGTATAGTATTGATTTCAAGATATCTCTTGGATTTTTAATATTTTTTTAGAAAATACCTATTTTTTTATTGATTTATTAATATCTTTGAAACTATCAAAACATATTTAATAATACCTTAGGATTATGTTAAGTGATCAGAAAGTAAAACAAAAATGCAATAATATACAGGGTATTTAACTTAAAAAACAACATCCCGATCAGTGATGCCAACTCGTAGGAAATTTCACGATTTGTGGGAAATTTCGAGATCCAGAAGGTAAAGGGAAATTTTAACCCTTAAGTACTAACAACCCGTCTCACAGACGCAACGGACTAGCTGGACATATGACATCTCCCGTCCTCTCCGCTTCTAATTATCATTCAACTATGTAATTTCAGTACGCATCAAAACAAGCTAAAGGGCAATTTGCGAAACTGTGTAGTTTTCGAAATATTTTAGTTCAAACTGTCGAATGTAAGATTTTTTTTAATTTGTGGAATGAATCAAGCACCTAGTAGCTGAAACCATGTGACGTATGGAGAGCAAAATTACAAGTATATACTTCTAAACTGGTTTGAACAGACTGGTAGCGATAATATAGCAAAATAGTTACATAGAATCCGAATGTGGTGAAAATTTTGCTATAGAGAGCGATCATGAGAGTGTTCCCTACACACTTTTTTGCGCATTCCAAACAAATTGTTCTCTTTACTTTCTTCGATATTACTCTACTGATCGTTCACATCCATATTTTACCCCATCCATATTACATCCCCCTAAAGCCCATATTTAGGCATTGACATTTTTTTTAATTTTTATATTTTAATTTGCTTTTTTGTGCTTAGTATATAGGGTTTTCTATGCTAAATATAATAATAAATATAGTTTTTCATTGTCCTTTCTTTTTTTTCCCTATCACGATTAGAAACAAAGATATGTGAAAAATCCAAAAACTAGTGCTTTTATTTAAAAATATAAAACATGTGTGCATAATATAAGCATTAGATATTTTTTATCTAGAGTTTTAATGCTAATGATACACTCCACTTACAAAAAATCTGTTAGACACAAAGGAAATATGTATTTTTTTAATGCGTCTCTCGGACGGTCTGTTCGTATTGGCGCGACACGGCGCGACTATTTCAATATGTTAGTATTTAAGGGTTAACCCAAAATTTATTCGTGGGAAATTCTAAATTCATGTATTATTCGTATAAAAATAGTTATCGTATATGCATTTCTCAGCAAAGTGAGTAATTTCCAACTAGCATTACCGCAACTGTATACACATTTTCGGTTGGCATCAGATATTATCAGGGATATTATCCTTGTAATCTCTCGAATACATAGTATATTTTAAATAAGTGCAAATATTTCTAAGGATGGCATATTTCGATCACAGGAAAATGCATGAGTTTTATTGAGCGAAAGAAAAATTTGAAAAGTATAGATATTTCGAAATTTGTTTGGAAAATTTTTGAATTTTCAGTTAAAAACATAATTTCTGTAATGTGTTGACAACATCCCCAAGTAGCATAGGAAGGACAAAAAACTATTGACCACGGAAAATTAACCACTATTTGGTTGGATTTTACTTATATTTAACTTAATAAATTTCTTGTAGGGAATAAAGTGCGAGAAATCTAAAAATGAGGTCGTAAACTAGTTAATAATAACCTAAAATTATGTCTTTGAAAAGTAGCAACGTTGGAGTTAGCTGGCATTGTTAAAATCTAGTTACAGGTCGTTGCGACCTGGTCGTCTTTGAGTTCGAGCCCTAAGACTACAGGGACTTAAAGTAGGCCAAATGTTACTTTATTATAACCTCAAATTTGCCTCGGGGGTCGAAGGCATTGTTTGGTTTTCAAGTTAGGTTAAAATTTAGTTGTTAATAACTTTAAATGGGACCTTATTTGGAGGAGTTCAAATTAGATTAAAAATTTAATTTATTTCGACCTCATAATATGCTTCAAAGGTAAATGTAACTTAGTTTTTTGACTTGGAAGAAAGTGAGACATACGGCAGGTTAAAAATTACCTTTTTTAATTTCCTCGGGGTGATTTCCGTTTAAAATAGTTTTTGAGGGATTATTACGTCATAGCACATTACCTTGTTCCTACTGGTGGGAAATCATAAACTAATGTCACGTACTAGAGATAGATTGGACACTGATATAAAATAAATGGGTCCGTCATTTAGAGCCACCTGGTGATTCGGAAGAAACTAATGCATCCCAAAACTCAAAACTTTTAAAAATAATAAGCAAAGAAAACTAATTTGGTTTTCTAGTTAGTTAGTGTTCTAGTTTAGGCCAGTTCGGTAATTGCATCGGCCAGCAAAAGGATAAAAATTTGACATGTCACGTGACTCTCAATAAATATTGTCATTTTAGGACACATGATTACTGTGAAAAGTTAATCGGATTGCTCGAAGATGTAATTACCGAACTTAGCATAAAATATCATTGTCAACTGTCACTCAAAGAAAATAAAAGTTTTCTGTTTTACCGGCGATACTCCACAAGTCAGGCCTTCGCGAAATGAGCTTCGACCTAATATAGACCATTTTTTAACTTGCACCTCGAAGGAAAAATACCTGAAGCAAGAAATCTTAACCTTTGAGGTTATTAATTTAAAGAAATCTTAACCTCATAAAAAGAAAGCGGACTTTAAGGTTTTAAAATTATGAAAATCCTAACTTCATAGACGAATAGTTAAAAACACCATTAGCGGCCATTTTCTTATCCAATTTGTTTTCAAAAAATATTTTTTTGTGATATTGTTCTAAACTATTGAGAAAAATAAACAGACGTTTATGAATAATACTACCTACCACAAGTTAAATTAACTAATTAAGAACTTTAAAAGTGTAACAAGGAAGTTAGCTGAAAAAAAATTAGGTTAGAACCTTGAAAGCAACGATTTATTCTAAAATTAATTGTTGAAAATACATAAAATTTTAATGGCGCATAATTTTTTAGGGCCTATCATATTTACATCTCAGAGAAAAATTTTCTCCGCAGACATAATTATTTTGCGAATCCAGTAATCCACTTCTTACCAATAACTTATTTACATGTATTAGCATTTACTAGGAGATGCACATATGTAGGTATTTCATCCATATTGGATTAATGTTCAAACGGCCAGGCCAGTTATGACTACACTTGTTTGTCTTCCTGGTTCATTATTGGGAAATTCATTTACATACACATAATAAAAACAAAAATACTTTACCTTATTCTTTCTCTTTTTTTCCATGTTAAAATGTAGGTAGTACACTGATAAAAAAGATAGACTTGAACTAAAGTCGTAATCGTTCTTGAAAAAAAAATTAGTGGCAAGAGAATTTATTTAAGCGTAAAAGAAAATATTTTGCCTGAAGAAAAACTCTCTTAACTCAAGAAAACTGGTTCTCTTGAAAAATTCGAGAATTTCTCTTGAATCTATTTTCATTCAACCAAGTGCAAGTTACTTTGTTTTAAGATAATAAGAAAAATACACTAGGAAGTACTTCATTCAAGAAACATGGCCATTTTTCCAATAGCTAAACACTCTTTTGATGAAAAATAATAACGACACGCAAAGACGATGACGAAGGACGGTATATACAATCAGTCGGCAGTCCGATCAGTCGTACGTCGCATTTCATAGGTCGCACATCATAGTACGGATGCGTTTTGTTGCTTGGAATTTTCCACTTGGAATTTTGCATAATTTGCTTTTTAAACGCAAATTAGTGATCGTTATTAACATGCATTTGTCATTTTTTATGGACAAATTTTAGGATATATGGATTTTTTAAAGGAGTTTCTGAAAAAATGGAAATTAGAGCATTTATTTGCTATATTTGAAGGTAAGAGACATTTACATAATGCACCTGTTTAGATAATGCATGCGTGACTATAGATAAAATAAGAATATAGGTATCAATTTTTTTATGCAAATAATTACAAAAATTTTAGAATTTCAAGTCGCCGTATTAAAAAATTCAAAGTGTGACCAAAGCTTATAATTTTAATAATTTATTTGCTTTACTTTGATTAATCGTGATGTAACATTTTTTTGTAATTTGTAGAGTGATGAACCATCCCAAAAATACGAGTGAAGAAGCAGAAATAACTACTATGGAGGAAAATAATATCAGTTTACTTACTACAGACCAGGAAGACTTAAATTTATCAGAAAATAATATACCTCGTAATATGCCTGTATATGATGTATAGACTTCTTTTAGATCAAAATAAATTTTAGTTGAGTCAATAGTATTCGCTATTGGTTTAGGAAAAGTGTCTCTTTAATCAAGAAATGTCCCTTTTCAATCAAGAATTTTTGCATGAATCAAAGAGACTATTGTTCTTGTAGCAAGAACTTCTTTGCATATTCATTTTGGGTCAAGAGTGAAATGCTTTGGACGGATAGATTATTCTATTCTCTATTGTTTAAAGCTTATGAAAAGATAGTTAATGCTTTGGGTAAAGAAACGTCGTTCTTGGCCCTATTGAAAAGCGCCAATCTTTTGGGTTAAAGTCATATTCATTTCGACTGAGAGATCCTTTTTTTCAGTGTTTAAATTAGGACTATTTTTAGTAAAATTTACCTCTATTTTACCATGTTATGACCTCAGATCGGTTATTTTTGACTTCATAGCCCATATTTCATACAAGACATTATAACCTGTTTTTAACTTCCAAATTACTTTAGTTTTATTCCCCACTTTGGGAATTTTAACGTCAATTCTTGGAAATTTCGACCAATTTGCAGTTGGTCAATAATAGTCCAGGTGGTTAATTTAACGTAATTTTACCTTCAAATGTTTGTTGGGTCACTATATTGAATATGAAAAACCGGGAAATTTTAAACGTTTTCATGTAAAATTCTATTTCAGAACAGTGACTCCGATTCACTAACACTTTTTTGAGCCACTCTGTAAAAGTTAAAATATTTTCGTGAAATACATCCTAAAACATACTTTAGGTTTGCACTTATACAAAATTTCTCATTATGATATGCATGGGCACATGGACGCATCATATCGACGAATTAGCGCATAGTGAGTAGATATATGTATAGGACTTTAGACATTACAAGTATTATATTTGAACTTATTTGAACTTAAAAATTGAATTCGTTAAAGTGCTTTCAATTATTTCAGTATTACGATAAAACAAAAGATAATTAAACAATCACAAATTACATAAACTAACCTTTTATTGCCTGTAAAGGTGCGTAATTTTACGATGAGTATATAAAGATGCAATTATCCTCTGCCATTGCAATTCAACCGTAGTCTTTTCATATTGCGTATTTCGTATTTCATAATATTCAAAGTAATTTATTACAGAATTGTCCATAATGAGATTGTAAATTGCCAGCCTTAACGCAATTTACTAAAGAAATTTCTTTGTAAGGTAAACCCGGATTTTTCTTTATCCTTTTACAAGAAAAGCAAAATTAATCGTAGTTACAAGAATAATACAGTATTGTAGTTTTATAACTTACACTTCAAATTATTTAATATTTTATTATTAGAATGCACTGCTATTAGTTGGTTTATTACAAATTGGCTATATTACCGCCGACGACGGTATTAGACAATTGACGACTTTTTCTTCGTCGTTATACCGCCGTTTTATATATTTATTAAAATTGAATACCGCCGAACAACGAAGTAAATTTATCAAGTGTGGCGGTTGTCGCTATATATATAATCACCATCATCATTTTTAGCTTATTCAACCATTTCCAATTATGGTGTAGCCTCCCTCACATACACTCTTTGTAGTTGGGCCCATTGTTGTCTGTTGTTGACTATGCGGGCAAGTTATCTGTGCTATTTTCCTAATATCATAGTTCCATTTCAGGTTTGGTCTTCATCTATGTCTCTTAATTCCTCGAGGGTACCATGATGTAATAATTGTTGTAGTCCATCTGTTGTCCGTCCTTCTTCCCAGGTGTCTCACCCATTGCCAACCACAAGATATACAGGGTCCGGCAATAGTGTGTCAGGCAATCTAGTAGCTCCTGGAATAAAACACTTGGAAATTTTGTTTAAGTGCTAACCTAAAGTATGTTTTCTATACTAGGATTTATTTCGGGAAAATATTTTAACTTCTACAGGGTGGCTCAGAAAAGTGTGAGTGGATCGAGATATTTTTTTTAGATGAAACACCCTGTATATTATTGCATTTTTGACTTTCTTTCAGATCACTTTACATAATCCTAAGATATGAGTAGATATATTTCGATAGTTTCAGACATATTAATAAATAAATAAATAATATATTTCAGCATTTCTTAAAAAAATTAATAAAAATACAAAAACTGTCCTGAAATTAAAACTATATTATATATTTACGTTAGATGGTCTGTACTTACTTTGCTATAAATATCGTAATGTTAATAAATTATACAGGATGTTCAAAATTCTACGCCAAACTTTCTAAAATATTAAATAAATTTTCTTCGTTTTTTTTTTTAATGGAACACCTTGTATATTATTTTTTAGTAAATGGAGAATTAAAAAATGAACATTTTTTGTATTTACGTATTTCCAAATTTTTAACGGTTTCGTAGATATTCGCGGTTTTATATTTCATGTGGCATTTTCCATAGTACCTAAACTTTTATCAAAGCCACCCCAATGATTTTTCTCTCGTATGGAAGAGCCATATGAAATAATACCGCGAGTATCTGCAAAGCCGTTAAAAATTTTGAAATACTCTAAATACACAAAAATGTTCATTTTTTAATTCTCCATCTATTAAAATAATAATATACAGGTTGTTCCGTTTAAAATAACCAAGAAAAATTATTTTATATTTTAGAAAGTTTGGCGTCAAGTCTTGCCCCAAGACCAAGATCAATACTAAAAACTGCTTACTTCATTTACTACACTAAAATAATAGTTGCCATGACAAAAACAATAATTGTTAAAATTAATAAGTAGAAATTAGTTACCAATTCTTATTTTACCACTTTTCACTAATTATTAACTTTAGTCAAATAAATTAAAATTAGAGACTTTAAGTTTTTGGTTCATTTTCATGTTATGAAAGACGCTTGAGATGCAACAGAAACCAACATATTTATTATATGAAGTCCTCGTTCATAAATAAGATCACAACGTAGTATCCCGTATCTCACCGTACAACACGAATTTTAAAGTAAACAACCCGCACCCCACTTCAGGCCCTTACGATGGACCTGCACCACATAGAGCACATTCTCTGTTTTCGTGCCGTACAGTACGTTGGTTCCGTATATGTCCCACGCGTTTGTTGTTTGTTTTAAATAGATTATTTGTTTACGGGCGGTGTTGTTAGTGAAAATCAAGCAACATGTCGTATAGACAAAGTAATATGTGCTATAATTCAGATTCAAATGAAGAAGATTATATTAGATGGAAGATTTTAGAGTTTATATAGTGGGAAAAGCTAGATCGAGAAACAAGGAATCCGTTTCTCCGTCTCCATCTCTGTCGCTCGCGGGTCTAGCTTAAACGAGCGATCCACTTAACACTCGCAGGTAAAGAAATACCCCAATTTTTTGTTTGACTCTCTGTTGCCAGGAAAAATATTATGCCTTATTTTTCGTTTATAAATGATGGCTGGCTTCTCTAAATTACGTCAGCTTACAACACCTGATCTCCGAGAGCGCCGCAGAGTGGCCCTTCTTCGAAAAACAAAGCTGGAGCAATATTGCGAATGTTGCATCATTGTTATAAGATTAGTCAGTTAAGATCTACTTTCGAACGGTTCACGTAAGACGAATAACACATATTTTTGAGGAAAATAGTGGTTTAATTTAAGTAAAAAGACTAATTATCTGTCCCTAATCTAGCATAAATCAATGGCTGTCTGTATGCATTTCAGTTGGCTCCGAAAATATCATAGTATGTTTTTCTTTTATAAATCAATAGATTTTTGTGTGCCATTTATGTTGGCTTGAAAAATGTTATGATATATTTTTCTTTTATAAATTAGTGGGTATTTGTATGTCATTTATGTTGACTCAAAAATATTATGGAATGTTTTTCTTTTAAAAATCAATAGATATTTGGGTGCCATTAATGTTGGCTCAAAAAATATGATATACTTTTCTTTTATAAATCAATAGATTTGTGTGTGCATTTATGTTGATTCGAAAAATTTTATGGCATATTTTTCGTGTATAAATGACCTATTTATTAATACCTTTCTGATATAGAGCATATTCATGATTATTATTGTCTCTTTTCTGCATTTATGGAAATGTTTATTCTTGTCGTCATGATATAATTGCACTTGGTAAAATATTATGGTATATTTTAGAAAATGTGCTGTGGTGTTTCTGAAGTATTATGGTGTATTTCAGACCCACTGCTCCTACTCTATAATATTGAGCCTATTTAGGACTATTATTGTCCCTTTGCTGCATTTATGTAAATGCTTATGCACTTTGTAGAATATTATGGCATATTTTACAAAACGTGCTGTGGTGTTTCTGAAGTATTATGGTGTATTTCAGACCCACACTGCTCATACTTCTATAATATTGAGCCGATTTAGGACTATTATTGTCCCTTTGCCGCATTTATGTAAATGCTTATGCACTTTGTAGAATATTATGGTATATTTTACAAAACGTGCTGTGGTGTTTCTGAAGTATTATGGTGTATTTCAGACCCACACTGCTCATACTTCTATAATATTGAGCCGATTTAGGACTATTATTGTCCCTTTGCCGCATTTATGTAAATGCTTATGCACTTTGTAGAATATTATGGTGTATTTTACAAAACGTGCTGTGGTGTTTCTGAAGTATTATGGTGTATTTCAGACCCACACTGCTCATACTTCTATAATATTGAGCCGATTTAGGACTATTATTGTCCCTTTGCCGCATTTATGTAGATGCTTATGCACTTTGTAGAATATTATGGTATATTTTACAAGACGTGCTGTGGTGTTTCTGAAGTATTATGGTGTATTTCAGACCTACACTGCTCATGCCTCTATAATACTGAGCATATTTAGGACTATTATTGTCCCTTTGCTGCATTTATGTAAATGCTTATGCACTTTGTAGAATATTATGGTATATTTTACAAAACGTGCTGTGGTGTTTCTCCAATACTATGGTGTATTTCAGACCCACACTGCTCATATATCTATAATATTGAGCCTCCATTTATAGAAATGTTCCTGTCGTCATAAGTATTATTGCACTTTGTAAGATATTTTGGTATATTTTACAAAACGTGCTGTGGTGTTTCTGAAATATTATGGTGTATTTCAGATCCAAACGCTCATACCTCTATTGAGCCTATTTATGACTATTATTGTCTGTTTACTGTATTTATGGAAATGTTCATTCTTGTCGTCTTTGCTTACGAAGGGATATTAATTTGATCATATTAGCTCTTTTGGGTGACGAACAACCATCCCCAGGGCCCTTTTGGATGGACCAAACATTCACAAGGATTTAGCTAGTCGACTGTCGTTTGTCATGTGTAACGCACTAAGCGAGAAGTCTGTGAATGTATTGTTTAAGGAATATTCACCTGTAGAAAAATGTGCTTTTCTGAAAGGACCTCGTGTCAATTAGAGGTTCGTGTTCGGGTTCGGGTTCGCGTTCAGGTTCGTGTCAATTAGAGGTCAATAGACAGGTTGCTAGAATAGATTCAAGTTTCATTGGTCTGCAGAATCAGACTAGTGTAGCATTCTTTCTGCATTGGGTCAGTTAGCAACATCCCTTATTTAAGAGGGGGGGACAGAGCATTCATGTGTGTATATATATATGTGTATATATATATATATATATATATATATATATATATATATATATATATATATATATATATATATATATATATATATATATATATATATATATATATATATATAGAGAGAGAGAG
Organism: Sitophilus oryzae; assembly: GCF_002938485.1. NCBI lineage: Eukaryota > Metazoa > Arthropoda > Insecta > Coleoptera > Curculionidae > Sitophilus > Sitophilus oryzae. The sequence continues at coordinate 5,870,781 of NW_022147434.1, read as the reverse complement.
AGAGAGAGAGAGAGAGAGAGAGAGATTGCTAACCTAACTTAACCAGTGACGCTAGCAGCTAATTGCCCTCCATCATAAGTACTCGGTCATCCGTCGGGATTTATTGATCCTTAACTTGCGTAAGGATTTAAATGCCACTCTGACAAATGTGTCTGCAGACGCATGGTTATCTGGAAAGAACCTCAGGAGAAGTTCCAACCACAGGAGAAGTCAATAGACTGGAGGAAGGTGAGTACTATGGTTGGTCCATTGCCTATTTTTTTTTACCAATATGGAAAAAATATTACACAAGATAAAAGTATTTTATCTTGGATTTCGGGCTTAAAGGTCCCTTTTATTGCTAAACAGAAACAAAGTACGGCACTCGGAAAGACGTCGGTCATATATAAAAAAAAAAAAAGAAACTGTTATAGTCCAGGAGTTATGGGACTTTGGGTACTATTAACAAAGTAAAACACTGTAAGAGTTAATACCTCAGCATGATAGTTCAAAACGTTTTATTTTAAACTTAAAATCGCTTAATAAATCTATTAAAGCAGAACACTTTAGGCTTGAGAATCAGAAAACAGTAGGCAATATTTCTATTTAATATTAAAATAAAGAAATGCTTTCATGTCCATTCAAAATTGCATATTATATATATCGATAAGAATTATCGGAAAATTTTCCACTAATCCGTTTATTTTTATCTAATTGGTAAATGGTTTCCTTCGGTATTGTATCTTACTGTTTAGAAAGAACTCTTGAGGAATGCAAAAATATTGTAACAGTAACAATGAACTGTCTCAAGGAAAGGAGTTTTGTTCTTAACTATGAAAAAAAAAAAATACTGACAACTTCTCAAACTTCGATATATAGATACTTCTTCGATATTTAGGTTTCAATAATGATTCCAGGAGTATATCCATTTTTATACGAAAAAAAAAAAACTCCAACTTTTGAAACATATAAGACTTCTTTTGAAGGACTAAATATTGCAAGGTTTGTATTGTTGCCAAATAACTGGAAAAATAATTTCACTATGCCTTTCTGTTCATTTTTCATGTGTATACGCTAAGTTGCTTATCGCGATTGAGCGAAAAAGATGATAAATTGATGTATGTTGACATCATGACATACCTAAGTGTTGGTTTATATACAAAATAAAAATGATATAGTAAATAGCTGAAATTCGATTTGGTCGCCACAAGAAAATAAACAGAACATACATTATTTAGAATTAAGGGTGTGTTTTGGGGACTGAGACGCTGTGCCAGCAACAGTCAAACCCATAATGTTCTTCTGCGAATTGATAACACCACGGTTAGTGCCTGCATATGTAAATAGAATGGAGGCGTTCAGCATACCAAATTAAACTCCCTTTGTCGCAAAATTTGAAAGCGGCGTTGAAGATAGGAATTTCTTAATTTTCTCTTCTTACATTAATTCTAAAGAAAACTTAGTTGCTGACACAAAATCTAGTAAGATAAATTTTGAAACTAAATGAGAATTAAACAGTAAATATTATGAATAAATAATATACAGATTTAGAGTTCCAGTTCCAGGCCATTTTGCATCCGTAAATGGTTGCTTCTTGGCATCCAGATCTCTATGCTTTTAGAGTAGATGCATTTATCTTAATTGGAGGTGATTTAAAATTTATGTTCTCCCGCTCTTCTCGGTAACCCTCAAAGGTTTGCGAAAATTATTGGAGACAGAGCCGAGGGCATTGTAGTGGTACCATTTGGGCTTATGCCCTGGTAGCTCGTCTTTACATCTCTTCTGAAAATGGCCACACTTGTTTTTTTCAGGCTAGTAAGGATTTACTTTTGTATTTTAACAAATCGATAGCTGTACCATTAAGCAGTTTGATTCGGGTCTAAAGCTGTGGTATCAGTTCTACCATTCAAAAAGTGAAAGTTACTTTACTGCATAAGGTCCAGTCGCCCTGGCCTTTTTATAGGAGCAATATCACAGGGGGCATTTTATGATACCCTCAATTCTTATCGGTGTGTGATCCAACTCCTAGGACCCTCACTGACCGAAGACGTTTGCATAAAACGGTTTCTTAAAGGTATTTTCCATTTGAGACCCAGTTTACACAAGTATAGTAGCACTTGCGATCCCTTGATCGTTTTAAATTACCCAAAGACTCAAATTAATGAATACATTTCACTATAGCAGATCTCTTACAAATTAACCATCTTAGCCTCTTCTTTCGGCGCAGAGGGTCCAATCGCTTAATCGCGCTCGCTTGAGCTTGTCAGTATAAAATTATCCACCCAAGGCGTTCAGACATTTATACGCAGTCGTATTAATACAAATTTCTTAGCCGTTCTATAAAAACGAAAAAGTTATTTGTGTGGCTACTACTTTTTATTTCAAACTAAATCTATAAGATATCTTAGGTGTAACAGACTTTTAGTCCATTTCTCGCTAGATCCTTAATGATCTGTGTATGGCTAATATTGACTCTAGTGAATAGGGCTCTCATTCGACCAGATATGCTTCCACTTCGATAGCTGACCGTAAAGGTATCTCGGTAGATATAATTAGGTCGCCTGTCGGCTGGACCGACAATTCGAACACCTTTACGACCTTTTATAGAGATCTGTTTGTGATTCATATGCTTTTGCTAGGGCCATGTTAAAATGGTCAAAAAGTTACTTTTTGTTGTACTTCGTTCAATGTTTCTATTATGTTACTTTATATCATATGACTATTAATGTTTTTTATATATCTTATTTTGACATATTAACTAACTCTTCCGGGTTGGTTTTCCGCCCCATGAGATTTTGCGTTGTTGATCTACAGTGGTACAATTAATATATCTTTAAACATCTACGTTGTGATCTTATTTATGAACGAGGACTTCATATAATTACTAAATCAAACGAACTTACCTGTAATGAAGTTCGATTTTAATTATATGAAGTCCTCGTGAAGTAAATAAGTCCCTCCCTCCCTGTCTGACGTTTGCGTCCCCATCTTTAATTGCAACAACTGTAGATAGGTCTTTAAATAATGAGCTCTATGTGGTGCAGGTCCATCGTAAGGGCCTGAAGTGGGGTGCGGGTTGTTTACTTTAAAATTCGTGTTGTACGGTGAGATACGGGATACTACGTTGTGATCTTATTTACTTCACGAGGACTTCATATAATTAAAATCGAACTTCATTACAGGTAAGTTCGTTTGATTTAGTAATTATTTCATGTTACTTCCAACATATTTTTTGCTGTGATTTATTTAAAAAAATACATCAAAGGATTGGACTATCAAATGGATTATTTTCAACTTTTATAAAACATTTTTTTTTATAAAATTGGCAACAAGAGTTGCTAAACCAAAAATTTGGCTTTGTATATTTTATTGACATTTCAAATGTTATGTAAAATATTTTCCAGGTAAACAGTACAAATATTTTTTTCAATATCGAAGTTGTAGTAAAAACATCAATACCAGACCATATTACGAAAACTTCCAAAAAAGGTGCTTTTGAATTTGTTCAGATTTATTCTATAAATTGTATAAAAACCTTATATGAAAAAAAAAGCCACAGAAAAATATCTGGGGTTTTAGTCGTTTTTAAATATTTCTACAACTTCTCTACAACCCATTTTTTTTTCAATGTATATATGCTTGAATTTCTATTTTTGTGTTAGACTAAAGCCCCATAGTCACTAAGAGCTGATACGGCTTGTCAATGCCGTCAAGCCGTAAATTGTCTTCGTCAATGCGTCAATTTGATGTCTATAACTAACGAATCGCATTGAAGAATTCCATCGACGCGACGCATCGTATCGACGAACCGCATTATACTCTGACACATCATCGTACAGTGTAGCGACCTATGGTAGCGACTATGGGGTTTTATTAGCTGTATTCTTTTTACCTACAGGAAATCTTAGTAAATCTCATTACTAAGATATAATAAGATAAGAACGCATGAACGCAAAGGTTGGCGAAGGACCAATAAATAACATTGTTGGAAAATACGGGCTAATAGTGAGAAACGAGCGTGGAGAAAGATTGATAGAATTTTGTCAAGACCACAACATGACAATTACAAACACTCTATTTAAGTTGCCTAAATGTAGAATATATACCTGGAGATCCCCTCAAGACAATGACATCAGAATAGTTAGGAACCAGATAGATTTCATTTTAATAAACCAGCGATTTAAATCATCTGTTAAAAGAGCAAAGGCGTTTCCAGGCGCAGATATCAACTCAGATCATAATCCTGTTGCTGCAAATATAAGACTAAAATTAAAACTTACTGGAAAAAAAACATTATATAAAAAAATAGACATAGAAGATGTTGAAAAACGAAGACGTAAAGAACAGATTAGCCCAAGAAGTTAACGATGCTTTACAAGGAGTGAGGAACAGCGAAGAAGATATACTATCTGGAACGCATTAAAAACACATTAAAGAAGAAACAATGGATGACGGACGAAATTCTCCAACTTATGGACCAGCGCAGAGAACACAAAGAAGGTCGAGATGCTACAGCAAATAAACGTTGCAATAAGGAAATTAATAAACCAATAAGCTAAAGAAAAGTGGATTTCAGAGAAGTGCGTGGAATTAGAGGAGTTAAAAAGAAACACGACTCATTTACGTTACACAAAAAAATAAAACTGGATCAGCACAACGTTTTTGTCCTCTAACGATTATTAACTCAGATGGTACACTGTGTTCAGCCGTACAAGAAAATATACAAGTATGGGAACAACACATGAAAGGACTTTATAATGACTATAGAGAAGAACCAACAGTAAGACCAACAGTTTATCAAGGACCAGAAATTCTCAATAGTGAAGTATTTGGCAATTAAACAACTTAAAAACAACAAAAGTCCAGGCCCTGACAATATATATCCAGAAATGCTTAAATTAATATCAGAAGAGAACGTAGATATACTGACTAGGCTTTTTAACAAGATCTATGATAGAGAAAAAGTACCTGATGACTGGCTCCACTCAACTTTTGTACCATTTCCGAAAAAAAAATCAGCTCGACATCTCAGTGACTACAGACTTATTAATTTAATTAGTCACGCACTGAAAGTATTACTTACTTAAAATAATACATAACAGAATTTATAAGAAATTTGAGCAAGAAAGCGGCTATGAACAGTTTGGGTTTAAGAGTGCATTGGGAACACGAGAGGCCTTATTCTGTTTACAATTGATGGTGCAGAAGTGTACACACCAACAAAAACCAATGTATGTGTTTCGTAGATTTCGAAAAAGCATTCGATAGAGTCAAACATACGAGACTTATCAAAATGTTGTATGAGTTGGGAGTTGACAACAAAGACGTAACACTTCTGAAAAATATATATTGGCAACAAACAGCCTACGTGAAAGTTGAAAATGACAATTCCAATCCTGTCAATATACAGAGAGGAGTAAGACAGGGATGTGTGCTGTCTCCTTCGTTATTTAATATTTATTCTGAGACGATTTTTCGGGAAGCTTTCTCTTCAACAGATTGCGGTATTAAAGTCAACGGCGAGGTCATTAACAACATTAGATTTGCCGATGACACAGTTCTTATTGCCGGCTCTGATAATGGTTTCCAGAGTTTAGTGGAACGACTTGAAGGCTCCTGTAAGAAATACGGGATAAAGATCAATTCCTCTAAAACTAAAGTCATGGTATTTGGAAAGAACCAAAATGATTTGGAAAGAACCAATTCCTGCTAAAATAGAGGGCAATACCTTAGAACAGGTTTACAAGTTCAAATATTTGGGGTCCTGGATAATTAACACCTTGAACAACGACGTGGAAATAAAAACCAAAATAGAACAAGCGAGAAATGCATTTTTAAAAATGAAGAACGTCTTCCAGAACCCCAGATTGACCCTTGAGTTGAGAACTAGGCTCGTTAAGCGTTATGTTTGGTCAATCTTATTGTACGGAGCAGAAACATGGATACTGAAAGTTCAAGAGATGAATCGCCTCGAATCGTTCGAAACATGGATATATCGAAGAATGCTTAAAATTCCATGGACAGCCCATATCACAAATACCGAAGTCTACAACAGAATAGGCAGAGAAAGAGAATTGCTCAATATAATAAAAATAAGAAAAACATGATACTTAGGGCATATATTGAGAAATAAAAATACAACGTCTTACAATTAATAGTTAAGGATAAAATTGAAGGAAAAAGAGGTCTCGGCAGGAAGAAACTATCTTGGTTGAGAAACATCAGAAACTGGACTCATCTAACTTTTTAAGAACTCATAAGGAAAGCCGAGAATCGATTTTATAATCTCGTTCGTATTTCATTTCACTTAAAATTTTCAACTAAGCCAACTGACAAGCAAGCTCAGTTGGGGTAAGGGGGGACTCTCACTTCAAACTCTGTTTATGACAAGTAAATAGAACATGCTAAATTTACTGAGACAGTTAAGATTAAGTAAGCATCTTAGTTGAACTCAATTTAACTCGCTTAAAAAGGGTAAAAAGAATACAACTATTATTGATTTCACCTCGCAAAACTGGAAATAACTTGCTAGTTGATAGATTATATTTTAATTATTTATAGATAATTTTTAAGTACCTATGGTAAATTACCGTACTTTTCTATAAACATTATTTTCCTCAATAATTACAATTTTGTTTACGAATATTAAAATAAAGAGATCAAATTATTATATAAACTTTTATTTGTTTATAGGACGTCATGTGATAATTATTTAGCGTGTTTCAAACTTATTAATGAATTATTTATAGCCATATACCAGATGTGGTTTCTTGTGTAGGATGGCATTCTTCTAAACTGCAGATTTTCCACGCCAATTTCATTACACAATTGACTTTACTATGGAATTTGTATATGGTGTCTGGGTTTGAAAATGCCGTGTCAATATTAATTAATTACGGTTACTTTATTGGTGATAAAACTAAAATATATGATGTAATTCAAAACATTCCCTGAATATGTTTTAAGTATGTGACCCGCTTAGAGTCCATTAATATATAGTTTAGTGATGTGTGAAAATAGTCTTTCATAACTTCAACTCTAGTGGTTACTGATTTATTTTTTTTTTTCATTTGTTACAAAAAAATATAAGTAAAGGTTTTTTTGAGATGAGTCTTCTTTAAATACCTAAATATTTGCATTTTTTTGGTAGGAGAAACAAAAAATTCACAGATTTTGCAACATGCGCAACCATCATAGGCGTATTGAAAATACCAGACACAAAAGTCGGCGGTGGTCAGCAATCACCTGTTTTTTACATTTTATATAAACTTGTGACGTCATTTGGAAGAGCTAAATAGAAATATGAAAGAACTAAAGCTTGTTTTGGAAAGCAATTTGACATTCGTGACGTCAGCACTCCGGCAGTCTAACGTATCGCTAATTGCCATTCGAAAATATATTCCAGATACGTATAGTGATATTGTATTAGTATTTTGATATTTGATTTTTATCGTTATGGCTTTTTATAAAAGTGAAGAATTTAGTAAGAAAAATATTAATGATGGAAATGAACGTGTACGGATTCATGAATGGTCACGATCACGGTCACGACACTATAGAAATGTGAGGTATGTATATATATATATATATATATATATATATATATATATATATATATATATATATATATATATATATATATATATATATATATATATATATATATATACATAGAATTAATGGCACTAATTTGCAATAGCACCTCGAACTCACAGTTTCATTATGGAGCATTAAACCAATCAGAATGAGTATTATGTTATTATGTTACCGTAAAAGCCCGAATATTGGTTAAACGTAGGGTTACCCACGTAGGAGCCCGAAATATGCAAAAAAGTCACTTTAGGTTAAGTTTAGATTAGGCCTATATTTTTATTAATGCAAAACCAACTAAAACCTAATTCTAATCTAACCTAAACTCACTCCCTCTTTTGCATATTTCGGGCTATTACCTGGGTATTTCTAGGTTTAACCAATTTATGGACGGTCCATAAATTTAAATTCGCTGTACAAAAAATAAGTAATAGTTACTGTAGATAAAAATAAATTAAAATATAGTTCCACGATAACTTAGTTTGTAGCTTCTTTTCATCATACCTAGTAAAAACCTGTCACATTAACCACTACTCATAGTATGTATACCTATGTATTTTTAAACATCATTATGAGATTTAAGTCATAGGTGCCCATAATATGAGTAGCGGTATTGACGGTTTTTTGTTATGATGAAAATGTTGTGTGATATGAAAAAGCAACAAAATATATTATCGATTGCAGCAACTATACCTAGTTTACATTCAGTAGGTCCAATTAATATAGAACATTATAGCTATGCATGATTTTAAAAATTTGCTACCATTATATTTTGCTAGTTGAGTTTTTGAAATTATTTGTTAGCTTCTTAAACAAAACAGACCCATGATAATTCAAATCTTTATCATCCAAGATTTCCAAGAATTATAAAGTAATCTCACGTCAAATTTTTTTAAAATTATTGTCTGCCTTAAATGTTTGCAAAGTTAACAAAAATATGTCTTTGATTACCTTCAATTAATATATTTGGTCCAATTTATCAGTTCTGCATCATATCCGAAATTCAGATTGTGTGTGACATAACGAAGAGTCAACGTGCAACGTGAACGACAAGAAAATGGCAAGTCAAAAAAATTGTAAAGTCTTAATTACTAATTACACAGTCGTTCTCTTTGAGTTCTGCCATGACGACCTATATATATAGGCCGCTCCTCCCTAAGATTTTAAATATAAATGAATTGAAACTCATACAAGTTTTTTGGGAATTTAAACTAAAGATAATTATTTAATTATTAAATCCATAATTATATTAAAATATAACACTTACGAAGTTATTAAATATTAACTATTTCTACTTAATCATTTAATAATTCTGATCCTAAAAACACGCTTGATTATTTATTTTAGAAATCATTTTGGGCTATAATCATTAATATGACTATATTAACAATACTTAAATCAAAATTTATTTGAAGGAATGCTACTGTATTACAATAATTGTAAAACAAGTATGTAATAATAACTCGGAATAATTATGACAAAACTGGTTATCTTATTATAGATGTCTATTATTTTATTAACCGTTTAGCTATAGTTTGATTTCAGATAATGCAGATTTTAATGTGCCATTTGTGTGTTTTTATTGGAATTATTATTTTTAGCATATTTGGTATACTCTATGAAGTTATTTTTAAGTGCTCCTGTCCATTTTTCAATTATTAAAATGACTTTAGATACAATTAAAATCAATTAATTGGTGTATAGTATTTGTATTATGGGTTTGTTTATTTTTTATGAAATGAATTTTTGTCCTATTAAAATAAACATAGCTTACTAAATCACTAGCTAGCCATTTTTAAATACAGAGTGTTAACTAAGTATCTGGCCAAACTTCTGGAGGTGATTCTTTGAGTGTTTTTAAGGTAAAAAGTTCATATAAACATGTGTCCGGAAATGTATAATTTTAAAGATACAGGGGTGTCAAGATGTTTTCTAATAGACCTTTTTTATTAATATCTCAAAGATCCGTTAGCCGATTTTGTTGAAATTTCGCCGTGTTGTGAAATTTAATAAGTTAGCACTAATTAAATGATAATTATTATTTACAACAATATTTAAACGATAAAAACTTATCCCAATAAATATTTTGCACCGCCTTGAATTCATTTGTTTTACGTTGGCGGTGGAAACCATGCAAGCTTTTTCTTTGTCCTAAGTTGTTAATTAAAAAAATAGTTATTGTATAAAAAAATATAGGTCCTAATAGCCTAAATTTTATCAAAATATATCAGCAGATCCGATGAGACCCGAATTATTATATGTTTTGGAACTTAATGATTTAATTAATTATTCCCTTTAATGCATCGATTGTGCGCATTATTCTACGCGCCAAGGAAAAATATTGCATTAGTCTAAATATATTATTTATTTTATTCCGCTCTTTCACGTATAATTTGCCCCCTGCTTCTCATACGGAAAGAGTTAGATTAAAATAGCCCAACTGTACTTAACAACCCATGCCTTGACGCATATTCTTTTTTATAATAATATCGGCTTTCAGAGACTAAACATCCATATCCATAAAATAGTTGGCCCACACTAATAAGACCTCATTTCGGCCCTCGGCCTTGCTCTATTCAGCTAACGACTTACGTGTTGACAAGTTGATTAGGCAGGTTATTGAACTCCATGTCGCCTCTAGCATGTCGTTTTTTCAAAGATGGGTCCCATATAAACGCGGCCAGAAGTATTTTCAATACTAAACCTTTTTCAAGACAATTGTCCACAGATAGCGCAATAATCAAAATAATTCGATTTTGTCTAATACAATGAGTATGAGGTCTTTCTATTCTAGAAGAATTCTCCATTTTGTTTTCTAGGACGGAATGGTGAGAGTTATAAACTGAAGGAATGAAGAGTTATAAACTCAGTTAACAGCGACAAGCAAAAAGTAAAGAGGCAACAAAGCAATGAGATTTTTGAATGCCCTTAGTGCGGTAGACAGATAACATCACGTATCGGGTTTTTCAGTCACAGAAAAGCTCCTGAAAGAAAACGCCTTGCGTTACCATCTTCTGATGCGTGTCAACTCGTCAGCGAGTAATGGCAGTAGTAGTATTAGTATGAGGTCTTTATGAAAATAACCCATACAGTTTTTTCCAAAAATTGAACTTACGAGGTTTTCAAAGTAAGGTATCGATATTTTTATTAAGACTAAAATGCTATTGGTATTATTTTTGAAATGGTCATATAGAAAGGTTTTATTTTAGATGCAATAGATAGTATATCGAAATTTTAAAATTACTCAAATAATCATCCCGTTCATACACTGAAATGTAAGTGAAAATGTTTTATATATTTTGTACTAAGTTGCTACGATACAAATAATTTAATTATGTATTATGTACAACCAATTTTAGTTTTTGTAAATAATATATAATTTAATATTAATTTTACTCCAAAATTCAAATAGGAAGTAATACAACAAAAATACCAGAAATGAAATACCACTTATAGCTGATAGAAAAAAAATATAATAATGTCGTTGTCATCCCTCTGTTTTTCTAAAAGCTAATTAAAACAGTTCCGTGTACGTTAATAAAATATTCATAGTAGTATACGAAACCTGAATTATTTTTTTGTGTTAGAAAAAACACAATAAATTATTAAGGTACCTACTACATGTTTCTAAAGACAAATAAACGTATTTTGGCATTTTGACATTTCAAACTATATCTAAAGACGGTTTTATTAAACATGAGAATAAAGAAAAAAAAATTAATTAAAAAATGACAATAAAATAATCCCTTTTTACCAATATTCTGATATGACATGTAGAGACCGACCTATTATTTATAAACCTTCGGTTAAAATTCGGCTACGGCAAAAATTGATCCGAAGTTTTTGCCGAAAAAGAAAATGTGATCGTCGAGTCGCCAATGATGACTCGTCATCAGGTGTCGATGTTCACAACACAAGAAACGTATAATGGATTTAATGACCAATATGCAGATTATCTAGATTCGTATTTAGCAGAACCTTTGCTTTTAATAAGTGGTGACATTTTTAACTATTGAGATTCAAGTCCGTAAATTCCTTTAAAGGCTTGAGATGAGTCGCCCATTTAAAAGAAGACATATTTCTTTAAATTTAAAATATGTAGTTTTAAGACACTCTGTATACATAAATAAAATTATTGATTTTTAAAATATTATTCACAAACTAGGGAAATCATTCGACGACCAGAGATGATAGTTGTTAAATAATAGTTTTTAGACTACCATTCGAGACGCATTGATATTATTTTGGTTCTTGAGTTTTATGTCAAAGAATGTTATTAAAGGTAAAGTAAATGTTTTCTCATAATTTAACTAATGTTAACTAAATCATATTATTTTGTTTTCCTGTTGTGATTCTGTTCTAAAGTTTTTCTTTATTTATTTGATCTAACAAACATAATATAAAATGTGTATAAAATATATATATCATGTGTATGCATTTAATGGAATCTATTTATGCTGTAAATAATTTTATTTTAAAAGTAGTCTAAATAAAATCGTTTCTTCGTGTAGTGGAGTGCCCAGAGACTTTTACCACTGAATTCAATTACTGTGAATGTATTAATGTGAAACATTCTGTATTGTGTTTTATAGATAAAATACTAAAATGTTTACCTATTTTTTTTTCGTTGCTTTTAATTTTTTATTTTAGTAAATTCTTAATTATTTCCTTCTTAATATTTTTATTTTTTTAATTCTTTTTCTAAGTAAATTTATTGAAATAAATAAATCTAATGCACAAGCTATACCTATTCTGCTTATATTCTAATCATTGAAATTTTGATTGAAATCAAATTATACAGGGTGGCGCGTCATACACGACGCGGTTTTTGCAAGGAGAACAAAAGTTTATATTGAAGTGAAATTTTCTGAGCTTATGTAAGTTAATTTAAAGTATTTTCTAAATTTATGTAGAGTTCTACAGGGTGTCCCCAAAAAAAGTTACACATCAAAGTTATGTTTTTTGTAATGTAAACACCCTATATATTAATTGTTTTTTGAATTCTAGTAAAAAAATAAAGGTTTGTTTCATTAGAAAAGCATATGTCTAAAATGTATAGTCTTTGAAATACATTCACCGGCACGAAAAATGGGCACCTTAAAACTTTGATGTATTTTAAAGGTTAATATATTTTATTTTAATGGGCCGATTTTGATGATTCTTTAAGCAGTATGTTGTCAAATAATTTGACTTCTTAGTATCTTTTTCTAAATTAAAAATGAAACACCCCATCTGTTAATTATACAAGGGGAAACAAAATGTTGATATTTTTGATGAAAGTTTGAAACACCCTGTGAAATATGTTGATACAGCAAGAAATTTAAAAATTGTTTTATTATCTAGATACATCCTTTCATTAGCTTTATTTTTGTTGGAAATATTCGGTTTTAAAGAAGGCACTAACATTTTTCGTAATTTTTACATTAAGACCATGCCTTTGCTTTTGGTCCTAGTTAACACATCTAGTAAGTTCTGGTCCCGAAGCAGGCCTTCTTGACAGGGGTGGATGGGGAAGTGGAAACCGGCCCGGGAATAACAGGCAACCGGCCCAAATCCACAAAAACAAAATGACCATAACGAAGTAACATATATTATTTATTAATATACAGGGTGTCCCAGAAATAAGTGAAGTATTTTAACTGGTAGTATAGTTCAACTGCAGAAACACGCCTATGACATTTTTTTCGCAAAAAAAAAATTTTAAAATTCGAAATTTTTTGGAATTTTATTTTAGTTTCTAGTTAAAAATCATAATTTCTTGACAATATGGCAACATAGACATTAGATTAAATTTACAAGAAAGAAAATCCAGAAAAGATCCAGTGGTTCTAAAATTTTTAGCAAAAAATCATTTTTTGGAAATTTTCAAAGTAAAATAACTCCGTTGTTTTAGACTTATTTAAAAAACGATAAGGAGAAAATATGTTTCTTTTATCGAGGTCTATCACTCCTTAAAATACTTGCACTTATTTCTGGGACATCCTGTATAAGTAAGGGTGTTTTTCGCTCGTGCGTAAAAAGCTTTTTTGCCTCCGGTTTTTTGAAATTGAAATTGTCTTGATCAAATTTTAACAAAGATCAATTTTACTGGGTTCTACTGATTTATTTCTCAGGGTCAGTTTTACAGGGTGCTACTGCTTTATTTCCATTATCGATAAAGGTAATTTGATCTTGAATAGGCTACGATTTTGAGAAACTTTAGGACTTCCTGGTTCATTCAGTTCAGATGGCCCAGTCCTCTGTGAAATACATTATGTTTAGTTTTTCTAGTATATACTTTCTTACACACATTGTAGAAAGAAGTTCTCTCTTTTCTGGTAGAGCAGCATCCTCGTCGTGTATATACGTGTTTTTAACTGAATGAACCGCGGCCACCATTAAAACTGCAGCATTTTTTAGGTTATTATATTAGTTCTTACAATGACTAAAGAATATAAGGACATGTAATGCCCCTATACGGGCTGCAGCAGAATTTGTGACCTTTTTTTTTGTTTTGGTGGCAAACAATGAGTCATCATTTGGTCACCAGCGACAATTTTAGCGATTTTTAGTAGTTTGTGTGTTGTAAACTTTGTATAAACTTTATTACAATGGTGATTAGTTGTTCAGCTTTCAAGTGTAAAAGCAGCAGCGATAAAAAAGAGCCAGGAGTTACGTTTCATAGGTAAATAAACAGTCCACTCCAACTTTTTAGCGTTTTCTTATTGAATTCGATAATAATTCTTCAATTTCAATTAATATCTATATGTACTTGATATGTGCAATACGTCGATACTAGTTTTGTACCTTTTGTTAACATTTTAATATGTTTTTTTTCGTAATTAATTAGGATGATACACCATAGGCGTAGTCAAAACAATTATCAAAAAATATAAATAATTCTTCAAACAGCTAGGTTAAGAAAAATATGTGCTACGGCACTGTTTGGTGTCATCGTCACAATTTGCTCTCGGGTGTTATTTGTCCTTGGATTCTTTAGTCATTGAGTTCTTATCACTTTTCCTGTTATACTTTTCTACATTTGACATATTGTATTGAAAAAAACCTAGACCTAGGCACTGGATATAAATGTGTTCTGAGATAATGCTATGTTACAGTCCATAATAAGAATATTTGGATTTTCCAGACAGAATATTTTATTACCTAATCTAGTTTAAACCTCATTTAACTCTTTTCTTCTGTCTCATTAATTTTTAGTAAAGTTATTTTAGCAACATTTTAAACAACAGTTTAGACCTGGCTTTTAGTTCTCAAGCATAGAGATAGCCATCACAAGTTTTCTCTGTCAACGACAGAGTTCGCGTCAAATTCGTCAATCTTTTTACAAAGGGGAGCAAGGTGTCGCAGCTTTTTCAAAAAAATATTGCACCGAGGCCCCGAGTTGTCAATCTACGTTACCGTATTCTTAGTATACACTTAGATCGAGATTATTTAAATTTACCTAATACGATTCATTCTTTTTTCTGCTGCCACTGAGTCATATTTATTAGTTATTAATAAAAGAATAGTGGTAAAACTATACAAGGTGACTCTTAAGTAAGTGCAAATATTTTGGTATATTTCGACCCCAAGAACACGTCTATGAGATTTTTTTTGCAAAAAAAAATGTTAAAAATCGTGCATTTTCTTTGAAATTTTTCTGTATATTTAAAAACTTTTTAGAACTTCCTGTTCACCGCAAATTTTCTCAGAGAAAGACATCTTATAATAGTTAGGTATTTTACAAATTGGTGTTTATGTTTAAAAGCAACTGGCGATTATACTGATGCAAATTGATTAGTTAGTTATGGAGTCTCTAAGAATCTTGCGTCACTTTAGTTAGAAGATTAACCATTTAAATTTTGCTAATGCAATCTTTTTTTGAGCTCTGATAGGGACCGGCCGGCCCACCGGCTCATCTTTCTACCTACCCACCGGGAATTTTCCCGTTTTCCCATATGGCCCATCCACCCCTGCTTCTTGACATAAGATTTGCTTCATTTAATCTTTTTCTTGTAGTCCGTTAATTAATATGTACGGTTCTTAAGTGCAATTCATTATCAGTTTGAAAAGCTGGCAAACTGCGGTTTCTTAACGATAAATAAGTCGATCGTTTCGATTAGAAGTTCTCATACGAAGGTTCCTGGACGTCTATATTGACGTCCTCATGGACGTGGTCGTAATTCAAAGACTTAATATACTCTATGGTATTAAGGTAGATTTGGAACCAGAATTTTATAGCAAATTCACTAAACTCGAATAAATAAATGATATATATTTGACTCGCCCCGTATATCTATAAAAATGTTTTTGAAATGTGAACTGCCATTAAACATATATTTTGTAAAAGGTTTGGAGTGAAAATCTCAAATAGGAATCGATACAGAGCTTTTCCGGAAAACGGAGCCATCTTGTATGTAAGCTATAATATTTGTATATGTGTGTGTTTATTTAAATACTAAAGTGAAAGCAACGAATTTAAATAGGTAAACTTTGTAATGTATCTTATTAACAATACAATGCAAAAAGTTTTATAAAAATTCGTTCACAGTAAATGAATTCCGAGGTTTGTATCTCATAAGGGCTTAAAGCACTCCACTAGTGCCGATGTTTGTGGCTTGTGGGAATAAGGGCCTTGTTGAGTGTACTAACAATTTTCGACCGTGCATGGGCGAATATCTTAGCTCGTAAAAAGGGCAAACAAAAACAATAAATAGAATAATTTATAAAGATTCTAATATATATATAATTTCTAAAGATATTGGCACCAAACTTTCAACTTTAGTGTCGATTCCGCAACAAGGGACTGCGTACCTACGGGTGGGGACCCGTTAAACTAACAAAAAACTCTTCAGTTTTGAACGATATAAATGTGGCATGTTTAAAATGTACTAAACTATAAAACTAGGTATGAGGACAGTTTCTATATTATTATTATTTCTCTTTTATTAAAGTTCAGGACAGCATAGTTAGATTCTCTGGAATAGTGATCGGGGTTTTCTCTGCCGTGCTCTTTTACTCCTGAATTCCAGGCAGAGTACCGCACTCCTTTCATTTAATAAAATAAGTAGGGCTATTTACAAATTTTAGCGTTTTAATGTAGTAGTTTAGGCTTTCGCGGCCATCGTTTGAAGAATTTTGGTTTTTCGGGTTATTAGGCCGTCGTCGGTTAGAATTGCTTCCTAACGTTTCGCTAGCACGAGTGGCTAGCATCTTCAGAGGTGTGTTTGCTCCGATTGCTCACACTAGTCTTCTAGAGTCTAGTGTGAGCAATCGGAGCAAACACACCTCTGAAGATGCTAGCCACTCGTGCTAGCGAAACGTTAGGAAGCAATTCTAACCGACGACGGCCTAATAACCCGAAAAACCAAAATTCTTTTAGCGTTTTATTTACATAACCTATTCTCGTCAAATTTCCCAAAATATTGCTTCTGTCACATATAAAAAAATATTTAACACAGCGTAGGTTCCTTTCTTTCATTTAAATTTCTTGTTATACAGTTGGCCAAAATATTACCTCTTCAACTTTGTTGACGAATTCGGGTTGTTACACTACAGGCTGCAGACAAAAGTTTTTATCGTCTCTACTAGGACTTCCGGAACCGGAGCTATTTTTCGGAAACGGTGATTTCGTTATCGCGCTCCATAGGAACCGGGATTTCCCGTTTTTTTTTCGGTACTTTTGGTACAAACTAATTTTTGTTCAATGAGTGGCGTAGTTCATCGATCAGAAAGCAAAGGAAAGATTTATTTTTTATCTTTTTTATTTCTTTTTAACATTATTTGCACATTTTTGATAGGTTTTCACAAGGGTTGGAAAAAATCATGATTTTTTTTAAAATCAAAAAAAGTCGCGAAAAAAAGCATTTTTTTTTCAAATGTCACAAGAGTATTAATTTTTGTCATTTCAACGCCTAGGCATAAAAATAAAGCACTTTTACGCCTAAGCATAAAAGTACAAAAATATATATTATTAAACTGATATTAAGCGTCAATTTCAACAAATGAACAAATTGTTACTCGATTACTTACAAAGTATTACTTTTTATATTATTTGCAACGTTTGAAATTGATTAAAAAATTATTTGTAATGTTTGAAAAAATATAGTATATGTATTCTACTCGGAGTAAAAATGTACTTTTATGCCTCCCTGTTTACGCTAGTCCGTCAATCAGAAATCGCTGGAAAGAGCATTACAGCCATATCCTTAACCAAGACAACATCCCCAATATGCAAGCACTAAACACGATACCTCAGTATAACACCATCGATGTATTAGACATCCCAATAACGGAACAGGAAATTAAGGTCTCCATAAAAGAACTTAAAAACAACAAATAGACTGGAGGTAACGCGATTCCAGCGGAAATCTATAAGTGTGCAAGTAAAGAACTTATTGGTCACCTCTCTTCGATGTCATATGGGAAAGCGGAGAGGTACCTCAGGACTTTCCCAACGCGAATATAGTAAATTTAAGAACAAAGGAAGTGCATCAGATTGCGGAAACTACCGAGGAATTTCACTACTCGCTATCGGAGGAAAAGTTCTCGCAAAAATTATGTCAAACCGCCTTCACCCACATATAGAAAAAATCCTCCCAGAATCGCAAACGGGCTTTCGCATCAACTGCAGTACCGTTGATTCCATATTTTCCGTCCTTCAACTACAGGAAAAAGTAAGGGAACAGCAGAGTAAACTTAATGTTGCATTTATCGACCTGCAAGGCTTTCGTTAGCCTTCGACTTTGTAAACAGAGATGCACTTTGGGCAATTATGCAAAAGTTTGGAGTACCCAACAAATTTCTTATTGTGTGTAAAAGCCTCCGTAACAACAAGTCGAGTGTGTCCCATCATGGATCACTGAGCGATCTCTTTCGGACAAATACAGGAGTTAGACAGGGATGTGTCGTAGCTCCTCTCCTATTATAGTAGACAGCAAACTGCAGGAAAGAGGAATGGGTGTTAGATACAGGTATGACGGCGGTCTGTTCAACCTAAAAAGACTCAAAAACACATATACAATTCATCACAGAACTCCAATACGCTGATGACTGCGCTCTAGTTGCAAATACGTTACAGCAATTACAGGGAATGCTGAACACATATATACCTGGGCATACGAGACCTTGGGCCTTAAGCTGAACATCGATAAAACTAAAATCATGTGCACTCCACCAGAAAATCATATCAGCGCTATAAAAATCGGAGAAGAACTATTGGAATATATATCGGAATATAATTACCTCGGCAGTTTGATTTCGGAAAAGGCAAATATCGACTCTGAAATTCAGCACAGAATTACCAGCGCCTTAAGAGCACTCTGGAAATTAAAATACAGGGTTTTCTACAATCATGACTTGAGCACAAAAACGGAAGTTGCAGTGTATCGAGCTGTAATAATCCCCACCATGTTATATGAAAGCGAAACATGGGTGCCGTTCGGCCCACACACGAGCGCATTAAACAAGTTGCAACAGAGACACCTTAGACAACTGTTAAGTATTAAATGACACCACCATGTCTCAAACACACATCAGTTCTTGAAAAAGCAGGCTCCGAGAGCGCTGAAGTCATGATTACTAAATCTCCCTTAAGATGGGCTGGCCACGTATGCAGGATGCAAGAAAACCGCCTACCGAAATCTGTTCTTTACGGTGAACTTGTAGAGGGTAGGAAGAAACTGGATGGACAACTCAAAGGATACAAGGATGTTTTCCATGAAAACTTAAAGGGGATAAGTATACAGCATCAGTGGGCGGAAGTAGCGCACAATAGAACGCAATGAAGGAGAATTGTAAACTCAGTTAACAACGACAACCAAAAAGTAAAGAGGCAACAAAGTAATGAGATTTTTGAATGTCCGGAGTGCGGAAGAGACATCACGTATCGGGCTTTTCAGTCACAGAAAGGCTCATGAAAGAAAACGCCTTGCGTAACAATATTCTGATGCGTGTCAAATATTCGTCAGCGAGTAATGGCAGTAGTAGTAGTAGTAGTCCGTCAAACGTACAATCTCGTCAAAAATAGTATAATTTTTACTCCATACACAATACACTACTGTTTGGAAATAGTCTTAAGTCGAGAATGACATTAGTATTATCTATTGTCAAAATGTAAAATACTTACTACAGGTCGAAATGTCGGTAGAAATTTGGAAAGAACTAGAAGATAAATTGATGAAGGCAGAAGTTATGTTGATCAATATACAGCTGTTTCAAAAAAGATATAAAACAGCATATTTTCTGACGATTTGAAGATATAGTCTAACATCAAAAAGAACCTATTTCAGCACTAGAGGTTGCGAATGAAATGTATTCGAACAGCGTTTTTTTGTCACTTGTACATAAATTTCAAAATAAGTATAAGATAAATTTCAAAATAAGAAAAAATAAATCCCTACCCTTTAGAAGTGTAATGGATTCACACGAAATTACTTCAAAAATCGGCCCAAGATTTTAATTGATGAATAGATACGTAGTAGGTATATGTGTTATACAAATTATTTTGTATATAGTTTTATAACACTTACAATTATTTTTCGATTTATTAAAGTATTTAAACGTTACAATAGCAAATGTAACATTTTATTTAATGAATAGTAGAGTATATATGTTATAGAAATATTTTCTATAGTTTTCTAGGACCCATTTTTATATCTTTTACAGTTATTTTTCGATTTATTGTAAAGTATTTTAAAAAACTTGATTTTTTTATTTAAATCACACGATTAAAATTAAAAAAATCATTTGATTTAAATCATTTGATTAAAATCAAGCCAGCCCCGGTTTTCACACATTTAAAATAAGATCAGGTAAAGTAGATAAGATAAATGAAAATTGCTAGAGTTATAGTTTTATTTCTTGTAACTATTAAATCTATAAAACATACTAAAGCGTACCATGTTTCTTGAAACGGTCTCATTAAACGTGTTACCTTTTTTTAATAAATTTTATTGAAATACTTGCATATTAAATATTTTTAAATATAATAAAAAAAACCTCACGTACTACTTTGTTTTTTGTATCCAATTGGAAATATACATTCTACAATTATATGTTTTTTATAATAAAAACTTGTTGGGCAATATTACTTAATTACTGGTATTATCGGTAGCCACTATAAAAATGAATCATAACAGCGAGCGGAATGATCATTAATGTTTAACGCAACGGAATTGCAAAGTGCATCGGAACTGCTATAGGGTGGTTCTCTGTAAACTGGTACTTTTTGGATCATATCATGTTGGCTATCATCAAAAAATGGCTGGATATTTTGCCATTGAAACAGAAATCTGATAAATAAAAAAGGTATTTTTTGTAAAACGCTAACGGGTTAGAATGCAGCTTCTTAAAGCTGCATTCATGGCGTAGGCATTGCGATTAAAAACGAAATCGCCACCAAGTTAACAGAAGTACCTATTGGTGTCTCCGAACGTCTTATGATCCTAAGGTACCCCATATCAGACAAAACTTACGTCAACATCATTAGTGCCTACGTTCCCACTCTTGACTCTAAAATTGAGGATAAGGATAAATTTTACCAAGCTTTACATAATGCCCTCCAACGAATTCCAAAGCACGAACGAATCATCTTGCTAGGTGACTTTAATGCCCGTGTTGGCAAACAACAGGAAATATGGCCTGACATATTGGGAAAACATGGAATAGGAAACGTAAATAGCAATGGTGAACGCTTATTAACAACATGCGCAGAGTATAATCTTTGCATCACCAATACGTGGTTCATGTTGAAGGACAAGTTTATAGGTACCTGGAAACATCATAGATCAGGCCACTGGCATCAATTGGACCACATAATCGTTCGAAGGAGGCATCTAAAAGATGTTAGGCTCACAAAAGCCAGAATAGATGCCGAATGCGGCACTGACCACCGATTTTTAATTTTAAAAATGAAAATCCAGTTAAAACCCAAACATCCACACTGTAAAAAGCAAAACAACATGACCATATTGAACGTACGGGGACTAGAGAACAACAATACCGCCGACGCCCTCCAGGAAGCCATCAAAGAATCACTTCCACCGATAACTTCAATCTCAATATTGGAAGCTGAACAAGGCTGGACACAATTAAGGGATGCGATTCATAAAACCAGCGAAGCAGTACTGGGAAAGTCGAAAAAAAAAACAACCAGACTGGTTTAACGAAAATCAACCGCATATACAGGCTTTATTGGAACAAAGCATAGATCATATCAAGCATAGATCACATCAAGCAGCCACTGCAAATCCACACAATCCAAGACTGGTAGACAACTTTAAGGCAGGTAACAACACGCTTCGAAGAGAACTGCGCCAAGTAAAGGAAAACTGGTGGTCACAAAAAGCGAATCAGATTCAAGAGTACGCCACGCATCATGATTATCGTAAATTCTTCTAGGCTGTAAAAGAAGTATACGGTCCAACTAAAAAGGTAAGCTGCCCAATCATGGCACAAAATGGCGAACTTCTAAAAGAGGAAGAACAAATCAGAAATCGCTGGAAAAAACATTACAGCCATATCCTTAACCAAGAAAACAACCCCAATATAGAAGCACTAAACACAATACCTCAGTATAACAGCCTCGATGTATTAGACATCCCAATAACAGAACAGGAAATAAAGACCTCCATAAAACAGCTTAAAAACAACAAATCAGGTGGCTGTGACGCGATTCCGGCGGAAATCTATAAGTGTGCAAGTAAAGAATTTATTGATCATCTTAAGGCTCTCTTCGATGTCGTATGGGAAAGCGGAGAGGTACCTCAGGACTTTCGCAACGCGAATATAGTGAATAGATTTAAGAACAAAGGAAGTGCATCAGATTGCGGATATTACCGGGGAATTTCGCTATTGGCTATCGGCGGAAATATTCTTGCAAAAATAATGTCAAACCGCCTGCACCCATTTATAGAAAGAATCCTTCCAGAATCGCAAACGGGTTTTCGTACCAACCGCGGCACCGTCGATTCCATATTTTCCATCCTACAACTACAGGAAAAAGTAAAAGAGCAGCAGTCTAAACTTTATGTTGCATTCATCGATCTAACAAAAGCCTTCGACTCTGTGAACAGAGATGCGGTTTGGGCAATTATGAAAAAGTTCAGAGTACCCAACAAATTTCTTACAGTGTGTAAAAGCCTCCATAACAACAACAAGTCAAGAGTGTCACATCATGGATCACTGAGCGACCCATTCCTAACAAATACAGGAGTTAGGCAGGGATGTGTCTTAGCGCCTCTCCTATTCAACATATTCATGGCAGCGCTCTCCATTATAGTTATACAGCAAACTGCAGGAGAGAGGATTGGGCATTAGATACCGATATGACGGCGGTCTGGTCAACATAAAAAGACTCAGGGCAAAAACACGTACAAAATTTATCACAGAACTTCAATACGCTGACGACTACGCTCTAGTTGCAAACACGGTATAGCAATTACAAAAAATGTTGAACACATATACCTGGGCATACGAGGCTTTGGGCCTTAAGCTAAACATCGACAAAACTAAAATCATGTGCACTCCCCCGGAAGATCACAACAATGCTATAAAAATCGGAGAAGAACTATTGGAATATGTGGCGGAATTCAATTACCTTGGCAGTTTGATTTCGGAAAAGGCCAATATTGACTCTGAAATTCAGCACAGGATTAGTAGCGCCTCAAGAGCATTCTGGAAATTAAAAGACAGGGTTTTCTACAATCATGACTTGAGTACAAAAACAAAACTTGCAGTGTACCGAGCCATTATAATCCCCACCATGTTATATGGGAGCGAAACCTGGGTACCGTATCGCCGACACATGAAGGCATTAAACAAGTTGCAACAGAGACACCTTAGACAACTCTTAAGAGTCCGGTGGTTCCATCATGTCTCAAATGTATCGGTCGTTGAAAAAGCTAACTGCGAGAGTATTGAAGTCATGGTCACAAAATCCCGCTTAAGATGGGCTGGTCACGTATGCAGAATGCAAGAAAACCGCATACCAAAATCTCTGCTTTACGGTGAGCTTGTAGACGGTATAAGAGAAGGCCGGGTGGACAACTAAAAAGGTACAAGGACATTTTCCACGAAAACTTAAAGGGAATTACCATGCAGAATGAATGGGAAAAAGCAGCTCACAATAGAACTCAATGGAGAAGAGTTGTAAACTCAGTTAACAGCGGCAACCAAAAAGTAAAGAGGCAACAAAGCAATGAGATTTTTGAATGTCCGGAGTGCGGTAGGCAGATAACATCACGTATCGGGCTTTTCAGTCACAGAAAAGCTCATGAAAGAAAACGCCTTGCGTGACCATCTTCTTTATGTGTGTCGAATACTCGTCAGCGAGTAACGGCTGTATGTATGTATATGTGTTCACAAGCTTCAATAATTTTTTCGAATGCCAGACTTTATTATGGTAAAATGTTATATCAAAAATAAAAAATAGTATCTATTTCAACACAAATTATACACCTGTCGTCAAAAATGTTAGGTTAAGAGTCTTCTTGTACACGTGAAGGCAGCTAGTGATGTAGAATGAGTGGAAGGGCGACCTTAATCACCGCGACCTTAAAGATCTATTGTGTCCCATTTCTTGAGATATAACTCATCATGCAGTATATAACTCATCATACATGGTGTTCTTCTTGTTGTAGGGGAGACAGGGTATTTTATATCCTCCTCTAACTACAGCTTTTCATCCTCCTAGGACGGGACATCTACCTCCTACGAGGGTATACACCCCTCCACGGTTGGAGTTTAGCCCTCCGTACCTTTTACAGTCGGGGAGCTTGTCTCCGGCTGAGATACCCTTGAGGTGGAGGCTGGAGGATCAGTCTCCATT
This sequence comes from Sitophilus oryzae, assembly GCF_002938485.1. Taxonomy (NCBI): domain Eukaryota; kingdom Metazoa; phylum Arthropoda; class Insecta; order Coleoptera; family Curculionidae; genus Sitophilus; species Sitophilus oryzae. The sequence continues at coordinate 5,846,405 of NW_022147434.1, read as the reverse complement.
TTCTCCACCTCCTTAACTTGGTCTCTCTTTAGATCTGATATCGGTGTTGTCCCGGATCTATATAATAAAGGCTACATCTTTCTTTCCCTATTGTCTCCTTGAATTTGAGGTGAATTCTTATTGTGACGACTAAGGGTACGTTTATGTTGGAGCTGCGGTAAACGATAAAAGCAGTGAATTAGCGCTGCTCTTATCGTTGCTCAACTGCCAAGCGTGTCTGGACGCGTTGCTCCAATATAAATACCTACAAATAAATTAATATAATAATATTCTTTGCTTCGCTACTATCACTGCTCTTAGCGCTTATCGCCGCTCCAATATAAAAGCACCCTTAACCATGGCTCTCCTCCCTCGAGTCACTAACTCGATATCCTTACATTAGAGTTCTGGCAAAGCTCGTAGAAATACACCGCAAGAGTTACTTGGTCCACTTCTACAGAGCCCTGCATGTAGATTATGATTAGTTTCAAGTTAACGTCTCCTTTTTGCTGCCAGAGCTAAAGTGGACGGGGCCTACTTTGTTTACACGGAATCCGAACCGCGGTCCTCTGCCTTCTCATGGTCAATGGCCTCCCGACTTAGCGAGTGTCTAAATCGACTCTTGAGTAAGTAAGTAAGAGTAAGAGGGGGGGTTAATCACTGCAATCTTAAAGATCTATTAAATCAAAATGAATCGACTCTTACTAACCAGATATTCGATCTCATCCGGCCACAAACCGGCGTGAATGAGCAGTGTGTGTCAATAGATTTTACACTCTTGCCTTTGGACAATAGCACGATACAGAGTTTCGAACCGGTCACCCGTCCATACACTAGTATCGATTTACGTCGCTTAACTCCGGTATTGTAATGGGAACCGGTGTTTCGACGTAGCTGGGCTATTGCAAGTAAGTTGGGGGTTAGTTGCGTTAGTAAGGGAGACAAGAATATAATGGATTGCCCCCTGGTACCCCAAGATTGACACCCGCAGAAACTAGTCTTCTATCTAGCTACACTGCCACACATCCCGTTGATCTGGTCCTGCTATCGTAGGATTTAGGTTTTTGTGGAGATTGTCTCCTCTTGGTCTGGGTCTCCCCTTGGTCCAGGTTAAGCTAAGACCCCCCCACACCCTCTTCCCGTAATTTTTTTATTTCATATCGTTTATGTATCTATGGTTGTAATTGATAGTTCATGAATAAAGATAGTCTTAAATAATCTAACTGTATGTTTTTATTGCTCTTCTCGTATTTAACTTTTTACTTTTTTATAACATTTTAAAAAATTATAATCTATATAATATTCTGATGAGGCTCAACTACAAAGAGAGTATCTAAAGGTGTGAGGGGGGCTACACCATAATTGGAAAGCCATGAGGATGATGATCACCATGAGGATGATGATATGCTATTCTGATGTATAACCTATATTATTGCAAAGTTTTATTAAAATATACTCAGTAGTTTTTGCGTGAAAGAGTAACAAATATCAACAAAGAATAAATATTACATCCAAACAAGCATTCGCGTTTATAATATTAGTAAGGATTTATGACAAGGTTCTAAAAAATACACGACACAATATTCGTTTTAAGTAAAATATTTTAAGTTTTAATATAATCACAAGAAAAACATGATTAAATATGTTTGCGAGGGTTGGGTTGATATAAAAATTCTATTTACATACTCATAATGTACGAAAAGTAAAAACAAATAGTACAGGACAGAAAAATTCACATGTAAAGCAGAATTACCCATGAATAGAAACAAGCAACAGCAGGGAGCTTTGGATATGCATAAAACATGGATCGCTCTCACCTTGATCGTCGTCGACGAAAAGTCAATGTTAATTTATGCATAATTTGGTTGAGTTGATGCTAGCACCAGAAGGTGGGCCTATAACGGCTAATTAGCATGGTGGAATATTAAAAATGCTTAACATATAATTGATTAAAAATTACATATACGGGGTTTGGTTTGGTTTGGTGAAGAAGGTGGGCCTATAACGGCTAATTAGCATGGTGGAATATTAAAAATGCTTAACCTAGAATTGATTAAAAAATACATATACGGGGTTACGAAATCATTGCACTAACTGCCATAATTTTTATCAAATAAGGTACAAATTCAGTTTCTTAAAAACCTTAGTTGCGGTAACGGAAATGTTGCGGCAAAGAAAGATGAGAGAATTTTAAATCATCATCATCATTATCATTTCCAGCTTTTTCAACTGTTATTTTTTTAACTTATACAGCTGCTTATACGGCTGTGTGTAATGTAGTGACGGGTCAATTATTTCCTTTGCATATAAAAATACGACTACTTTATCATCATTTTAGACTGTTTACAATCGACTTTACCTTTTTTACTTAGTGTTTATTTCCAATAAATAAACAAAACATTCATTCGTCGATAGTTCTTTTTAATTCTCCCTGCAAAAATGCATTGCTTGCTTTTAATTTTATTCGTGCAAATCAGTATTAATTCTGGTTACCCATGGAGCGAAGATATTTGCCTAGAGAAGAAATAATAAGGGCCGTGGGCCTTTTGGATGGTGGCATGACGCAAATTCAGGTGGCCGTCGAAATGGGCTCTAGTCAAAGCGTAATTTTAAGACTTTATGCTTCGAATGACATTATACAAAACATATCGAAGAGGGAGATGTGAGGGAAAGGCACCTGAGACGCGTTTGTATTACAAGCCCTGTACAGGACTGTTTTTTGCAACTTAATGCTCGAAGGCGCCCTACTGTGACGGCACCAGAACTGCAAATCATGCTCCAGCAACTATATAATGCTGAAGTTTCGGCCGATACTGTGCGTCGTCGCTTGAATGAAAACAACCTACGTAGTCGTCGACCTTTGAGAGTTGAACCATTATCATGGGGCAATCAAGGACTCCGACTTTTGTGGGCACAGGAACATTCTTTGTGGCAAAATGAAAATTGGGCAAGAGTGCTATTCAGTGATGAATCCCGGTTTGGAATTTATCCTGATTCTAGAAGAGTTCGCGTGTGGAGAGAGCCTAACAACGCAAACCGCCTCCGCAATGTCCAGGAAGTGCACTCTTTTCGAGGGGGGACAGTTATGGTCTGGGAAGGAACCAGTATCGGAGGAAGGACTGACCTCATTTTGGTGGAGAATTTTTTAACTGGTCGATCATACGTGGATCAGATACTAGCACCAGGTGTTGTTCCATATGCAGCAGTGATTGGTCCCAACTTTTTTTTGGTTTACATGCATGATAATGCCAGACCCCATACTTCCAGGATTGCAACGGAATTTTTGGAGAACAGCAATATTGATGTGTTACCATGGCCAGCTCAGTCCCCAGACCTAAACCCTATCGACCACATGTGGGACATGCTTGGCAGAAGGCTTCTTTGTATGGAAAGACCAAGAGAAAACAGAAGAATTCTTTTTTTAACGCTTCGCGAGGCTTGGAATGAGATACCCCAACAGAACATCGACAACCTTATCCTGAGCATGCCCAGACGGTGCCGAGAAGTCGTCACGAGTCTAGGAGGTCATACCAATTATTGAACCATACGGGTGTTTATTTCTACAATTTAGAAATGTGTAATAAAAAAAATTAGAAATGTTTGACATACATCTCATATATCATATATACATCACATACATGTCATACATTTTTTGACATTTTCAAAATTTTCGTTTTTTTTTTGGGAAAATAAACTGTTGTTTGAAAGTTTCTGATTTGTTTCACTAAATTACAAGTTAATTTTGTATATCAATAGGAAGATATCTATAAGATAAGATATCTATTTTGAAGTGCAGCTCTAGCTGCACTTGAAAAAAAGCTTGCAATCAGTTCATACCACCATACTGTCTCCTCAATGTACACCTCAGTAGATTGAAGCCAAGAAACGACGGCGAATGCAGATTCTGTGGGGAAAATGGACACCAGAACACCTCATCACTGAGTGCACTGGGACGACAACCACTGGTGCCATAAAGTTTGGTACGACTGATATCAAAGATGGAGAACTAACATCTGCAAATCCGTCTCAGATACTGGTTTTTGTCAAAGCCCTGAGACTGTATGATGAATTATAACTCTTTATAACTTCAGAAATGGGGACACACAATACATCTGTAAGATCGCTGTGGTAATTAGTCTCCCTCCCATACAATCTACATTCTACAGTTTATACCACCATACATGGCAAACAACTGGAAAACTATGAAATATGTATGTCTATAAACAAAAGTCATTGAAATATGTAAGTTTAAAAATGGTATACAATGGAAAATGATGAAACAAAATCGCTTCTTGAACTGACATTAGCTATAATATTTAAATTTTACAAAAAGTTTCTGTCATCAAGTGAGAATCTTCAAATTGTCTAAATCCTAAAACTACTTACCTGATATACTTGATATACTAGAGCATAGCATTCAAAGCCTGGAAAAGTGTGGTGCAGTCAACCCTGAGGTTGCCACTAAGAATACCCGCATCAGTACGTTTTATATGTGGTTGCCATATTGTGGAAATTTCCTTTGTTAGATGAAGCTAAAGATGTTATTATTGCTAGATATGAAAACAGGGCTTCTTTATATTTGAACTTTCTCCATTAAAGAAACTAAAACTTTTTTTTGCAGATATCTATTAACAATGACAATCTAAAAACTACATATTTTAATATTTTTAAATAACATTTAATCTAAATACGGTATGATCGAAAAAACGGCCTCCAGTTGGCTGAAAAATGACGATCGATGACATTTCTCATTTAAATTTACATATAAAATGACAGCGATCTTCATTTCATAGCCATCGCTGACGCCGTTTTTTTTTTCGATCATACGGTATATTGGTACATTGAATTTATCTATATTAAAAATATTAAAAATTTACATATTTCCTGGTAGCTGGTAAGTACACCTGCTCTAGACAAAACTAGTTTTTGTAGTTTAAATATGTTAAAACTTTAAAAAGTTTTTTGCCCCGTTCCATCTAAATATCCCCGTCGATGTAGCCGTGTAAAAGGTAGTTTTAAAATGGCACTCACGTATTTTTATATAACCCTAGGGGTTATAGCGGCCTAGAATAAGCATCACTGTGGAAAACGTAGTCTTGCTCTATTTTTTTATACACAGGAAACGAAAAAAGTTAGAATACATACTAGTATTCGCTGTAGGGTGCCGTTGCTCTGCGGCAAAATAAAATTTGTCTCATACATTTATATTACTAAGCAATATAAATCTCTTGACACTTAGTCATAATTTAAACAAGCTAAACAGTATGCAAAAAATAAAATATATTACCAGGGACTTTAAAGCCAGAAATTGGGCAATCGAAGATCAAAATGAAACTTTAAGAACCAAAAAACAAGACATTATTGAGGAGTGGAGATCATATTGCGAAGATTTATACAAAGACAGTGAAGAATATAACTATGTCGACCACCACGAAAATTCAGAGAAAGAACCGGACATCCTTAAAAGCGAAGTTGAATTGGCCATAAACAAATTAAAATACCATAAAGCACCTGGTTCAGACCTAATGACAGCAGAAATAATAAAATCCGTTAAAGAACCTGGATTAGAAATGCTTCATCTGATCTGTAATAAAATATGGCACACAGGAGAATGGCCCGACGACTAGACACACTCCATCATTGTCACTCGCCACAAGAAAGGGAGCATACATAAGTGCAGCAACTATCGTACAATTTCCCTCATCTCACATGCCAGTAAAGTAATGTTGCAAATTATAAATGAAAGACTGAAAGCTTTTCTAGAAAGAGAAATTCCAGCAGAACAAGCAGGTTTCACCAAGGGCAGAGGCACTCGGGAACATCTTCTGAATATGCGCCAAATCATAGAGAAAGCAAGGGAATTCAACATCTTTCTTTATATTTATTTCGTAGACTATAAAAAGCTTTCGATAAAGTCAGATGGCATCACCTGTGGAAAATCTTAAAGGAAGTGGGGGTACCGCAACACCTTATTTCACTTATCATCCAGTTGCATCAGCACACTACAGGATCAGTTAGAATACTGGATTCAGCTTCAAAGGAATTTTCCCTCGAACAAGAAGTCAGACAGGGGTGTATATTGTCTCCGCAACTATTTAACATATACGGAGAATACATAATGAGAAGGTCGCTAGAAACATGGGAAGGAGGCATTTCAATAAATGGCCAAAAAATAAATAATCTACGCTTTGCAGATGATACAGCACTACTCGCTAGCAGTCAAGAAGAGTTAATCAATTTAGTAAATAGGGTAAAAAACGAAAGCAATCGGCTCGGTCTGGAACTAAATACGCAAAAAACCAGATTTCAAGAGCCACCAAAAACCGGCTAGTCAACGGTTTGGTACTTCCAATATTGACGTATGGCTGCGAATCGTGGACTCACAGGCAGGCGGAACGTAAGAAGACCGATGCTACCCAGATGTATATATTGTTATAGACATATGCTCCGTATCCCATGGACTGAACGCCGTACAAACGTTTCCATTATAAATGAACTTAATATTACTAACAGGCTTTCCTGTAAAATCCGACTAAAACAACTAAAATATTTTGGACATAGAATGAGGAAAAGTCCGGACAATATGGAAAGACTAATAATTCAAGGCAAGGTGGAGGAACGTAGACCACGTGGCCGCTCTCCAACTCGATGGATAGACCAGATCACGACTAGCTGTAGCAAGCCAATGCACGATGTCATCGAGATGACAAAAGACAGAGGCGCATGGAGAAAAATCATCCATGATGTTACGCTGACCACTACACTCCCTAATGGGGGTCAGGACTGGAGAGAGAAACAGTATGCAAATTTGCTGTCTTACATTATAAAATGTGTCAAATAATTTCAATTAAGCTTCATTCAGAACCTCGCAATTAGTGGAATAAATTAGTGGTTTCAATTAGCGTAGAAGTTTGTTCTTTTAATTTGAATGTAAGCCTTCAGAACGTTAAAATTAGTGGTAGGAATTTTCAATTAGTGGAAAAAGTTACCAAACTTTTAACTTTTCCACTAATCATGCTTCAAAATTTCAGAGGAATGTCATTTTGGCCTTTGATTATCATCCGCCAAAAGAAAATGTGGTAAGAAACCAATAGTAATTAATGGTTAAAGGCACTCGGTTCCACGAAGTATCTATGTACTCTAAATATTGGATGAGGGTACCAGAGCACGAGGGTCCCAAGGGTAATGAAAAGGCAGGTGAAATGGCCAAACAAGGCTATTCAATGCTATTCATAGACCCAGAACTATTCTGCGGCGTTGCAAAAGCAGTCACGAGAATGGCCACATAACGATCCAAGGTATCCAATAAATCTCTAGAATGCTGGAGAAATTCACCAGGACACAAAATTCACGGCAGACCGGGTGAGCTGACAGAAAAAGACACAGAGCAAAGACAGAAAAACAGTCAAAGCTCTACTGCTTACTAAGAGGGCATTGTAAGCTGAATAAGCATCTAAAGCTAATGGAACTGACGAATGAAATTATGCGCAGGTTCTATCAATCTGAAGAAGAAAAGACAGGACATATTTTATGTCGGTGCGACAGCCTGGCAAATGTGCGGATCTCTCTATGGCAATTATCGTATTATAGAGAATTCAGATTCCAAGTTGCTAGGTTTTATGAAAAGGATAGGACTTGAGAATAACCTAAGGGATCAAAAGAAGACCGCAATTGATCTGAAAAGATCGCAGTGATCAGACCGATAGGCCGATAGCCACCTCGTTACTATCTAAGAATAGCATACTTTGTATGATATTTTTAGTTATTAACCCCTTTTTTGTAGATGGTTTTGATCTAGATGGTTGAAGATTGGACCACTTTTAGAAAAAAAAAACGAGTAAGGTTTTGCAAAATTCGACAAAAAACAATTTTTGTCATTTATTACGTTAAATACCTACTTGACAAATACCCGAGAGTAAGATGGTATTCTTTATAATTTTTAATATAATCCAAAATATTTCAAACCCAAAACTTGTGACGACTTTTCTGTCGTTACCCAAATAGAATGAAAAAAGAATCCGTTGCTCAGGGTTAGAGGAAAGCTGGGTTCGTAGGTAAGGCTTCTGACTCACAGTGACTTTCTAATGTTGTTAAAAAATAAAAAAAAAATGATAATATATAGGCTGCAGAGATTTTAATATTGATGTTAAGAATTCAAATAGGTATGGTCAAAGACAGTGAAAAGGGCGCCACTTACTTTGTTTATGAGAGTGGTAAAGTAAGAAACCAAAAGAAAAAAACGATATCACAACATAGCTAAAATAAAGTAATCAACAGCATTAAGGGTCTATTATGTTTATCAGGAATAAAAGTCAGAAATAACTATCCTACATTAAACATTTATTGAAAACGAACACAAGTATCATCAATTAGTTACAGTGATCCCAATAAAACCGCAAGTTATTTTAAATAGATTCGAATTTAGTAACTGTATTCTTTGAACTAAGTAAGCTGCTTAATATAAAAACAGGTGAAATTTATGTATCTCTCAATACGATGATGTTTCGAAACATGTCGTGTACAAAAACATTTAAAATGAATACGTGTTAATAATTTTCATATAAAATATCATAGCTAAGTAAGAGTGTACTGTACGAATCAAATTATAACTTATAACGTTAAATAAAAAATAATTTTGACTACAATATGTGGGATAAATAGTGATAATTTACCATGTTATTAAATATGTTGTCTCAAAAATTATAAAATAAAAGCGTACCTTGTGTATCAAACTTAAGACTTATCTGTATATAGTTTCTTATGATGTAAACAGGTAGTTAGGTATTCTCCAGACTAACAGAAGTGGATGCAGATGACTATGGCAGGAGAAGTCTTCGATATCAGCCAAAAGAACGATTGTAAAGTCAGGAACACTGTCTTAAGGTCTGCATAGGTCCATACAAAATGAAAGTGGGTGAAACATACAATAATTTCTGCATTATTACTGCATACCATGTGGTAATTACTGAGTACCATGTGGTAGTTACTGAGTACCATGTGGTAGTTACTGAGTACCATGTGGTAGTTACTGAGTACCATGTGGTAGTTACTGAGTACCATGTGGTAGTTACTCTATAAATAAAAAATAGTTCTCAGGACAGATACTCAATAAAAAAAACAACTTACGGTCTGAAAATCAGCTTTACATAAATATATTCAAACCATATGCCGATCCAAACCAGTAATTAAATACTCAAATAAACGAAATAAAAAACGGAAATAACTGAAATAGAATTTAGTTAGATAGGGCTATATAAAATGGCGGATAAACTTACGGTGATCATTCCAAGAAGAAACCAAACAAATACGATCTATACTCTGAATTGCATACTTTACAAGGTTTTCAAATCTCTAAATTGGACACCCATGCAATGGAAATCGAAAAGTGGATTCAGAGTGCTTTTCACTGGAAAATTTGTCGGACGCCGACACACGCGTCTTCTTCAGATCCAAATTCCCAGAAAGAAAGACCTTCTTCTCAGTTTCAGAACCGAACTGTCATAAATGAAGTTTGACATCTAGCGAATAGATGCGCTAATAAAAATTAAATATCGGGACAAGTGAAATACAATTAAGGAAGTTTGGCATATAGCGAATAGATGGCGCTAATAAACAAGACAAGTAAACTGTAATAAATGAAGTTTGATATCTTTGGCATCTAGCAAATAGATGGCGCCAATACTAAGAAATTTAAACAAAAATAGAATTTTAAATTCAATTTTATTAAAGGAAATAAAAATGCTACAAACTATCCCAAAAGTTACATTTTTACCTAAATCAATTAATAAAAAATTATTTTATGACTCAGACATTATATTGTAACATTGTAGATATAAAAATGTATTTTTCTATATTTGTTTGAATTATAAATCTCATTTTGGTTTGATACTTTGAAACTTTAGGTCCTTCAAAAAAATGAACTTAATTATTTACATTTTTATTCTTGCAGCTCTACGATGCAACATCAATTATATAACACCTCGTTGCATAACGCCTTTCGGCATCATTAAGAAATTCCACTGGCACACCAGTTCAGTGTTCCGTACGTGTATTTTAATACGAGGAAGTAGTTGAAACCTGCATCTCATTATAATCGTTGCTAAATTAAAGTGCCCATGCTGATTCTCAATTAAGTGTAGGTATACGTCCAGTCGTAATATACGCAGGGCACATCACCGTATCAGTAGGCGTGATAATTTGAAAACCGTTTTATTTATATCCGAAATACGTGTTTCGAATTGTTAAATTACTACTCAGTTAGGTTTTCATAAAATAACACTGTATTTTATAAAGAATAAATTTTATTTCCATTTTTGATAATAGAATTCCAAATCAATATTTATATTACATTTTAATCACTAAAACAAAACATAAATTTAGTTAACAGTTTGTATAAAACATATTAGTGTGTTTGATTAAAGCAATAGGGAAAATACTATATTTAATTTTTATATCACAATAGTTTCTAGTGTTGTTTTTAGCCAGCAAAATAGTAGTTTTTTTGACTATCAAGCGTTTTAATAAGATGACAATAATCTAAGGGCTGAAACGCACTCACGCATGACGACCAGGTCGCTGCTATCTGTAATACTATTAACAGCGCTTTCAGATGGAGCGGAGCGTCCGCGACGGAGCGTCCGCGACTTCGAGCAAGTACCATGAGTTTATGAACAATTTCACATGGGCGCCTATGGTCCGTCCGACGGAGTTCGTCCGACGGCTATCTTGAAGAAACACGTCCACCACGCGATTTGAAAGCGCTGTAAACCGACTGATGCAACGCTCACTAACGACCTGGCTGTTGGCTGGTCGCTGCGACGAGACTGCACTAAAATATTATTATTTTCTGCCGCTTTTTTCCAAATTAATAATTTTTCAGATGAAATCCCTCAAATTCAACGCAGAATTTTCTATAAGATATAGTGTTTTAATGTAGTTTTTACACACGTGCAGAAAAAAACAAAGAATTGGTATACAGACTAAATCAAAGGGATCTTAAATCTAGTCTTTTTTTATCAAGGGTCGTTTCTAGTTAAAATTCAAAACATTTTTATATGATACTCTATTTATGGTTGATAATTTCCAAAATTAAAAATTAGAAAATATTATTTAATTTATAGTTTAAATATGCTTTTTTTATTTTTTAAAATCGAGTCGTTCGTAAGTTTTAAGTCGAAGGTATAATAAGAGGTATCATACCAAACATAAGTAGAGCATGTCATAAAAATTTATTTTTGAATTTTTACTAGAATCGACCCGATGATAAAAAAAGGGACTAGATTTAAGTTTCCCTCTGATCCAGTCTGTATTCTATTTCTTTGGTTTTTCTGCACGTATGGAAAAACTACACTAAAACACTATATCTTATAGAAAATGTTGCGTTGAATTTGAGGGATTTCATCTGGAAAATTATAAATTTGGAAGCAAAGCGGCAACAACCGGCAGAAAATAATAATGTTTTAGTGCAGTCTACTGGTCGCAGGGACCAACCAACGGCCAGGCTTGGCCGTGGTCGTTATTGCGCGTATCATTTGATTTAATGGTATTAGAGGTAGCAGCAACCTGGTTCCTGCGACCTGGCAGTTAGTGCGTTTCAGCCCTAAGAAGGAAAATAATTAATAATACCCCAAAAGGCTTTGCAAATTTAATTGAAACCTCTATATTCTTCGAAAGTCTCGAAACTCTTTCATTGAAATTGTTCAATACTGCATCTTGGTACTTTCCCGGAGCTTGTAGTTCTTTATCCCATTTATTATTTGCTTGTTTAATCTTCGTTTTGAAGTTTTATAGAGTGATAATATCTTTGATTTAATACGTTATCGCTGCCTCTTTCTTATTACTTTGTTAAAATATGCTTTACTTAAACTTTTAATAATTTTGTAACATGTTGAGAATATTTGTGCAGTACTGAAACCTTCATAAACTAATTCTCTTCTCCGCCATGTATTATAACCTTGAAAATATTCCCATACAAATAAAACAAGTCTGTTTTACTTTTAAACCCACTTTTATCTGGTATTCAAGCTATATATCCTTCCTACGTGGCTTATTCCGCCGGTTAATTATTACAATCTCTTTGAAATCAAGACGGCTGATAGAGCAAATGGATCTCTCTGTCGGTAATGTGTATCATTTATTATTATTCAGTGTTTTACTTAATCAATTTTTTAACCAAAAATTTATTTTTTAATTATTATTGTTTTTCCTCCATTGAAGTTGGTTCTTTTCTACACATGTCAAGCAACTTAGTTCTCTCATTTAGTCAGGGGCGGCTCGTAGCACTGGAAGATGGTGAGGCACATTAGAAGAGAATTTTTATTTGTATGTATATAGGGTGGCCATTAGTACAAGGAAGTTCTATATAAAAAAGTACCATATCCTAAAAAAATATTTTCGTTAAAATTGCAATCGCATTACCATTTTTCTGTACAGAATTGGGTTCAGCATAAAGTTCAGCATACATCACACTATTAATTTATTTGAAGAACTATATATGCGGGATTTCCATGATAATTGATATTTGAAAAATTTCATATTTTAAAAAGTGGTAAAAACCTGGAGTGAATTTAACTTACTGATATATTATTGCTTAAGTACGTATAATATAGCGAGGTACGTAGGATAAAAGAAGAAATCCGAGAAAAATTCAGATTCACAGGGATTTTTTGTTGCGCGGCCAACATTGCAATATTATAATGCTATATCTCATTTTTTTTTAAATGCAATACACACTGTATATTATTTTTAGTATTTTAGATACCTACAGACTTAAAAAGTGCACATTTTTGTATTTAAAATATTTCTAAATTTTTCGCAGTTGCGGAAATAGCCTTATGTAATATAATTCGCAGTATTATACCTATTACATAGGGCTATTGCAACAGTAAATTTTTATCAAAGCGACCTCAGGATATTTTCTCTTATATTTTACTCTGTATGGTAAAATTTTGTTTTTCTACCCATCCTATAAAAATAAAACAAAACGAAATCTGTAACAGGTCGCTTTACTTTTTGACTATACACAATTTATCTAGAAATGATTGGAAAAACTTTACCTGTGGAAGTCGTCTGATGATTCATGGTCGCTCTAAATCATCATATCAATCAACAATAAGTCACTGCCCACTTTTTAGGTATTTACTTCAGTAAGAAGAGTAATTAAACATGCAATTCACATTAAAAAACGTAGATATTAATCAATTAGAGACAAAACAGTGTAATAACCGGCAGAATTAATTCAAACTCTGATTCAAACTAAGCCAAATTCCCAAATAATGCAATTCTGCATTTTCTGCTTGTCGCCTAAAATCTCTCGGGCTGATCGGGAACTGATTGGGAAGTGATACATATTTTTAACGAACGGCTTTTAAGGTTCAAATTTACATTTGAGGCTCGCCTCAATACGGTCTTTTTACGCGCTTCTGCTCCATACATTTTATCTCTCTTCAACTAAAGGTTTTGCCTATGCTTTTTCTTTTCATTCTATAGAGTTAAGATTCCAGTGAACGCTGTCGCTCCGTCAGTGCGATATACCGCAATACGCTAGACAAGGAAAGGCGAGAGGCAAACCTCTGCACATATACTTCTTAAAGAACAAATGAGATGGATATACATCGTCGAGTTTGTCGCATATGGGAACGGAAGCGCGTTTAAAGGAATACCATCGACGTAATTTATTGTAGAATGACGGTTAAAAAATACAATTATTATTGATGCAAATCGGGAAAAAATATAAAATTGTGATTAAAGATATATCGATTAATACGTGTAATTTTTCAAATGTATTGGTGAGGCACTGCCTCATCTGCCTCATAGGACAAGCCGCCCCTGCATTTAGTCTCAATTTCCTTAGGATATTTAGGTAAATGCATATCATCTACGTAGTCCTACTGCCTGCTTGGGCTGTTCTTGTGAACCCAACAAACATGGTTTGTTTAGTTACGATACAACAGTATAAAACTGGAAAAGTCACTGCATGTTCTTTGAGTGAAAATTACTAACCTTTTTTAAATCTATAGTCTTTTTTCAGTTAGTAGGGTCTGATGAATTCAAATCCTGTAATTTAAATAAAAAAAGATCTGGAACTAGTATAAGAAGCGTCTACACTAAGAAGAACAAAAAACAAGATCAGACTCTTTGAAATAAGAGATAGAGTGAATCTACAGAATGCCTTGTGAATGCGGTGAGTCGAATATTGCGGAAAAAACCTTTTTAAGAATGTAATACTTAACAACTTTATCCAAACATATGCACGAAGAGAGGAAACAATGAACTTTGGTTTGGGTAACGTAAATTTAAAAGAAGCTTTTTTTTATATCAAGCAAAAATAATATATTGAAAAAGTATGGGAATGTTCATATTTTGCCAACTTCAACTCGTATCAAACAGACCCATGCTCACTGAACTCTTTTAAGGACGAATGAATTTCTCTGGTATAAGCTCAGTAGCTTTAAGATTTAAAGTTTAGGTTAGTTTAACCTTCAAAAGGGTCAGTGAAACGGGTGATGATGATGAAATCAAATGGTTAATTTTTAGTCTTGTGGAGTCTTGGCTTAACCGTCCGGACCAAGAGGAGAAAACCTCACCAAAAACCTTAAACCCACGATGGCTGGACCAGGTCAAAGGGATGCGTGGCTAGATAGAAGACTAGCTTTTACTGGTCTCAACCTTGTGGCACCAGAGGCACCCCATTGTATTTACCCCATATATATACAGAGCCCCGCATGTAGATAGATGCTTGTAGAAGTAGACTGACTATCCCTAGCGACTCGTGGGAACACTATGAGATCTAGTATTAAAACACCACCGTTGAAGCTATGGGGAAAACCCCTAGAGACACTGGGAACAATACAAATGAAAGTTCCAAGGGACTAAACCCAAATTCCTATCCTTCATTCGCGAATTTCAAGTTCCAGAGCTTTACGCCCTGGGCTACTCGAGAACGGTTCTGAAAGGAGCTGTGTGCGATAACCTGGTACCTCCATATGGCGCGGAACAGTTCTGAACTTTATGACTCAATTGAATGGATTGAGAGAATCGCGTTCTTGAACAGACCTGCACAACTGCGTGAATGGAGGACAGTAAAGGGAACTACATTAGAGGCGGCTCGGCTGACACTTGCGCGAGACCATCCTCCACAAGTGATACACAAGCTAGAAAGGGAGCCTACTGCTAGACTCAGCAAGCGACACAAGCTGCCGCTTCGTCTACCCGGCCTGCACCAACCAGGCGGGCTAGATGACCCATTGAGAGTAGGTCTTAGCGGAGCAGAAGTACGGAGATGAAAACCTAAAAACACTCTTCGAAAACGCAAAAGTAAAAACGTGAAAACACTCTTCGAAAAAAGGGAGAGTAACGGAACCAGAAAACAGCCTGGCGCATCTCCACCAGAGGTCAAGTTCTGGAGCGAGGACTGCTCAAGAACCAAAATAGGACACTCTGTATAGATAAAACAAGTCGTTTTTACTTTTAAACCCATTTCTTTGATCTGATATTCCCGCTATCCTTCCTGCTCGGCTCGCTCCGCCGGCTACCTACTACAATCTCTTTGAAATCAAGACGACCGAGAGCAAATGGCTCTTTTGACGGCATAATGCGCTGCTGTATCTCTCTCCGCCCGCGTGCATGTGTCTGTACTTGGCCGGAATTTGGCCCCGAGATATTGAAAGTAACGGCGCGGTCGAATTTCAGCAGCAGGAATAGCGGCGGTGAAGGCAGCCGGTTTCGCAGGTGCCTTAAGGCCGAACATCGCCAGTCAGAGTGGCCGAATTTTTGCGTAATTTCGAACAGGTCATCGTTGTGTAATCGCACCATCGATGGTATCGCAGGTATCTAAAAGTTATACGGTATAAATATACCGGGTGACAAACGACATCACTGATCAGATCGCCATTTTATTGAATAAATAAACGAACAAAAATGAAATAGTGTGGAAAATTATAAAAAAGAAGAAAAAAATTCAAAATTATTTAAAATTAAAAGAAATTGTAAATAATGGTATATAGAGGTATCACAGAACATAAGAACTCAACACCTATTACAACGGAAGAAATAGAAGAAGCGGTTAAAGAAATTAAAAATGGAAGAGCACCCGGACCTGGAGATATTAGCAAAGCGGAGATATAAACAAAGAAAGATACTCTCGCAATCCATATGTACAACGAAAGGTCTGAGACAAAGTTGTTGTGTGTCCCCTCTTTTATTTAATATTTACCTGGATATAGATAATGAGGAACATTTTCTGACACTTAATTTTGCAGACGATCAAGCAGTATTTGCTCAAGATTCCTTTGACATGGAGTTTATGCTGAGGAGATTATATACTGAGTATCAGGAATGGGGTCTAGAAGTCAGTTTAGAAAAAACAGAATACTTGGTATTAAATTCCGACGCCAAATTTGATATTCTAATTGACGACAACGCAGAAATACAACAGGTAGACATATTCAAATATGTAGGAGCTATAGTTGATGAAAATGGAATCGATGGGACAGATATACGACAGAGAATTCAGAACGACACACACACACTCATACAACCACACCTACACTAGTGTACACTGGTGTTAGAGCCTTCAGGCTTTATCAGTACGGTGAGCAATCAGGAAGCGATGAAAACGATCCCAAAAAACAGAAACCAGGAAGCATACGATGCACGAGGTACCGTGTGCAACCTAGGAGATGCAAAAATGATGAAGAAATGAAAAATAATGATGGAAAATAAAAGGAGCAAACGGAGAACAAATTGGGGGTTTATAGGCTCCCGTTTGCTCCTTTTATTTTCCATCATTATTTTTCATTTGCTTCCTGGTTTCTGTTTTTTGGGATCGTTTTCATCGCTTCCTGATTCCTTACCGTACTGAAGCCTGAAGGCAGTAACACCAGTATACACTAGTATTTATAGATGTGGTTGTATGAGTATGTGTATGCGTGTCTGCCCTAGTGTGCACTTTAGAAAGTTTGGCGTAGAACTTTGGACACCCTGTAGGATTTAAGATTACGATATTTATATCAAAGTATGGATAGAACATCTAAAGTGAATACCTAATAGAGTTTTAATTTCGGAAGGGGTTCTTGTATTTGTAATAATTTTTTTAACCCTCGAGCAGGCGCGTCCTGTATTTTGTACCACAATTTTACTAATTTCGTTAAAACAAAATATCCATTGGACGTAGGTCGGTGGTCGGTGGTGCCATTAAATATTCTTATTTAGGGATATTTGATACCCTGGATCAAAGTAATTTCGTATATAACGATGTTGGTTCAGTAGCACTTCTGTCATAAACCTGACAACTGCAGAAGTTGCGGTACTCCGTGCCGATACGCGCCTCTATTTAATTATTTTGCTTTATTTGGTGTAATTTTAAATTGTTAATTAATTTTTTGTTTGCTCTTATAGTATCTGTTAAATACATATATGTTATATAACCTGTAGTAATACGGAAAGGGCCAGTATACAAACTCTTCCTACAGATTTCCAAGTTTACCTTGCTAAATGTGCTCCAGAGGTAAAGGTCCTAGTTAGAGACAATAAGAAGCGAGTTGAGGTAGGCGCACACTGACCAGCGCCGCGCTCGCCGCACGCGCCGCAAAAGCACGAATCGCACTTTTTTTTTCTCGTCGCGCACACTGAGGCGTACCGAACGATTTTGTTTCTTTTTGCTCCTACTACACCCGTATTTGCCAATCAAATTTCTCATCAGTCGCTTCCAGAGTCCTGTCTGCGGTGATAAGCGTGTTTTTTAATATTTCTCGACAATGAATGACAACGAACAAGAAATAATTATAAGCTCCTTGCTAATAGAAGAAGAAATCATGAGAAAGAATCGAAAGTTATAGGTTCACAATATTTGCAAAAATCCACATTATTTCCATATTTAATTGAGGATGAACTAAAAATTTTTCAATATGAGCCATGAAAAATTTGCGAACTTTCTTAGCATATTGAATTTCTAATCTCCTTGTTGGGTTAACTACGGCAACCCTGTAAAGTGCAGTTAGAAAATGGACTGGTCCAAGAGAGTCCAAGAGGGGAGGACGCATAAGAAGAACATCTTTTGACCTTTGAAAGACATTATCATTTACTTAACGTGAAATTCTAATAATATTGACGCCTATACATAAGTTTTTTGGTCCTTCGAACCCGATATTTGGCGAAGAATTTGGAAAAACAGCAACTACAATTGACAACGCAATTTAATGGTTTTTATTCAACAATTGTTACCACAAGAAGTTTGCTATCGCTACAGGTTAGTGTGCATCCTTTTTTTTTTCCTTTACTTTACCTACTTTACAATCCATTATTTGCTCACTTTATTCGATTTTTATCGATTTATATTGAATTACTTTACCTATGCTGTAATTAACCGATTTAAGCCACTTAACACGTTTCTTGTACTTATTTTAATTATTTTAATTGAGGGATTTAAACAAACATTTACTTATTACATCTTTAACATAACTATTTAAATTTTAAATACGTTAAAATGACTGATGAACTTAAAAACAAAAGACGGGTCATTAAAGCAGCTCTCACACGATTTGAAAATTACTTTAACTTAAAAAAGTCTCTGGAAAACCTTCCTTTTGAAGAAGTAGAACAATTAAAAACAGATTACTTAAGGCTACTACATTTTTAGATGATTTTAATGACGTTCAAATGAGCATTGAAAACTTAGACCCTGAATTTGACAAAAATTTCGATTCACATTCAGAACAACGTGAACATTTTGAAAACCAGTTTTACCGTATTACATCTGAAGCCAAAAAATATTTAGACAATATTATTACAAAACAAAATGCAGAGTTGAACTCTTAAAATGTAAGCGTGAAAAATGCAGCAAACAGGCACTGATAATAATATGACTTTTGCATCGATAAAACTCCCACAAATTAATTTACCCACATTCGATGGTGCCCATGATCAATGGCTTTATTTCAGAGACACTTTTCGATCACTCATTCATAATAATAATTCACTAACATCTACACAGAAATTTCACTATCTACGTCTTTCTCTAAGAGGCATAGCAAACGGAACTATTTCATCTCTAGAAGCTTGTGACGATAATTATCAAATAGTAACTTCAAAACTTGATAATGCTACAAGACGTTCTTGGGAATCTACAATTTTTAACACTGAACTACCAACTTATAACGAACTTATAGATTTTTTAAAAGAAAAATGCCGTATATTAGAAACTATTGAAACAAATTACATATCAAAATCACAGAAGAATTATAAAAATGAACCACCTCTTAAACGCGATTTTAAAACATTTTTAACAACAGAAAATAAATGTTCGATGTGTAAAGGTGATCATACAATTTATAACTGTACTTTTTTCCTAAGTCTTTCTCCCACTGAAAGATTTAGTGATATAAAGAAAAAGAAATTCTGTATAAATTGTCTTGGTTCTAATCATGCAATTTCATCATACTTTATTACATTTCAATGAAAATCCTAGAACTCATGATAAAGTTAGTACAGGAATAGATACACCATCCAACTCAAACACACCTTTAGTTTCACCTTCAACTTCAACAACGCTTACAATTAATAATTTATCGACAAATGTTGCTTTGCTATCAACAGCTAATGTTAATATATATGACTCTAACGGAAAATTACATAGTTGTCGAGTTTTATTAGATAGTGGTAGTCAATCCAATTTTATATCTGAGAGACTATGTGATATATTACATTTAACCAAGGAAAAACATCATTTTCTGTTTCTGGGATTAATCAAATATCTGAAATACTTAAACATAAGGTTATTGTTAAAATACGTTCTGCTACAATAAATTATGAAGCGAAATTGACTTGCTTGCTTGTACCTGAAATTACGGGAAATTTACCCTCAGTATCTTTTGATCACACTTTGTTAAACATCCCAAAACATATACAATTAGCCGACCCAAACTTTAACATTTCAAAACCAATTGATTTACTGATCGGCGCTGACTTATTTTGGGAACTACTTAGCATTGGGCAAATAAAACTGGGAACTGGACTTCCTATTTTGCATAAGACAAAACTTGGGTGGATTATTTCAGGGCCTATAATTAATAATTTTCACAATAAAACAACATGCCATTTTAATCAAAATATTGAACAACTTCACAAATTTTGGGAAATTGAAGATTTTCATAAAAATAAATTTTTATCGACTGAAGAGTCTTACTGTGAACAACATTATTCAAAAAACACTGAGCGAAATTCTGACGGACGTTTTATTGTTAAACAACTTTTCAAACAATCTCAAGACATTTTAGGTGATTCGAAAAATACTGCTATTAATCGATTTTTAAATTTGGAACGTAGGTTTGAGAAAATTCTAATTTGAAAAAGAATACCAAAATTTCATAACTGAATATCAAAATTTAAATCACATGACTTTAGCCAATGATCAAACTGACATATCTGGATTTTTCCTACCACATCACTGTGTTTTTAAAATGGATTCAACTACAACAAAACTACGAGTTGTTTTTGACGGTTCTTCTAAATCGACTTCTGGATATTCATTAAATGACTTATTAATGGTGGGACCTAACGTTCAAGACAGCTTATTTAATATTTTAACACGATTCAGATTTTATCCTATGGTTTTAAGCGCAGACATCGAGAAGATGTATCGACAGATTTATCTCCACGAAAGCCAACGTCATCTACAAAAAATTCTGTGGCGTCCTGATAGAAATCAGGATCTGCTCGTATATAATCTTAATACTGTGACTTATGGAACAGCTTCTGCTGCATTTCTTGCTACTCGTTCTCTTCAGGAGATAGAAGCGAATAACAATCCTAACATTAGTGATATTATTTTACATGATTTTTACGTAGACGATCTTCTCACTGGTGGACAAACCCCACAAGATGTAAAGGAACTAAAAGATAATCTTTATAAAACTCTTCATAAATATGGAATGAATCTACGAAAATGGCTATCTAATGATAAATCTATCACTGCAGATTCCGATGACATATTTATTTCTCTTGATTATGACAACCAAACTAAGACGCTAGGTTTACTCTGGAATTTTCTATCTGATTCATTGCAATTTAATATTAAACACGAAATACCCGATAAGACTACTAAACGCACGATACTTTCTTCAATTGCTCAAATTTTTGATCCAATGGGACTTTTGACTCCAGTCACGATGACTGCCAAAATCATTCTACAGCAACTTTGGAAGATTAAAATTGATTGGGACGAATCTATACCTGCGGATCTGCATACAAGTTGGTCCACATATAGAACCCAACTTATTCAATTAAATAAACTTAAAATTCCTAGATTAGTTCTTTGTGCAAATGCAGTCGAAATACAATTGCATGGTTTTTGTGATGCTGTTCAACCTGGTTATGGAGCATGTATTTTTATTCGTTCTTCTGATGCTCTGGGAAATGTTACTTCTAATCTTCTTTGTTCTAAATCCAGAGTATTGCCATTAGCACTTACTACTATTCCAAGACTAGAACTTTGTGGAGCCCTTCTACTTGCTGAGCTCATGAATAGTATTTTGAATTCTACGAAATTTGATATACAATCTAAGGTATACTGGTGTGACTCCACTATTGTACTATCCTGGCTAAATACTTCTCCACATCTGCTAAAGATATTTGTTGCTAACAGGGTGGCTCAGATTCAATTACTTACAAATTTAAAATAGTGGAGATATATTAATACTCATAATAATCCTGCAGACCTTCTAACTAGAGGTATAACTCCTTTAAAATTTATTGACACTAAAATTTGGTTTACGGGACCTTCTTGGTTGGTCAGTGAAGAAATTAATTGGCCACATTGCAAATTTAATTTTTCTAAGGAAATTGATGAAACAGAGTTACGTAATATAACAGCAGTACACTTAATTAAAAACGATTTAAAGGAAAATAACATATTAATGCTTTTAGAAAATTGTTCAAAATTTACAAAACTTTGTCGTATACTTGCTTATGTCTTACGATTTAAAAACAACATTCGCAAAACTAAAATAACACATTTTAGCGGTCCTTTAAGTTTAGATGAGATATCAAGTGCTCTTTTTATCCTAATTAAACTAGTTCAGATCGAATCATTTTCTGAAGATTATAATACCTTACGTAAAATGAATAAATTACCTAAAGGTTCTAAATTATTTAAACTAAATTCATTTTTTGATGAATCCAATGAAATTATAAGAGTTAAAGGCTGTTTACTAAATTCTGATTATACATTCGAAAGAAAGCATCCTATACTCCTTCCCGCAAAACACAAACTTACAATTTTAATTGCGGAAAACGAGCATATTAATTTATTACATGAGGGTCCTCAGGCTATGTTAGCTTCTTTACGACAAAGATATTGGCCACTTAATGGACGCAATTTAGTTCGAAAAATATATCACAAATGTATGAAGTGTTTTCGATTTAACGCCAAATCCGTACAATACATCATGGGTAACTTACCAAAATCGCGTATAACAGCTTCTCGCCCATTTTCCTTCTGTGGAGTTGACTATGCAGGTCCATTCACAATTAAAGATCGTAATGGCCGTAAATTTAACACCACAAAGGCATATATATCACTGTTTGTTTGTTTCGCTACAAAGGCGGTGCATTTGGAGATAGTTAGTGATTTAACAACTGAATGTTTTTTGGCTGCTCTTCATAGATTCATGACTAGAAGAGGTAAATGTACACTAATGTTTTCGGATCAAGGTACAACTTTTATTGGGGCAAACAACGAGTTAAAATCTTTTTTCCAAATTAATGGTGACAAATTAACAAACAATTTAACAAATCAAGGAATACAGTGGAATTTCATTCCACCTAGAGCTCCACACTTTGGTGGACTATGGGAATCGGCTGTAAAATCGGCTAAATACCATATAAAAAGAGTAGTCGGTAATTCTATTTTTAATTTTGAAGATTTTAACACTATTCTATGTCAAATAGAAGCTTGTTTAAATTCGAGACCTCTGTCCTCTCTGTCTGATGATCCTGATGATCCTACTTGCCTCACTCCTGCACACTTTTTAATTGGAGAACCTGTTACAACTATACCACAAACCAATGTTCTGGGTACATATCCATCTAGACTATCCAAATACCAACACCGTCAACAAATTGTACAACACTTTTGGTCCAGATGGTCGAAAGAATATGTTTCTCAACTTCAAGTCCGTACCAAATGGAGAGAACAACACAATCAAATATTGAAACCAGGTTTGCTTGTCATCATAAAGGAAGACGGCTTACCACCACTCAAATGGCGGATTGGGCGTATTCAACATGTGCATCCTGGGTCAGATGGTGTGACACGTGCAGTAACCATTAAAACTGTCAATGGAACATTCAAACGTCCTGTTACAAAAATTAGTGTTTTCCCGAGCAACGAAGACTAACATCTTTGAAACACGGAGTGCTTTCAAGGGGGGCGGTATGTTGGGTTAACTACGGCAACCCTGTAAAGTGCAGTTAGAAAATGGACTGGTCCAAGAGAGTCCAAGAGGGGAGGACGCATAAGAAGAACATCTTTTGACCTTTGAAAGACATTATCACTTACTTAACGTGAAATTCTAATAATATTGACGCCTATACACTCCTCTTCGGCTACCTATCGTAGAGTGGAAGGAATTGCGTGTAACCTTAGCAGCACTAGTAGCATTTATCGAAAATCATTGTGGCCCAACAATGCTGGCCGTATTTTCGTCGATGCGATTCGTGCGGCTCTGGCTAGTGTGCGCACCTTCATTGAAAGTAACACAAACAATATTTTTCTTCAGTCGGCGCGTGCGGCTCTGGTCAGTGTGGGCGTACCTTTAGTCCCTGCCATGAATGCGAAACCCATAGAACTGCTAGTTTTTGCAACTAATGCAACAAATTTGTTTGCAAAAACTACAGTGATAGACTAATCAATTGTATTACCAGTAGATATCTATCTTATAGAAGAAGACTAAACATTTAGATGATAGTTTCACCTTCTTTATTCCAGTATTTAAAAATATATTTTTTTAATATTTAAAAGGTTCTGATTGGTTTCTTTTATTATAATATATTTGGTATAATTTAGTTTTTGTGTGTTGGCAAAGTTATATATTATATTTTTTTATTTTGAATACTAATAATGTTCCTTTTTTTATAATACGTTTAAGTTTTTTTTGTGTTAATAAAGTAAATATGTATTAAGTTTAAGTCTGGACACACCTTTATATGCGTGTACTTTTGGATACCTAAAAAAATGACGGATATAAAAAACATTTATTTGAATACAGGACCAATAACAGAATAGACCGACCAATGAGATCAACACAGAACATAAAATAAATATTAAAATATTCATATAAAATGACAACGAACGAACAACAAAACTATAAGGTTTGCTTATATGCATGCCTACAAAGGTTTCCTACGTACTTTTTTATTCGCAAAATTATCAATTACTTCATCGTAATTGATAGTTTTTAAAAGGTTTTAAAAGTTTAAAAAGGACTCAATATGTAAAACTGCCAAATGATTTAGACGTTCTGTTTCCATAGTGGACCGTAAATAAGTTCTAATACGTTTCAATGCAGAAAACGAGCGTTCAGCAGAACAATTAGTAATAAAGGTACATGTGAAGATTCTTAATGCTATGAAAGTATTTGGAAACAGCTCTTGAGCGTTTTTTTTATAAATTACTTTAAGAAGCTCTCTAGCCGATGGTTTTGCTGACTTAATGCATTTTAAAAATTCACGAAAATGTATTAATTCATTAGGCATTGACTCATTTAAATCATTTGGATAACAGGTTATTAAATGTCTGGACTTATCGGTAATGTCGTCAATACTTAAAATAGATAAATCACTAAAGAAACTAAATTTGGTTGACAAGTCATTGTATGCACTTTTCCTGTATAGGAAATTTCAAGAATTAATTTATCAATAATAACATTAAATACATTTATCCTAAAATCGTCCCTAGCATTAAATAGAGATGTGTCCTTTATTATCACTGGTTTCATCAAATTGTCGTTTCCGTTTCACTTTTCTCTTTTTATCTGCCGCATATTCTTTCTCACCGAACAATTCTATGGCCCTTCTTTCATATTCCTCAAATGATTTAATATTATCTAGATTTCTAATTTCAGAAAAATATTTTTCCAATGAGCTATGTAAATCTGCAGTAAGATCAATATCCACCATTTGAAGCTTTTTATTGACCCCGTCTAATCTATTTAAAGCGTCTGTCCAAAATACCGCCATAAAACCCATTTCTAGGCTTTTGAATTGTTTAAGGAGACTAGAAGCATCTAATCGGGTTTTAGGCTTTTCGGTATCGTCTTCAGAAATTGACTCCAACGTGGATTTTATTTTATTGGAAGACAAAGATAGTGATTGGCAAGCTTCATTTTGTGCAGACCAACATATTTTTAATACATTTTTTAATGTTTTTGAATTTATTTTTTTATATTCGAGGTATTTATGTACTTATTAACTGGATGCATGGCACAATGCAGTAAAAAATAACCCAAGCGAATTATATATTTAAACAATAAAATAATAGTTAAGTAAATAAATACGCAGAAAAGCTCATGAACATACTGAGAAGTTAAAACAAACCGTTGATGCTCGTCACTCAATTTTTGGCCAAGAGTGCGGCACAGGTAGACTTAAATCCAGACGCCGTTTCCTAAGCCACCCCCTGGATGAACCTCCCTCCCACTACCCCCTTAGAGAGGATCCACCAAATGGTGTTTCTAGCGACTGGAAAACCTGGAGACAGTAAAATCCAATTTGATCAAATGGGGTTTGCTGGACAGAAATGACGACAAATGCGACTGCGGCGCCTTTCAGGACATGGAACATCTTCTTCAATGTCCTGCGTGCCCCCACAGATGTACCCTCGATGACCTATGGCTGGCTAAACGGGAAGCATTGGCAAGGGTTAATAAACTATAATATAATCCGGATTCGAAAAAGTAAAAAAATTAAGTCTTAATTCTTCGTGTTTACCATGCTGTAATTTTTGTGGTCCACCTGTTGTCCGTCCTTCTTGTCAGATGTCCTGCCCATTGCCACTTGAGGGATTCGATTATGTGGATGACATCTATTACCTGGGTCTTTTGTCGTATCCACTCTATTCTTTTATGGTTTTCCTTGATTATTCCAGCATATTTTGTTTTTTGTTCCATTGAATATTGTGCGACCTGCAGTCCAAATAAGTAAAGTATCCAGGTTTCGCATACATAGGTCATGACTGGTAGTACACATTGGTCGAATGTTGTCTTCTTTAGATAAACCCCTAAAAATATTTGTATTTATTTAAGACTCGCACTGTATATTTTTATATGTATTTGATATTATTTAAAAGCCCTGTACAGTAACACCTGCGTCATTTAATTATCAAGTCTTCAATACGGATTATGGCTATCATCGAATATAAACTATTTGATGTGAGCAATCAAAACGGATTTACTTAAAATCTATTAATATGCATAGGAGACGATCTTAAATTCCGAACGATGGGAAAGCTTATAATTAAATATTTCATTCTCAACTGGAGCATTGAAATTGAAAACACGATTGCGAATGTCAATTTATATTCATCATCTTTATGGATAGCAGGAGATTTCGATTAAATGCAAAGCGTACAACTAACCTGAATTTCCCTATTAGTTCGTTTTATTGTTTTAAAATATAAAGCGCAACAGTTAATAACTATTACTTTATAAACGACTTTTTAAGTATCACTGGAAATTCTCTAAATATGTTTTTATTGTTACTTAGAAGTTCCATCATAATTCAATTAACCATAATTATAGTTACTTTTTTTCACTAGTTATTATTTAAACGATAAATATTGGTATATGTTTGGTAGATCCTCCTAAGAATATATTGTCTTGTCAGCTACGTATATACCAGATGTACCTAGTTTTCAGAAATATTTCTTATATTATATATTTATTATACAGGGTTAGTCTTAAATAAGTGTAAATATTTTTAGGGGTGGTATATTTCGATCCCAGAAACACGTACATGAGGTTTTTTCGCGATTTTTTTTTTGAAAATTTGGAATTTTTTTAAAATATAAAATAAAAATATCTCGGTTATTTTGGATTTATTTTAAAAAGGGTAAAGAGAAAAAATATTTATTTTATTGAGCTCTACCAGCCCTGAAAATATTGGGACTTATTTAAGACTCACCCTGTATATGTATTATACCTCAGATGCAAAAAAAACGCAACGGAGAAAATTTTGGTCAAATTTAAAGTGTCTATATTTTTGTTATTTTTAGCCATATTTTCATGAATTTTTTAGCAAACTGTATATTATTATATCAACTTTAATTCGTAAACTAAGTTTTTTTATAAACTTTAGTATTTGGCATATTATACAGGGTTAATCGGGGGATTGTTTTTTTACCTTAACTTTAAAACACCCTGTGCAATAATTTCGTGTGTAAATTTTCCTAAAATATAATTTTACGGCCAGAACTATGACTCCTGTGTATTTTGTTTTTTGATTCATGTCAATAGATGCTTTGGTTAATTTTTAAGAGCGAAATGAACTGATCACGACCAATTTGCAATTTTTTCAATTATTATCATTACTTTTTGATGAAAAGTTTTAATATGACGAGATGGTTTTGGTAACTATTGTCGTAACGTTGTATCACGCTGCATTGGATACTCTATACTAAATTAAAAAACGTTAAAAAATACCCTAATATTTTGTATTGCTTCCCTTGGCTGATATAATTGCCTGTATACGTCCGATCATATTGTCATTCAATGTCGTCCGTCGGACCCAAATACGTTTAAATAAAATATACGACGGCCTTCCCATAAGAGCAATGAGAGGATTTACGTCCCAGTATTGAAGGAGGACAGAAAATCGAGTCGAATGGTTTCAAGACATAGGTTCATCCTTGTTTAGTCAAACCTCCTACAAACCAAGGATAGACTTATGTAGGAAATGCATTGAAATTCTATAGCCATCCTTCAATATCGGGACAGGAATTTAAGCGGTACCCTCCGTATACTTTATTTTAAACGTATTTGGTCGGACCCCAGCACTCCATAAGCGGTACGAAAATTCACCACGCCAGTTGAGGGAGACGCCCGGCCTTGAACGACGGCATTGAGACGGCAATGATGCACGAGCTAGCGAGAGGAAAAGTGATAGAGGCAGTGTTGCCACAGCCACCCCATTCGGGGTAGATCTATCCCTTTATAAAACGATTTAACCCCTCTATCTTGTGATAATCTACACCGATGAAAACTAAGCTTGTGGCAACACTGGATAAGGAAAGAAAATTACTATAATAAACTTGATACTCTACCAACCTTGATGTGTACCAATATCATCTGGTTGTGTGCTAGGAAGTAAATTTTCATGCATATTCTGGTTTGTAGCTTCTGAATAACGGTCTATGTAGCATCTAGCTCATTTGCCAGCTCAGAATTAAAAAAAATAGAGTTAGTAACTCGCATTTTCGTTTGAGAACACTGGCATATTTATTTCAAACCATTAATGAACAACAACATTAATCAATATTCGTATAATTTAATAAAATTACTGTAAAGTACTATAAATAATGAATTGTTTGTAATTGAACTATAATTCCTGTATTATTAATCCGGTAAACTATAGAGATAAACAATTGTGATTAATTAAAATTTTATTTTAAGATGAAAAACTTTTCTTATCAACATTCTGAGGATTCGAATAATGAATTGAATAATGACAAAACAAGTGACGTTTGTCTAAAAAATACAGCGATATAGACAATTTGGTTATGTAAAATTTAGAGTGATAATTTTGGTGATACAAAAGAAATACATATTCTATGAGTCTACTGGTTGCCTAATGATGAACATTAATTTAAAAATAAATCCCCAACATGAATAATGAACAAAACATTTAAACAAAAACAGACCACAGACCGCACAGAACAAATTGTTGGTTAATAGCAGTTAGTAGTGGTCAGAGATATAGTAGATGTAGTAGTATTTTGGTTTAATGGCCACAGCTGCCAGGGCTATCCGACCGAGTGATAGAATTATCGTTTTTTAATAAAAATTAAAAAGCAATATAAAATTATAAAGCTAGAATAGTATACGGTTTTATATTAACTGTAATTTTTTTTATGTTTATAAAAAGCATTTATTAAAACATATATATTCTTCAAATCCTTCAATTTAATAGCTGTTAGTAAGATGTTTCACTTCAAATATGCGCACATAGTGCACACACAATTTTTTTACTTAAACAAGAATTGCCAAGAATTAGAAATTATCATAAAACTAAGTACCTAACTGTATCTTGAAAGGCCGTTAAAATATAAAACTTTAAGTTTTATTTTAAATTAAAATTCTAAAAAATCATCATACTTTTTTTATGAACGGGTTATAGGTTTGCAAATCACAGAACTGAAATATGTAAGTGTATATATTTTAACAATTTGTTTGGCATTGTTCTTCCGGAATTTCATTATATTTTTATTTCAAAACATACATGTGTACGTTGATGAAAACTCGATCTCTATGAATTTATAATTTTCAATTATCGTGTGTAGAGGGAATTTATATAAGCCTATACAGTATTAATTTATTAACTCTGGATCATTTGCATTTTATATTAAACCATTGTTATGTTTAGCTCAAAGTTAGTTTCAAAAAGTATTTAAATATTAAATTCTCTTTTGCGTGTTGCTTTTATTTCTGCTAATTTGTTGAAATTATTTATTTAGTTAGTTTAGAATTGGGATTTGTTCAGCATATCACGAATTGAGAAATATAAACTGAAATTTGTTATATTAATTTCGAGGTTAATTTGATTTATGGAGGAAATGATTGCAAATATATTGAGATTAAGCTACTACTTTTGTATCCGACCATACCAATAGGTATGGTAGGCTATTAAGATCGGCAAAAAAAATGAGTTATTTGGGTCATAAATGACCTAAATACAAAACATTTTCATGGTGTCTGTCCGTCTGTCCGTCTATCCGTCTGTCCGTCTGTCTGTCCGTCTGTCTATCCGTCTGTCTGTCCGTCTGTCTATCCGTCTGTGTGTCCGTCTGTAAAAAGATAACTCAAAAACCTCTAAACTGATTTTAACCAAATTTGGCACAAAAATACTGTGGTATCCGAGAATCTGGCCATTAGTTTTTGGTGGGGGTGGCGGTTGGTAGGGGTGTATGGGAGGGGGATAAAAATTTTAAAAGATCGTAACTCCAAAATTACAGTAGCTAACGAAACATGGTTTTCAATTTAAGATTAGGAATAATATTTGCAACAAAATTTGTAATAACATCAAAATTAGTCAAGGTCGCAGTTTTTGAGATAAAAAAAAATTGGAAAAATTCCTTTACTTTGAAACTAAAAGAACTGCCTACCAACTTTTTAATAACATATTTTAGTATGAGCGTCTATACGTGCCTCCCGGCGCCAATTTTTTTATTTGAAATAACAGCCAGTCAAAAAATTATAAAACTTACTAAGTTTAATATACAGGGTGGTCCGCACTGTATTCCGGGAACTTCGGCCGTACCTGTATAAGGACTATTGAGTAAAAAAATATACATTTACGCCGTTTTTACGTAAAAAAGGTATCTTGGTAAAAATCCCTACGAGTAATGGTTCTCGAGATATTAGGAATATAAATTATCAATACCTAACATGTCGACTAATAGTTATTATACTGAAATCAAAAATTTCAAATGTTTTTGTACCAAAAGTTCAACAGAAACTGTTTTATGATCATCTTTCCGCAAAAAAAATATGATTAATTTATAAAAATAAAAATTTAGAAAATGTATTATTTTAGTCAAATAACTATTTACTCAACGTTTATTTTTCACTATATCGACTATTTCCATTCTAAATATCTTGAGAACGGTTGCTCCTCGTGATTTTTACCAAGAGAAGATATTTTTTACGTAAAAAGTCACGGAATTGTATATTTTTTCACTTAGCAATTCCATACAGGTACGGACAAAAAGTTATTACTCTTCAAAATAATTAAAACACATGTAGGTACCACCCAACAACTATAACCACGAAATAATCATTTCGACTTCAAAACAAATTTATCATATCAAAAATCACCCAGACACTAATTTTCATCGAAATATTGACGTTACTTCAGAAATTACTTGGAAAAAATCGAAATACAAAGGAAATTTATACACCCTGTATCTCCGAAACTAAGCATTTTAGGATATACAATTATTCGAACTTTTTTACTTATTTTTATCTGCAGAATATGCTGTCGAAGTTTCCAGAATATAGTTTGAATCACCCTATATTTTATTATTGAAGGATTCTATTACTATCTTTGGGCATTGCTTACTTCATCAACAAAAACATTTTGTAACAGAGGTATTAAGTAGAGAAATTTATCCAAATATAAAATGTATAATCTAGAATGAGTGGGAGGAGGATTAATCACTGTTGAGTTAACTGAGTTATAACTCATCATACAATCTATAACCCATCATACTTGAGGATTTTCCTGTTGTAAGGGGGACAGTGTATTTCCCATCCTCCTCTGACAAAGGATATTCTTCCTCCTAGGGTATACATCCTTCCACGGTTGGGGTTTGAATCTCCGTGCCTTTCACAGTCGAGGAGCTTGTCTCCGGCTAAGTACTCGAGAGGTGTTGGCTGAAGGATTTGTCTCCATTTCCTCCACCTCTTTAACATGATCTCTTCTTAGACCTGATACCGGTGTTGTCCCGAATCTATAATAGAGGATATATTCCTCTTTCTCTATAACATTCTTGGATTTGAGGTCTATTCCTATTACGGGGATCTGACTATGATCCTCCTCCTTCGAGTTCTGAGCTTAGATAAGACTCAGCAGGTAGGTGATGTCTCTCTCTTTGCTCCTCGGCAGAAAGACCGCTATGGTCGCCCTTTTTATGCTGGTGGTCCCTGCAAATATGAAATAGTATCCCTAAAATGGAATACCGCTATTTCTCTGAAACTAATACGCCTAATTCTAAAGATTAAGATTTTTAATTGCTTTCCATCATTATACTCACTACGTATAGGTTTTGGTTTTGGTTTTGAAGGTTTTACACGGGTTTTGTGACCGCAGTGAGAGTGTTTCTGTAAGAGAAAAGGAATTCAGAAAATAAGTATTTCTTGATACGCGATTACAAATAATATTGTATATTTAATATCAATTAAACTTTTAGTTACGTAATCGAGGGCGCGATTTTTAAATTCATTGTTGCCAACCCTGGAGATATTCGGCGCCGAACTGACTAACTTAAATTTAAATTTCGCGCTGTGAATTCAGGTGGTAGCTCTGCTGTAAAAATTTCAAGTTACCGCATTTATTTATTTATTTCCTGACATTGTCATTCGTTTTGACACTTTATTTTTGTATTACGAGTTTTTGGTTTAAATAAATAGTGTTGTGATACTTTAAACTTAAAAATGTTTACTAGCAGACCTTGCAGTCGAACATTGTTCTTTTTAGAACCTTTTTTAGTGCGAAGTGTACAAGCTTAATAGCCGTAAAAACTCATCGCAACTTTATTAGAATATTGTGAGGAAAAGTGGTAGTAATGGCCTTTTATGTCCTTTAAGTGCCGTTAAAAAGATGAGTTTTGTTGATGTAAATAATAACTGTTTATATACAGGATGGCGCCTCTCATACGCCGCGGAAGCTCCAAGGAGAACGGTAGTTTATATCGAAATGAAATTTTGACAGCATATGTAGGTTAACTGAAAGTATTTTATAAAATATATAGAATTATACAGGGTGTTCTCAAAAAATGTTACACATCAAAGTTGTGTTTTTTCTAATAGAACACCCTATATATTAATTGATTTTCGGATTCTAGGAAAAAAATTCACAGTCCTTTACAAAGATGCAACCGGGGGGGCATTGAAAATGATGAATAAAAACGTAAAAATATGATTAGTGTTAATATGAGTGTATTACATACATATGTTTAAATAACGAACTTAACAAAAAACAACAGATTTAAAAATTCACTGAAAAAGTAGTAATGTTAACATTAAATAAAACATTATCAATAATAATTATGCAATCGCACCTATCCGTAAAACAAGCAAGCAAAAAAACCTCGAAAAAAACAAAATAACATACAAAACATCAGGTTAACATGATGACAGATCATGATCAATAACAGATAAAGAATTCTTACTGAAAGTTACACTTTACGATATAATTTTTTAACTGTTAAAGGCAAACCCCATTTAAACACAAGACTTTTTAATACCTACTACTGTATCTAAAAGACATTTTTTTTAAATTACTAAATTCTTAGCCACGTTTTCTTGGCTGTTGTGCGTCACGTCACAGATTAACAGGCCCACGCTTGCACCACAAGGCGATGTTGCAGACCACTAGGTAGACCGGTCGTAGAAATTTATGTTATACAACTTGTAGTCAATCTACACAAATATTATCAAAAACATTTTTTTCTTTTAAAATGTTTTCAGATTTTGTAAAAAGTATAAGTCAAAATCGCAAAACTTAAATTTGATATGAGTTTCTTAGTTTTTAACAAATATAGTGGCGAATTACAAAAATTCCTTTTCAATGAAAATTAATGAGTTAAATAAAATAATTTAATAAATTACTAGCTTGTTCCCGCGACTACGTTCGCGTTACACCTCAAATCGTTCATGCATTAATTTAAATTATTTTTTACTTCTTTATAGAGAGCTGGTGAGCATAGATGTTTTTTATTTTTCATCTTTTTTTTATTTATTAAGAGCACTAATACTCTCTTTATAGGTTATTTTTTATTCTTTGAAGGATAATTGAGGAAGATATATTTCGTTATGAAGTCACTAAATAAACCCTTGTATAAAATTTTATACTGTCTGGTTTATAATGTTATAGTATTGCATTTTCGTACAGCAAACTTTCATTCCCTATTCTACTCCCTAAGGGTATAAATTTCATAAATTCTCTTTACCTTTGTGCCCATTTTTATGTTTATAATCCAGAGGTCACCAAGTTTTATTTAAATTTTTACTAACTTTACCCATTTGGTTGGTGAATTGTTCCGAGATAATTTTACTCTCTAAGAGGATGAATTTCCTAAAATCGCTTTGTGTAGCTAATTAGCTACAAGCTACACACTAATGTCGTTTAAACGAACCTTTTTGCTAATATTTATGTATCTAAAGCTGGCGGCATGAACTCACTCTAAAATATCTAAAAACGTAATATATAATCTAACTGACACACCACTGACAATGACAAATAATTTATTTCTGGAGGTATTGTGTGTAGGTGTTTTTCAGGTATGTTTTAGTATTTAGTCGTTTTACACAAAGAAATAGCCATTAAGCACTATAAAAATACTTCATAACAAATCTACACATATATACCTTTCATTTAAAAAAAGAATCATCAAGATTGGTAAAGCGGTTTCGGCGGGATGGATGCAACAAAAAAACCCTTTGAGCTTTTATATATGTATGGATTAATTATTTTTCCAACATATTTTACTTTGCAAATTTTTATAAATATTCAGACTCGCCAATATCGTACTCCACCGTGTCCAGCCTGTTTAGCCAAACGTAGGCCGATTCCTCTTCGGCGGCGTCGTGACCCTGGCCGAAGGAAGAGTCTTGAAGACGCTCATCCGCGCATAGGAATAAGTTGACTGCGTAGCGTATTGCGTATTAATCGATTCTGAAACTTTCTATCTCGTGTATAACATGTTACGCAAGTTTATTATTTTAATCTCGATTTTAATAGATAAATGTGTGAAATGCCACCTGAATATCTTCCGCCATGACATGTTTTTACTTTTTTGTTATGGTAAAGTGATTTGTATAAACTTTATTCAATAACGTATATTTTCCTCCATTTGTGATTTTTTAATTTTAAGCGAAAATTAAGTATAACATTTTAGGAAAAAGAAACACTGTAATATTTAAAAGAATAAGAAGAAATTAGTCTTATTTTGAAAGGAAAATATAGAAAAAACTCTTTCTATAGAAAAAGTCTTTATACTAACCAGAATCCGGTGACATATACGCGGTCTCACCGGAAACATTACTTATTACTTCGCATAACTTGAAGAATATCTACTTTTAATAATGAACACTTCAGAAATACACCAGTAAAAACATTTATTATTTGAGATTAAAACTCGAATTAAATTATAAATATTAGTTACCTATGTTGTTATAGCTTTTATAGGCCTGTTTAACGACTTAATAAGTTACCTAGCGAAAAAATCTGTGCGCGTACCTACCACTATTGTTACAGGTTAATTCGTTAAAGAAATATGTTACACAAGTTAAAAACGCTAAAATTTTAATGGTATTACTTGTGCATTATTGGCCTTATAATGTAATTTGTTGGAATTATATCTTCTTTAAATATAATTAGACTTTTTAACGACTTTTAAGTTACCTAGGAAAAAATCTGTGCACGTACCTACCAGTATTGTTACAGGTTAATTCGTGAAACAAATGTGTTACATATTATTCGTGGTATTAGTGGTATTATATTGGAATCAGCTTGGCATTAGTGGGGCATTATATGAGAAATTTTGGTATTTAATTTGTATTTTTGGCATTACTTTGGCATTAGTATACAGACATTTGTCAGCGGTTTACTCCTTGTAGATAATCAAAAAGTTTTTTGATAAAATTTGCTTTTCATGTCAGATCATTTCTATGAAAAATTACATTAGATTTTTATTAAAGACGCTGGGTAATTAAAACATTGACTAATAAACCTTGTCCACTTTAAATACGGGGTCACGAAATATCCTCCTTGGAGTGTTTGGGTTAAGGGGTGTATAATAAATTAATCGTTGTTTTATAATAAAAACCATAAAACATTTATTTGTGAGTAAAATAATGCAATGGTTGGATATCTCTCCTTTATAATTCGGTGACTAAAAATACACTAAAATAATTAGAAAAAAAATCTTGTACTTATTTAGTAATTACGTCAATATTAATTAATTGACTTTCTAGTCTATTTTATTTTATGTACAAATATATTATTAAATTTTAAGCATTAAGTAATAAAACACTTTGTGCCCTCTTATATCGTAAAAGGTTACGAAATATACTCCTGGTTACACCCCTTACAGAAAACAGTGTAAGGGGTGTAAATAAATTGTATAATCACTGTTTTTTATAATAAAAACTATAAAATATTTCTTATTTGTGAGATTAAAAAAACAAAACAATGCATTGGTTAAAATAAGTACATTCAATACTGTTTTCAATTGTTAATTCAATAATGTGTTATAACATAATATAGCCATTACTATTATACTATTATTATTAAAATAATATGTGTGTAACATATTTCTTTAACGAATTAACCTGTAACAGACATTTATATGCCCAGTATATTTTTGTTTAACAAACCAATCAGGAAAAATCCAAAACCTACCGTTATAGGAGGTATAAGACGATTAAACTTATATAATGACAACTACTTATCGGATAACAAATTAATTACTACTGTCAGCTAGTTCAGCTACTGTCTAGGTAGAATTTACCTAGAGTACCTACACCTACCTATGATGATGTAGGTAGATTAAAGCTTATTTTGACGTTACCTCTCACTTCGGTGTCACAAGCTGAATTTTTCAGGGATGGAAGTACAGTACATCACAGTACATGATATGGGGACCCTTATTCCGAAAGTAGTACAAAATTAAACAGGGTAAAAAGGCACTATCATCAAAAATCGATATATTAATACCACCGTATAGAGAAAACAAATACTTATTTTTTGATCCAGTACAGAATAAAGTCTTCGTAGGGAGTAATTTTTTATAATTATTTACAAAAAAACATTTCCATTAGCGCTTATGACCAAAAAAAAACTTTAAACATGAATAATCATTTCAATCATGCGAAAATTTGGTTTAAAAATAGAGATTTTTTTTTAATATAACTTTCATTTAACGAAAAACGAAGGCCTAAATGAAAAAAAGAAACAATTTAAAAGTTTCGCTCATGTCTTGACAAGGTATCAAAGCAAACCCCATATTTTTTGCTTTTAAACTAATAAAGATATATCAATAAACAATTAGCGATGTAATGGTTTTTGCGCGCGCTGGCCGACTGCCGCCGCTGCGCCGAGAGTTCCTATACCCTTGTATATATGACGTCATGGTGTGGCAAATGTAGCATTTTAATTCGATTTGGGCTCCCTTATATAGGATAACAGAAACATTTTCAATGTTAAAATAAAGGTGAGTTTTACTAAAGAAGCGTCCCATACAGCACATCAAATCACATTTACGATGTGTTTACATTATTAGATGTAGACACAGGGTGACACAATTCCCCCGATGTAAATATGCTACGTTTACACATTGTAGTTTAACACGTATGCACAAAGGTTAAACGTCCGCCTCACAATGTAGCCACAGTATATCATTTACGTATACACAAAGTAAGAGATACACAGTGTGCCGTAGGATACACAGTGCTTGTGTATTACCTTTAAATTATGTTTACACATTGCAGTTGTGACTACCGCGTGTATACGTATGTATTTTGCTTCGTATATACAGGGTCCGGCAATAGTGCGTCGGGCATCTGTAGCTCCAAGAATAAAAAACTTAAGAATTTGGTATAAGTGCAAACCTAAAGTATGTACCAGGATGTATTTCAGGAAAATATTTTAACTTCTATAGGGTGGCTCAAAAAAGTGTGAGTGGACCTGGATGATTTTTTTTAAATGGAATACCCTGTATATTATTGCATTTTTGGATTCCTTTCAGATCATTTTACATAACCCTAAGATATGAATAAATATATTTCGATAGTTTCAGAGATATTAAAAAATAAATAAAAAATATATATTTTTCAGCCCTTCTTAAAAAAATTATTAAAAATACAAGAACTGTTCTGAAATCAAAACTATATTAGATATTTACTTTAGATGGTCTGTACTTACTTTGCTATAAATATGAAAATCGTAAATCATACAGGATGTTCAAAATTCTACGCCAAACTTTCTAAAATATAAAATAATTTTTCTTTGTTTTTTTAAATGGAACACCCTGTATATTATTTTTTCAATAGATGGAAAATTAAAAAATAAACATTTTTTGTATTTATAGTATTTCAAAATTTTTAACGCTTTCGCAGATATTTGCGGTTTTATATTTCATATGGCATTTTCCACAGTAAATTTTTATCAAAGCCACCTAATGATTTTTTCTCGTATTTTACCATTGAAAACGCAATATGAACTAATACTGCGTGTATCTGCGAAACCGTTAAAAATTTTGAAATACTCTAAATACAAAAAATGTTCAGTTTTTAACTCTCCATCTAATAAAAATAATATACAGTGTGTCCCATTTAAAAAACAAGAAAATATTTATATTTTAGAAAGTTTGCCGTAGAATATTGAACATCCTGTATGATTTACGATTACCATATTTATAGCAAAGTAAGAACAGACCATCTAAAAAGCAAATACCTAATATAGTTTTGATTTCAGAACAGTTCCTGTATTTTTTAATTTTAATAATTTTTAAGAAGAGGTGAAAAATATATATTTTTGATTTATTTTTAATATCCCTAAAACTATCGAAATATATTTATTCATATCTTAGGGTTATGTAAAGAGTGATCTGAAAGGAATCCAAAAATGCAATAATATACAGGGTGTTATTACTATACCATTAAAAAAATCATCCAGGTCCACTCTCACTTTTTTGAGCCACCCTATAAAGTTAAAATATTTTCTGAAATACATTCTGATACATACTTTATTTGGTTTAAAACAAAATTCTCAAGTTTTTATTCTCAGAGCTACAGATGCCCGACGTACATTGCCGGACCCTGTACATCTTAATGGTAGATAAAACTACTTCTTATGAACGAATTTAGGAAATAATACAAGTTTTGATGCCTAATTTTTCGTTCTTTTAAGAAATATTTATTCAATGATACCAATTATATATTTTTAGAACGAAAATTAGGAATGCAAAACTTTGTATTTTCCAAAAGTATCTCGATCGTAAGTTCAAGAGAAGTAGCCTTAAAATTGTTCCATTTTTGTTTTGTATTAAATGTACCATTTTTCTTCCATAAAATGGATTAAGTGGTTAAAAAATAAAATTCTTATATTTCTTTATATCATGGAACGCAATAGCGCAAATAACACAATAATAATTATTATTTACACTGCAGAAACCAGAAGTAAGAAAACACTGTAAAAGAACAGAATTTGTATTAAAAATATAAGTACATACCTAGTATAACAACATACTAAAATGGTAAACACTGGTATATCGCCACGATTTGGTGGACCTCGTTTAGTCATTTTTTTCTCCTCTTTTCCCTCCAAGCAATTTGTTTATTAGCATACTCATTCATCGAGCACTCTGTTGGATTTTGTTGTATTTTATTTCCAGATTAACAATCTCACCTTTAAATTTTATATGAAACTGATTATTGAATATTAAACATATCTGTATATCGATCCATCAATACCTTACCGAATATCAGTGTAAGAAGTTCTTTGAAGTGTTTAAATCTTTTTTTCTCTGGTCCATTTAGATTTTCATTATTTCCAAATAAAAAAAAATTATATTGCAGAGCTAACTCAGCTAACCTCTTTATCATTATACGAGAATATTTGGAGTTTTCATTCATTGGAGTCAAAGTTTGGTAAATTGGGTATCGAGTAAGGGAAGAGTAGCTGATATAATATTAATAATACTCTTAGGAAGGTGTAACAAGGTAATTAAAAACAAGTACTTACCTTAAAATCTCTTTTAAACTACACACAAACAGAACATTTATATAGAGCTTCCGAATGATAAAACAATAATGGCTGCTAACACATACCACTCATAGAAAGGAGAAAGGAGAGGGACACATTATGATACACTTGGTCGGTGTATCTACGCTGAGGCTATCCGCGCATGCGCACACCTTCATTTCATGCTAGAATGTAGACACAACAGTACACTATTACAAAGTTCTATATAGATATTTATATTGTGTATACGTCACATTTTTACAAGGTGTGTACTATAGGCACAACTATGATACGAAGTATCACACATACATATGACTTATACATTGTATGTCTCATATACCGACGTCAGATTTCATCATTTTAATAATTATTTGTTACGTTAGAAAAAACTCTTTAGAATCTTGAGTGCATACGGTATACAACTAGTAAACACTGTATCACACAATTCTATCAATATAAACCTGCGTGTATCTCATATGTATATGTTAGAACTAGATGAACACTTAGGTTCACTTTAACATATGTTTTTTCTCATGTGTCTCCCTTGTAGAAACGTAATTTCATTTGGACGTGTTATATGGGGTGTACCAAAAATCTAAGGATTTTGACATATTTCACATTTTGTGTAAATGAAGAGTAAATTTTAAATTTCGATAACAGCTACCTTAATTTTAGTTGACCTTGTATAGCCTGATATTTAATTACAGTAACCATTGTATGTTAAACCAATTTGAAATTTGACCCAAAAAGTTACACAGGATGAGACAAAACTAATATGGAACATTAGTCACTTTTAAAAGCAAGTTACTCCTTTATATTAAATGGAACACCCAGTTTATTATTCCGGTGTTCATTGGTGAATTTACATATCTCCAAAATATTATTAAGGTTGCCTTTCCCTCAGACAAAGATTTTCCTAGATATTTTAATTTTTAAGTTTTTGCGTCAGTAGATTTTTATTATTTGAAAAAATCTAGGTGGCTGTGATACACCTTTCGTTAATTTAACAAAAATTAAAGATTTTAAAGTAAAATACTCAACGGTAATAAAAAGATACACGTTTAAAATATATTTTAATTATTACAGAATTAAACCTAGATATAAACCTATAATTATGTGATTAGCTAGATGAAATCAAATGCTCAAAATGCTTCCTTTCCTGTTAACTGCTTCAAATTATTGTCTTTTCAAAAGGATCTTTTCATTTTAAAAGGCATATGCGGAGTTTTACCTCGAAAAGCAGTTACAATAATTTCTCTCAAGTTGTCGACAATAGGTGGTCTAGTTTTATAAACACTGTCTTTAACATATCCCCATAAAAAAACCAGACTAGATAAAATCAGGAGCATTTAAGTATTCTATTAATTGGTGAATGCACACTACATTCACCAACTAATATCACATCAATTCTCGCTGATGTAGCATAAGTTTGCATTTTCGGTAAATTTCTGAGAATTTTTTTTTGTTTTAACTGACACAAAATGAAAATTAGTTGTTAAAGTTGGACTAATTAGACAGCTATGTTGAAGTTACGTCAGACCCCCCATATCACAGCCACTTAGATATTATCAAATAATTAAGATCTACTCAGATCAAATCATGTAAATGAAAATATCTAGGAAAATCTTTGTTTGGGCTGTAGGCAACCTTAATAGTATTTTAAAGAGACATGAATTCTCCATTGAATATCGGAATAATATACTGGGTGTTCCATTTAAAATAAAAGAGTAACATGCTTTTAAAGGTGACCAATGTTCAATATTAATTTTGTCTCACCATGTATAACTTTTTGGATCAAGTTTTAATTTGATTTAAAGTACAATAGTTAATTTAACTGCATATTAGGTTATACCGAGTATATTCCAATTTAGGTAGCTTTTATTGTCATTTAAAGATTGTTCTTTACTTCTAGAAAATGTTAAATATGTCAAAAACCTTACATTTTAGTCATATACTTCTCTTACATACTCACCTTTATTTTTCTCCCAGAATCCGTAAATCAATTAATATATAGAGTGTTCCATTACAAAAAACACAACTTTGATATGTAACTTTTTTTGGGAACACCCTGAAGAACTCTATATTTTTAAAATGTGCTCTGAATTAATCTACATATGCTCACAAAATTGGATTTCAATACAAACTGTCGTTCTCCTTGGAGCCTCCGCGGCGTATGAGAGGCGCCACCCTGTATTTGTTACTAATTTATCTTTCTTTCCTAAAATATTTTGATTAAAATAAAATATGTAAAAGTGGGTTACGTTGTGCCGGTCAAGCTTAACCACGCGACTAAAAGTTAATTTGCTATGAACTATACAGGGTGAGTTTTCTACGATGTTCTCTAGGGGTATCTCGGAAATGTCAACAATGACAGGCTTTAGAAAAAAGCGGAGGACATAATCTCATTAAGGATGTGATTATCTTCAACTTTTATCTGAAAACTTTTTGTCTAAAATAGATTATAATGGAATTAGGGACAACTTTTAAAATAGCCGAAATTTGTTTTTTTCGAAATATGGTAAGCCATGAACTTTTTCAAAAATCTGAAAGGCGCATATTTATGACCCCACAAAACTGCAATTTCTCCATTTAACCGACTCTCTATCTCCAGTAGTTTCCGAGATACCCATAGAGAACATCGTAGGAAATTCACCCTGTAGGCATATTATGACCGTGCATTGATAACATTTTTGTTTTAATACTTTTTTGATAACAAAAAACTCTACAAACTAACTGCCTGAATATATTTCTATAAAGCTAGTAATAATTTAATATCTTTCCTTTGTATGGCAATTTTGTTTTTTGCTTTATCTCTACGTTCATCACAAAAATACAGTGTGCGCTCTTTAATTACCTAATTGTTAACTGGAAACATGAAACCAATTAATTCGTTTGCTTAAACATTGTTTGCTGCAAACCGTATCGAACCTTTATTTGGAATTATCATTCAGTTACACACTGGGCTCTCGTTTATATTAAATCGATAGAAGCGACGTAATGTAATCAATTCAATTATCCTCTTTGTTTGCATTGTTAATTCCAAATGTAAGCAAATTTTTAAATTTTTGCGGTTTCAAGCATTGACGTAGTAAACCAATTGAGTGAATTTCAAAAACACCACAAAGAATAGGAAAAATAAAAACATGTAAACATGTGTTAGCGTTTTATTTTGTCCAACTTTTACCATGTTATAATTTTTGTTTTCATAGAGAAAATATTGCTTAAAAAACGATTAAAAGGATGATAAGGAATTATCAGGGGAATCGGCAAATTTCCATCCTTTTTGTCGGAGCAACTCACGGCACTTTTAACCCCCTCTAATTTCATTGTGGGTAAAGCAAGAATCTTAAATATTTAGTGATATAAATTTTAGTAATATTACATTCAGATGCAAAAAAACACATCGGAGAAATTTTTGGTCAAATTTAAAGTGTTATATTCTTGTTATTTTTAGCCCTATTTTCATGAATTTTTTAACAAACTGTGTATAATTATATCAACTTTAATTCGGAAACTTTTTTATAATATTTATTATAAAATATACTTTATTATAAATTTTTTTTATAAACTTTAGTATTTGGCATATTATACAGGGTTAATCGAGGGGTTGTATTTTTATCTTAACTTTAAAAAATTCACAGTCCTTTACAAAGATGCAACCGGGGGGGCATTGAAAATGATGAATAAAAACGTAAAAATATGATTAGTGTTAATATGAGTGTATTATATACATATGTTTAAATAACGACTGAATTACTTATTACTTTATTATTATTATTATTGACGAACTTAACAAAAAACAACAGATTTAAAGATTCACTGAAAAAGTAGTAATGTTAAAATTAAATAAAACATTATCAATAATAATTATGCGATCGTACCTATCCGTAAAACAAGCAATCAAAAAAAAAGAATTCTTACGGAATTTTTAAGTTACACTTTACGATATAATTTTTTAACTGTTAAAGGCAAACCCCATTTAAACACAAAACTTTTTAATACCTACTACTGTATCTAAAAGACTTTTTTTAAATTACTAAATTCTTAGCCACGCTTCTGTTTTTCTTGGCTGTTGTGCGTCACGTCACAGATTAACAGGCCCACGTTTGCACCACAAGGCCTGAACCTGCCTGTCTTGGATAACCTGCTTGTCTATCGATCGGCTCTGATCATAATATACGTTTACGATTTTGGTTTTGTAATTTCGATTGATATTATTGGTTTGATGATTGAAAAACTTACATATTTATTCACTGATATTATTACTGATTTCGACTTGATATATTCTAAGGCAATAATAGAAACCCTAGCGAAACGAGGTATTGACAGGCCTTATATTATAGAAATGCTCGTCAATATATACAAAGAAGCCAAAGCAAAAGTAATGATAAAAAAACAACGCGAGAATTCCCAACTGACAAAGGAGTACAACAGGAAGATGCGATATCCCAGAGCTGTTGACAACAACACTAGAAGAGATCTTCCGTCAACTGGACTGGACCAACAAAGGATTAAAAACAGATGGAGACTATCTCAACCATCTAAGATTCGCTAATGACATAGTCCTAATTGCCAACCAATATTCCTGAAGATCTACAAGCACAAATTAACGAACTAAATACGGCAAGCAATAAAATAGCTCTCAAAATGAATTTAGTAAGTAAATTAATGTACAACGAACTAGTAGACAAAAT
This sequence comes from Sitophilus oryzae, assembly GCF_002938485.1. Taxonomy (NCBI): domain Eukaryota; kingdom Metazoa; phylum Arthropoda; class Insecta; order Coleoptera; family Curculionidae; genus Sitophilus; species Sitophilus oryzae. The sequence goes on along the minus strand of NW_022147434.1, from coordinate 5,802,000 downwards.
AGACGTTCTAGTAAATAGCACAACGCTGGAAATAGTAGAAGAATACTTGGGCTATAATTACTAATACGTATACTATTATTACTAATACTAAGTCATTTTATATGTAAAATTATATGGGAAATGTCATCGATCGTCATTTCATGGCCATCGCTGACGCCGTTTTTATTCGATCATACGGTATATACGGTATAATATTTTGCTCTTTATCTCTACTACCAGATATCAACAGAAGAATTAAGTCAGCATGGAGTATTTATGAAAGAAACTCAATCATTAAAAATTATTCCCAATTAAAATTTAAACGGTGTGGCTAATATTTTAAACCAACCATTCTGTACCAATGTATTTACCAGTAATAAACAGATCATTAAAACTTATTCAGACAATTTCAGACTAAAAAAACTTAATTAAACTTAAATCGCTATGAAATAATGCAGAAAATACTTGTATTAATAACAATCACTGTAATATTTCCCTCCGTAACTTTATACAGGCTATCTGTTTGGGCCCTAAAACTGCTAAATGTTCCAACTGCTTAATATAAACGCTGCAATGCTCAATCTAAATGCGGCAATGCTTCTGAGTTTTGCAACATGACGCCGTGACTCATTTTCTTTAAAAATTTACTTTATTATACTCAACTGATTAACTGAAATATTAACTTTTCGTACTCTTCCAAAGCCACAAACAGGCCACCAATAATCTCGATTTGTAAACCTAATTAGAACCTGTGTACTTATCTTATTCAAATGCATCCTCCAAGTTTCATCATGCCACTCAAAAGCTTATTGTGGTGTAAGCTCTATCCCACTTCGATTTTAGCAATTAAATATTAAAAACACTTTCCGATACACTACAATTCAATACATTTAATCAACTATAAATCACAAATAATACGTCAGGAAACTTTAATAAACACAGACAGCATTGAAACGAGCGTGCTGAAATGTCTGATCACATTGGCGCGACCGACAGCGGTCCGTGCTTATCTTCCCAAAATAAATCAATTTTGCTTATATAATCATATTTCTAACTAACTAAAGTTTGATTTCGACCGCTAGAAAGTATCAATAAACTTTCGCATGTGACAAAAAATAATTTTTTTAATTACTGTTAACGAGTAAAAAAAATCGGTACCGAAGCACCGAAAGAACCAGGAATTTTTATTTCTAGTTTCGGGTTTTTGATGGCTCAAAAGGATCGGAAATTCATTATGCTTTTGAGACTAGGATTTCCCGGTTCTGAAGTTTAATCAACACAAATAAACACAAACGAAAAAAATATAGGAAACTTAAAATTTACACCAAACAACATAAATCAACTTATAACTAAATTTGAAAAAAAAACATTTTCAATTAAAAATGCAAATGCCTATAAAAAATAACATAAAATATAACTAATATATTGAGCAATATTATACTTTAATAATAAAATAACATATATAAATTTCAATAATTGTTAATAAACATTATAGGAACTTCAAAAGAACTTCAGAAATAAAAACAATAAAAGATAACATCACTATTTATTTAGAAGGCTTTGATTTCGATCGCTAGAAAGTTTCAATAAACTTTCGCATGTAACAAAAAATAATTTTTTAATTACATTTTTCTAACGAGTAAAAAAAATTTTGGGTACCGAAAGAACCGGGAATTTTTATTTCGAGTCCCGGTTCTTTAATATTTCAAAAGAACCGGGAATTCCCGGTACTTTCAGTACCGGGATTTCCCGGTTCTGAACCCTAGATAGAAGACAATGAAAAAGCAAGCGACCAAGCTAGAAAAGGAGCAAACCCTCCACTAACTGAACCAGAACAAAATTCAAAAACCTGGAAGACTCCATCCGTAACCTGGAATGGAAATCCTCCAACGGTCTAAGATACTCCAAAGAACTGGCAATGAAATTGCGACCGAAAAAAATCAACGATTTTCATTGATTTAAGTAAGAAAAGTCTTTAGATTGTCACGGGGTTTCTAACAGAACAATTCCTCCTCAACCAACACCTCAGTAGATTGAAGCTGAGAAACAATGGTGAATGCAGATTCTGTGGAAAAATGGGGAAACACCAGAACATCTTATCACTGAGTGCGCCGAGACGACAACCATTCGTGCCATAAACTTTGGTATGGCTGATGTCTCAGATACTGGATTTTATCAAACCCTGAGGCTGTATGATGAGTTATAACCCGCTATAACTCAAGAAAGGGGAACACATAATAGATCTGTAAGGTCACGGTGATTAAGCCCCCTCCTAAATATTCTATATTCTACTTCTACCTTCTATAGTTTCAGTCAAGCCGGCTCAATTTTTATTTTGTATTTAATTTGAAATGTATTTCTCGTGCGTTTTATTGTATTCCGACTTCAACTCTTTCATTTCCCTATTATTATTTAAAGGTAGGTATTTTTCTTTTCTATTTTTTTCTTTAAAAATGGTTCGCTTTTTATTACATCGCCTGATCGTTCTGTAGTTATTCTGTAATGCCACTTCATACGGATTGAACTCTACCGCAGTATGGATCGAACCTGTATTACAGCCCTCGTCTGCAGCACGTTTCGGATCTGAATGAAAGCAGGTCAAATTTTATATAAAACGGCCGTAAACTTGAATTATCTTCGAAAATGTGTGTGTCTTTTGTTTTGGCGACGTTGTAATTTAGTTTCTTTTTTCATTTGACGGCGCGGCGTGCCGGTAGGCCTGTAATAAAGGAAAGAAAAAAAACTTTATAAAAGAAGTTCAACAGCGTCCTCCATGTGTTTTGCCTTCTTAAGGGGGTAAAATAAAACAAAACAATTCTAAAACTTGGGAAAGAGCAATACTATTGTAGAGTTTAAATAAAATAGCTTTTTTTCTAAATTAGAGAATTGTAAGAAAGAAGTTTTACATATTGAAAGTGAAAGATCTTAGAAATTGCTAATGGGTAATCAGTTGTATGTTGCAATATATACTGAGTGTGATCTTTGGCAGCTTCTTTTTATTTTTCTTAAACGAAATTTTTGCCTCCCCCAGAATTCTCGAGGCAGACCTTTTTCAAGGTGTGGGGGTTGACATTCTTTCTACCCACCTTACACTTTCCTTTTCTGTTTTAGAATTCGCCATGTCTCTGGGAGTTTTTAGCCGTAATCTTCCACGTTGGTCAAACGTCTTGAATGATTGGATTTGATACAAACAGGGAATTTTTTAGGTTTGGACAGGGACTGAGGATAGGACAATGGTTTTCCCTGTATAGAATTAGGAGATAAATGAAGGCTCACGTAGGCAGGGGCGCATCCCTGAAGTAGATCTGTCACCTATCATAATTGAGTACCATAATTGATTTATGGTTGCTTATTTTACCATTATTGCTAGGATAACAGATGGACGGTGGACAAAGAGACTTGTGGAATGGAGACCTAGACACGAGCATGACCTTCTAGTCGATGGACAGATATTAGGAGAGTGACTGGAAACTGGATTCAAGTGGCACAAAATAAAAAGAAATGGCTAGAGTTAAGAGAGGCTTTTGTTCAGCAGTAGACGGAATAAGCTAAATGATGATGATGAATCAGTTGTGTTATGACATATTAAATAATTTTTGTTCTTTTACATAAAATTTTATTGTTTCTAATAAACTGTACTGAGTATTTGTTACTTTTCAGAATTTATTTTTAGTTTGTTTTTTTTGCTACTTTTTATTCATAAAAGTTGTTGTTAAACACCATAATATAAAAAACATGTTTTTTATCAACACAAGGAATATGCCAAAACCAAGAAAAGTTTCCACACAATGTGAGTCTAAAATAAGTGCAAATATTTTCAGGGCTGTTTTTATCTTTACCGTTTTTCAATTAAGTCCAAAATAACCGAGTTATTTCAGTTTGAAACTAAAAAATATATTTTTTGCTTAAAATTTCACAGCCAATAATTTTTTTCTGGGTTTTCGTTTGTCTCAATTTAATCAAAACAAGACCGATATTGCCATATTATCAATTTCGTACCCCACGTTGGGCGCCAAAAATTACAGCTCCTTTAAATTCAAAGTTCAATAAAACACAAAGATGACTTAATTCAGAATGAGTTACATAGAGGCCACTATCTTTTTTTTGAAAAAACCCGAATATTCACGACTTCAATTTTATTTCTATGACGCTATTTGAACAGATATATCAAAATGAATTTCATATTGTCATTATTACTTTTTTTGTTCTATAAGATGGTGTTATCAAATTTTGAAACCGACTTTTTATCCTTGAGCTGCCATCATCAACTTTCATTTTTTCGGTATCTTTTTTTTTAGTTTTTTTTTGTATTTGATATTAAACAGTCTTATGACCTATTATATATACCCTACATAAGCCTTCTTAGTTCCATCTACGGTAACGTGGATGAAGCAAGCAAGTCTTATGACCATTTGCACCAATTTGCATTTAAACAGTGTTTAAGCAATCACTGATTATATTTTTATCGATGATTATTTTTTGTTAGATTTGCACCATGTATAATGAAAGCTTGTTTAGTTAATCAGCGAATATTCTTGGCAACAACGTAAATATTTGCTAGGTATCGAACTTGATATTCGTATTTGTACCATTTTCATGGTTTTAAACATTGTATATCCCTTTTTTATGTCAAAGGTCAGGTATTTTTTTCACAGTTTTCAAATTATAAGTTCTGTCTATCTAAGGGACAATTATTTATTTTGTAACACCCGTTGTATTCTTTTAAATTAAGAATAAGTTCGGGACATCGATTGCAATGAAATTAAAAAGAAAAGAGACCGTTGTGTTAGTTTTAGCCTAGACGAAAAAACCTTAATTGCAAATATATGAGACAAATATAAGGATATATTAGGAAAATAAAAAAACTGACAATGTGTTCTTATCAGAAAAAAGTGAAGTGCTAAAATTTAGATTCGTCCATTTCGTTAAAATAGTTAATATACTCCTCAAATAAAATTTTGGAGAAATCAACTCCTAAAATATCATTTTCATCACAATCCATCGTATATACGTTTTTAAATAAAAACTAAGTTTAAAAAAGTACTAAAAGCACAAGCGCTAAAGAATATGACAACATAGCACAGAATAATGAAGTTAGATAATCTACGTTTAAAACCTAAACGCTCAAATATGACTGTTTTATATACCATTATATAAAGGTACGCCTATTTATTTTTTCTATTTTTTTCATTAAAAGTTGTTCGCTTTTTATTACATCAACTGATCGTTCTGTAGTTATTCTATGACGCCACTTCATACGGATTGAACTCTGCCGCAGTATGGATCGAACCTGTATTACAGCCCTCGTCTGCGGCACGTTTCGGATCTGAATGAAAGCAGGTCAAATTTTATATAAAAGGCCGCAAACTTGAATTATCTTCGAAAATGTGTGTGTCTTTTGTTTCGGCGACGTTGTAATTCATTTTTTTATTTGACGGCGTGCCGGTAGGCATGTAACAAAGGAAACAAAAACAAACTTTATAAAAGAAGTTCAGCAGCGTTCTCCATGTGTTTCGCCTTCTTAGGGGGCTAAAATAAAACAAAACAGTTCTAAAACTTGAGAAAGAGCAATACTATTGTAGAGTTTAAATATAATAGTTCTTTTTCTAAATTAGAAAATTGTAAGAAAGAAATTTTACATATTTAAAGTGAAAGACCTTAGAAATTGCTAATGGGTAATCAGTTGTATGTTGCAATATATAGTGACTGTGATCTTTAGCAGCTTCTGTTTATTTTTGTTGAGCGAATTTTTGCCTCCCCCAGAATCCTTGAAGCAGGCCTTTTGCAAGGTGTAGGAGTTGTCATCATTCCACCTGCGATACACTTTCCTTTTCTGTTTTAGAATTCCCCATGTCTTTGGAGTTTTTAGCCGTAATCTTCCACGTTGGCCCAACGTCTTGGAAGATTGGATTTGATACAAACGGAATTTTTTAGGTTTGGACAGGGACTGAGGATAGGACAATGGTTTCCCCTGTATAGAATTAGGAGATAAACCAACTCGCTACCTTGTCATACCACTCGCTACCTTGTCATACCATACGAAATCAAATAGGAGTAAGAGATGCTGTAATATCTGTCTTACATCTTAAATGGAATTGGGCAGGACATGTGGCTAGGAGGTGGACAAAGAGATTTGTGGAATGGAGACCTAGATACGAAGACGATCTCTTTGTCGATGGACAGATATTAATAGACTGGCTGGAAATTCGATTCATGTGGCACAAAATAAAAGAAATGGCTAGAGTTAAGAGAGGCTTATGTTCAGCAGTAGACGTAATGAGCTAAATGATGATGATGATGATGAATCAGTTGTGTTATGACATATTAAATAATTTTTATTCTTTTACATAAATTTTTATTGTTAATAATAACACTGTACTGAGTATTTGTTACTTTTCAGAATTTATTTTTTGTTTGTTTTTGTTGCCACTTTTTTTATTATTCATAAAAGTTGTTGTTAAACACCATAATATAAAAAACATGTTTTCTATCAACACAAGGAATATTCAAAAACCAAGACAAGTTTCCATACAGTGTGAGTCTTAAATAAGTGCAAATATTTTCGGGCCTGTTTCAGGCTGTTCAAATACAAAATAATAACATATTTTTTGCTTAAAGTTTGACAGAAAATGCTTTTATCTGGGTTTTAGTTTCTCTAAATTTAATCTACCTATGTTGCCATATTACCAACTTCGAGCCCCACGTTGGGCGCCAGAAATTGCAGCAATTTTAAATTCAAAGTTCAATAAAACACAAAGATTACGTAATTCAGAAGCTGTTTAATTTTAACAGCCGGATGGTTCGGAGATATTAATAAAAGGGCGCCACGGAAATTATTCTCTATAAAGATGGAACTATTAAGTAGATTTAAATACTAACCAAGTGTTTATTAAACTACACTAATCAAGTGTTAACCAAAGTTATCAGATTTTCAAACCGACTTTTTGTCTTTGAGCTGCCATCATCAACTTTCATTTTTTAAATACTATTCTTGCATATATCTTATATTAATTAGTCTTAGTTTTGATGTCATAAGTATAAATCACAGAAGTGAATACATTTATTTTTAAATTACTACGTCAATTTAATATATTGCTTTAACAAGCTCTATCAAAAACTCATTTAATTTAATATTATTTTTTAATGTTAACAAATTAATTAATCAATATATTCTAGTTACGATTTAGTATTTAAAGTGCCATACCACTAATTAACCAGCCGACATTGGGTCATGCTCGATGCCCCAATAATTAAATCGCGATTATAAAATAAAAGAACCGCAAACGCAAAATAGATAAACAAAATGTTAAACCGATTAGGCATCGGTGCTTTGGCTGACAACTGTAATCTCCGGCTTTAATGGACGAAATTTATAAATGTGCATAAATACATTAAATTAGTTTATAATATCATGTCGTTTAGAAATTCACGAGATTCGGTATATTACAAATAGACTAAATCAGATTGATGAGACTAATTTAATTTGAGTTGGAACTTTTGGTGTTATGATTGTGATGACTAATTTACAACAATACGGCAAGATTTTTTTGGAACTATAAATCAAAAGTGGGGAAAAAAATCAAGAGTGGGGAATTAAAACTAAATTACTATTCAAAAATTGAGCCCTTATACCTGATGCGTTTCAAAAGTGGCTCACCTCTATAACTTTTTTATTTTTGCAGATTAAAAAACGATATTTGTTATGCTGGTATATGACATAAATTAGGATTGTTTCACGTATTCAATTGTTTTTGGTCCCTTCCTATGGCCACTTCTTATTTCACCGGAAATTACTACAACTTTTGATTTTTAACTAACACTCTCAGTATTTTTTTACTTTATTTGATAGAAAATGACATTCTGAATAGAATGACATATCATATGTTAGCTTTTGAAATTCTCGCTTAATTTATTTATTTATTTATTTAGCGTATGGCTTACATCAAAGTATCTTAAGTTATAGGACACAGAATGGTATAAACAACAAAAAAAATGTATATAAAAAAACTGCATAAACAACAAAAAAAAAATGGAGATAAAAAGAACTGCATAAACAAAGAAAAAAAACATACACAACAAAAAATAGGCTAATTCGTCTCATAAACAGATATCCAGTCGTTGTATATAATCAATTGCCTCCTGATTAGCCATAAGGAAATCTTCTGAGTTGCCCATATATGCTCTTATTGAGCAGTCTTGCACTATATGTTTGACAGTCTGCCTGTCAGCTCCACAGTCGCATGCGGCTGAAGGGACTTTTCCCCACCTATTTAGAGAGTCGGCACATCTTCCGCAGTTAGTTTTGATGCGGTTAAGAGTTGTCCATGTTCGACGGGGAAGGTCGAATCCTGCAGGTTCATTAATAACGTACGGTAGACCATGGTACATTGGAGCTGCCTCATTTTCCCATTTCTCTCTCCATCGCTCATTTATATCAAAATTATTTTGGTGCAACTCATGTGCAGTCTTCAATGGAGGGTGTCTTGGTCGTAGTCGATTTCCCTGGATGTGTGGTACGTCATCATGGACCTGCAGCTGAGGGTTATTCATTATTTTAGTAAACTCTCTGACCAAGGCATGTTCTCGGCGCAAATTGGGAGGAGCTATATTGCTAAGAGTGGGCAGCTATATTGTAGGTGTTGGTCGAATTGTCCCTGATATAGTGCGCATAGTTTGGTTTAATTGAGTATTACCATACGGGTGTGTTTGCTATTAAGCCACACACTGGAGCACAGTATTCTGCTACAGGATACACCAAACCCAGCAGATTAAAAAACGATAAAAAATAATAAAAAATCGTATCTTAAATTTCAATCTAGGGTGTCATGGTTATGTTAAAAACACTAATTTTTGTCTTGGCTAGGTTAGGTTAGGTAAAAGATGCCTAAATCGTATTTTAATCATATCTCATTTTTTTCAAATGGAATGGGGGTGGCTTATTAGCATATTTGGAAAAAGCATTTTTTTAATAATTTGATACCACACACTTGGTATAGTCTGTCCAACGAGAAGATCCTTGACAGTGATAGATGTGTCTGTCATTTTAATTTCAAAGTAGTTTATTTTATTTTACAAAGAAATAAGTTGGTACAACTGGAACGCATAGCAGGAAACTAATATATTTAAAATTTGACTGACAAGTGATTACTTCAAAATATTGTGAAAAAACCTGTATAAAACTGAAAGAATGTAATCGAGTTATTTTATTTAATAAAAAACGGCATGTGTTAATATAAAAACAAACAAAAACAAGACACCACATACCAAAAAATATAAAAAAGAACTATTTCTTACTTTCAAGCTTTATGAAACTTCCGGCATTTATGATTATATTTATCAATATAACTTGTGTACAAATACAAATTTGTAATATTCCGCAAGAATAAATAAAACAACATAAATAAAACAAACTATTTTATTAATAATAACACTTACCAAATTTTATACCTTAAAGGTTGATTAATTAACTTTAATTTTAATTTTAACCAGTACCTTTTGACATTATTTTTCTGCAGTACTAAAATCCATTATTATTTACCTATCGTGTGATCGATGTGTTACAGTCGATATTTTACAGCTACTCCAGTTTTTAGTATGTGTTTAGTCTGGTCTTTCTACCATATTCAAGATGCACTTATCTACGACGAGATGGTATACGAACTTTATTGATGGTAACTTTATTGGTGCATAAGACTTTCTACCTGGGCAGAGAGTATTAACCATAAACTGTGCTCTGGGTCTACAGTTAATTTTCACTCGATTTTTCCTCCACTTGACTTCAAAAGACACAAAACACACGTATTAACATGAATCAAAATGCATCATCTTCCAAAAAACAGGGTATTTGACAAAAGTTGACACAAATTTATAACCTATAATTTGGCAAGACTTTGACAAGCGTCAAAAATCTAAAGGCGGGTTCATACGCATCGGCGTCCGTTTGTCGTTCATCGTTCCGTCAAATCAATAAAATTGAAATACGATCTGTCATTTTTGAAATAAACCAATAAATGCTAGCATGCTCGGCATGCTGGGCATAAAAAAATGTAGTTTTTCCTAATAGATGGATGTCCAAATTGCTGGAGCCAGAAAGCTGATTCAGAAATCACTGGAACAGGTGGTGGTTTTATGTTTCTCTTCCCAAGAAAATCGACGATGACAAAGAAATAAAACAAAAGGTTTTCACTGTTAAGAAATAATTTGAATAGCACAAATCACAGTAGACAAAATGGCGATCCAAAAAAAAACTTACCGGCCACGAGCAGATTAAAATCCTGTATAAAACGGCTCAGAGATACTTTTAAAAGGTAAGGTACAACTCAAACAGCAAAAGTATCCCTTATATTTCTAGTCAGTGATTATCCCCAACAAACGGATAAAACAGGAAAATTCCAACAAATTACACTGACCAAAACACCTACTTTGAAGCTGAAGGGAAAAATGGGAAACGTACGGTCGATCCGGTCGATAGATAGATCTATCGATAGAGAGATCGATAGAGTTCCGGTCCGAAGAAATTAGATTTATACTGCAAAGTTGCAATTTAATATTCTGGGAATTTAGAAACATTGCCAAAATAAACATTACTCAGAATTAAATGTAAATTCCAATAACCATTCAAACACAAACATACCAAACCTTATGCCGGTGACGATGCATACACAATATTACGGAAAGGATGTCGATAAATGCAATCAATAATTATCAGAAAATACGAACATCAGAATTTAAAGGAGGTACTGCTCAACCTGACAATAGCGTGTGTGCGCCGAATACACTCATCTCAACTGATCTGGGCAATATACAAATACCGTATGATCGAATAAAAACGGCGTCAGCGATGGCTATGAAATGAAAATTGCTGTCATTTTATAAGTAAATTTATATGAGAAATGTCATCGATCGTCATTTCCAAGCCAACTGGACGCCGTTTTTATTCGATCATACGGTATAAATGACATATTATTAATTAATTGTTAACCTTACAATTTGCAGAAAATAAACAAATGATAAATTTCAAAAAATATGCAGGTAAATATCTTCATTTTGAGCTCTATAATGAAATATAGGATCAAATTATATTTTAGAGACAATCCACACTTGATAATAAATCTTCTAAGGTAATAAAAGGGCAAGCAGTACCGCAGAACTACTAGAAATTACGGCAAATAGGCTAACATTCAGAAACATAAACAAGTCCAGAAATTAAAGGTAATATTTTGGTGAATTTCATTATATTAGCATAAGATAATAAATTTTAATTATATTTCAGATCATTACTGATTGATTACTGATTGATATATGGCATGGAAAGCAAAATAAATTAAGCAAAGGAGAGTAAGAAAGATAATGAAATATAGCTGTAATGAATATTTGTTTATAAAAATTAAATGTAATAAATTTATTTATTAACATAAATAAGAGTTTGATCTAACTTGTAAGCAAAATTGGTATATATTTTTAAACCTAGCTAAAGCTAAATTTGGACTGTTACAACTTTGATATGAAAAATAAATCTTATTTTTACGTGAGAAATCTCTCCACGAGAGATGGCACATGTTTTTTGAAACACCCTGTATATAAGACGATCTTCAGTAGGTACTCCTTTCCACACTTTCCATACAGAGTTTATTGACTTTTCTATATCTCATTATGTTTTTTTGTCAATGAAATCTCAATTATTTTACTATTATTCTCATTATTTCTTCATCTCCATTTGTTTGTGATGCTCTCGAGGCTGCTCTTATCTGTACGGACTATATTCAACTTGTAAATTTTGCATTCTTAGTACTATTATTTATATCTTATTAATCAAAATTAATCGTGATACTACCGTTTAATCGAAAAAAAAATGACGATAAAGACTACTGGGAAATAACAGTCCATCATAATTTTGGCGACGTCAATCTCTAGATGTCATTTACTAAAAATTGACAAAAAACTTGCAAAAAATTAACACTAATTATAGGAAAATTAAAAAAGGATAGAATGTTTACAGACGCACAAATCTATATCCAAAAAATATGTTTTCTCGAATTTTAAACTACACCATTTATAGTTATTTTTTATACAAGACGAGTTAATGGTATTGTCAAGGTGTATTACTGGTTGCATAACTGCATATTGCTAAAAATCCTGGCGCATTCGCCAGAAAGTAAAGAAAATTATAGAATTCTTTAGAAAAATCTAGAAACAACCGCCAGGGGGTATATAAGGCCCGCGCTTTGACAGTTGGACAAGTTTGAAGTTTAAAGTTTTGAAGTTTGAAGTCTAAGTCTGAAGTTTGAAAATACCGCGAAATACCGTTAGAGTAATAGTAGTTGCATAAGTTGTGTTATAAATAGTATAAGTTGTGTACAGAGTGAAACAAATAAATTCGTTAAGTATTTTATCGTGAGTTTAAATAGTGGACCCACGGAATCCGTAACAATTGGTGTCGGAAGTGCGATTCAAGAGGATTTAAGAAGAAATTAAGTGGATTGGAAGATTTTTTAGACCGAATTAGAGTATTTTTTATGGTTGGTACAAGGGAGCAAACGAAGAAAAATGAAGGAAGTAAGCAAATTATTGGGCGATTTTATGGAGAATATGAGAAAAGAAAAGCAGAAGATCAAGAAAGACCTGTAAAGAACGAGAAGAAGAGCGAGCCCGGCTAGAAAAAAAAAGAAAGCAGAAGAACAAGACCGCTTACTGAAAATTCTAGAAAATCAAGAAATTAAACAGGACCGGCTTGAGAACATTTTCGAAGATTTGAAAATTCAACGACAACAAGACAAACAAGAAGAACAGGACTGGCTTGAGAGAATTTTTGAAGATTTAAAAATTCAACGACAACAAGATAAACAAGAAGAACAGGACCGACTTGAGAAAATATTAGGTAATTTAGAAATTCGTTTGGAGGAGCGACGTCATAGAGAAAGACAAGAAGATCAAAATCGTCTTAAAAAGAACTTCGAAGATCTGGAAAAGACAAGAAATACACCTTCAAGAAGCCGTAGAAGATCTGAGGAGCGCCTTCAACAGAAAATGGAAAAATTAGAGAAGGACCTACAGAAGACCAAGGCACAAGCAAGGACACCTGGCGTTCCTGGAACAGCAAACCTCAAGGCCCCGACCTACGATGGACAAACCACCTGGACGATGTACCACCGCCAGTTTGAAGCAGCCGCCGCTGCCAACGGATGGTCCGACCAGGACAAAGCAGCGGCACTTGTCATCGCGCTGCGTGGCCCTGCCTTGGAACAGCTGCAAACTATTCCTGCAGCCCAACAGCAGGAATACCAAACTTTGGTCGCTGCACTGGACAGAAGATATGGCGACCAACATCGACGTCAACTTTACCAGGCCCAGATCAAGACACGCCTGCAGAGGTCCGGAGAGAGTCTGCAGGAATTTGAAGCAGACTTACGTCGGCTGGTACACCTAGCGTATCCTGAGGCACCGGAAGGATTTAGGGAGGAACTCGCTGCTCAGAGCTTTATCAGCGGACTGAGGGACAACGAATTACAGAGGGCGCTGCAAATATCCCGATTTTCTACTAGCAGCGAAGCACTGGTCAGGGCGCTGGAAATTGAAGCTGCTTTTAGCGCCATCCCTAGACCGAAGATAAGATCGGTAACGGTAGAGGAACAGCCCGAGAGTACCCACAGAAGTTTGGAGGAGATGTGTAGAAAATTCGACAAACTATGTGAGCTACTAATAAACAAGGGAGTCAACAATAACCAGACAGAGAACCAGAGAAGATCCCAGGACATAAGGTGCTATAGATGTGGCAGGAATGGCCACATCAAACGGGATTGCCGCGTTCATGCGATCCCGTTCAGCATCCAGAGAACGTAGGCACCAGGAAAACTAAAATCAGTCAATACTAAGGGGCGAGTATTGACTGGGGAGAACAGAGCCCCCAGGATTTTTTCCATTAGGAGTCTAGGAACAACCGCTGACAGCTTGGTGATCGACGGGAAAGTCAATGGAAAGGGAATTCGAATGACTGTGGATACTGGCGCTATGGTATCGTTGGTGCGGGCTAACTCAGTGCAAGGATTGAAGCTGATGTCTCTGGGAAGAAGAGTGTGTTTACGTACAGTTACGGGGGAAATGGCCGTTGCACGGGGAAAGGCTATCGTCGAACTGAAGTTAGGAAATTTGAAGTTTCAGCATAGCGTCTTAGTGGCAGATATTGAAGATGACTTCATCTTGGGCATGGATATGATTCGTCAACATGGATTTTCGTTCGATCACCAGAGAAATATCTTAAATATTGGAAATGAAGAGTTCATGTTATCTCCAGACGAGGGACCAGGCAGAATGGATGTAAGATCAGCGGAAACTGTGGTGATACCTGGTAATACCGAGAAGATCGTATTCGGTAAAGTGGAGAAAATCGCTGGGTGCTGTGTTGGACTGGTACAAAGTGTCGACAAGAAACAAGATAGGTACTTAGTAGGAAAATCATTGGTGAACACCGACAAGAATATACCGATCAGAGTTGCGAATGTTTTCCCGAATTGTGTCAAGATTCAAAAAGGTGACAAGATAGCCATCTGCGAACCTGTAAGAAGTGTCAACCCGATGTGATCAGTGCCGTCAGCTGTTACACAAATGACATCCAAAGAAACACTAAAACATCTAGAGCAGCCATGGGATCACCTAACATCTGAGGAGAAACAGAAGGCTAAGGAGTTCCTGTTTAGGCATGGCAGTATTTTTGAAAAGAACAACAGTGGAAGAACAGATTTTGTGAAGCACCGGATTAAAACTGGTCATGCCCAGCCGATTCGACAACGTCCTAGAAGGGTGCCCCTTTCCAAACAACAAGAAATGGAGACAATGGTAGATAAGATGCTAGAAGATGGAGTTATCGAAGAATCATCGAGTCCATGGTCATCTCCTGTTGTTTTGGTGACGAAGAAAGATGGTAGTACACGATTCTGCGTGGACTATCGACAGCTACCCACTGCCACGTATAGACGACACGTTAACCACACTGGCAGGTTCGTGCTGGTTCTCCACTCTCGACTTAAAGAGTGGCAAGTTGGTCTGGACCAGGAAGACAAAGAAAAGACGGCTTTTTCTACAGGAAACGGACTATACCAATTCAAGGTCATGCCGTTTGGATTATGCAATGCTCCAGCTAATTTTCGAACGTCTCATGGAGGTGGGTGTTAAGAGGATTAACTTGGAAAACGTGCTTGGTTTACCTCGACGATGTATTGGTTATGGGAAGAACTTTTGAAGAGCATTTGCGAAATTTAGAAGATGTCTTCGGCCGCATACGGAATGCTCACCTGTACTTGAACCCGAAGAAGTGTAGTTTATTCCAGCGACAAGTGGAATTCTTGGGTCATGTAGTCTCAGCAGACGGAATTTACACCGACCAGAAGAAAATCGCTGCAATCAAGGATTGGCCTAAACCTCGCGACAAACATGAACTTAGAAGTTTTCTGGGTTTATGCACATATTACAGAAGATTTGTCAAGGGATTTGCCAACATAGCTGCACCTTTACATAAACTTACAGGTGATGAAGTCGGCTACGAATGGAACACCGATTGTGATGTAGCCTTTGAAAGACTTAAAGCGGCTTTATGTTCAAGTCCTATTTTAGCCTACCCACAACAACAAGGAAGGTATATCCTGGATACCGACGCCAGCAACATCGGCATCGGTGCAGTGCTATCACAAGTGCAAGATGGCGAAGAACGAGTGATAGAATATTACAGTCGAGTTCTATCCAAACCAGAAAGGAATTACTGCGTTACCCGAAGGAGCTGCTAGCAATTGTGAAGGCAGTTGATCATTTTCATAAATATCTGTACGGCCAAGAATTTTTAATTAGGACAGATCATGCGGCTCTCAAGTGGCTTATGGAGATGAAACAACCTGAAGGTCAAATAGCACGATGGCTCGAGAAGCTCCAACAGTATCACTTTACCATCCAACATCGTGCTGGAAAAATGCATGGTAACGCAGACGGTTTATCCAGAAGACCCTGTCAAACCGATTGTAAGCACTGCTGTAAAACGGAACAACGTGAAGGCACTGTCATGATAAGGAGTTTTAAACTTGGAACCGATGAACAGTGGACGACGACACAATTGAGGAAAGATCAAATGGAAGATCCAGACATCGGAGCAATACTACGGCTCAAGGAAGGTAACGGCGAGAGACCACCTGGCAGTGATATTGCGGACAGAGAGGGCTCGCTCTTTCAAAGCCTCTTGGGCTCGGACAGAGGTTCTGCTTTTCAAAGCTCTGGGCTCACTGGAATTCACTGGTTATTGAGAATGGATTGTTAAAGCGCATGGGAAAGTGGTGATGGCAGCACAGTAACAACTCAGTTACTGGTACCAAGGAAGAAAGTTACCCAGGTGGCTGGAAGAAATTCACGGTGGTAAAACTGGAGCCCATCTTGGGGTAAACAAGACCTTGAGCAAGCTGGAGTAGATCGCTTTACTGGATTGATTATTGCGAAGATGTCAAGAAATGGTGTCGACAATGTAAAATTTGTGCAGCCAGCCAAGGACCAAGCACTCGATCTAGGGGAAAAATGAAACAATATAACGTTGGACTGCCATTCGAAAGAATCGCTGTTGACATTGCAGGCCCATTCCCTGAAACGCACAAGGGCAACAAGTACGTTTTAGTGGCGATGGATTATTTCAGTAAATGGCCAGAAGTTTTTGCCATTCCAAACCAAGAAGCATCGACTGTAGCTGAAGTATTAGTCAATAATGTCTTCAGTAGATTTGGAATTCCTTTAGAGCTTCACACTGACCAAGGAAGGAACTTCGAGTCAAGACTGTTCCAGAAGATGTGTGATCTGCTTGGTATTCACAAGACTAGGACAACAGCTTTACATCCGCAGTCTGATGGGATGGTCGAGAGATTCAATAAGACCATTGAAGAACATCTCTCGAAAATGGTGGATGAACATCAAAGAGATTGGGATCAGCATATACCACTATTCCTAATGGCATATAGAAGTGCAGTTCACAACACCACCGGACTTTCACCATCGAAGATTTTATTTGGTCGAGAATTACGGTTGCCTTGTGACTTGGTGTTCGGATCACCAGACGACAGCACCACGAACGTAGAGGACTACGCGGATGAACTGAAGGAAAGGTTATTGGGAATTCATAAGGCCGTGAGAAGTAAGATTACGCTAGCCAGTGACCGGATGAAAGCTCGTTACGACCTCAGAGCTAATTCTACGGGATTTCAACAGGACGATATGGTATGGTTATATAACCCACAGCGCAAGAAAGGGAGGTCCCCAAAGTTAACTCCAGCATGGGAAGGTCCTTATACAGTCATCAAGAGGATAAATGATGTTGTGTACCGGATTCAACGCAGCCCTAGAAGTAAGATGAAAGTAGTTCATCTGGATCGATTGAGAGATACCAGACAGGGAAACCCTTGATCGGGACGATCAAATTTGGTAGGGGACAATGTCAAGGTGTATTACTGGTTGCATAACTGCATACTGTTAAAAAATCCTGGCGCATTCTGCCAGAAAGTAAAGAAAATTATAGAATTCTTTAGAAAAATTCTAGAAACAACCGCCAGGGGGTATATATAAGGCCCGCGCTTTGACAGTTGAACAAGTTTTTGAAGTTATCATTAAAAACTCCCTGCGCATTCTGCCAGAAAGTAAAGAAAAATTATAGAATTCTTTAGAAAATTTAGAAACAACCGGCCAGGGGGTATATAAGGCCCGCGCTTTATTGAAGTTGTCAAGCTAGTTTAAAGTTTTGAAGTTTGAAGTCTAAGTCTGAAGTTTGAAAATACCGCGAAATACCGTTACAGTAATAGTAGTTGCATAAAGTTGTGTTATAAATAGTAAGTTGTGTACAGAGTGAAATAAATAAATCGTGTTAAGTATTTTATCGTGAGTTTAAATAGTGGACCCACGGAATCCGTAACAGTATTTTATCGTCGACAAAGATATTCACTCGCGATTTCATCGCTCGTGAATTAATGTCGGGAGACGATAATGCAATTTTATCATCGTGTATAAAAACAATATTTTTTTTCCATAGCGGGTTACGTTTTAAAAAAAAATATTCAGAAATTATTATTTCAAGGAATTTATTACGAGTAGAAGAAATATTGTGAGAATAACCTTAAAACTCTTAAAGTCTAAAGTTTTATTGGATTACAGGTTATAACTATAATCGGTTTATATGGAGCATGGAGTTCGGATGAATTGTACAAATTAGAAGTTGGGAATCTTGATGATCGACATTCTGTTATAGTTGTTTCGCTTCTCGACACTGAAACCAAGAAAGACCGGTCGTTTTGTATTACAGAAAAAAAATTCACAGTCCTTTACAAAGATGCAACCGGGGGGGCATTGAAAATGATGAATAAAAATGTAAAAATATGATTAGTGTTAATATGAGTGTATTACATACATATATGTTTAAATAACGAACTTAACAAAAAACAAGAGATTTAAGGATTCACTGAAAAAGTAGTAATGATTATCAATAATAATTATGATCGCCACCTATCCGTAAAACAAACAAGCAAAAAAACAAAATAACATACAAAACATCAGGTTAACATGATGACAGATCATGATCGATGACAGATAAAGAATTCTTACGGAAAGTTACACTTTACGATATAATTTTTTAACTATTAAAGACAAACCCCATTTAAATACAAAACTTTTTAATACCTCCTACTGTATCTAAAAGACATTTTTTTTAAATTACTAAATTCTTAGCCACGCTTCTGTTTTTCTTGGCTGTTGTGCCAGATTAACAGGCCCACGTTTGCACCACAAGGCGATGCTGCAGACCACTAGGTAGACCGGTCGTAGAAATTTATGTTATACAACTTTTAGTCAATCTACACAAATATTATCAAAAGCTTTTTTTCTTTTAAAATGTGTTCAGATTTTCTAAAAAGTATAAGTCAAAATCGCAAAACTTAAATTTGATATGAGTTTCTTAGTTTTTAACTAATATAGTGGCGAATTACAAAAATTCCTTTTCAATGAATATTAATCAGTTAAATAAAATAATTTAATAAATTACTAGCTTTTTCCCGCGACTACGTTCGCTTTACACCTCGAATCGTTCATGCATTGATTTAAATGATTTTTTACTTCTTTATAGAGAGCTAATGAGCATAGATGTTTTTTATTTCTCATATTTTTTTTATTTAAGAGCACTAATACTCTCTTTATAGGTTATTTTTTATTCTTTGAAGGATAATTGAGGAAGATATATTTCGTTATGATGTCACTAAATAAACCCTTGTATAAAATTTTATACTGTCTGGTTTGTAATGTTATAGTATTGCATTTTCGTACAGAAACTTCCATTCCCTTTTCTACTCCCTAAGTGTATAAATTTCATAAATTTGCTTTATCTTTGTGCCAATTTTTATGTGTATAATCCAGAGGTCACCAAGTTTTATATAAATTTTTACTAACTTTACCCATTTGGTTGATGAATTTCAAAAATTTCTTCTAATTATTTTTGTAGGATTTCATTTTTCTAGACCAAATAGTAAGGAATTTTCATACAGCAAACTGTTCCGACATAATTTTACTCTCTAAGAGGATGAATTTCCTAAAATCGCTTTGTGTAGCTAATTCACTAATGGCGTTTAAACGAACCTTTGTGCTAATATTTATGTATCTAAACCTGGCGGTATGAACTCACTCCTAAAATATCTAAAAACTTAAAATATAATCTAACTGACACACCACTGACAATGACAAATAATTTATTTCTGGAGGTATTGTGTGTAGGTGTTTTCAGGTATGTTTTAGTATTTAGTCGTTTTACACAAAGAAATAGCCATTAAGCACTATAAAAATACTTCATAACAAATCTACACATATATACATTTCATTCAAAAAAAGAATCATCAAGATTGGTGAAGCGGTTTCGGCGGGATGGATGCAACAAAAAAAACCTTTGAGGTTTTATATATGTATGGATTAATTATTTTTCCAACATATTTTACTTTGCAAATTTTTATAAATATTCAGACTCGCCAATATCGTAGTCCACAGTGTCCAGCCTGTTTAGCCAAACGTAGGCCGATTCCTCTTCGGAGGCGTGCGGCGTCGCGTCGTGACCCTGGCTGATGGAGGAGTCTGAAGACGCTCATCCGCGCAGAGGAGCAAGTTGACTGCGTAGCGTATTGCGTATTAATCGATTCTGAAACTTTTTATCTCATTTATAACATATTACGCAAGTTTATTATCTTAATCTCGATTTTAATAGATAAATATGTGAAATGCCACCTGAGTATCTTCCGCCATGACATGTTTTTACTTTTTTGTTATGGTAAAATGATTTTTATAAACTTTATTCAATAAAGTATATTTTCCTCCATTTGTGATTTTTTAATTTTAAGCGAAAATTAAGTATAACATTTTAGGAAAAAGAAACACTGTAATATTTAAAAGAATAAGAAGAAATTAGTCTTATTTTGAAAGAAAAATATAGAAAAAACTCTTTATACTAACCAGAATCCGGTGACATATACGCGGTCTCACCGGAAACATTACTTATTATTTCGCATAACTTGAAGAATATCTACTTTTAATAATGAACACTTCAGAAATACACCAGTAAAAACATTTATTATTTGAGATTAAAACTCGAATTAAATTATAATAATATTAGTTACCTATGTTGTTATAGCTTTTATAGGCCTGTTTAACGACTTAATAAGTTACCTAGCGAAAAAATCTGTGCGCGTACCTACCACTATTGTTACAGGTTAATTCGTTAAAGAAATATGTTACACAAGTTAAAAACGCTAAAATTTTAATGGTATTACTTGTGCATTATTGGCCTTATAATGTAATTTGTTGGAATTATATCTTCTTTAAATATAATTAGACTTTTTAACGACTTTTAAGTTACCTAGGAAAAAATCTGTGCACGTACCTACCAGTATTGTTACAGGTTAATTCGTGAAACAAATGTGTTACATATTATTCGTGGTATTAGTGGTATTATATTGGAATCAGCTTGGCATTAGTGGGGCATTATATGAGAAATTTTGGTATTTAATTTGTATTTTTGGCATTACTTTGGCATTAGTATACAGACATTTGTCAGCGGTTTACTCCTTGTAGATAATCAAAAAGTTTTTAGATAAAATTTGATTTTTTATGTCAGATCATTTCTGTGAAAAATTACATTAGATTTTTGTTAAAGACGCTGGGTAATTAAAACATTGACTAATAAAGCTTGTCTACTTTAAATAAGGGGTCACGAAATATCCTCCTTGGGTTAAGGGGTGTATAATAAATTAATCCTTGTTTTATAATAAAAACCATAAAACATTTATTTGTGAGTAAAATAATGCAATGGTTGGATATCTCTCCTTTATAATTAGGTGACTAAAAATACACTAAAATAATTAGAAAAAAAATCTTGTAATTATTTAGTAAATACGTCAGTATTAATTAAGTGACTTTCTAGTCTATTTTATTTTATGTACAAATATATTATTAAATTTTAATCTAAGCATTAAGTAATAAAACACTTCGTGGGGCCCTCTTATATCGTAAGAGGTTACGAAATATACTCCTCGTTGCACCCCTTACAGAAAACAGTGTAAGGGGTGCAAATAAATTGTATAATCATTGTTTTTTATAATAAAAACTATAAAACGTTTCTTATTTGTGATATTAAAAAAACAAAACAATGCATTGGTTAAAGTAAGTACATTCAATACATGTATTGTGTTTGGTTTGGTTTGGACATTTATATGCCCAGTATATTTTTGTTTAACAAACCAATCAGGAAAAAATCCAAAACCTACCGTTATAGGAGGTATAAGATGACTTATATAAACTTATATAATGACAACTACTTATCGGATAACAAATTAATTACTACTGTCAGCTACTGTCTAGGTAGAATATACCTAGAGTACCTACACCTACATATGATGTAGGTAGATTAAAGCTTATTTTGACGTTACGTCTCACTTCGATGCCACAAGTTGAATTTTTCAGGGATGGATGTACAGTACATGATATGGGGACCCTTATTCCGAAAGTAGTACAAAATTAGACCGGGTAAAAGGGCACTATCATCAAAAATCGATATATTAATACCACCGTATAGAGAAAACAAATACTTATTTTTTGATCCAGTACACAATAAAGTCTTCGTAGGGAGTCATTTTTTATAATTATTTACAAAAAAGCATTTCCATTAGCGCTTATGATCAAAAAAAACTTTAAAACATGCGAAAATTTCGTTTAAAAATATACCTTTTTTAATATAACTTTCATTTAACGAAAAACGAAGGCCTAAATGAAAAAAAGAAACAATTTAAAAGTTTCGCTTATGTCTTGACAAGGTATCAAAGCAAACCCCATATTTTTTGCTTTTAAACTAATAAAGATATATCAATAAAGAATTAGCGATGTAATAGATTTTGCGCGCGCTGGCCGACTGCCGCCGCTGCGCCGAGATTTCCTATACCCTTGTATATATGACCTCATGGTGTGGCAAATGGAGCATTTTAATTCGATTTGGGCTCCCTTATATAGGATAACAAAAACATTTTCAATGTTAAAATCTGGGAACAGCGTTTTGGAGATTATACGAAAATGCATTGCCCGATGCCCTAATAATGTGACGCATAACAAATTCTTCATTAACTATCGACAAAAGAAATGCACTCTTCAACCTGTAGGAATTAACGCCATTTATAAAATTCTCCAGAATATAGCTCAGTTTTTAAAGTTTCCAAATTCAGAAATGAATACTGAGCACTGTTTTCGACGATCTGCCGCTTCGATGGTTGCAAATTCTGGAGCAGACTTGGTCACAGTAAAGCGGTTGGGTGGTTGGCAGTTTTCGGTAGCAGAGACATACATTGAAGAATCGGTGTCCAAGAAGATTGCTGTGTCAGAATGCATTCTTAATAGTGTGGAAGATCGAACCATTGAATCCAATACATATCTAACCCTAACGAAACAAAAATATGATCCTTCCTTCCCATTACATATTTCGGGTAATGTCAAGTGCAGCATAAAAATTTGCATGAATAAAAATAATAATAATGATTCTTTGTAATTTGAATATTTTTAATACAGGATTGCAGAATAAAGTTTTTAACCTATCTTTGCGGTTAAAGTACTATTTTATCTACTATTTTTGATAGATATAAAGCAATTTTAACAGTTATGAAAAAAAAATTCCCAATATAAAAATAAATTACAACGTTCTTAACGCCAACTGACAGTAAGCGCCTTAAAAAATAAAGAAGAGTACGAGCCAAGTAAATGACTTGATCCGGCCATATAGTCATGGCAGCTTATGCCGTAAAATCAATAAAGAATAAAGAAAACTGACTTGATCTGGCCAAAATTATTATCGAATGTCATCGCCCAGCCGTCTTTGACGCCGTTTTTTTATGGTATTGTATATTAGTTGCCGTTTATTAAGAGAACAGCTATATTAAAAATAATCTTGTAAAAATGTATAAATAGTATATTACATACAGAGGAGGGCAGTGTTTCATTACTGTCGAGAGTTTAACTAAATCTCGAGACAATAGTGAAAACTTTCCTCCGTTTGTTTGTGTACTATTTTATTTACAACCACATCATTAATTAAAAAACAGGGACAGTATTTTATTTTGAAAAAACAAAATGCGACAATTTGTCGTTTTCTATTTTGGCATCTCCATATCTGTAGTTACCCGTACTGTTATGGCGCAAACCTTCAACGGCAAAACAAACAACTAAGTGACAGCTTTGAATTTCTCGTTCGCTTTTTCGAATTTATATAACATAGAAAGCCAGAATGTTGTCGGAAAATTCTGATAATGAAGACTACTTTAATATTGGTACTCCACCAGAACTTACAGAAGCTGCAAAAAGAGCAGAAGCTAGTTTACTTCCAGAGAAAAGTAGGGGGCGATATGAAATAGCATTGAAAGTATACGAAAAATGGTGTGCCGAAAGAAATGCTAAGAATATTGCTTCGGAGACAGTCTTGATGGTATATTTTAGCGACATGACGAGGCAAAAAAAGCCATCTACTCTTTGGGCTGCGTACAGCATGATACGGACAATGGTAGAATTAAGGGAAAAGACTGACATATCAAAATATCACAAACTCGTCGCTTTTTTAAAACGCCAGAATGTAGGTTTTAAGCCAAAGAAGTCTAGCATTATTCCCAGGCAAAACTTGGAGGATTTTCTCACGGAAGCACCTCAAGAATTTCTGCCTATTAAACTAATACATAGATATTACAAGAATATTTTGCTTAATTAAATGAGGCGAGAAATAAGATAAACCGAGTGAGGGAAATGGGTGAGGGAAATGGGTGAGGGAAATGGGTGAGGGAAATGGAAGAGGGAAGAAATGTATATAATTTGACACTTTCAAATTTTTTAAGTCAGTAATGTCAGTATTACATAATATGTGGTTGTAAATAAACATATTTTATTAATTTTAATTATTGGATTATCTAATTTTTCCATTAAAATTAGGTCACAAATTTGTTACTTTAGAAAATATATCCATATAAAAAATATATCTATATAGTGTCTGTAATATTTTTACCCAGATATTTTAATAAAACATTTTATGCTACAGAAGCAACGTTTTAATTATTCCGTTGAAATGAACGTTACAGACAAGTTGAAGTGGTACAGAATACAGAGCTCGATAGCAGTTTTAACTGGGTCAACGAACAACACTTCAATCATTAAGGAATATTGAATTTATAGAGTTATTAAACAGATTTATTTAATATGAAACATCACTTTAAACTTTATATAAACTTAAAGTCGATAAAATTAATTCTCTTTATTGTTGCTTTATTTACTGTCTATACCTATAATGCTATCATTTTAAACACTTGTTAAACAAAATCTTTGATAATTGGAGCTGATGATTTAAATTGCCTTTAATTCTTTCGTAAAATGTGATAAATCTTTAATTCTAATAATCCTGGTCACGATATTATTACAAACTTATTAAATTATTGTATCCTTATAGGTCCTTGATAAGTCTGCAAAGTTTCAGTTGATTCTGGTCTTCAAATGGATAAAAATAATGTTAAATAGACATAAGCGTGTTAATAAAATTAACGATCGATGACAGTGTTTTAATATAAAATTAATTGTATACAACTGCTCCAATAATTATTAGTATTACTTTTTTGGTGTACATTCAGAAACAATAAATCATTATTTCTGATGATCCCAGTAAGGGTATTGCTGAACAGTTAAAGCACGGCACAAAATGTATACCAAACTTTTGAGGCATAACAGCAGAAATCTACATTAAGGCAGTGATTGCGTTGAAGTGTAAACAAATAAGAGTTAAAGCACGTATTTTTCGGCCAATCAAATTAGAGGGTTTACTTGGAAAAAAGTGTTGGAGAGCTAATTATGGTCCCGATTTGTTCAGTTGAGATGGAAGATTAGTATCCTAGTTTCGCACGGTTGCTCGACCGCTCGTCGGTCGACTCAGGAGGACCAAAATATGGTAAAGTTCTTGGACTTTTTTCAGATTTTCACCTATAGTTCCGAAACATTGCGTTCTCGCCAATATTTCACAACAAAAATTAAAGACTATTAAATTCTGCGTATAATGAGTATCGATTCGTTCAATTCGGTCCACTAGTATGGCAGAAATCGACAGATGAAGAATGGTGATATTTACCAATTTTTCTGATAAACTCATTAAAGTGACATTCACACGTTCGTCAGACGGAAACGATCATTCTAAACAATAAACCATACAATAAAAGTTACAGAGCAACAAATTATAATTTTGGTGGAGCAACCGTGCAAAACTAGGATACTGATCTTTCATGTCAACTGAACAAATCAAAACCATAATTAGCTTTCCAACACTTTTTTCCAAGTGACCCCTATAGTTGATCTTATTTGACTGGCCTATTTTACGTACCTAAACTTAAAGGCTAGTATTGTATTTCTATAGCTGTATTTCGTGAAACCCTTTTTTAATTTGAAATCTTTTTTCACATAAAATTTCTAAAAATATATAATATCGAAGAATTATCAGTAATACGAATTATGATAATATAGGAAGTAGTCTTAAAATTTTAACTCTTCGAAGAAGTTTCTTAGGAGAATTATGTTTTAATATATAAAACAGTTTTAATTCTTCTAAGAAAAGCGCTTCCAGTACAAAAATAAAAGGTGTGTTTTATTTTGGTGTTGTAACATAAAAGGTTTCAACCAATAACTACCTGTAATCTTCGATGGCTCTACAGTCAACGCAACTGAATTTTTATTTTAAGTTTAGTACTAAGATTAGGTTATGAGGAGCAGGTATCTGGTTTCTTAAATCATGCAAAGCCAATTCAGTTATAGGTTTTTAATCATCTGCTGACGATGCTAACATGGTTATCGAAACGCGTGTTCATTACAAAAGTAAAAGTGTATTGGTGGATATGGTGATTTAGTATTATAAAAAAAAACAACGCTTTATTGTACAAAAAGCCAAAAGAGCTTTATCGACAAAGCAAAACAAAAAAAGCACAAAAACAAATATACAAATAATACAAAAAATGTCATACAATACAAATCAATTCAAAAAAAAATGTACGTCATAAAATTACAAATAAAACATATATGGACATTGCAGAACACAGGCGTATCTAGAAAATTTTACAAAAGGAAAACTGTAAATGGATAAAATCATGTTATAATAACATAAAATCAAGAGTTATAAAATATTTTGCTGTTGTAACACCAATGGTTCCAACCCCCAGCGGTAATGTTTTTAGTAATAAAATATAAGAAAACATAGACATATATTATTATTTTTGTTCACAGAGTATGTTTAGTTAACTCGGATTCCACCTTTTGGAGTCTTCATATAGATTTTAGCCAAGGACTAACATTTGGAACAATTAAGTTGATTGAAAAATGGGAATAGTTTGCTTAATATAATAATGAGCTTATTATATTTAAAAAATTCACAGTCCTTTACAAAGATGCAACCGGGGGGGCATTGAAAATGATGAATAAAAACGTAAAAATATGATTAGTGTTAATATGAGTGTATTACATACATATGTTTAAATAACGAACTTAACAAAAAACAACAGATTTAAAGATTCACTGAAAGAGTAGTAATGTTAAAAACATTATCAATAATAATTACGCGATGCCAGATCATGATCAATAACAGATAAAGAATTCTTACGGAAAGTTACACTTTACGATATAATTTTTTAACTGTTAAAGGCAAAGCCCATTTAAACACAAAACTTTTTAATACCTACTACTGTATCTAAAAGACTTTTTTTTAAATTACTAAATTCTTAGCCACGCTTCTGTTTTTCTTGGCGTCACGTCACAGATTAACAGGCCCACGTTTGCACCACAAGGCGATGCTGCAGACCACTAGGTAGACCGGTCGTAGAAATTTATGTTATACAACTTGTAGTCAATCTACACAAATATTATCAAAAACTTTTTTTCTTTTAAAATGTGTTCAGATTTTGTAAAAAGTATAAGTCAAAATCGCAAAACTTAAATTTGATATGAGTTTCTTAGTTTTTAACTAATATAGTGGCGAATTACAAAAATTTCTTTTCAATGAATTACTAGCTTTTTCTCGCGACTACATTCGCGTTACACCTCGAATCGTTCATGCATTGATTTAAATGATTTTTTACTTCTTTATAGAGAGCTAGTGAGCATAGATGTTTTTTATTTTTCATCTTTTTTTTATTTATTAAGAGCACTAATACTCTCTTTATAAGTTATTTTTTATTCTTTGAAGGATAATTGAGGAAGATATATTTCGTTATGATGTCACTAAATAAACCCTTGTATAAAATGTTATACTGTCTGATTTATAATGTTATAGTATTGCATTTTCGTACAGCAAACTTTCATTCCCTATTCTACTCCCTAAGGGTATAAATTTCATAAATTCGCTTTACCTTTGTGCCAATTTTTATGTGTATAATCCAGAAGTCACCAAGTTTTATATAAATTTTTACTAACTTTACCCATTTGGTTGATGAATTCCAAAAATTTCTTCTAATTCTTTTTGTAGGATTTCATTCTTCTAGACCAAATAGTAAGGAATTTTCATACAACAAACTGTTCCGAGATAATTTTACTCTCTAAGAGGATGAATTTCCTAAAATCGCTTTGTGTAGCTAATTCACTAATGTCGTTTAAACGAACATTTGTGCTAATATTTATGTATCTAAAGCTGGCGGCATGAACTCACTCTAAAATATCTAAAAACGTAATACATATATAATCTAACTGACACACCACTGACAATGACAAATAATTTATTTCTGGAGGTATTGTGTGTAGGTGTTTTTCAGGTATGTTGTAGTATTTAGTCGTTTTACACAAAGAAATAGCCATTAAGCACTATAAAAATACTTCATAACAAATCTACACATATATACCTTTCATTTAAAAAAAGAATCATCAAGATTGGTAAAGCGGTTTCGGCGGGATGGATGCAACAAAAAAAACCCTTTGAGCTTTTATATATGTATGGATTAATTATTTTTCCAACATATTTTACTTTGCAAATTTTTATAAATATTCAGACTCGCCAATATCGTACTCCACCTTGTCCAGCCTGCTTAGCCAAACGCAAGCCGATTCCTCTTCGGCGGCGTCGTGACCCTGGCCGAAGGAAGAGTCTTGAAGACCCTCATCCGCGCATAGGAATAAGTTGACTGCGTAGCGTATTGCGTATTAATCGATTCTGAAACTTTCTATCTCGTGTATAACATGTTACGCAAGTTTATTATTTTAATCTCGATTTTAAGAGATAAATGTCTGAGATGCCACCTGAATATCTTCCGCCATGACATGTTTTTACTTTTTTGTTATGGTAAGGTGATTTGTATAAACTTTATTCAATAACGTATATTTTCCTCCATTTGTGATTTTTTAATTTTAAGCGAAAATTAAGTATAACATTTTAGAAAAAGGAAACACTGTAATATTTAAAAGAATAAGAAGAAATTAGTCTTATTTTGAAAGGAAAATATAAAAAAGACTCTTTCTGTAGAAAAAGTCTTTATACTAACCAGAATCCGGTGACTCACCGGAAACATTACTTATTACTTCGCATAACTTGAAGAATATCTACTTTTAATAATGAACACTTCAGAAATACACCAGTTAAAACATTTATTATTTGAGATTAAAACTCGAATTATATTATAAATATTAGTTACCTATGTTGTTATAGCTTTTATAGGCCTGTTTAACGTCTTAATAAGTTACCTAGCGAAAAAATCTGTGCGCGTACCTACCACTATTGTTACAGGTTATTTCGGTAAAGAAATATGTTACACAAGTTAAAAACGCTAAAATTTTAATGGTATTACTTGTGCATTATTGGCCTTATAATGTAATTTGTTGGAATTATATCTTCTTTAAATATAATTAGACTTTTTAACGACTTTTAAGTTACCTAGGAAAAAATCTGTGCACGTAATTAATTATTAAAATCACAACCTACCAGTATTGTTACAGGTTAATTCGTGAAACAAATGTGTTACATATTATTCGTGGTATTAGTGGTATTATATTGGAATCAGCTTGGCATTAGTGGGGCATTATATGATAAATTTTGGTATTTAATTTGTATTTTTGGCATTACTTTCGCATTAGTATACAGACATTTGTCAGCGGTTTACTCCTTGTAGATAATCAAAAAGTTTTTTGATAAAATTTGCTTTTTATGTCAGAACATTTCTATGAAAAATTACATTAGATTTTTATTAAAGACGCTGGGTAATTAAAACATTGACTAATAAAGCTTGTCCACTTTAAATAAGGGGTCACGAAATATCCTCCTTGGAGTGTTTGGGTTAAGGGGTGTATAATAAATTAATCGTTGTTTTATAATAAAAACCACAAAACATTTATTTGTGAGTAAAATAATGCAATGGTTGGATATCTCTCCTTTATAATTAGGTGACTAAAAATACACTAAAATAATTAGAAAAAAAATCTTGTACTTATTTAGTAATTACGTCAATATTAATTAATTGACTTTCTAGTCTATTTTATTTCATGTACAAATATATTATTAAATTTTAATCATCAAGTAATAAAACACTTTGTGCCCTCTTATATCGTAAGAGGTTACGAAATATACTCCTGGTTACACCCCTTACAGAAAACAGTGTAAGGGGTGTAAATAAATTGTATAATCACTGTTTTTTATAATAAAAACTATAAAACATTTCTTATTTGTGAGATTAAAAAAACAAAACAATGCATTGGTTAAAATAAGTACATTCAATACATATGTATGTGTTATAACATAATATAGCCATTACTATTATACTATTATTATTAAAATAATATGTGTGTAACATATTTCTTTAACGAATTAACCTGTAACAGACATTTATATGCCCAGTATATTTTTGTTTAACAAACCAATCAGGAAAAATCCAAAACCTACCGTTATAGGAGGTATAAGATGATTAAACGTATATAATGACAACTACTTATCGGATAACAAATTAATTACTACTGTCAGCTAGTTCAGCTACTGTCTAGGTAGAATATACCTAGAGTACCTACACCTACCTATGATGTAGGTAGATTAAAGTTTATTTTGACTTTACCTCTCACTTCGGTGTCACAAGCTGAATTTTTCAGGGATGGAAGTACAGTACATGATATGGGGACCCTTATTCCGAAAGTAGTACAAAATTAGACCGGGTAAAAGGGCACTATCATCAAAAATCGATATATTAATACCACCGTATAGAGAAAACAAATACTTATTTTTTAATCA
Source organism: Sitophilus oryzae (assembly GCF_002938485.1). Classification (NCBI taxonomy): domain Eukaryota; kingdom Metazoa; phylum Arthropoda; class Insecta; order Coleoptera; family Curculionidae; genus Sitophilus; species Sitophilus oryzae. The sequence continues at coordinate 5,771,231 of NW_022147434.1, read as the reverse complement.
GTACACAATAAAGTCTTCGTAGGGAGTAATTTTTTATAATTATTTACAAAAAAACATTTCCATTAGCGCTTATGACCAAAAAACTTTAAACATGAATAATCATTTCAATCATGCGAAAATTTGGTTTAAAAATAGATTTTTTTAATATAACTTTCATTTAACGAAAAGCCTAAATGAAAAAAAGAAACAATTTAAAAGTTTCGCTTATGTCTTGACAAGGTATCAAAGCAAACACCATATTTTTTGCTTTTAAACTAATAAAGATATATCAATAAACAATTAGCGATGTAATGGTTTTTGCGCGCGCTGGCCGACTGCCGCCGCTGCGCCGAGATTTCCTATACCCTTGTATATATGACGTCATGGCGTGGCAAATGTAGCATTTTAATTCGATTTGGGCTCCCTTATATAGGATAACAGAAACATTTTCAATGTTAAAAGTATATTTTCTGTCACACTCCCACACTCCAAAATTTCTGAAAAAAAACACATAACTACCCAGGATATCAAGTAATTTTTTTTTAGCATTGAAAATGTTTCTGTTATCCTATATTAGGGAGCCCAAATCGAATTAAAATGCTACATTTGCCACACCATGACGTCATATATACAAGGGTATAGGAAATCTCGGCGCAGCGGCGGCAGTCGGCCAGCGCGCGCAAAAACCATTACATCGCTAATTATTTATAGATATATCTTTATTAGTTTAAAAGCAAAAAATATGGGGTTTGCTTTGATACCTTGTCAAGGCATAAGCGAAACTTTTAAATTGTTTCTTTTTTTCATTTAGGCCTTCGTTTTTCGTTAAATGAAAGTTATATTAAAAAAAGTCTATTTTTAAACCAAATTTTCGCATGATCGAAATGAGTTATTCATGTTTAAAGTTTTTTTTGGTCATAAGCGCTAATGGAAATGTTTTTTTTGTAAATAATTATAAAAAATTAGTCCCTACGAAGACTTTATTGTGTACTGGATCAACAAAAAGTATTTGTTTTCTCTATACGGTGGTATTAATATATCGATTTTTGATGATAGTGCCCTTTTTACCCAGTCTAATTTGTACTACTTTCAGAATAAGGGTCCCCATATCATGTACTGTACTTCCATCCCTGAAAAATTCAGCTTGTGACACCGAAGTGAGACGTAAAGTCAAAATAAGCTTTAATCTACCTACATCATAGGTAGGTGTAGGTACTCTAGGTATATTCTACCTAGACAGTAGCTGACAGTAGTAATTAATTTGTTATCCGATAAGTAGTTGTCATTATATAAGTTTAATCATCTTATACCTCCTATAACGGTAGGTTTTGGATTTTTTCCTGATTGGTTTGTTAAACAAAAATATACTGGGCCATATAAATGTCTAACACAATACATGTATTGAATGTACTTATTTTAACCTAATGCATTGTTTTGTTTTTTTAATCTCACAAATAAGAAATGTTTTATAGTTTTTATTATAAAAAACAGTGATTATACAATTTATTTGCACCCCTTACACTGTTTTCTGTAAGGGGTGTAACCAGGAGTATATTTCGTAACCTCTTACGATATAAGAGGGCCAAAAAGTATTTTATTACTTAATGCTTAGATTAAAATTTAATAATATATTTGTACATAAAATAAAATAGACTAGAAAGTCAATTAATTAATATTGACGTAATTACTTAATAATTACAAGATTTTTTTTTTAATTATTTTAGTTTATTTTTAGTCACCTAATTATAAAGGAGAGATATCCAACCATTGCATTATTTTACTCACAAATAAATGTTCTTTGGTTTTTATTATAAAACAAGGATTAATTTATTATACACCCCTTAACCCAAACACTCCAAGGAGGATATTTCGTGACCCCTTATTTAAAGTGAACAAGCTTTATTAGTCAATGTTTTAATTACCCAGCGTCTTTAATAAAAATCTAATGTAATTTTTCATAGAAATGATCTGACATAAAAAGCAAATTTTATCTATAAACTTTTTGATTATCTGCAAGGAGTAAACCGCTGACAAATGTCTGTATACCAATGCCAAAGTAATGCCAAAAATACAAATTAAATACCAAAATTTCTCATATAATGCCCCACTAATGCCAAGCTGATTCCAATATAATACCACTAATACCACGAATAATATGTAACACATTTGTTTAACGAATTAACCTGTAACAATAGTGGTAGGTACGTGCACAGATTTTTTCCTAGGTAACTTAAAAGTCGTTAAAAAGTCTAATTATATTTAAAGAAGATATAATTCCAAATAATTGCATTATAAGGCCAATAATGCTCAAGTAATACCATTAAAATTTTAGCGTTTTTAATTTGTGTTAACATATTTCTTTAAAAAATTAACCTGTAACAATAGTGGTAGGTACGCGCACAGATTTTTTCGCTAGGTAACTTATTAATTCGTTAAACAGGCCTATAAAAGCTATAACAACATAGGTAACTAATATTTATAATTTCATTCGAGTTTTAATCTCAAATAATAAATGTTTTTACTGGTGTATTTCTGAAGTGTTCATTATTAAAAGTAGATATTCTTCAAGTTATGTGAAGTAATGTTTCCGGTGAGACCGCGTATATGTCACCGGATTCTGGTTAGTATAAAGACTTTTTTCTATAGAAAGAGTTTTTTCTATATTTTTCTTTCAAAATAAGACTAATTTCTTCTTATTCTTTTAAATATTACAGTGTTTCTTTTTCCTAAAATGTTATACTTAATTTTCGCTTAAAATTAAAAAATCACAAATGGAGGAAAATATACGTTATTGAATAAAGTTTATACAAATCACTTTACCATAACAAAAAAGTAAAAACATGTCATTCGGAAGATATTCAGGTGGCATTTCACATATTTATCTATTAAAATCGAGATTAAAGTAATAAACTTGCGTAACATGTTATACATGAGATAGAAAGTTTCAGAATCGATTAATACGCAATACGCTACGCAGTCAACTTGTTCCTATGCGCGGATGAGCGTCTTCAATTCTCTTCCATCGGCCAGGGTTACGACGCCGCGCGCCGCCGAAGAGGAATCGGCCTACGTTTGGCTAAACAGGCTGGACACGGTGGACTACGATATTGGCGAGTCTGAATATTTATAAGCAAATAAATATAATTTGCAAAGTAAAATATGTTGGAAAAATAATTAATCCATACATATATAAAAGCTCAAAGGGTTTTTTTGTTGCATCCATCCCGCCGAAACCGCTTCACCAATCTTGATGATTCTTTTTTTAAATGAAAGGTATATATGTGTAGATTTGGTATGAAGTATTTTTATAGTGCTTAATGGCTATTTCTTTGTGTAAAATGACTAAATACTAAAACATACCTGAAAAACACCTACACACAATACCTCCAGAAATAAATTATTTGTCATTGTCAGTGGTGTGTCAGTTAGATTATATATTAAGTTTTTAGATATTTTAGGAGCGAGTTCATACCGCCAACTTTAGATACATAAATATTAGCACAAAGGTTCGTTTAAACGACATTAGTGAATTAGCTACACAAAGCGTTTTAGGAAATTCATCCTCTTAGAGAGTAAAATTATGTCGGAACAGTTTGTTGTATGAAAATTCCTTACATTTTGGTCTAGAAGAATGAAATCCCACAAAAAGAATTAGAAGAAATTTTTGAAATTCATCAACCAAATGGGTAAAGTTAGTAAAAATTTATATAAAATTTGGTGACCTCTGGATTATACACCCCCAATTTGGTCTAGAAGAATGAAATCCTACAAAAAGAATTAGAAGAAATTTTTGAAATTCATCAACCAAATGGGTAAAGTTAGTAAAAATTTATATAAAACTTTTGGCGACCTCTGGATTATACACATAAAAATTGGCATAAAGATAAAGCGAATTTATGAAATGTATACACTTAGGGAGTAGAATAGGGAATGAAAGTTTGCTGTATGAAAATGCAATACTATAACATTATAAACGAGACAGTATAAAATTTTATACAAGGGTTTATTTAGTGACATCGTAACGAAATATATCTTCCTCAATTATCCTTCAAAGAATAAAAAATAACCTATAAAGAGAGTATTAGTGCTCTTAATAAATAAAAAAATAGATGAAAAATAAAAAACATCTATGCTCACTAGCTCTCTATAAAGAAGTAAAAAATCATTTAAATCAATGCATGAACGATTCGAGGTGTAACGCGAACGTAGTCACGGGAAAAAGCTAGTAATTTATTACATTATTTTATTTAACTGATTAATTTTCATTGAAAAGGAATTTTTGTAATTCGCCACTATATTAGTTAAAAACTAAGAAACTCATATCAAATTTAAGTTTTGCGATTTTGACTTATACTTTTTACAAAATCTGAACACATTTTAAAAGAAAAAAAAAATTTTTGATAATATTTGTGTAGATTGACTACAAGTTGTATAACATAAATTTCTACGACCGGTCTACCTAGTGGTCTGCAGCATCGCCTTGTGGTGCAAACGTGGGCCTGTTAATCTGTGACGTGACGCACAATAGCCAAGAAAAACAGAAGCGTGGCTAAGAATTTAGTAATTTAAAAAAAAGGTCTTTTAGATACAGTGGTAGGTATTAAAAAGTTTTATGTTTAAATGGGGTTTTGCCTTTAACAGTTAAAAAATTATATCGTAAAGTGTAACTTTCCGTAAGAATTCTTTATCTGCCATCGATCATGATCTGTCATCATGTTAACCTGATGTTTTGTATGTTATTTTGTTTTTTTGCTTGTTTGTTTTACGGATAGGTGGCGATGGCATTTTTATTATTGATAATGTTTTATTTAATGTTAACATTACTACTTTTTCAGTGAATCTTTAAATCTGTTGTTTTTTGTTAAGTTCGTTATTTAAACATATGTATCTAATACACTCAAATTAACACTAATCATATTTTTACGTTTTTATTCATCATTTCCAATGCCCCCCGGTTGCATCTTTGTAATGGACTGTGAATTTTTTGTTTTGAATATGTACGTTTGATATTTATCGAGTTAAATCAAAACTCTTTCCGCTCGTCACGTTTGCATTTTGGACATACGTAATAATACGCAAACAAGTATTATATATCAGTAAACGCAAATAAAATTTTTATTGTATGTACAAGAGTACAAGCGTACATGCCAAAATACTACATTTTTACCTTTCTTTTTAGTGAATCGAATCACACAGTTCAATTTCTCTTAATTCGAATCAAAATATATTTTTTTAATTAAATCGACTCTTGTGATTCGTTCATTTAAAATATTTCAGAATAAAAATGTGGGTTCTTTTTGTAAATAACTTTGTTATTCCGTGTATTTTATGCCCATGATGATTTTTGGTGAGGGTTAAATAATTGCAAATAATTTTAATTTTTTTTAACTTCATTTGAAAATAATCTTTTTTCTACAAACATCAGTAAAAATGTAATTTTTAACGCATACTATCAGTGCCTAAAATGTGACATTATGTCACCGATGGTAAAAGTAATTTTATCATTTTAGCACCAGTGCTCAAAGTAAGTCACGTGATTTACTTTTAACACTGAAGCGATAATTGAAAAAAAAAGAAACATCAAGTCAACGTAAAATAATTATTTACTCAAATTAAATGTACAATTAGTGAAATTACAATTGGAATAAGTTATTTCATGGCCAATTTCATTTATAGCTGTAGTACAAGTAGAAGTTATCTCTGACGTGAATCTTGTACCAAGATTAGAAGCAACATGGTAGTATCCGCTGAGGTTCTGGATAAAATTTGACCTGGAATACTTGTTTTATTTTGTAAAGAGTCTTCTATATAACCCTCCGCTACGGTACTGGACTTTCATCCACCGTGTCGCTTAATTGTATTAAGATTAGCCACAGAATCTGCCAGCAAACTAGCCGAGGATCTTCGGAAGCAATGTCCAGTATAAAAATGAGAATCGGGCAAATTTAGAAATTTAGCAATATTGGCAGGTATCTTACCAAATGTGTTGATTCCAACTCGAGTCGTGGCGCATTTATTCTTAATATAATTTATAAATATTCTTGAATGGTTGATGGTCGCTGGACGGAGAGCTATGTACTTTTTGTAATAATTCAAATATAATGTACCAGTAATAACAAATGTTCGTTGCACATTAGTTTTTGTATCTGGAATATGCACGATTAATGAAGTTCCTACATCCGCGATATTATTTAATGTCAAGTTGCATAGTTCTTCACGACGGCACGCCTCAAATATGCCGAAAATTACGGCAACTTTTATCATAAGGTATATTTCATCCGTCGCCTCTGCAAGAAATTTGTCGATCTGTGCAAGCTTCTCTGATTGCAAGTTTCCCTTCTCACAAAATAAAATACCACTTTTAGCACTTATATCATAAATAACTATTATGTATCAGAGACACGAGAAAGTTGTTGGTTTTCTATATTTTTACATATTATTCTTTACAAAATCGATTTCTTGACTTTATTCTGTTCTTAGTATTTTTGTCCTTATTATTGTATCTCCCGGAGTTTTCAAGTTTTAGCAATAAAAATATCTGGTCAAGGTGACGTCCTAAACTTCTCATCATATGAATGTGTTTGGATCTAGAGCTATTTTTGAAATAAAGAGTAATGTTTCTCGATTTTGCTGTATTGAAAATCACGAAATTGCACAGCGTCAAAATTTTCCAGCGTCGTTGTATTTTATCTGAAATCAATCGTCGTCGGGACTAAGGAATTAAGAGTTTCACTACTTCCTATTGATTTCGGAAATACTATACCCGTATTTTAATATCATTAGTCTTTACCTAAATACGCACGTCCCGCTTCCTCTCTTCATTTAGCTATATTTGATATCAATTAAACTTTTAGTTATGTAGTCGAGGGCACGATTTTTATATTCTTAGTTGCCATCCATTGACATATTCGGCGCCGGACTTACTAACTTTCAGGTGGTAGCTACGATTCAGGTGGTAGCTCTGCTATAAAAAATGTCAAGTTGCCGCATTTATTTATTTATTTATTTCCTGCCATTGTCATTTATTTTGACACTTTAGTTTTGTAATTAATTTATTTTTATTTCCTAAAATATTTTGATTAAAAGAAAATATGTAAAAGTGGGCATCGCTGTGTCGGTCAAGCTTAATCACGTGACTAATAATTTATTTGGTATGACCTATACCTACTTTATTTCTGAGTCTGGCAAAGCTTTCGTGATTGTAAATGACAGCCGGTCGTGTATTTTCTATGAGATTATAGTACTATTTATCATGTGACAAATTTTCAAATCCGGGAATATAAGAGCAAACATTTTGAAGCCAGACTTGCCAACGACCAAACACAGCCAGACAGCCCATCGTCCAGACTTGCTTTTGATTATAGTTTATGATAGTATCTAAACATATGTTTAATATCAAGCATGGGAAAATAAGTATTACGGTTTCTAAAAATCTGTAAAATTTTTACATCCGTAAATTTTTTGCCAGACTAAAGGTAGGATGTTTTACTTTCCGACACTGCGACATGCGATAACGACGTGCGATAAATCAAGCAACCGACGCGGATTGCTGGTTTGCGACAAACGTGGTTTCTTAGCATGCGACACTTCAATTCAGCAAGTCGTTTGAAGCAGTGCAGTTTATTAAAATAAACGCTATTCTTCGTAATATTGCTGCGGTTCTTTTGCTTTATGACGACGAAGAAGAAAGTTTAGGTCTACTACTTCACTCTCCTGAACCTTTTCAGAAACATATACTCCGAGATATTTTTTCATGCGTTGTCTTTGGCCACCTTATCCTTATATGAGTTTCTTTTCATCTTCCAGAGAACTGGAAATGTACATACACAATCAACAAACGTTCGTCGAAGTCATCATCCCATGTTTGTGATATGGCAGAAAAAAAAACAAATAATTTAACCGCCAAAAATTCCAAATAGACCGACGCCGATGCGGTTGATGCTACAAAAGTACTAGCTACGATGTCGTTCAGATAAGATTTTATTTTTCTCGACGAAGTGCCGCAACGACATCTGCGATGCCTCCATGTCGCTGCCGCAAGTCGATAGATTAAACAACATACTAAAGGTAGGATGTTTTACTTTTTGACACTGCGACATGCGATAACGACGTGCGATAAACTGTGGCGACGCGGATTGCGGGTTTGCGACAAACGTGTTTTCTTACCATGCGACACTTTAATTCAGCAAGTCTTTCGAAGCAGTGCAGTTTATTAAAATGAACGCTATTCGTCGTAATATTCCTGCGGTTCTTTTGCTTTATGACGAAGAAGAAGAAAATTTAGGTCTACTACTTCACTCTCCTGAACCTTTTCAGAAACATACACTCCGAGATATTTTTTCATGCGTTGTCTTTGGCCACCTTATCCTTATATGAGTTTCTTTTCATCTCCCAGAGAACTGGAAATGTACGTACACAATCTACTAAACGTTCGTTGAAGTCATCATCCCATGTTTGTGACATGGCAGAAAAAAAAACAAATAATTTAACCGCCAAAAATTCTAAATAGACCGACGCCGATGCGGTTGATGCTACAAAAGTACTAGCTGCTATGTCGTTCAGAAAAGATTTAATTTTTCTCGATGAAGTGCCTCTCTGCGATGCCTCCATGTCGCTGCCGCAAGTCGATAGGTTAAACAACATACTAAAGGTAGGATGTTTTACTTTAGTTTATGATAGTATCAAAACATATGTTTAATATCAAGCATGGGAAATAAGTATTACGGTTTCTAAAAATCTGTAAAATTTTTACATCCGTAAATTTTTTGCCAGACTAAAGGTAGGATGTTTTACTTTCCGACACTACGACATGCGATAACGACGTGCGATAAACTGTGGCGACGCGGATTGCGGGTTTGCGACAAACGTGTTTTCTTACCATGCGACACTTCAATTCCGCAAGTCGTTTGAAGCAGCTCTTCTACTTCATGCTCCTGAACCTTTTCAGGAATATTCTGACATATACTCCGAGATTTTTTTCCATGCGTTGTCTTTGGCCACTTTATCTTTATATGACTTTCTTTTTATCTCCCTGAGAACTTTACTGGAAATGTACGTACACAGTCTACTAAACGTTCGTCGAAGTCATCATCCCATGTTTGTGACATGGCAGAAAAAAAACAAATAATTTAACCGCCAAAAATTCCAAATAGACCGATGCCGATGCGGTTGATGCTACAAAAGTACTAGCTGCTATGTCGTTCAGAAAAGATTTTATTTTTCTCGACGAAGTGCCGTAGCGACATCTGCGATGCGTCCATGTCGCTACCGCAAGTCCATAGGTTAAACAACATACTATAGGTAGGATGTTTTACTTTCCGACACTGCGACATGCGATAACGACGTGCGATAAACTCTGACGACGCGGATTGCGGGTTTGCGACAAACGTGTTTTCTTACCATGCGACACTTCAATTTAGCAAGTCGTTCGAAGCAGTGCAGTTTATTAAAACGAACGCTATTCGTCGTAATATTGCTGCGGTTCTTTTGCTTTATGACGAAGAAGAAAATTTAGCTCTACTACTTCATGCTCCTGAACCTTTTCAGGAATATTTTGACATATACTCCGAGATATTTTTCCATGCGTTGTCTTTGGCCACCTTATCTTTATATGAGTTTCTTTTCATCTCCCTGAGAACTTTACTGGAAATGTACGTGCACAATCTACTAAACGTTCGTTGAAGTTATCATCCCATGTTTGTGACATGACAGAAAAAAAAACAAATAATTTAACCGCCAAAAATTCCAAATAGACCGCCGCCGATGCGGTTGATGCTACAAAAGTACTAGCTGCTATGTCGTTCAGAAAAGATTTTATTTTTCTCGACGAAGTACCGCAGCGACATCTGCGATGCCTCCATGTCGCTACCGCAAGTCCATAGGTTAAACAACATACTAAAGGTAGGATGTTTTACTTTCCGACACTGCGACATGCGATAACGACGTGCGATAAACTGTGGCGACGCGGATTACGGGTTTGCGACAAACGTGTTTTCTTACCATGCGACACTTCAGTTCAGCAAGTCGTTCGAAGCAGTGCAGTTTATTAACATGAACGCTATTCGTCCTAATATTGCTGCGGTTCTTTTGCTTTATGACGAAGAAGAAGAAAATTTAGCTCTACTACTTCATGCTCCTGAACCTTTTCAGAAATATTCTGACATATACTCCGAGATATTTTTCCATGCGTTGTCTTTGGCCACCTTATCTTTATATGAGTTTCTTTTCATCTACCAGAGAACTTTACTGGAAATGTACATACCCAATCTACTAAACGTTCGTCGAAGTCATCTTCCCATGTTTGTGATATGGCAGAAAAAAAACATATATTTTAACCGCCAAAATTTCCAAATAGACCGACTCCGATGCAGTGGATGCTACAAAAGTACTAGCTGCGATGTCGTTCAGAAAAGACTTTATTTTTCTCGACGACGTGCCGCAGCGACATCTGCGATGCCGCCATGTCGCTGCCGCAAGTCGATAGGTTAAACAACATACTAATTTGATTACTGCTAGATTAAATTTACGGCACACCGCAGTGTCGCACGTCGTTGTCGCATGTCGCAGTGTCGGAAAGTAAAACATCCTACCTTAATTTGATTAGTAATAGATTAAATTTACGGCACACCGCAGTGTCACACGTCGTTGTGACATGTCGCAGTGTCGGAAAGTAAAACAGCCTACCTTAACTTTCCTCCACTTGGGATGTACCAGACTGTTATTTCCATTAATAAAATAATGCACTTTAATACATGTCAAATATTTATAGCTGGGAAAATAAGCGGACTTTATTTTTTTTTTATTTCGTGAACTTGTCCGAAAATGTTAGCCAGACAACCTGTCATTTAATGTCACCTTAATCTATTATATATTTACCCACTGGGAAAATAAGTACAAAAAAAATCACTCTCTCCTGGACTAAAAGATGCTTTGTTTTGGAAATATTCAGTTAAACATTTTTAAACTTAACTCTGGTGCAAATGGGCATTAGTGTACTACGAGTTAGTGCTAAAAAAAATACGAACAAAATTTGACCCACATCTCAAAAAGGTTCGCCATTCCTGCTCTAACAGAACAACTTAACAAATTATTGTAGAGCATCGGTCGTTGGTGAGTGTGCACAGTTTCAATTTAATAGACGTTTTAAAGAGAATACCGTTTAAAGTTTCCATTACATAACTACAAACAATCATCAGGTAAAGATATTAAAAGCTATTTAAAGCTCTATTCGAGATGCCTATAAAAACAAATGGATTACATTTTAAAATTTAATAACTACTTACTTTAATGTAAGCTATGAAACAAAAGCTAAACCGCTTTTGTTACTAGCTTTGTTACATAATCGATGGATTTCATTAAAAGTCACTTCAAGCAATTTGTATTTTGCAACGTAATCCAGCCGCTATGTAGTAAAATTGAAAAGGGACCCTTTATTCACTTTTCCGTAAACAACAGGTTAGAATTGATGATACGAAAATTTGCAGTTTAAAAAATCAATACTTTAAAATTATTTTGCAGATGGTATTATTACATATCAATTTCTACAATTTTCAAAGAATGTAGCTATTGAAGGAGTATATACTTAAATCTCAAAATATATGTTTTATACCAGATACCCATTTGGATTGAGAATCTAGGTAATTGGAACCGTAATATTAAGAGTCTATTACGCTGTACTTTCGGATCGCTTTCAGAGGTCGGGTAAAGCGGGTGTGTGGCCGAAGAAAATATATTATATATTATATTTCAAAAATCTCCCTAAGGCTTAGCCCGATCCTGTCGTGTTAAGCTACACCTAAATTTCCGAACACATGTGCTTTGATTAAGGCTTGATTAAGGTTTGCAGAGCTTCAGCATTTGCCATGAAATAGCGAGTAATTTGTTACAAAACCATATAAATTATATATCACTGTAATTACAAAACTTCAATCTATTTCCGTATTGTAACGGAATTTTAAACTATGTCTTTATTTTCGAGAAAATTTAGTCCAAACATAAGGAATATTTTGTTGATATTTGACCATTAAAATCTTAAAAATAAAAAAGTTGCCTAAAAATGTGCTACAATACAGATATAGTATAATCCGTTATCTTTAATTTCCTTCTCCATTTACGTAAAAATACCTAGCTAGGTTTACATAAACCGTTAAATGCCGAACGCTTAGTTTGCTACTTTTTCGGGATAGTTAAGGGACTCTTAATATTCTTGTGTTGTTGAAAAAAAAAGTTTGATTTATGGAAGATTAGAGTGATAGAGTTAAGTTTTTTTAGGAAAATTTGGTTGAAAAGAGGACATGAAAAAATTTCTTTTTATAAAAATATTCGTAAATAGGTATAATACTAGTATACTAGGTATCGAAAGATGGCGTACAGCTTATCTTGGATAGGAACTATCGGAAACAAAAAATAGTCATCTTATCTGATAGTCAAGTAGCGTTAAAAGCGGTCAACTCAGTATCAATCAATTCGAAGTTGGTCAAAGAATGCATATAGAAGCTGAACAAATTAGGCAAAGAAAACCAAGTCACAATACTCTGGGTACAAGCTCACCAAATGATAGAAGGTAATGAGAAAGCAAATGATCTAGCTAGAAAAGGAGCGAACACTTCACTAACTGGACAACCGTTCTGTTTTCCAAGCGGAAACCAACTAAAAACGGAACGAAGAACTTAGAAGACTTCATCCGTAAAATGGAATGGTAATCTTTCAACGGTCTAAGACACTCGAAGAAGTTTCTAATCACTTACTATCAAGAAAAATTAGATTTTAGATTAGAGACTTACCTCGATTTAATTAATAACAATCTTCGGATTGTCATGTGGTTTTTAACAGGACACTGTCTCTTTAATGAACACCTCAGTAGATTGAGCTATGGAATCATGGCCAATGCAGATTCTGCGGGAAAAATGGGGAAACACCAGAACATCTTATCTCTGAGTGCGCCAAGATGACAACCATTCGTGCCATAAACTTAGATACCAACTGATATTAGAGATGGAGAGTTACCCTCTATAAAACCGTCCCAGATACTGGCTTTGTCAAAGCTTTGGGACTGTATGATGAGTTATAACTTGAGAAAGGGGACACAATAGATCTGTAAGGTCGCAGTCATCAACCCCACTCATTCTACATTCTGCAACTAGGTATAGTAGTTACAAGAAATAAAGTTGTTTTTTTAATATATTATATTCGAAACAGACTTATTATTTTGTACTATTTTTACTTTTTAGAAACATTCCTTACATGTTTTTTTTTTGTTTTTATAATTCCTAGTGCCAAATTATTAAATGTGAACAGATTCCACAATAAAGAAATCAGTTATGACGTTATGCACGCCGCTTATTAAATACAAAATGGCATAAAAATGGAAAAGTCAATAAGATGATTCTCCAATGTAGTTTAAGAGATATCATCGGACTTCAAGTCTCAAATTGCATATGATTATTTATTATTATCACTAAAGATAAAGCCTAGACATACTAAGAAAACTAATTAATCTATACCCAATTATAATTTTTACTTCCATGCACCAGTAGCCGTCATATGTGCCGATTATTAGGACACCACCAGTTTTATTAGACCTAGTAATCTGCACACCAAAATAAACAAAATATATTTTTTAAATCTTGTATAATCGTCTAAGACAGCAAGTTTAATATCCATACAGATTATTTAATATAAAACATTTGTAATTAAACTTAATTTTGTACATTTATTGATCTATCTTATTTTCTTTCCTAAAAGATTATTGATCTATCTTAAAAGTTTGTATGTCTTAACATACACGTTAAAGAACTTGCACAGAACCAACATCGTCCCAATCACGTACCATAAAGTAATGCAGAAACGAATTATGACAGGTATTAAAATATGTCCATGTTTTGGTTTGGTTTTAATCGAAATCGAATAAACGAAATCGTTCAAATAATATCAAATCTGTGAAATACATTTTGATTTATTATTGTTCTGTATAAAAATTTCTTAATTTTTAACAAAAACGGTGATGTGACAAAGAAAGAAAACACTGGGACAGTGTCGATTACTGGTACACTTACCTTAACTATAAAAATTAGCTGTGTCAATTATTTTCTTTACCATAGTCCAGACAGGTCTCACGCAACAGACTCTACAGCCGTAGGGTAACCGTGAGAGAAGTGCCCTATCGGTCAATACGGGGTGCCTTCTACAGTGTCGATTTTAAACGTTAATTTAAATCATAATATTAATTTATTTTTGTATTTAAACATAGTTTTTACCTAACTCTAGATTATTATTACAGACTATTAGCTTTTTAGGAAAATTAAGTTGAAAAAAGGGACAGGAAAATATTCATATTGTTATGCATTGTTGTTTTACGCAATATATTCGATTTCCCTTATATTTTATTAGAAACAGCCTATTTTGTATTATTTTTACTCTTCAAAAAGGTCTTGATATGTTTTTTTCTTCTAATTCCATGTGTCTATTTTTAGGGATTATGTAAACAACACGAATAGCTTCAACAATTCAATTAGAATATTTAGCACATCACTGACCATTCCATAAAAAAAATAAATGGATATTGAACATTCAAAGAACTCAATAGTAAATATCCAATATTATTTATGAGATATCAAACATGGCAAAGTTATTCAGAGAACAGAGATAATTCGAAAAAAATAGCCTTATGCATAAATGGAATTTGAAAAACTCTGGCTGTACGCCTTCCGCTAACGAATCATCTCTATTAATCGAGGAGAAAAAATACATAATGTATTTATTTTTCCAGTAAAAATCGACGCTAAGTCGTCATGGCACTCAAAAACAGCAACGTCAATCGTTTCCGAACCTGTTAAAAAGCAACAGAGGAAAATATACAAAAAAAGAGAACTGGAATCAGCTACTTTGTTTAACAAATAGCAAGACTGAAGTTGAATTAGCCGAAGCACTTAACCAGAAGCACATTAAATGGACTAAAGTCTCAATAGTACATAGTAAAAGTGTCAAAAGAAGTAGAGAACGTCTACAGGCGTGATGGAGAAACAACATCCAACGACGCGACGTTCTGGTAAAAACTGGATTTTGGTTGTTCAACCGAAACTGTTTTTTGCTATGGAACTTAGCTTACAAAAAATGGACACACCTATGTGCACTAGATTCTCAGCTGTTTTTCCGTTTCCCGACACCATGCCTCTTGATTAAGAGCATCTCCTTGTTTATGCTGCGGAACACCATTGTCTCCTGTATGATTATATTCCACGACCTTTTTGTGTACCCCTTTGCCTTCTTCCTTGGGTAGAATGTAGAATGTAGAATGAGTAAGAGTGGGGGTTAATCACTGCGACCTTAAAGGTCTATTGTGCCCCCCTTCCTTGAGTCATCACACAATCTATAACCCATCATACCACTGTTGTAGAGGGGGAAGGGTATTTCCTATCCTCTTTTGACAACAGTTCTTCCTCCGAGGGTACACACCCTTCCAAGGTTGGAGTTTGGCCCTCCGTGCCGCTCTTTACAGTCGAGGAGCTTGCCTCCGGCTGAGGAACCCGTGAGGTGGAGGCTGGAGGATCTGTCTCCATTTTCTCCACCTCTTTAACTTGATCTCTCTTTAGACCTGATACCGGTGTTGCCCCGTATCTATAATAGAGGATATGTCCCTCTTTCTCGATTGCCTCCTTGGATTTGAGGTCAATTCCTATTGGGAGGACCTGACCATGACCCTCCTCCTTCGAGTTGATAACTCGCCAACTCGATGTCCTTACATTGAAGTTCTGACCTTGGATAAGGCTCAGCAGGTAGGTGGTGTCTTTCCCTTTGCTCATCGGCAAAAAACGGTAGCATATTGGGTCTAGAGGTAGGCTCCCGACCCTTGCTGGAGAAGGTGGTAGCTTGTGTGCCACTTGTGGAGGATGATCCCAAGCAAGTGTCAGCCTGTAGTTTCCTTTGAATTTGGTCCCTTGGAACTTTCATTTGTAATGTTCCCAGTGTCGCTAGGGAGCTTCCCCACAGCTTCACCGGTGGTGTTTTTAATACTAGATCTCATAGTGTTCCCACGAGTCGCTAAGGATAGTCGGTCCACTTCTACAGGGCCCCGCATGCAGAAGTAAGGGATAAATACAATGGGGTGCGCCCTGATGCCCCAATGTTGAGACCAGTAATGGCTAGTCCTCTATCTGGCCACACATCCCTTTGACCTGGTCCCGCCATCGTAGGATTTAGGTTTATGGTGAGGTTGTCTCCTCTTGGTCCAGGCGGTTAAGCCAAGACCCCCCCCACATTCTCTACCCGCGAGACATGACCACAGTCAGTAGAGGGTGCCTGGTATGACGGACAGGGGTAGCCCCGTCCGGCATCGTTATATGTCTTGGTGCAATTCCCTGGCCACGACACTACAGCTAGGAACATGACAATGAAATGCTTCTTAGACCGAGCTAAAGTGCTAGAGGAGATTCCTCCCGAAAGGTCGGTCACATTAAGGTATAATTAGCCGGTAATGTATTAGAACGAAGCCTGACGTAGATTCGTGGGTGCCCTATCACTAACCCACTTCTTTCCTAGAACGCCGGCAGTTAGTTTCTTTGCTTTAGTCCAGACAGGTCCCACGCAACAAACTCTACAGCCGTAGGGTAAACGCGCGCCAAATGCCCTATCGTCCGATACGGTGCACCATCTACAGTGTAGATTTTAAAAGTTTATTTTTAATTCAATATTTTTCTTGTTTAAAAAAATGTTCGACTATTTGAAGTTTAAAATGATTCGACTATTTGAAGAGGAAAATTAGGTTGAAAAAAGAGACATGAAAAAAATTTCTATTTTTTGAATAAAAATATGAGTAAGTTGTAGTTTCAAGTTTTTTTATATTTCATTAGAAACATAGTTGTAATATTTTTATTCTTCAGAAACTATTTGTTTTTTTTTTGTTTTTATAATTCCATGTGTCTAATTTAAAAATTACTATATCAATTTTTCCTGTATAGTTTTTTTAGAGATATTCTCTTTTAAAGAAGACACTAACATTTTTTCGTATTTTTTTATTAAAACAATGCCCTTGCTTTTGGTCCTGGTCAACAAACCGATAAAATAATAATAATAAATAAGTCTTTATTGTGCAAAAAGCCAAAATAGCTTGGTCGACAAAGCATTTACACAACAAACAAAAGCACAAAAAACATTCAAATAATAAAAAATACACAATACAAATCATACAATTCAAAAAAAATTAAGTCATCAAAATTACGAATAGAACATACATGGATAATTATTGCAGAACACAAAAAAAGGCGCATCAATAAAATTTTACAATAGGAAGATTGTAAATAATCTTAAGAGTTATAAAATATTAAAAATTTGACCCTTGATCAGTGTGTGAGATGATCAAAATTTTAAAATTCAAAATTGTTCATGATTAAACATATAAACACCGTATATAGGGCTCTCTCCAGTAAGTATGATTTCAGAGCTTTGCAAAATGCGGGAAAGAATGAAAGCGACTTGATATTCAAAAACAGATGATTGTACATTTTTTGGGCATTGTACAGTATTGAACTTTTAACTAGTTCTGAGCTCGGGGTTGGCAGATAAAGATCGTGCTCCGCATTCCTGAGTGGATAGTTATGAGATGGCCTTTTGGGATAGCAGATATGCGGTTGCAGATTAAGCAAACGGATTCAAAAATGAATAAAGAAGAAAATTCTGGTAGTGAGTTCTACTGTTCAGTCCCAGTAGATATCGAACTGCTCTCTTTTGAAGTCTGAAAATATGCTCAAAATTTGTTGCGCAGCAAGTACCCCAGAATGGAAGGGCATAATGAAGATGTGATTCAAAAAGGGCGTAATAGGCTATTCTAGAGGTTGATAAGTTAAGTTCCTTAGGAACTGATCTTAGCGCAAAACAGGCAGAGCTTATTTCTTTGATAGAGCTTTGATGTGAAAGTCCCATTTTAACGAGTTGTCTACAACAAGTCCTAGGAATTTCACAGAGTCCACGACGTCAATAGTGGTGTTATTAAGTACAAAAGGTTGTATAGTACTTTTATATGACAAAACTTTAGTTTTTGATGGCATAGGAGATTAGAATCGCACCAAGATTTAATCGTGCGTAAGTCACTGGATATAGTATTATATAGTGCCGTAACATCTGGGCCGCTCCAAGCGCCAAACTAGTATCGTCCACAATGAGGCAGATTTTACCGCTAATGTCTAGATTTGCAATGTCGTTGATAAACACCCGAAACAAAATAGGGCCAAGTACTGAACCCTGAGGGACACCACATTCTATAGGCTTACAAGAAGACATAGACGTATCAATTCTCACAAGCTGCCTTCTGTTGCCAAGATATGACTTAAGCCATTCGAGCGGCACTTTGAAAAATCATATTATATTATTGTCTGTTAGGCAGTTACTCTCGCAGATGTGGTTCAATGTCCAAAAATTCATCTCTGCCATGATAAATTTAAAAAAGCAATAGCCGATAGTTTAGAACTTAAAACCATCTCCATTAGATAAACTAATAATAATAATAATATGATTTTTTAATGACAGTGAGATTACAAAAATTATAAACACTATTTTATAAGTGTGATAAGGAGGATCCCAAAGCAATGCTAAAATTGCTGTAAATCGTTACTGTCTTATTCAAAAGCGAATATCTCCAATAAAAAAAATCATCAAAATCGGCCCACTGGAACAAAATATGTTAAACTTTAAATTACATCAAAATTTTAAGGTTTCCGTTTTTTGTGCCGGTGAGAGTATATCTGTACTTTTTTCTCATAAACCCTCAAAATAAAAAAAAATTAAAATAATTATAAAATGTTTCGTTGCAAAAATAATTCTGACAAAGGATTCTTTATAACAAGTAAAAGAGCAATATTAGGCATAAAACAGCCAATGAAGGAAGATATATACTTCCTCCCGAAAGGTCGGTCACATTAAGGTATAATTAGCCGGTAATGTATTAGAACGAAGCCTGACGTAGATTCGTGGGTGTCCTATCACTAACCCACTGCTTTCCTAGAACGCCGGCAGTTAGTTTCTTTGCTTTAGTCCAGACAGGTCCCACGCAACAGACTCTACAGCCGTAGGGTAAACGCGCGCCAAGTGTCCTATCGGTCGATACGGTGCGCCACGACGCCGAGCCTTCTTCAGTGCGAGACCGAAAAGCGAGCAACACCCGTTTCTGGCCGCGTCCCACCGAACAAAAAAGAAAAACCAAGTCGTATTTGTGTGGTCCATTTTTGAGAGACAATGTTCCAATACGTCGGGCAATGCTGCATTCGATCCGGCATCTAGGACTATGTGATTGTACCCTTTTCTAAAAAGGTAGAAGTAGTAGTATTGCTGATTTTAAGGTTAGACTTCGGACAGCACAAAGTAAGTTTATTAACAAATCTATACTATTTACCAAAATTAGCACAAGTAACTTGAAACTGGTTATTAAATTGTTATAATTTCTGCACTTTACGCCAGACATTTAAAATGGTTTAAAAGAAATTTAAATTGTTTTACGTTTTATACATACATTTATAAATATTTTTAAAATAATTTCTATATAGATTTGAAATTCTACTTACGACAAAATAATATTTAACTAAGTTTTCCTCTGGGTATTGTAAATTCTACTTTTGCAAAAAAAAATCAGCAACATGGCAAAATTTGCCTGTTACATTTCAAATCTTACACATTTATGGAGTCCAAAGTATCATGTATGCTAAAAGTGGTCGCTTTCATTTTGTAACTAAGGAAAAGAGAATTGTCTACTAGCTCTATTTTTTTAAATATGTAATTGAGATAACAATAAACATAACTTGTACCACATTTGAATTGAATTTTAGCCATTTTTAATGTTGGACTTTTGATGATGTTCAAAATTTCATCATTTTAAATATACGATACGCAATTTGTTGGAAAATATACACTAAAATCTTACATCTAGAAATTAATCTAAAAGAATGTTAAGTTCATTTTCAAATTTCAAATTTATTAATTATAAAATAGATATTACCTTTGGACAAATACGCAATTAGCTAAATAACAATATAACTATATCTTTCTAATCTACGGCATTTATTAGCGTTAGTTATTGCACAATATTAAAAAGGTTTTAAAACTAAAATTTCTAGCATAATGGTGAAACTATGCTGTAATATTTTTAACAGAGATTTAAGTAATAGTTATATTTGGGATTTTAGAATATATCATAATAGAAGAAGAAGACAGTTGACAACTATATGCTTACAAAAATTTTGTTAGTCAGTCATTAGTTTTATTGAGAAAATACTACACCTTAAAAAATGTATGCATTAAAATCTTAATTTAAGCCAACTAAAAATGATTATGGATATAATATATTACATATCAACGCCTTTACAATATTTCACTTCGAAAATTTAGCCAACAAAACGGATAAACTGTTGCCAATTTTTGATCATTAATGAAAGTAAAATTAAGTTGTGTTTGTGTGGTTCATTTTTGAAGACAATGTTCCAATACGTCGGTCGGGCAATGCTGCATTCGATCCGGCATCTAGGACTATGTGATTGTGCCCTTTTCTAAAAAGGTAGAAGTAGTAATATTGCTGACTTAAAGGTTAGACTTCGGACAGCACAAAGTAAGTTCATTAATAAATCTATACTATTTGCCAAAATTAGCATAAGTAACTTGAAACCGGTCTTTAAATTGTTATAATTTCTGCACTTTACCCACGACATTTAAAACAGTTGGGTTAGGTTAGGTTAGGTTAGTTGGTTAAGATACTGCACCTTAAAAAAATTTATGCCAATAAAATCTTAATATCAACCAACTAAAAATGATTATGGATACAATATATCACATATCAACGTCTTTACAATATTTCACTTCGAAAATTTAGCCAACAAAACGGATAAAGTGTTACCAACAAAGACATTATAAAGATAGACCGAACATCTCATTCATAAATACTCGTTGGTAGTGTATCAAACATTCCAATGTGTCAAACAAGGACAGAAGAGACAGAGAAGTCTAAAATTTCCGACCCCGGCAACTAGGCGCATTTGGGAATGTTCTAATGGCCAGTGACGTATCAATCGTTTTTTGGAACGAATTTAATTAGTAAAGTAATTAGTAAAATTTTTACTCCATATTAATATACTACATTAACACTTTTTTGCCAGATGAGTTTTGTTATAAGGTCTAATATAATAATACAATTAATATCCTACATATACTTATGTTGAAACGTTAGTAGTTTTCAAAAATCACTCCAACGTCGATTTTCAATTTAAACTTTCAGTTACTTCTATATAAACTTTCAGTTACTTTTGAATATTTACAGGATGACTCAGGCTTCCGAAACAGTTCTATATTAGGTTTGTGGTTGGTGACTTTTCTTTCAATTTTTGTTTCAGAATATGGAGGCATTTAGGCACATATTAGACATTTTTGTAAACATAGGTGGCCAGTACATATTTTCAAACCAAAGTTGTAGATTTGCCATTAAATTTTCATTCCAGAAATACCTAGGGTTGCCACTTGTCCTTTTTTGAAAAGGACAGTCCTTTTGACTTTTTTTGACTTAAAAAGTCATTTTTATTTACGTATTTTCCCTGAGAAAATTACCTACAGAAAACAGAAATATTCTTTTCGCCCAAATTTAATTAGGAATGTTATAAAACGTAACTTATAAATAAATTTTTCTTGTTTAGAATAGGCAACATTATTTAGAACCTCCCGTTTAATCTCAAATGATAGTTTAGGTTTTAGTTTTACCTTTTTTTATCTTAAAAAGAACTTTTCAAAATTAGTACCTAATTAGTAACGATTTAGTTAGTTCGCAATCGATAGCTTCCTGTGAAGTACTGTGTAATAGTTGTAATCTTGTATTATTAATAGCTTCCTATACCTAAAATCAATATTTAATGAGAAAATTGTGTTTTTTTTTTGAAAATATAAGACAAGATTTGACTTTCGGTCTTCTTCTTGTATTATGATGGCTCTGATACGAGGCAATTGCCTTTTAGTCTCATTAAAAGTATAAAATCTGTGTGCTACAGTATGGGATTTCTGTCGCATAATAATGAATACCTATTACGTTTATTTACAAATCCATTACTTTTAAAGGTAGCTTCATCAGATAATTAAATTTTAGTTAAATGTCCTAATCTTCATGAACTGTATTAAGCATATGTATTGCGGTGAATCACCCTGTATGTTGACAAATATATTTTGAAAATGTGCGTTACAATGGCTCCCATCTTATGTAAAAAATTGAAATAAAAATCACAAACCAAAAACCTAATAGGTAAAATGTTTTTTGGAGGCATGGGTCGCTCTTTATATAGGTATGTATAAAACTAGTAACCTAAGAATTTTTTACAGTTCGTCCCATTCTAAAAAAAGTTAAACACACCGTACAAATAACTCTAGGAAGATGTATTTGTACGGTGGTAAAAAATTGTCTGAACAAGGCCGAAGGGGCAGATATAATAAAGCAATAAAATGTAAAAAAGGTCGGGTAAACTCCTTTGTTTATTTATTGAGCAAAATTCCTTTAGAATATCGTATATAATGACCAAAATAGGACGCAATTTTAAGAAAAAAATGTCACTTTCTGGCTTATAATAAAGTTTCAAATGTAACGTTTATATTCAAATTTGTTATGATCTACAACAGTTAGGTAGTAATTGAGACGAATTATAATTCAATTACCGGCTACTACGTTCTTGTTTTAATAGATCAAAATTCAACAAATATAATTAGAAATTATTTTAATTGTGAGAGGCTCCCTTATGGGACGCCTATGTACGATTACGGCGCGGCGGAAACAATACCTACCTGTGAAAAGACAAATTCCGGTAATTTGAGCTTATTTGTCCACACATTTGACACTGTCGTACCATATTGAAAATTCGCAGATTCAAAAGTACATTAAACAAAAACAAAAACTATTAAAAAACACTGAAAAGTTCACTTCGGAGTTGATTCCGACTTCAAACACACCGTAAGCTAAACGTAGTACGCTGACCATGGGCAGAGGGCCGTCGCGAGGGGTGGTGGGACGCATGTGGGACGGACGGCTCATTTCATTCGGGAAGACTAGCAGCGACGTTGCCAATAGTTCTAGACGTTTCAGCACATTAAACAGTAAACATGTCTTTTAATAGTAACGCATATATCCTCTGGTTAATAACATATTATTACGCATGCTTCTTTAAAAATAAACTATTAATTTAATTAAGAAATTGAGATTTATTGATATCCGGTGAAGGTTTTAAAGTCACCTTTTCTGCAAATCAAACTTAGTAGATAGGCGCAAATTTGATATGTGGCAATGTCGCCTTCTCTATCTCAGTTGATTTTTACAGTACGTAGTCAATCTCCGAATGTTTGATCGGGTTAAAATGCATAATGTGATATCTGTTCTTCCTAAATCTATGGTTACCAATTTCTGATCATTAAAAAAAATAAAATTAAGTTGTGGTTGTGTGGTTCATTTTTGAAGACAATGTTCCAATACGTCTGGCAATGCTGCATTTGACAACTATATGCTTACAAAAATTTTGTCAGTCAGTCATTAGTTTTATTGAGGAGATACTACACCTTAAAGAAATTTATGCATTAAAATCTTAATTTCGGCCAACTAAAAATAATTATGGTTGTTATAATTTCTGCACTTTACCCACGACATTTAAAATGATTTAAAACAAATTTAAATTGTTTTATACATACATTTATAAATATTTTTAAAATAATTACTAGATAGATTAAACATTCTACTTACGAAAAAATAATATTTACCTAAGTTTTCCTCTGGGTATTGTAAATCCTACTTTTGCTAAAAAAATCAGCAACATGGGAAAAGTTGCCTGTTACATTTCAAATCTTACACGTTTATGAAGTCAGAAGTATCACGTATTCTAAAAATGGTCACTTTCATTTTGTAACTAAAGAAAAGAGAATTGTGTATTAGTTCTATTTTTTTTTAAATATGGAATTGAGATAATAATAAACATAATATGTTCCACATGTGGTCTATATCAAAAGGTAATATGCAAATACGTTCATTGATGGTACTTATATAAAAAAGTAGTATTAGAATATAATTTTAGCCATTTTTAATGTTGGACTTTTTATGATGATCAGTAATTTCATCATTTTTAAATATACGATACGCAATTTGTTGAAAAATATACATTAAAATCTTACGTCTAGAAATTTATCTAAAAAAATTCATTTTAAAATTTCAAATTTATTCATTATAAAATGGATATTACCTTTGTACAAAAACGCAATAAGCTATAAAACTATAATATAGTTATATAACTATATCTTTCTAATTTAAAGCATTTATTACTGCAAGTTATTGCACAATATTAAAAAGGTTTTAAAACTAAAATTTCCAGCATAATGGTAGAACTATGCTCTAATATTTTTAACAGCGATTTAGGTAATAGTTATATTTGATATTTTAGAATATATCATAATAGAAGAAGACAGTTGACAACTATATGCTTAAAAAAATGTTGTCCGTCATTCATTAGTTTTATTGAGAAGATACTACACCTTAAAGAAATTTATGCATTAAAATCTTAATTTCAGCCAACCAAAAATGTTTACGTCTTTACAATATTTCATTTCGAAAATTTAGCCAACAAACCGTATAAAGTGTAAACCTAGGTAAAGTTGCCTGTAACATTTCAAATCTTACACATTTATGGAGTCAGAAGTATCACGTATGCTAAAAATGGTCGCTTTCATTTTGTAACTAAAGAAAAGAGAATTGTGTATTAGCTCTATTTTTTTTAAATATGGAATTGAGATAATAAGAAATATAACGTGTACCACATTTGAATTAAATTTTAGTCATTTTTAATGTTGGACTTTTGATGATGCTCAGTAATTTTATCATTTTTAAATAAACGATACGCAATGTGTTGAAAAATGTACATTAAAATCTTACATCTAGAAATTCATCTCAAAGAATGTTAAATTCATTTTCAAATTACAAATTTATTTATTATAAAATAGATATTAC
Source organism: Sitophilus oryzae (assembly GCF_002938485.1). NCBI lineage: Eukaryota > Metazoa > Arthropoda > Insecta > Coleoptera > Curculionidae > Sitophilus > Sitophilus oryzae. The sequence continues at coordinate 5,746,261 of NW_022147434.1, read as the reverse complement.
CTTTGGACATATACGCAATTAGCTAAATAACTATATAACTATATCTTTCTAATCTACAGCATTTATTGGTAGAACTATGCTGTAATATTTTTAACAGCTATTTAGGTAATAGTTATATTTGGAATTTTATAATATATTATAATAGAAGAAAAAGACGGTTGACAACTATATGCTTACAAAAATTTTGTCAGTCAGTCATTAGTTTTATTGAGAAGGTACTACACCTTAAAGAAATTTATGCATTAAAATCTTAATTTTAGCCAACTAAAAATGATTATGGATATAATATATCACATATCAACGTCTTTACAATATGTCACTTCGAAAATTTAGCCAACAAAACGGATAGTGTTGTCAATTTCAGATCATTAAAAAAGTAAAATTAAGTTATGTTTGTGCGGTTCCGAGCGGTTGAAGATAATGTTCGAACACGTCGGACAATGCAGCATTTGATCCGTCATCTAGAACTATGCGATTGCGCCATTTTCTAAAAAAGTAGAAATAGTAGTATTGCTGATTTTAAGGTATTACTAATTTTTAGACTTTGGGCAGCACAAAGTAAGTGCATTAACAGATCTAAAAAATTTAAAAAAAGTAGCTCATGTAACTTGAAATAGTAATAATTTCTTCATTTTACCAACAGTATTTAAAACAGCTTAAAGGAAATTTAAATTGTTTTAAGTTTTATATATACAGTTATAAATATTTTTAAAATAATATCGAAATACATACGTGCATTAAAAATTCTATTCTATTATTCCACTTTTTTATTTTGTCTTTCGATTCGACACAATAAAATTTAGCTTCATTGTAAAGAACCATGTTGTGTATTGATTATTTTTTTTTTAATTGTGGAATTGAGATAATAATAATTTCTGCTACATGTGGTCTATATCAGAAGACAATATGCAAATACGTCCATTGATGTTACTTTATATAAAAAATAGTAATAGAATTGACTTTGGGAGGTACTCAGTAATTTAATCATTTTTAAATATACGATTTGCAGTTTGATAAAAAAAAATTATCTAAAAATTCATCTAAAAATGTATCTAAATTTTTAAAAATTATTACATTTAAACTTAAACATAAACATTTTTAAGCCTTTGTACAATTACCCAGTTAGCTAAATAACTATAGAAACATAACATTTCTCATCTACATTAATTATTATTGTTAGTTATTGTCCAACACTAAAACGGGTTTAAAACTAAAAGTTCAATCATAATGGTTGAACTAAACTGTAATATTCTTATCAGATATATTATATCTGACAAGTTTTAGTTTTATTCAGAAGATACTAGATTTTAGAGTTTTAAGTCATCAGTTTTATTTAGAAGATACAAACTGGAATGGAAGGCAATGTTCCAATATGATACCAATTTACCAAAAATTATCTGAAATGACTTCTGAAATGAAAATATTATTTAAGTAGTAATCATTTCTGCATTTACCCATGACATTTAAAACGGTTTAAAGATAAATTTCAGTTGATATAAGTATTTTTTATTGTCCCTACGTATTTATGGTCCATGTTAGATGACATTGCATTCAATATTTCGGCATGAAGTTGACGATATAGGCTTAATGAAAAATAAATATATTGATAATTGTTAAATGAGACAAAAACTAAGACCATAACTTTTTAATATATGATTCTCAGCTCTTTATTTATAAAAATATGAAAAGATTACGTTTTGAAATAGATTTATTCCTTATAAGTTTAGTTTACGCTTATATTAGTTAGATATTACTATTTTACATACAAAAAATACCAAATTAAATTGAATTATTTAGCATATAATAAAATATGATAGATATTGGATATACTTTTGTAGCGGGTTTATTTCTTGAAAATATTTCTTTCAAGAACATTTTTGCTATTAATGGCATATCTTAAGATTACTAGGATGGTAAACTAAAAAGCAAAATTATTAGTTCCATTTCTTTAATACCTATTTGTATATTTGAAATTATTTAAATTACAACACAATTTTTTGTCTTTGAATAAAATTATACTTGCTTAAAATCAATATTCAAATATTCCAACTTTGTTCGGATACACAAACATGGAGGCAAACGAAAATAATGTTATTCGCTCAAATGTTTTTCACTTCAAACCAAACCAAACAAAATTTCCATCAAAATTGGTTTAGCCGTTTTGAAGATAAATTAATTAACCTCAATTTCAAGCGAAGATCATTTATACATATAAACAATGCGAAAATACTCATTTGCGGTTTCAAAATATAGAGTTTATTTTATTTGCGGTTTACAATCTTTAGAAATCATATTTATTTAAAAAAGAACAGTGCTTTTAATTAACAAGCTTTTAATTAACTTGCCGTGTTGGTTTTAGTCAAATATTGTGATCTAAATTAGAAGGACTTCTTGTCTTTTGATTTGGCACTAATATGGTAGACTTGGTGACAATACCATATTATGATACAAACCCACAGTGTTTTGGTGGATTTGATTTGCAAGCTTAGTCCTTAAATAATTAAGTTATCCTTGGTCGAATAAAATCTTTAGAAAGACCATTATACAATACGATAAAAAAAACGGCGTCAGCGATCACTATGAAATGAAAATTGCTGTCACTTTATAAGTAAAATTATATGGGGAGAGTCATCGATCATCATTTCCAAGCCAACAGAATAGTTAATGATTTTTTTTATAACAAGTTTTTATTTAAATGCTCTAAAATGGAGGAAATGAATCGCAATTCCCATCAATTGATTACATAACACATCGTGAGATTTATCTTAATCGTGAGATTTATCGGTGTAGATAAACAAGAATACAATTTATGTAACTTAATATTAACATAAGTAGTTCTAAAAAAAGATAATATCTTATACTAAGGGCTGGCAAAGGTTGGTCTTGGGTCGCGATTTCCGTATGTAAGAAAAGTACAATGTGTTTATAATGTACTGAACAAAGAGAGAACAGTAAACACGTTGCCAAACGTATGAAATAAACCGAGAAACTGTACACATTGCTAAGAGACGTGGAAGGGGATATAGCAGATTTGTCCCAGTTGACCGGTCGACCCAATCAGTACCTCTGTCAGTACTTAAGTTCTAAGAAAAGTTGTACATCATGAGTTCAGCTTCACGTTTTACTTACGTCTCGTGATATTTTATTTGTTTTTTTGTTAACGAGTCCTTGTAACTTTTCCTATAGCTTAAAAATTTTCAAGTGCAAGTTAGAAACACTTGCATTTTTGATAAAAATAAGTGGAATTGAGTTACTGTTCGACAGTGATTGCGCTATGAGAACGCTGAATTCAAAAATAAATATTTCGAAATCTATTAGAAATAATTGTATTTTTTTTTAAACTTTCTTAATATTTCTGCTATATTTTCTTCGCAGACAGTATGTGAAAATCTTTATAAATAAAAAAGTTACACGATTGCTGAATATTGCTATGCGCTAAAGGTAAATGGATGGATTATTTAAAATTTTTAAATGGAAAAGAGCAACCTTGTCGATTTTTTCTTATTTAAACATATTGTAAAAGATCCAATTTTCAAAATAATAAAAGTTTCTAAAGTGGTTCTTTAGTTATGGCGTGATATGTATTAAAAAGTTGAGTTTTTTCATAATTCTATTTCAGATGCTGCGAAACATATCTAATGATTTTATCTAGTTATCTTTTCGAAAAAAAAAGTCTTTTAAAAATAAGCGGTTTGTGATCGTGATTTTACTTTAGCTGATAGGGAAAGGCATACCGGCAATGCCGCAACAGCACACCGTCGCATACCTCTCACTCCGACTTCATAAGATCCCCATGCGATGTATTTCCATACATGTAAATACCGACACAAAAGTAACAGTTGCCAGCACGGTAAAATAGTTATATATCATAAATATACTAGATGATATCAGAACCACTCAAAAATGGCTGGCCTTTATATTTTAAATTGTGTGTACTTGAAGTGAAAGTTTTTACTAACAGCTATTTAATTGAAGGATTTGAAGGACATGTTTAAAAAAGTGAAGTCGAAAAAGTAATCAATTATAAAATTATTTTTTTACGCTTAAAAAAATATTTATATAAAAAAAATATTAATTATAAAAATATTTTTTTACGCTTAAAAAAATATTTTTTTACGTGCAACAAATAGTTTTTTATGCGTAAAAAATATTTTTTAGCGTGTAACAAATAGTTTTTTACGTGTAACACAAAACTATTTGGGCATATTTTAACCGACCAGGACAAGACATGAAAAACGTTAGATGATCAAATCGTGTTTTCCAATGCTCCTTGATCAAAAATTAGTGTTTTTTGTACAGCCATGGCACTCTAGATTGAAATTTAAAATACGATTTTTAAAGGAAAATATATGATTTATAGGAGAATATTATGATATGATATTTTATTCAGAGTGTCATTTTCTTCACTGTCTTTCATGTATCATATTCAGAGTGTCTTTTTTTCAAGCGAATAAAGTAAAAAAATACGGAGGGTGCAATTTAAAAATCACCAAGGTTGTAGTAACTTCCGGTGAAATAACCGAAAATAATTTAATACTATAGGCCTATCAGTAAACTTAACATCTTTGCAAAGATTTTCGAATAATTGTTCACTCAAAGATATTTAACAGGTTAAAAGAAAAGCTTACTGATCAACAGCATGGCTTTACTCCGGTAAATCAATAGAAACTAATTTAGCCACTTTTACTGACAACGTCATTGAAGCGATAGATGCTAGTAGTTAAGTTGATATTATAAATACTGATTTTAGCAAAGCGTTCGATAAAATCTGTCATAATTTGTTAATAAAACGGCTAGCGGATGCGGGTGGAATCGATCCGATTGAGATCAGGTGTACCTCAAGGAAGCCACTGGGGTCCACTTTCTTATTATTTATCTAAATAATATTAACTAGTGTTTTAAAACTGCAAGTTTTTTACATTATGCGGACGATTTAAAGATTTATAGTGAAATAAAAAGCCAGTAAGATTGCCATATGTTACAAGAAGATCTGAATGGACTTGTCGATTACTGCCAAAGATAATTTACTAGAAATAAAACAGTTTTTCGCTACGAGTGCCAAATTAAAAATTATATTGTGAAAAGAGTTGGACAGTGAAAAGTGAGAAAGTAAATAAAAAATAGAGTGAAAAGAAAAAATTACTTTATCCCAAAGAAATATTAACATTAATTTTCGCCACGGCTATATTTGACCGTACCTTTCCGTAATACTAACTCCGATCAAAACTTTCCTGTCTGTAGATTGATAAGAACATTTAATGTATATTATGAAGATTTATTTTTACAATTTTCATAAATTATAGTTTTATTTTTATTTTTTTAGTAGTTGTATTAAGTTAAGATAGAGATAAATTTGTTATATATCTATATAAGTATAACCACTGTATATATTAGAATTAAGTCGAGGATGCTTTTTGGGGGATTTTTTTTTCTATTGCATCCCAGTTTTTTTTAATAAATAAATAAATAAATTCGTCAATCAATCGTAATTTATGTCATATACTTTTACTAACATACCAAATCTCGTTTTTCTTTTCTGAGAAAATAAAAATGTCCACTCGGTATTATGATATTTATCATACAAATATTATGAATGCAAAAGTTGTATGTCCTGACTGAGGGAAGCAGTTAGCCTATATATTTCCTATCTGGCGACAAGCTTTTATATCATATTATTCTGTAATGTAATAAAAGTATAGATTTAATTTTTAATTTAAAGTTTATTTTGTTCATTTTGTTACATTTAAATGAAAGCTTGTTTTTAAAAGTTTTTTAAAAACAAAAAAAAAGTTATTTTTAAGTTTTTTAAATTAAAAATTTGACTTCAAATCCAACTTCTAAATTAAAATAAGTATTATTCTATAAAAAAAAGTCAACTTATTATTTACTCTGTTCCAAATTGGATACCACGTATTATAAAGAAATAAAATAAAAACGCTATATTAATAATTATTTTATAAAACCCAATTTATATTTCTCCATTAATTTAGCCAATTCCACAATTTCGAATTGTATTTCTTTTATTTTTAACCTCACCTTTACTCGCAAATGTAAACGAACCTCAAGGTAAAATAATTGGTTGAAAACTTAACAAAATTCAATAAAAAAGAACGTAATTCATTTATCGCAATTTCAATTTTCAGGGAGCAATTCAATTTCCATATTTTGAGGCTTATTTGGGAAAAGTTCATAAAAATTGAAAATTAAATTTGAAAGTGGTTTCTAAAGCTACTTCGGTATTTTTATCCATGTTATAATTACATTAAATTTTGTTTCCTTAAAGTTATCAGATATTTAAGTATTATTCTTTTTAAAAACAATAGAACATTTTTAGAGTTAATAGCGGTTTATTTAGTCCAGTATATGAAGGTTAAAACCACGGCTTAATTCGTCGACAGAGACATTTCAGGTAGATTGTCTACTTTTTGGGGAGTAGTTTTAGAAGGAAACATTGTAACTAGTGATGGACAAAACTGTTATTTTTAGATAACATTTGAAACTGCTATAGTTATTTATAAAAAAACAGCTTAAAAATAACATGTTTCGTTATTTTACTGCTAAATATCTGAAAGAGTATGAGGCGGTCACCGCCAGGCGTATTAACGCAGTTGCAAGTTGCAACAATTACGTGCTCGGTGGTAGTATTTCCAGGGTGTCAAAACATTTCTAAATATCGATTGTTATCTAAAATATCTCTCTAAAAACGGTGGTTGTTTACAAATAAGCGCTGTTTACAAATTGCGATATAAAAAAGCCAAAATTCCGACACTCGTCTATACCTATACATTCCAATCTACCTACGACCTGCCCCTCGATCCGCGTAGGTCCTGAATTGCGTAGCAGTGTACAAGGTATATCTCATTCGACGGGCGAGAAGCTCTTAGTTATGATTTTGCCATTTGCGGTCAAAAAATAGCAACATAAGAAAATATGTAGTATATTCTTCATAAGTAAACCAACTACACACTAGAGTTCGAATTAATTTTACACTTAAACAAGCGTGTACCCGCGACTTCGTTCGCGTCGAATTAATAATTTCTAATGGTGATGATAAAGCAAAACAAGAATTTCCATTAACATACAAACTGGATAAAATTTTCTCACATTTGCCAAAAATAAGCTTTCTAACGTCGAGCAGTTTAAGCAGAATCGTGGTTAATCAATTACTCAACATTTTGGAACACCCTGTATAATTTTTTAAAAAATTTCAAAATATGTAAAAAATCAAAATAAATTATGCGTGTCCAGGCGTTTTCCCGAAAGACTAACCGTTTTTTTAAATAACAAATATTGTAATATTTGAGGGGCGTTTTCACCCTGTTGGAATTTGAGATTCGAAAACCCCCTCCTTATCGAACCTCAACCCCAGAGTCAATCCGTTTGCAAAAAATCAGCTTTAAACATCCAGCAGTTTAAGCAGAATAGTGATTATTCAATGGTCATATTTTATGAAACACCCTGTATATATTTTTAAAAAATTTTAAAATATATAAAACAACATAATAAAATATACATGTTTTAAGAGTTTTTTCCGAAAAACTCACCGGTTTTTAAATAAAAAATATTCTAATATTTGAGAGTAGTTTCACCCCCTTAGAATTCGAATTTCGAAAAATCCCTTCTTATCGAACCTCTACACACTAAAGTCAATCCATTTTTCAAAAATTAGCTTTTTACGTCAAGGGCTTTAAGCAGGATCGTGATTAATCAATGACCAGATTTTTCAAAACACCCTGTATACATTTTTTAAAAATCTTAAAATATTATTCTGAAAATTTTTCAGAATAAATAAATACCTAAATACTGAAACTTAATAAGTAAGTACTGAAACATACAGCGCCATAATATCTCGACCTCCGTCCGTTATGCTCGTAACAGGTTGAAACAGAATGTATCTAAAACAACTGATGCGTTATTCCCCAACCTGTTTCGAACCTCCATCGACAATCGACCGATGCAGCAGCGTTCCTTTCCCACACCGATTATCTCCACCGCCGCCCTGTTATGCTCGTAACAGGTTGAAAAACAACATATCTAAAATGACTGCTTCTCCAACCCGTTGCGAGCCTCCATCGACAATCGACCGATGCAGCAGCGTTCCTTTCCCACTCCTGTTATCTCCATCGCCAGGCTTTATGCCCGGAACTGTTTCAAAAAACCTGCTTCTTTTATATCCTATTAATTTTAAGCTGTTGCAAACCCAATACGACCATCGACGGTATCGACCGAAGCAGCTACGTTCGCCGTAGCGCTTTCCCCACTCCGTTGTCCGTTGTCTCGCCGCCTGTATCGATGGTTGACGAAATAACATGTTTTCCATCCATACTAGTTGTTTTTTGGAATTGGCCAATCTCTACGTGTCGTTATTTTATATCTGTTATTTTTTAGAAGTAGTAACGGTTGCGTTATGTTATTTATAAATAATTGTTATAAAATAACAGATAGTTAAATAACAACCCATCACTAACTGTAACATCGTGCTCGGCCAGCTTTGGCCGAAAGAATGGCCCCCAAATGGCCCAAAAATCAGTTTTTCGCAAATATTTGCCAAAATATGCTATTTACCAATTTTTTCTTGGAATAAAAAATGAAACTTATTAGATTATTACCTACAAAAATGGTCCTTATCATTTTTTACGTAGAATTACTAGTTTTAGAGATATTTAACCTGGAAGATCCCTGAATTTTCTCTGGAAGTCTTAACGCTTCGATAGATTTAATAAGCTTATCATTGATTAATAGGACAAATTGTTTAATAACTCGACTAAAATTTAATATTTTTAGATGATTAAAAGTTCATTTAAAAGGTAGAATCAACAACATTTGTCAAGATTTTTTAACTGGTGGGTGTTATTAGAGTCTCGCTTGATTATTATATATTGAGAAAATATTATATTATATATTGAGAAAACTTGAAGAATTTGTTTAATCACAGTTTAATTAAAAACTATTCGTGAGTGTTTTTTTGCGATTTCCGGAAAATGTCCTAAACAAAAGAAAATTGCATAATTACGAATAGTCGAATTGTTTTTTTTTTGTACGAACAACTTTACGAAAAAAAATGTCAGGATAATTTTTTTAGCTAAGGACCCAATTCTCCATTTGGCGATGAATGAAAATCATCTACATGCCATATTTCGGCCAATATTGGCGGAAACCCCGTTCTTTGGCTTTTTATTTTTTACTTTTTATTTTTGACCTTTTTTTAACCGTTTGCCTGGGATTTTACGAAAAAAAGTGTCAAGATTTTTTTTGTAGATAATAACCTAAACTTCATATTTATCAGAGATTTTATAAAAAGTTTGTTATTTTAACACTGTTTACAATATATTCAAACTTGTGAACAAACAATTTCATTCATTTTCATAAATTAATAAGAACGGAGACAAAAATAAAGTAAATCGCATTTTTTAAGAATTATTGACAATAGAAGTATAACTTGGCTAAGAAACCCATAGAAATTAAAAACATATATATTTTATGATATTCCCGTGTTATTGAATGTACAAACAACTTTAATATGAATCTAAAGTAATAAACATAAATTATCTTCAACAAAACTGCAAACTTTAAATGTACATAACTTTTTCAAATACATATACATACATGCTAACATCACATCTGCAATTGCGCACATGGATCGTGCACATTTGATTCATGAGATTTTTATTTTTTGTCATTTCTCTGTTGACATATTATCTCTTTCGTTTCTGATATTGATTATTCAATTTTCTCTCTTCTGCAATAAAGAGATTCAGAATCGGAGTTATGGTTACTCTTCGGAGAAAAATCAATGTCTCCGATGATCTTCATATCACTTAAGTCTCTTTAAGTTTATCAAACCACTCAATTAATGTTTTCTCAAAATTAGCGTCCCCGTGACGCACAATTTTTGGACTACCCACCATCCTAATAATGAAACATTCTTAGCGTGGTGGTGCCACACCGACCACACTGAAACTTTACCCCCCGCTGGTAGGAAAAATGCTTGATAAAAACAAGTGCTCCTGTAACATTTGCATATGGTTACCCTAACTTAAAGGCAAATGGCGCGGCGAGGCCTAAATGTTAGGCGTAAAAATTTTGCAGAAGTTTAATTAGTGATTGGGGTCCGCTAGACCCGACCACGCCAGTTTAGGGTTAAGTTTGATGCCCTCTAACGAACAAACAAAACACTTGTTTTATAGAGGTAATTGTTTCCAATGAACTTATTTTGATTCCAAAAATACGTAACAGTTCTATGACTGCGGAACAATGGGATATCCTGTAAAACTTAAAAAATACAACACAAAATGTATTTCTCTATCAATAAGAATATTATATATCAATCAATTGAACGGCAATTTTTACAACTTCCAACTTTTTGAAATACTTGCCCAACACTTCCAAACTAATATAGGGCTATAAACTTTAACGCACGCCACTTCAAACCGAAAATTGCCTGTTTAACATTTTAGCTATCCCTAACGAGAATTCTTGCTTTGTGTGAACATTGCTGCTTTGGTAATTTTGAGCAAAGGTATTTTTTATTTAAATATTGGAATTTATGTTTATGTGCTTTATAATTACTTAACCAGCGGCTCAGCATTGCGTCAATACAAGGGGATGTAACTGCATTAACATTTTACCAACAATAATTTTTTTATTAGTCTTTAATTTTGTTTTAAGTTACAAAAAAAATATACAAATAATTCAGGCTACGTAGTAGGTCTCAGAAATTTCTAATTTAATTTTATTTGTCAGTACTTCTGCTACCCATGATATAAAATTATTCTGAAAATCTAACTATACTAATATATTGTTGCGAGCCGGTGTGGACTCGACCTAACCTCACAATATGGCCCGCCCTCGGATGACCTTAACATCGCATAGACACCGCAATGATTCATTCGTTCGAGAAGAATCGAGACCCACTAGAATGGACTAGTACATACGAGAACATTCGAAAACCTTCTCTATGCGCCTAACGATCTATGGACTATTCTAGATTTCTTTTGCTGTAGGTATAAAAGCCGGCGGCAGTGGCCTAGAGAGGGCAGTTATAAATATACAGTTGACGCGCTAAAATTCAAAATAAATTCTTAGTTATAAATCGTTTGTAAATAGTTCTATAAGTCTTTTATCGTTATTATTTTTGTTAATTAGTGTTAAATAAATAGTGTTTAAATAAATTGTGACTTTCTATCCACACGGAACCGACGAAAAACGTAACAATATAAAGTCCTTAAGTGACTGACATACTGATTAATCACGATCCTGCTCAAACCACTCAACGTAAGAAACTCAATTTTGGCATACAGGTTGACTCTAGTGTGTAGAGGTTCGATAAGAAGGGATTTTTCGAAATTCCAGTTCCAAGGGGGTGAAACCACCCCTCAAATATTACAATGTTTTTTATTTAAAAAACGGTCAAGTTTTCAAAAAAACGCTTAAACACGTATATTTTATTTTGTTTTTTACATATTTTAAGATTTTTGAAAAATGTATACAGGGTGTTTCAAAAAATCTGATCATTAAGCAGTTAAAGCGCTTGACGTAAAAAGCTGATTGGAATTTGGAAAACAGATTGACTTTAGGGTGTAGAGGTTCGATAAGAAGGGATTTTTCGAAACTCGAATTCTAAGGGGGTGAAACTATCCCTCAAATATTAAACTATTTTTTATTTAAAAACCGGTGAGTTTTTCGGAAAAACTCTTAAACACGTATATTTTATTTTGTTGTTTTACATATTTTAAGATTTTTTATAAATTTATACAGTGTGTTTCATAAAATATGATCATTAAGTAATCACGATTCTGCTTAAACTCCTCGACGTTTAAAGCTGATTTTTGGCAAACGGATTGACTCTGGGGTGTAAAGGTTCGATAAGGAGGGGTTTCTCGAATCTCAAATCCCAAGAGGGTGAAAACGCCCCTCAAATATTACAATATTTGTTATTTATAAAACGGTTAGTTTTTCGGGAAAACGCTAAAAAGCATAATTTATTTGGTTTTTTTACATATTTTGAATTTTTTTAAGAAATCATACAGGGTGTTCCAAAAAGTTGGGTAATTTCTTAACCACGATTCTGCTTAAACTACTTAACGTAAAAAGCTTATTTTTGGCAAACGGATTTTTACGAAAGTCAAATTCCAACGAGATGAAACTACCCCTCAAATATTACCAAGTTATATAACAATATCACCATATTGTTTTTCTCATGCTGACATAAATGTGATAAAATTTTATCCAGTTTGTAAGTTAATGGAAATTCTTGCTTTGCTTTATCACCACCATTACAAATGATTAATTCGACGCGAACGAAGTCGCTGATACACGCTAGTCAGGTGATAAACCTCGGAAGACTGCGTAGGTCCCCTGAAGAGGAGACTTCATTTTCCCAAAAGATATGTCACATTAATCAGGTTTCCCACAATTTGTCTATTTATTTTTACTCTTTCATTGTGCATTTCAATATTAAGTTTGTATGTATTACTTAGAGAGATTTCAATTCTATTGTTTTTTCTCAAATAAAAGCCAAGCCTTTTCGGAATTTCTGTGCCTCTTTTCCGGCCTATATCATCGTAGCCGGTAGTATTCCAAAAAATGTTCTCCTTTGAAAATAGTAGCCAAGGCCAACAAAAAAGTTTATTGAGTGCTTTACAACCACATATCCAGTATTCGGTTTTGTAAATATTTTCACTAAAATAACGAATACACGATTTTAATTTAGTATTAATATTGAAAATAGGCTGGAGATCCTTCATAGTTTTTATTTTTTCTGAATACACCATAGAACTGCAGGATGATTGAAAAATTATTTCTATTTTACAGCCGTCCTCAGAATCGGTCATTGCGACGCGCGACTGTATTTTTTTATTTTGCACCGTGAACGAAATGTGTTTAAGAAACCACATCACCTACCGACTAAAACAGCGAGACATAATCGCGGCCAGAAAATTCGCTGACCTACCTCGGCTCACGTTCGGCGGCGTTCAAGATGTAACGAGGACAGTCGCGTCACCACCCTGTCGAGATATTTTGTTTTTTATTTTTAGCGTTTAGCGTAGGACTTAGCGTTATCTATAAGAATAATTAAAATTGAATTTAATTATTTGAATAAATTTACTGAGAATTTTAATTTATTATAGGAGATGTCAGTGACTTTTTTAAATAAAAACGTATTACAATATTTTGAAGGGATGCGAGGCACCACCCGCATCAATAAAAGTTTCAACCGATAATATTTCAACCCCAGAAAAACACTTGAGTATTTTTGCGAAAAAAAAATTGTTGAAAATTTTAAATTTTTCTTGACATTTTTTGTGAAATTTTAAAAAACTTTTTAGTGCCACTTGTTTATACACTTGAGATTTCTCTACGGTGCCGGAGTATCAAAAACTTGCAGTGTTACTACCTCCTACGTCATCAATATTCTACATATTTCTATATTTATAAACTCACAGTAATTTTAAATTTCTACACAAAAAAAATTAGGAATGTTAATTTCAATCTTTTATCTAAATTTGTTAATAAATTCACGGATTTTAATTCAAATTTTGATTGATATTTACTCAATTTAATCTAATATTTTTAGATACCTATTGATTACAGAGCAAAGTAAAACATTAATAACAATTATGTCATACTACCCTTTAAATTAGGCAACTGTCTCGACAAGCGTGTTTTGATTGTTTTAGATTCAATCGTTTTGTTTGTTCCCTTTCCTGTTTCGTTGTTTTATTTTTAAAATTCATTACGAATTTCATTGCTTCGAATGCCTTGAATTTAAAATTTGGAACTACGGCAACGTCGCTTTATATCGTCGCATGACGCAAGCTCCCCACGGCAAAATGGATCGAGGAATGTGGACAGATATAACATTTCTTCAGGATGGACTAACTAAAGACCGCTGAAGGAACAGGAGCTGGAGTATTTGGGGAAAGACCAAGGGCAAGCTTATCCTTTTCCTTGGGTAAACACTCAACCGTATTCCAGACAGAAATCTTCGCCATTCTACAATGTGCGAGAGAAAACAATAGAAGAGCTTATTCAGGTAAGCTCATCATTATATGCTCAGACAGTCAGGCGGCACTTGGGGCGCTTATGAGCCCAAAGTTATTGTCGAGACTCGTCTGGGAATGCATGGGTGAACTGGGAGCTCTGGCACAAAGGAACAGAATTAGATTATTTTGGGTGCCGGGCCACAGCGACATCCAAGGCAACGAAAATCCTTACCAGTACTGGGAATACTCAAATGTATGGCCCGTTATGCACTAAAACTCTGGATCAGGGAAATCAGAATGTCCATTGGAGAAACAGACAGGTGCACAGGCACAGCAAGGCTTTTATCCAAGGACCTAGGTCTAAAACCGCAAAAGAACTGCTAATGCTTAGCAGGAATAAAGTGCGGATTACAACAGGCCTCTTAACAGGACACATGGATGTCAAGTGTTACCTGAACAAGCTCAACCTGTATCAAGAAAGTCTTTGCTGCAGACTCTGCGATAAAGATCCTGAAACAGCGGAGCACATAATATGTCATTGCGACGCTCTTGATCGCAAGCGACACTTTTTATTTGAAAAAGCTAGGCTAGAACCGGAGGAACTATGCTCCCCCATCCTATCAAGGACCTGCATAAGCTATTGCAGGGCACGGGGATAGGAGAATGGATGCAAATATAGAAAGGGGACAAACACAATAGGCCTCACAAGTCGCAGTGTTTCCGGCAGAAGACGGCCCCTTTTTATGGAAAAAAAGTTCGCCACGGCCGGCGGCGCCTTTTTTACCAGTTGGTACGTTCTTAGATTAAAACTAGTTCATAAAGTGGCGATAAGAGGCAATAAATTCTCAACATTTATTCATTCAAAAAGGTACTGAAAGTAGTGTGCGCTTTTCAAGGTATTTTGGAAATCAGTGATTCAAATTATGTTGAAGCCTATATGAAAATAATATGTTAGAAATGGGGACTGTTTGGTTTGATTAAGTTAGGTGAAGTGTATTTTAGTTTAGTGTGTATCGAAAAAGAGAGCAGTCACAGTTGCTTTTCTGTCTTTACTAAATCTGTCATAGGTATATTTTTTAAACATTGTGGGTAAGTTTTTTCTTTTAATTTATTTTGTGTAATATTAACACCATCTTATAAATGTAATGCATCTCTGCAACCTCTGCTAAACTCCTCAGGTAGTGTGTTTTTTTATTTATTTTTAAGTATATTAATATATTTTCTTGGCTATACGGCAACACACGACTTCAAATTATCTGAGATCCGGACACCGATCTGTGTTATTGGATGGTGTTGGCGATATCTGCCGGCTGTTATCGAAATGTTGCCATCATTTTTTTTTTAATTTCAAAGTTAAATAACTCTGTTATGATTAATTTATTTTAAAAATAGTAAAGAGAAAATTTGTTTCTTTTTGTCACTCTGTATTTTATTATTATCATCTAAAATATTTAATTCTTTAACAATTTTATTTCATTCTGTTTTTATTAAGTTTTGATTATCTGCTGTTGGCATCTACCAATATTGGATACCATAAACAACTTAACGTTCCTTTTTCCTCCGATATTTTTAAATAAAAACAAAAAATATGGAAAATAAGCGAGTCTAATATTTTATATTGCATATTTTCATCGAAAACATTTTAGGAATTCCTTTAACAAATGTATTCTTCCAGACTGGAAAACAGATCGATAAGTATTGCGCCTTACAAAACACAAGTAAAGTGAGTCCTAACTGTCGAGTTTACTTACGGAAATACGTAGGCGTAATTGATGTATGGGGGCTAAATACAAATGTCGAGTAAAAACAGTACAACCGGGATTTAACGATAATTGTGATGAAAATTTACGGTAATTGTTAGAAGTTAAAAGGGTTAAACTTTCTAAGACAAACATTCGAGGCGAGAACAAATAGTTTAGCGGGCTTAATGGGTAAAACTACATATGAAAATAAAATGAAAAGTTTCTATTGAGATATTCCACAAGATGCTTTGAGGAAGTTGGTGCCCTTTAAGAGGTAAATAAAAATAATATTTTTAATTTGGAGATTCAGATGTTAACCAGTGTAAGTCAATCTCCAATTATATTGACATCATGATGTTTAAAAACAGAATTTAAAAAAATTAAAGTCAAAATTTTTTGACTTTTTGTTGTCTGCGTCTTCTTTTAATATTAAGACGGAACTCAACTAAAAAGCTCTGCAATCTGCTGATATTCGACAGATTGTAAAAACTGGGAGAAAATATTTGGTTACAACTACTCTTTTCCTTCTACTATGCTAACATGGTTAGCGAAATGCGTGTCAAGTGTAAAAGTAATGGTGTATTGTGGTGATTTAGTGTTTTATTTTGTAGGGTGAGAAAAAAAATAAAAACCGATTTTTTCCATTTTCAGCAATTTTTTTAAAATACAATAAAACCTAATAGTATAAGAGCTAGCAACGTTTTCGAGAAAGTATTTTAAGACGTCTGGCTCTTTGATATATCTTTTACTATGCTCTCTGAAACAGCGTGCAGGCCGTCTGGCTGCCGATACACGTTGCGTTCACTACTGCGCATCCAAAGAAGATCCTCTATTTTTTACTTAGCGGTTTAAATTCTAGTATTGAATAAAAACCGAGCAAGTCTCCATTAGCTCGGCGCGTAGAGCTTTTGTCTATGAAGCGAAGGTCAGTGGTTCGATTCCGGCTGGGGTTGAAACTTTTTTATTTTTTTTTTTCGTTTATATTCTGATAGTAAAGTATTAAATATTTGCTTTTTATCACCAGAACGGATAGCGTTTATGGGTTTATGATCCGTAGTGTATATAAGTAGAATTTGATACTTTCATTTGTTTTGAAGGGTTATTGTGGTAATTAATTATTAGATAGGTTTAGGATGGTCTGGCTACCGCGTCGGTAGGTGGCGTTCACTACTGCGCATCACATGGGTACAGGGTGTCTCATTTTCGTGCGTTTTTTGGGATTTGGGATAACTGGGATTTCTCGTTTATGAGTGGAGATACAATGATGCGTTTTTTTTCACATTACTTTGCTAGTTTTTTATGTAACTAAATATTTTACCCCTAGATTTGTGCATTTTCTACACATTAACATTAATCAATCTTATTTAGAAAGTATTATTATTTTATTTAATTTAATTTAACCAGATAATTTTGTTTTCCATCGTTATCTTAACAAACTGAACTGAAAATAAATTTGTGTAGCTTTTAGATAACA
Organism: Sitophilus oryzae; assembly: GCF_002938485.1. NCBI lineage: Eukaryota > Metazoa > Arthropoda > Insecta > Coleoptera > Curculionidae > Sitophilus > Sitophilus oryzae. Next base: position 5,729,060 of record NW_022147434.1, on the reverse strand, counting down.
ATCTGTTAAAAAAAGTATTATTAAAATAATAAACAACAGCTGAAAAAAATATTTTGAAGAAAGACAGGCAGAAATTACCTTAATAAAGCATTAAAATGTTAGTTTTTATATATTATGTTTAAATCTTTAAAATAAAATTATAAACGAGAAATCCCAAAAAAACGCACAAAAATGGGACACTCTGTACACATGTGATGCGCAGTAATGAACGCAACCTACCGGCGCGGCAGCCAGACCATCCTAAACCTGCCTAATAATTAATTACCACAATGATCCTTCAAAACAAATGAAAGTATCAAATTCTACTTATACCCACTACGGATCATAAACCCATAAGCGCCATCCGTTTTGGTGATAAAAAAGCAAATATTTAATCCTTTACTATCAGAATATAAACGAAAAAAAAAATAAAAAAGTTACACCCCCGGCCGGTATCGAACCACTGACCTTCGCGTCATAGGCGAAAGCTCTACGCGCCGAGCTAATGGAGACTTGCTCGATTTTTATTCAATACTAGAATTTAAACCGCTAAGTAAAAAATAGAGGATCTTCTTTGGATGTGCAGTAGTAAACGCAACGGGTATCGGCAGGCAGACGGGCCGCATGCTGTTCCAGAGAGCATAATAAAAGATATATCAAAGAGTCAGACGTCTTAAAATACTTGTTTTCCCGACGTTGCTAGCTCTCGTACTATAAATAGAGGGCCAAATTGCATTTAGAATGCTTATATTAACATCTTTTAACTAGTGATGGGATAACTCGAGCGAAAATTCGCTCGAGTACTCGATTATTGAAATAACCGACATCGCTCGATTATGAACGAGCAATGCAAGTGACGAGTTACGAGCGATGAACGCAAGCGATCCTAGAATGAAATAAATTGAAATCCGATTTTAATGTGACATATTCGATAAAAAACCGAGCGAATTTTCTACATACATTGCAAGTAGCAAATTTATACGACGCCGTATATATATTATTTATCCGTTGCGTATCTGAAGGACAACATTTTACGACCTACATCGACAATGCTTTGAAATCTAAATCAAGCGATCAAGCCAATCGCTCATAGCTTGCTACTTGCCATTCATCACCGAAAGAATATGTGCCCTGCGCACGCAGCCTACTGTTTGGCGCTTGGCGTTAACGAGTACTTACAACAAGCGACGGACGAAAAACCGTATTTTTAAATACGGTATACGGTTAATATTTCGCTCGAGCGATCGCTCGGTTATTCCAATCGCTTGAAACTCGAGTACTCGATTATTGAAATTAATTGGTTTTTCCCATCACTACTTTAACCGTACCAGGTGAGAGAAGTGGAAAAAGTTATAAATAAAAAATTCGATTTTTTTCAAATTTTTTGATAATCGAAATCTTTCTAATTAAATATCTCGGAAACTGTGCATTTTGGAAAAACTATTTAAATAGGGCGAATATAGAGCTCCACTAGCTCTATTCGTAGAGGCTTCACTGGTCATTTAGCTACTTACCGTTTCCGAGAGGAAACATCTTATTTTTATTTACACCTTTATTTTTTTCTGTTGGTATAATTTAATGTAGCGACCAAACGCTAAAGTTTTTAAACTGACTTCCACGCTTAATTTGAACGTTAACATCTTAAAAATTATTTACCATCATAAAAAATAGGCCTCCTTTAAATACACACGGGTTTTCGTAGCTCGATCGGACTATTATTTGTTTCCCCTATTTAAATTGGACTAGGGTCATTGACATATAAAAAATCAATAAATATCCCCAATACGTTCTGTAGAGCCTTGGATACTATTATTATTATGACGTTGAAGCATTGTGAATCAAACAGCCTTCTCACAATTACCTAGCAGACTCGTTTATCCAATTCGAAGAAAGAATGAATATACCCATCAAAATCCTTAAAGTATTTCTGCAGGGTAAGCTGGTCCGAATCTTCAATCCACTGGTCCAGATCTTAATCAGCTCGGGTATTCCTTTATCTTCTGAAGGAATCTGGTAGCTTGACGACGATGTTTCTAGCGAAGTAGGATATACCTCAAATCCGGTGGTTCCGGCACCAGATGATCGCTGAGAAGACAAATACGACTAAGCACATCTTTATCATTTCTCAGTTAAAATATAATAATCAAAACATTTTTGATGGTCAGGTTTTCTACAGAATGGAAAATCTCAATTAATATCTATCTATAATACCAATTTATAAGTTATTTCATAGATAGTTGGAAGGAATGGGAGGTTACCTCTCTTGGGCAATGAAGAGCATATGACAAGTTTCGGAATATTTTCATTTCCTTGGCCTGGACTTGATCAAATTTAAAATTTAACTTACACGTTAAACATACAATTTGACGCTTTTTAATTTTAGTTGAATTTTTCTAACTAGAATGATGTTTTCCATGTGATGGACAATTCAATGTCGCTTTAATGCATTCTCAGCAAAGTGGGTAAACATCACCAATTTTCAAATTCCGATTTTAGCCATACTACAGAACCGATTTGAATGAATATATACTCGTTCGATAGAGAATTTAGTTCTCTTTACTTTACGCATGAAATATTCGCTAAAACTCCACGTTTCGGAACTATAGGAAAAATCGGAGAAAAGCCGAAAAATTTTACCACTTTTTATATCTCCTGAGTCGATCGGTGATTGAGCAACCATCAAATGAATCGATCAAATCAATAATTAGCTTTCCAACATTTTCTTCCAAGTGACCCCTCTAATAAATCTTATTTGACTGGACTATAAGTGATTTAATCAATTAAACAATGATTAATTAATGGCATCTTTTGTTATTTTTAAACACCAATCTATCAATTTAATACAAAGAAATCGATTAGTTCTCTAAGTTACCTCTAACAAGAGAGTGGAATAAAACAAATAAATTAATTAATTGGGAATCGGATGGCATCAAAATAAATCGACTCCTTTTTCGCTTATCAAATTACAGGGAATTTTGTGTTAACTACGCTATTTGGCGAGGGACAGTGTGGGTGTAATTGATATAATGCGAAGTATAAGACTTGGCAACAGCCCAAGAAGGGATTTTGGGATAATGGCAATGAAAATAAATTATAGCACATGACTCATTTGTTTTATGACACAATATTTTTATTATTTGGTTATTCTACGGCTTGACCATGATTGTAAATTTCTTTAAGGATTCAGAGAGTCTGTAATTTTATTTATTAGGACAATTTCTACAGTTTCAAATTATATTAGAGTCACTTGGTCTTATTTATTGCAAAGACACCAAAAATATAATTAGCGAATTACCAGTGAATTATTTTTTATCTAATATAAAACTCATACAAGGTGTTCAAAAACCATGTGCCATCTCTCGTGGGAAGAATCCTCACGTACATACATCAACATGGGTCCGATTCAGCTTTGTTTCGTAGCTACCGGAGATTAAAATCTTCATTTTTTGCGATTTATTATAATTTTCTTCCAAGTGCTTTTAGCAATTCGAATGACATTTGGAGGGTAAAAGTTACTACGAGTGCTATTTTAATGGTAAAAAAAGTGTCAAAAGATTCACCAGACATGTGCAAAACGTTTCTGAAAAAATATGTAGGCCATTTAATATCGATTAAAAGTTGTATCTTAATATTTTGTCCATTTTGAGCTCCTTGATGAGATAAACGCAATTTTATCAATCAAAACTAATAAAATTAAAATAACAATAAAATTAATAAACTACTTATTTAATGGTATCTCTCTCGGCTGTATCTCGGAAAGTATTATTCGTAGAACTTGCGGAAAAAAATATTTATAACTAAAGAGGCTATGAGAAATTGCTGGAAATTATTTTCAAGTTTGTAGAACGGCCGCTACAGGGCGCAACTGCTATAAAATATAAGATAATGGAGTTTTTATACAGTTTTGCCTAGATAACTAGTACTACGAATGATAGCTTCATAATTTTCAGAAAATTTTGAGTATTTTTTCTTAGAAACGTTTTCCCCTATCTGCCAAAATAAAATGCTGGGGGAAGGTTCAATCTGTTTTTATTTAAACGTTAATAACTTCGGACTGGATAAACAAAATCCAACAAGCGAGGGCTCGTTTAAAAGAGCGTTTACTTTTTATTATATACTTACTCTATATTATACCGTATAAACGATAATAATAAGCTTTTGAATGTAGACGCTAGGGGGCGCGGACTTAAAATTTAACAATTTAACATTGCGCGTTTTTAAAAAAAAAATGCTATAATTTTAGCTGATGGTAAAGAGTCAGCGAAAGCTTAAAAAGTCAGCGAAAACCGCATCTTGATTTCTTCTATCAAACCAAAGTTATTAGCAAAATTATAATAAATACGAAAAAATAAGCCCTTAATTACATTATTTTTGTAACACGGTTACAGTAGCCCTCTTGATTATGACCATAAAAAATAAGGTAAAAAAGATTATTTTATTCAAAAAATCGACAATGTACCAGAATACTATAATACTAGGTGTATAAATATCTAATAATTAAGATATCAATGACAGTGAACAAGAAACGACGCCTCAGTTACAGGCATAGGCTTTGGAAATAGCTGCTTTTAAAGGGATAGTTTAAACATCAAAATATTACTATATCAACATTTTGATAGTATCAGCAGCGTTTTTTTATCTTTTGATTGCTTTTCTATAAAAACCTTTCTTCAAAAGAGAATAAAACGCTGCTAAGACTATCAAAATGTTGATCTAATAACACTTTGACGTTTAAACTATTACGTCAAAAGCAACTATCTTCCAAAGCCTACCATGACTTCACTGAGTTCACTCAGGTGTCGCACAGAGGGATATTTGTAAAAATTAGGCGGTCAAATGTATTTTATTGATTTTAATTTGGAATAATAGCAAACTAATGTGAAATTTTGTAATTTACACAATTTGTATGGGTAAAAAATACAATATAAGAATAACAGAAAGAGGAAAATATGGAAATTTAATTATTAACTCTAAAAAATACAAAATAATTATAAATTCCCAAAAACCTTGTCCATTTTTAGTTAGATGATGATTCCCCGTCAGAAGAAAACGTATGAGATGGATCGTCATCGTCAGAGGAATCTTCTGTTGTTATCAAAGAACTGCACCAAAGTTACTAACTTTGATGCAGTTCGATGTCCTTCTGCATGCAATTGCATTTGAGTCGCGTAGGTAAGTAACTTGGCATCTGTTTTAGTAAGAACTTCCTTGGCCTTTCTTCTTTTACTTCTCTCACTCAATTCAAAAAACGACTTTTTAGGTCTTCCCATGTCTGGCCCTGCTTTTGGCAAACAAAAAGATATTTCAAGCCACGGAGCATTTTTTTTGAGAAAATATTTTTTCTGAAAACTTGCTTCTGTTCATTTTTTTTAAACTCGGCCCGAAATTTTGAAAATTTGTTTTATTTATTTTTTAGAGTCATCCGAGAAATCATCGTAAGAAAGTAAAAAGTTTTCTAAAAAACACATTTTTCCTGTTATATTTGGCACACACAATTCTTATTCGTTCATTATATATCCAATAATTGCTTTTTGGTGAATATCTTCATGCCAGATGGTCCTAAAATTAAATAACGAAATAAAAATTAACAAGTTTTATAATTGTGTGAAATTATATGATTTTTTTAAAAAGAAAAATCTTAGAAAATCGGATATTATCGGGTCTAAACTTTTTAAATTCGTGTACTAGACACTACCATCTAGACAATTAAAAAGAAAGTTAGGCGGGAAATACACGGAACTATAACAAAAACGAAGTAAGAAAGGTTTCTTTGTTGTTTTTAGTGTTCCTTGGAAAAGGCAAAAAATCACAAAGAAAGAAAAATCTATATAAACATATATCTTGAATTAAAGAATCTAAAGATTATTTAAAACAGGAGCGATTCTTGCAAATCTAATATTTCTTAGCATTGAGGCACAGGGCACAGAGCATATTTTAACTATGCAAAAATCATAATGAAAGAACCGATACCCGGATATTCTTGGTAAACCCCCCTTATATTATTTTTTATTTATAATTGACTACCGGTGTTGTATCGTCGGGCGGGACATAGGAAATCCCATGTAAATTTTAATGGGATCAATTATTGGCTACCCTAATTATTTTAGAGAATAATTCTATTTAGGTTTATTGAAGAGCACTAAAACTCACATTCAAAAAGAATAACTTTAGATGTTTTTGATTAGCTCGTTTACGAATTATCGCCGATTTCTTTTTAAATATTTCTCCTTTCTTATGGCCCTGTATTTACTTATGAGCACCAGTCAAGGTAAAAGATAACTGTCAAATGAAGTTATCATTTCAGAAATTTACCTATTTAGTGCTTTATTATAATTGAAAACTCATTCCTACATCGGAAATCTTAAAGATGTATTTATAAATACAAATTAATATGAATTAAAGTAAAATAAAGTAATCAATTACAAGGTTAATTATAGTATACAATATTACAATATTCAATAACTTATTAATTTAGGTACTATTAAATTGTTAGAACTTTAGGAGAAGATGTTCAAATATTCCTCCATCGACTGCTAGACAATAACCCCGGCGACCATAAAATTCTCTTTTTATATTCGCTAGTTGGTAAACTGAAATTCTATTGCAATCGGCAGAAATAGCATTTTTTAACTCATCTAGATTTGGGATTCCTGTTTTTTAAATGGCCCCAGAGATAGAAATCATTTGGCGAAATATCAGGAGACCTTGCTGGCCAATTTACTGTATGATTTGGGCCAATAACGTTTTCGTGAAAACTATTTTCTAAATATTGCCGAACAGCCATGTACTATGTGCCGGCCAGCCATCCATTTGGTACCAAACTTCCTGATTTTCCCTAGCGGCATCATGTAAAGCAGGTAAAATATGATTTTCGAGTAGATCCAAATAATATTCTGCATTTAAATTTCGCGTAAAAAATAATGGCCCGATAATATTGTGTCCGAATATCCCTGCCCAAACATTTACTTTCTGTGGATATTGCGTCCTTGTTTCGACAAACCTGTGTTGGTTTTCTTTGTTCCAATATCGATAATTTTGAACATTGGGTTCATTATTTAAGGTAAACGTGCATTCGTCAGTGAAACACATGTTTTTTAAAAATTCCCTATCCGTGTTTGCTCTTTCCATCATATCAAAACAAAACGCCTGCCGCCGTATTTCGTCCCCATCTCGTAGCTCTTGGTGCTTTTCATATTTGAAGGAATAGTATTTATGTCGTTTCAAAATTCGAAACGCTATAGTGTGATCTATTCCTATTTCATCCTCCAGTTTCCTTGTGCTGATCTTTCCATCGTTCTCTTCCACGCACAATAAAACTTCGGAGTCGGTATCATTTCTTGCATCTTGTCTTTGTTCCTGCCTTGCTTCACATCTGCAGTTATTTATTAGAGTACCTTTGGTCTCAAATCTCTGGATATTCTTTGCGAGTGTAGATTTTCCAGGTATCGGTCTATTCGGATACAGAGCAGCAAACATGTCCGACACTTTTTGATAACTATTTCCTTGATAATACCATTTAATCATCAATACTTTTTCTTCGGTAGTGTAATTCATGGCTAATATTTTCGATGTAGGTATGAGTTTTTAATAATAATACTAAAGCACTAAATAGATAAATTTCTGAAATGACAACTTCATTTGACAGTTATCTTTTACCTTGACTGGTGCTCATAAGTAAATACAGGGCCATAAGAAAAGAGAAATATTTAAAAAGAAATCGGCGATAACTCGTAAACGGGCTAATCCAAAATATCTAAAGTTATTCTTTTGAATTTTGGGTTTTAGTGGTCTTCAATAAACCTAAATAGAATTATTCTCTAAAATAATTAGGGAAGTCAATAATTGACCCCATTAAAATTTACATGGGATTTCCTATGTCCAGCTCGATAATGCAACACCCGGTATATACACACATTAGGTTCGACTATAATTCTCCAAGGTCTGAAACATTTTGCGGTACTAAAAGCTAGTGTTTTCCTAACAACTAAAACTATTCTCAACTTTGAAGTTATGTTTATTGTTATTCGTTTGAAATTCCTACGTAACATATTGACCACAAAAACAGCCATAGTTTTTGTGCCCAATGTGTTAAACTAAAATACTTACTAAATATTTTAGAACAGCAGAAATATTTAATGAATAAAATACACATGTATAAAATTAACGTTTTGGTTTATTTTAATCAAATTTATTATTAAATATAATAAATTTCTGTCAAATGCTATTTTTACAAATCTAATAAAATATATGATTTAGCATTTCTCTCTTCAGACGTATACCCTACGTGAGAGTATGGTGACATCATGTCTTGATTCCCTTCACTTCCTCGGACCAAGTTGTTCGACACTGCGCCATATGTGAGGCTTCGAGGAGGTTGTTGCCCACTAGGGTTTTGACTTGGTCTACCCATCTCTTAGGTGACCTTCCACGTGATCGTCTTCCCTCTACCTTCTCCTCCACCATCAGTCTCTCAATTGATATGCCACTTCTGGCAATATGGCCAAAATATCGGAGTATTGAATGATTTAATTTGGTAACCAGACGTGTCTCAATTTTTAGTTCCAAGGCGTTTATTCTTGGCTTATCACGTTCCTTTAGTGTCTATGTTTCAGAGCCATACATAGCTATGGGGAAAATGAGGGAGTTTGCAATGCGCAATTTAGTCTTTCGGGTTATTGCTGAAGTCTTCCATATCTTAGTCAGCTTTATTGTTGCATTCCTCGCCATTGCCAATCTGCGCTTGATTTCAGCCTCGCATCCTCCAGAGTTTCTATCATGGAATCTAAATAGTTGAACTGGCTCACAACCTCGTATCCAGCCACGGTTCGGACATCAGGTTGGTTGTTGCGGAGGCGGTCAACAATCATCGTCTTGGTTTTCCGTTTGTTTAGTCCCAAGCCATATTCTTCACTAATAGAGCACAGTGCAGCCATGACTTCCTGCCACTCTTCTTTGCTGGCGGCTATAATCACGGTATCATCCGCATATCTCAGTTTATTTATCCTCCTCCCCCCACGGATATTCCACCGTTCCATTCTTCTATTATTATGCGTCGATGATACATTTAGTATAGATATTAAACAGGATTGGTGAGAGTATACATCCCTGTCTCACACCTGCGTTACTCTTGAAACCACTCGATAACGATCGTGTTATTAGCTTTGATCTCAGCATTCCTTTTCTCATAGAGCTGTTTGGCCTTTTCTCATAGAGCTGTTTTACTATGATTACTTTTTCCTGATTTTGGTACTGCTGTTAATTTTGTCAACTGCTGTCAACCTTTGTGTCTAATTTCACCTGCTTAAGGGACATATTTTGAAAAATAGATTCTTAGTACCCACGTTTTTTATTTTACGTTATCTAAGGAACTTCTACGCAAAATTTCAGACCTCTAAAACCCATTTTAACAAATTTTTGAGACAACTTTTACCCCTTATTTCACCCTCTTAAGAAGTGAGTTTCACTTTCGGCACTTAAGAAACCTCTAAAAAAATATCATACCCCTAGGACAAATTTTAAAAAAATATATACAAAATTTCACCACCAGTTTTACCCCCTTATTTGTGTGTGAATTTCCAGAAATCGTTCCACAGTACTCAATTATATCACTCAAGTGCACCCACCTCTATGCAAAATGTCATACTTTTAGAAGCGATTTTAACAAATTTTTGTATAACCCCTTTCTACAAACTTTCACCCCTGACTTTACCCTCGTAGGGGATAAATTTCCAAAAATCGAGTATCCACTTTCGTCACTTAAGAATCTCTGCGCAAAATCTTATATTCCTACGACAAATTTAAAAAAAAGCTACAAACTTCCACCCCTAGTTTCGGTAGTTTCATCCCCTTAAAGATTGAATTTCCGAAAATCGCTTCTTAGTGTTCAATTACACCGCACAAGAGACCTCTGTGCAAAATTTAGTACTACTAGAATAGATTTTAACAACTTTTTATGCAACCTTCTATCCTTAATTTCAACCCCTTAGCGGCCGAATTTTCAAAAATCCCTTCTTAGTGCCCACTTATTCGGATTCGGCCAATAAGGGGTTGAAATTAGGGGGTTAATATTGTAGGAATAAAAAAATGAAAATGCGTATGAGTATGAAATATTGCACGGATGCTTTTGCACGCACGGACAAGAAGCAATTTTCGTAAATTAGGGGGTGAAACTACTGAAAATACGGGTGGAAGTTTAACTATTTATAGTATTTATCATTTAGTTTATTGTATCGTACTTATATGCCTTTGCCACACTATGCTCCTCGCGCTGCTCATCACCCTACTCCTCGTGCTACCGCAATATTGTCCTCTCCGCCCACATTCTGTTCCGCTCGCGTAATTACTCTCAACGCTCTGCACGCCGCTCTATTGCCGCTCTATTGCCGCTCTATTGCCGCTCCTTTGACTCGCGCCCAAAAAACCGACAAAACAGGGAATGGTTTGCAGGACGAGGAGCATGATATGCAGCATGACGAGTAATGCCACACTACGTTTCTGCCTCCTTTCCTCGCTACTTCTTATGCCACTCGACGAGTGTGTGGCAGTGCCAATGCGTATACCGAATATGCATAGTATTGTATCGTAAATGCAATCAAATGCGAGTTCTATAAAAATATAATAGTCGTATTTGCCAAATACCCTAGATACTATTATACGACCATTGTGTTTTTATAGAATTCGCATTTGATAACACTTTTACAATGCAATACTATACATATTACGTATAAGTACGACTCATGATAAATGCTAAATACTATAAGTAATAATAGTAATCAAAGTAACGATATGGTTTTAAATTCAGTACTCGTTACTTCGGGTATCGATGAGTAACGAGTACTCGAGTAACGAGTAGTTACTTTTTCAACATCTCTAGTGTACAGTATGATTATACATTCTTACAAAAGATTGTATGTCCCTCATTAAAAGTTTTTATGATACTACAATATCTAGAATTGAGTTTTTTGTTCCATCTACCTATGTCTCTTAATGAGGTTTCTTCGTTATAAATATAAAGGTACTTCTGCACATGCAGGTTGCTAAGCCAAGATGAAACGTTTGAAATATTTTATTTAATAACTATATATTATATATAGAAATAAATAAATTAAAAAATTACCATGAAGAGAATGAATAAGGAATGAAGATCACAACTTACTATTATTTATTGTTATTTGATTTGATTAATCACGTCATGTAGGTATTCTATTAATTTGTTAAATATTTTGAAGATCTGGGTCAAGGTAATAAGTTATTTAAGGAAATTACCTGTGCTAACCCTGTTATTAAGTTATGTTCAATTTTGAAAATACGCGAAAAAAATTGAATTAACTATTCTGCTGCCAACCTATTTTTTATTATTTCAGTCCTGTTATTAATTATTATTACAATTGAGGTGTTTATTAGAAACAAGTAGTAATTTATTAATATTTTCAAACACGTTTAGGTATTTTGGCTTAATATTTATTTTCTGATAAAAAAAACCCTCACCTATAATATACTTACCACCTACCACGAATCCTGCTATATAAAAAATATACTTATTTGGTAAAATGAGCTGGCCGATATTAGATTTACTTTGCTCGAGATGCAATGTAATATTAGAAGGGGATGATATCAAATTTATCATTTTATATAAGCTGAAAATTGAAAAAGTTTGACAAGGAATTTTATAATATGAAAAATATATGAAATACAATAATATTAGAAATCGTAAAGTCGGATATTTTAAACTCGTCATATGTTTACATCTTTAACGGCCATTAAATTTACTTTATTAACATTTTTTTTTATTCTGGTACTGTTTCTTAATTTGTGATATACAGTACAGTACTAATATTTAAATAGATTAATAAAGGCATATTTTATTACTTACTTCAAAATCAGCAATTGTGTTTAGAATTTCAAGTAAATAAGTTCTACTTAAAAACACAATACAAAGTGAATGTAAGTTTTATACATGGCTTGACTGTGAATTTAATGAAGAAGACTGAATATCGTTTATCTAACACATTTGTATAAAAATAGCGTCCAATATACAAACTTTGATTACACAATTTGGCAAGTCTGTCGAATACCATTTTGTGATTTTGATATTGATTCGATTCGTCTTGGATGAAGTTTCATTTGAGTTCGATGTTTTAGGCAGTTATGAAGTTGAACAATCTAACTATTTTGATCATATACAGGGTGAGTTTCCTACGATGTTCTCTTTATGGGTATCTCGGAAACTAATGGAGACAGAGAGTCGGTTAAATGGGGAAAGAATTGCAGTTTCGTGCGGTCATAAATATGCGCCTTCTTGACTAATTTCACTTAGTTGGTATGGCATTCTTATTCTGTTATGATTTATAACTTATAAAAACAGATAGAATATATTATCAAATGGTTCTTTACATTTACATTACACAAAGTAAAACTTAAAAAAATAATATCACACATACACTAAGTTATTTTAGAAAATGTTAAAAAATCCGCCATTGTTTTGAGTTCATATATGCATCTTTTTAAAATTGATGTACTAGCTAGTCTCACAGAACGACTTAATTAAACTTCTCCCGTACCGCCTCTTCGAGTGCCTCTCTTAATTCCTAAGTTCTTTAGTAAACCTCGTTAACCATACCGCATAAAAAAATCTAAAACGAATAGGTCATGTGATCGAGGACCTATGCAGTTGGTTCACCTCTTCCTCTCCCTGAGTTTGCATAATAATTATGATATGAATAATTTTAACATTTCTTTCATTAAGGGGGGGAGTGTCATAATGAATCATGTTGGAACCACTCTATAGAGGGGCTAGTATTGTTTGTTACATATGTCAAAAATGACAGGTTTAGAAAAAAAAATAGAGGACACAAACTTATTAGGGATGTGATTATTTACAACTTTTATTTGAAAACGTTTTCTCTAAAATAGATTATAATGGAATTAGGTTAGGGACAATTTTTAAAATAAAATTTGTTTTTTTTTCGAAATATCTAGTAAGCTGTAAAGCCATGAAATTTTTCAAAAATCTGACAGGCGCATATTTATGACCTCACAAAACTGCAATTCTTTCCCCATTTAACTGACTCTCAATCTCCAGTATTTTCCACGAGATACCCATTGAGAACATCGCAGAAACTTGCCCTGTACAGGGTGGACCATTTTGGTTGTTTCTATAGGGTATCTAGGAAACCGTGAGAAATATTCAAATTTTGATACTGCAGTCTCGGGTTCTTTTTTTGAAAAAAATACAATGGCGCAAACGGATCGTGGCTATCTTGATCGGTTTCGAAGCTACAGGGGGATTCTCAGATTTTGTACTTTTTGAAGATGTTCGATAGTTTGTTTATTTCAACAACCACGGAAAAATGAATTATACATTCTAAAGGCACTTTTCTGTGTAGAATGCAGTGGCGTAGTCAGACTTTTTTCGAAAAAAATATTTTTTGAGATATTAACTATACTTATGTTTTTTTAAATAGAAGCCCCTGTATATTTTTAAATTTTCTTATTCAGCTTGGCATGGGCTTCTTGAAGATATATAACACTCTATATTTATTTTCACTATTAACCTCAACATTTCAAATTTTTCTTAAAATATCCACTTAGTAGATAGTAGGCCGCGCCGACTAACAAACTAAACGGTTGTCATGGTGATCGGAACACACCTTTGATGGATGCGTGGTATTTCATTTTAGCCTTAGATTTTAACAGTTTGAAGTGTGTGTATTTTAAATAATAAAAAATGAGTAAATTTAAAAATTTTGAGAAATATAATGTTAGAATGTTATATTGAGTCTAAAAAACATAATCAAATGGCAGCTGATTTATATATTGAGCGGTATCCAGAGCGCGAGCAACCGGAATTTATTTTAGGGGGGGGGCCAAATCAAAAATAATGTAAAATATGCCTTTTAGGGCGTCCAATTTAATCCAAAAGGCTAATATTTAACCAAACTTACAGATTTTAGGGAGGCGGGCGCCATGGTATCCGCCCCCCTCTGTATCCGCCACTGCACACACTTCAATTTGTTGAAACGAAATGTCACGCATCTATCAAAGGTATGTTCCGATCACCATGACAACCGTTTACTAGTTTGTTACTCGGCGCGGCCTACTATCTACTAAGTGGTTATTTTAAGAAAAATTTGAAATGTTGAGGTTAATAGTGAAAATAAGTATAGAGTGTTATATATTTTCGAGAAGCCCATGTCAAGCTAAATAAGAATATGTAAAAATATACAGGGGGTTCTATTTAAAAAAAAACATAAGTATAGTTAATATCACAAAAAATATTTTTTTCGAAAAAAGTCTGACTACGCCACTGCATTCTACAAGGAAAAGTGCCTTTAGAATGTATAATTCATTTTTCCGTGGTTGCTGAAATAAACAAACTATCGAACATCTTTAAAAAGTACAAAATCTGAGAATCCCCCTGCAGCTTTGAAACCGATCAAGATAACCACAATCCGTTTGCGCCATTGTATTTTTTTCAAAAAAAGAACCCGAGACTGCAGTATCAAAATTTTAATATTTCTCACGGTTTCTTAGATACCCTATAGAAACCACCAAAATGGTCCACCCTGTACATATGTTGTTTACCTGTACCTTTGTTTATTTGCCGTACATTGTTAGTAATTTTGAGTTTATATAATTTACAGTTATGCTGATTTATGATCAATCATTGTAATAATTATTGTAATTGTACGATGTAAATAAACTATATTATTATTATTATTATTATTATATATGTTGCAACTGGCAAATAAATTTAATATTATACAAATTTATATATACAGAGTGAGTCTTAAATAAGTGCAAATATTTTTAGTGTTAGTATATTTGACCCCAGAAACATGTCTATAAGGGTTTTTCTGCTATTTTTTTTCTTAATTTTCAATTTTTTCAAAAAAAATTTAGAATTTTTTTTTTAATTTTTAGTTAAAAAACACAATATCTTCATAATACGGAATAATAAGCAGTAGATTAAATTAACAAGAAAGAAAACCCAGAAAAGATCAAGTGGTTCTCAAAATTTAAGGGAAAAAAAATTTTTTGGCCATTTTCAATCTAAAATATCTCGGTTATTTTGGACTTATTTGAAAAATGGTTAAGAGAAAATATGTTTTTTTTTGGCGAGATCTACCAGCGAGATCTACCATGAAAATATTGCACTTATTTAAGACTCGCTTTTTATATACAGTATATGTGTTACAGTAAAAGGTCAGAAATTCAGTGATTGTAAACATTCACTAGGAAATGCTAACAATTA
Organism: Sitophilus oryzae; assembly: GCF_002938485.1. Classification (NCBI taxonomy): domain Eukaryota; kingdom Metazoa; phylum Arthropoda; class Insecta; order Coleoptera; family Curculionidae; genus Sitophilus; species Sitophilus oryzae. The sequence continues at coordinate 5,713,828 of NW_022147434.1, read as the reverse complement.
AGCGTTGTACAAGTGAATGTCGTATTTTAAAGGAATTTGTTGACTTTCACTAGTGATTTCTAACATTCACTAGTAAAAGTAGCATTTACTAAAGGTTTGACAGTAAAAGTTATGCTATTGTATAGAGTGAGTGAACGATAGATTAATGTTCATTAACCCATTTAATTTTACAATTACAAAAAATAATAAATACAAATAAAAATAAAGTTTTTAAAAGTTTCAGAGGGTGCCAAAGTGTACAATTTAAAATTATTTTTAATTGAATTTTCAGGATTTTTTCAGGAATTTCACGATTTCAGGATTCGATAAAAAGTGTGGCTAATTTAACATAGTTTTTTTAATCACAACTTATTTTAATTTTATTTTTAGATTCCGGCAAAATTCTATTATTTTTTGTAATTTTCTTCAACGGGAGCTATTAGTTTTTTCAAACCCCCCACTTCAAGTACGTCAAAACGTTTAATAAGTTTATAGTCGCTAGGTTCCTTAATAACTTTTTCTCTGGCGTGCTTTTAGTTTTTGATATCGTTTCATTATAAGTATTGCAAAAATAAAAAAAAACAAGAACTATTACATTTTTGCGAGAGTCTATTCTGTTTTAATTTTAAAAGAATTTTTTTTCATTTAGTGAAAATAACGCTCACTTTTTACAACGATTAGAGAACAGTTACACATATCCATAAAAAAGCGAATTTACGCCAGTCTGTCAACTTTGCCAGTGTTGAACCCAATTTAATAGTATCCTTATATCGCCTATTATTAATAAATAAAGAAACATAGCGATATTAAACGAATTTCCACTTTATATTACATATTATACATTTATATTATGTCAATACATTATACATTTATATTACACAATTATACATAACCACACAAAAGCAAAGCGAATTTACGCCAGATATCTGTCAACGTTGCCAAGGTTTACCCCAATTTAATGTTATCCTTCGCTTAGAATAAAATTGTATTTTAAATTTCGATTTAGAGTGCCATGGTTGTGTTAAAAACACTAATTTTTAATGAAGAAGCCTTGGGAAAATAGATTTTATCGTCTAATCTTTTTAGTGTCTTGTCCTAGCCGGTTAAAAGATACCCAAATCGTATTTTTAATCACATCTCAATTTTTTCAAATGGAACGAGGGTGCCCATATAACACAACACAATCCTATAGATATCTTGAGGATATCCACCAAGGATATAGTAAATATCTTAGGGATATCCAAAAACCAGAGGAGGATATTTATGGGATATCCAAGTGGGACAAAAAAAGTCATCTTCAAGACATCCCTAGGCAAGCCTTTTACGATTATTTAGAATATTTCTAGGATAATACAAGGATGATGTTGGGAGCATTATAGAATTTTTTTAGGACATTATATGAGGACTGTTATTTGACAATACTTACTTCATCCTTAGTTTATAGTAAAAACGTTCGCGATTTAGTTTTATTTAGCCACATTTTGACGTTATTCATTGGACATTTTTATTAACAGCTCGAAAATATACCTACATAAATATGTAAATGAATTTTGCGTCAAAATTTATAAGTTTATTTGTATGAGTTAAGAGCTTTCAATTTATATTGTACCATTAAAAAAAACGGCGTTCAATTGGCTTGAAAATTACAATCGATGACATTCCCCATATAATTTTACGTACAAAATAACAGCTATCTTCATTTCCAAGCCACCTCTGACGCCGTTTTTTTCGATCGTATGGTATTATACCAGATTATACTACCCTTTATGGAGTCTAGCAGTCTGGTCTAGCAGCAACAGTTTACATCAAAGTTAGCACACAGGATACAGGTATAATTTCTAACACCACACATTCCAGAAACTCACAATTTAAACCCAAAAATAGGATTTCTGTTTGAATAGATCAAACACGAAAATGGGTTAAGGGATGAAGAACAAGCGATTTTCAACAAAGTTTCACCTATAATTTTGTCACAAATTCTTCATTATGAGACCCTGAGTTGTTCGTCGTTTTTCGACATTAGTTGAGGTTAGGATAGAATTTCTTCTAGAACAAGGCTAGAACTATGAGTATAAGAAAAAACCAAGTCAAACTCAACCAGTTTTGTTAGTTTCAGTCATTTTTAAGCCCATCCAATATCGACAGACGACCGAATTCACCTCGAATTTCACTAAATCAAAAACTGAATAATACACGATGCAAAAACAAACAACTGTCGAGATGGATTGTGGGAAATTTTTTGCGCGGGCGTTTCAAATTCTCTGTATTACTGGGAGTGGCTAAGCGCATAAATATCCAGATTATCCAAAAGATACCAACAGGATATTTTGTTGCCTTGACGTAATATATATCTATCTGTATGGTTTATCGCATTTTATGTAATATAAAAAGTACTACATTATTTATTTTTCCTAAATATCTACGATATTGTTAGGATATTTTATTATTGTTATGTTAGGATATTTTATCATATTATCATGAGCATTTTTGGATATCTCAGCTGGATGTACATTAGATATGCGACAGAGATATCCATAGGATATTCTATTCTGAGACATCTACAGGATTTCAGGATGTCTGGAGGATATCCTATAGATGTCTCTATAAGATGATCTTATAATGGGACATTCCGACATTCTATGAATATCCTGCGGTTATCGTGAGCTATATGGGTGGCTCATTAGCATATTTGGAAAATTTTTTTTTACGAATAGCTTGATACCACACATATTTCGAGTGAAATTGTCGTTATGAACTGCATGTTACAGTTTCAAATAAACAATAATATTTGAAAATGTCAGAAATTGACATATGACATGTCATTCTAGAGGTCATATTCTATCGAATAAAGTATCAAAATACCGAGGGTGCAATTTAGAAACCTACAGTAGTTGTAGTCATTTCCGGTGAAACAAGAAGCGACCGAAAATAATTGAATCAGTCAATAAATCCTTATTTATATCTTATAGGTACAAACATACAAAATCTCGTTCTGAAATAAAAAGCCGCTTTTTAAGCGCACCCGGAATATATATATATATATATATATATATATATATATATATATATATATATATATATATATATATATATATATATATATATATATATATATATATATATATATATATATATATATATATATATATATATATATATATATTTATATATATATATATATATATATATATATATATATATATATATATATATATATATATATATATATGAAATGAACAAAATTCTTTAGTGTATATTAATAAATAATATTTTCTTGCCTTTAGCTGTGTATTTTTTCTAATTTCGAAAAATCGAAAGTAGAGAAAAAATTAAAAAAATAAAAAGTAAAACGAAAATTGTTTTGCTTGTCGTAAAGGGGGGAACCAAGCTCCACTCCCAAAACCGGTTTCTGGGCCTACCCTTCATCAGGTGGGCTGTCCAGGGGCTGGTTCTCACCGATACGGCAAGCAAAACTTCTTCTATATCAACAGACGATGTCGTAAAGTGTCGGTGAGATATTAGTGCATCTCCAGTCAAAAGATGGTAAAGAGCGTTTTTCGGCCCGCTCAAATATATGAAATGAACAAAATTCTTACAGCTTTAGTGTATATTAATAAATAATATTTTTTTGCCTTTAGCTGTGTATTTTTTCTAATTTCGAAAAATCAAAAGTAGAGAAAAAATTAAAAAAAAATAAAAAGTAAAACGAAAATTGTTTTGCTTGTCGTAAAGGGGGGAACCAAGCTCCACTCCCACAACCGGTTTCTGGGCCTACCTTCATCAGGTGGGCTATATATTCAGGGGTATATATATATATATATATATATATATATATATATATATATATATATATATATATATATATATATATATATATATATATATATATATATATATATATATATATATATATATATATATATATATATATATATATATATATATATATATATATATATATATATATTGTCAAAGTTTCCCGATTACAATACGGACCACCGTGTATATTTGCCTTACTATTGCCTTTTCTAATTCTAATAATAGTTGTAGTCAAATCCCCCCTATTTTTTTAATATCTTATATTGACTCTATACAAACAGCAGTGGGAGTTTGATAAAACGATGGGTTACATTTTATTTGCTTATCTTAATTTAATTCAAAGTCCGATGTGGAACAAAGTTGGTCTCTAAAGGGATAAATTTTGAAATTTCCGTAATTCAGTGTGGCAGAGCGTCCAGGTAAAATGTTCAGTTTGTTATTTCAGGCCTGGAAACTGGGACACAAAAAGTAAGGGGGAGTTTTATTAATCTCTAGATAAAACTAACTTCCATCCAATTTTACATTGTTTTCTCTGTTATTTGAATTTTATTTTGATCGGGAAGCTAAGCTAGTTGTTTTTGCGCAACTCCAATTTGATTCTCAAGTAATAAATAAATCACTAATTTGAAACAAAAAAAAACACAACAAAAAAACGCCTTTTGCACTGAACGAGCGTTTCGCTAACCATGTTAGCCTCATCAGCATATGATTAAAACTAAACTAATATCTACAATTGACCGTTTATATATTATTATGCGCTCAGTAGGCACCGACTAAGCGTGGACAAACTTGTCAAGCGTGTCAAAATCAACCTAGCGTGACAATTAATTACCGAAACTAAAATATAGGAACAGAGAACTGGAATGAATTGGACCATTGCCTTCTGTTCATACTATCTTTACATTTATTAATTTTGACTCTCTCATATGCCACTAATTGTCTTTGATTTGATACTTGTTTAATTAATTTTAAATTATTAATATTTATACAATGTTCCTTATTACCAATATGTTGAGCAACGCAAGGTTTATCCGGACTACCATATCTTACCAAAAAAATCCTTTATGGGTATTTCGCCACTGCACTGCAAGAAAAACCTACAAAATAAAATAGTTATTTTTTGTAAACACTTCTGCGTTAAACACTGCTTGTCAGAAGTTATGTTTACAGTAATAAAAATTTGCCTAACAAAGAAAAAATGCTTAACATTTCGGAAAGTTTATCTCTTTCCGCCGTCGGGAGCAAAAAAATACAAAGAATAAAGCAATAATGGCAATCGCTTCTTTGATTTTAAAGAACATAACATAAATAAACATAACATACGTAAAATTTAAAAATAATCATACAGAAAGTTTTGGGTTTTTTGGTTTTACTTTATTAAATAATTATTGTTATCAGGTAGTAATTGTTAATTTTGAAGTTTAACTTGATATAATGTCATTTTAACACAACGTCAGAGGTTTCTTATAGACGTATCTGTTTTAAAAAAAAGTAAAGTGTTCTCGAATAGTTTAATTCAAATATTTTAAATAGTTTTTTTCCTTATTCTTTGTATTTTTTTGCTTCCGACGACGGGAAGAGATAAACTTTCTGAAACGTTAAGCATTTTTTTCTTTTTTAGGCAAATTTTTATTACTGTAAACATAACTTCTGACAAGCAGTGTCCGTTTAGGTTTAACGCAGAAGTGTTTACAAAAAATAACTATTTTATTTTGTAGATTTTTCTTGCTGTGCAGTGGCGAAATACCATAAAGGATTTTTTTGGAGAGATGAATCCGCCACATAAGTACAGACATTTTTTACCATATCTTATCTGAGCCATACGTTCTTTAAATCTATTTAATATTGATGCCAACATATTTCTGATTACAAACTGTAGGTACATGAAATTTCATAAATACCACACCATCACCTGACCACACCCGACCATTCCAGTGGGAATGTTTTATCTTTGGAATTACCTAATAATTGTTCTAATTTATTATTAGCACTATACACAAGTTTATAACTGACATTCTTAAAAATTCGTTTTAAACCACTGGATAACTCTCTATCAAATGGTATTGAAAAAAATTTTGACGTATCTTTCCCCACTTGAAAAGTCGAATTTGCAGAAATGGGAAACTTATACCTACAATTTTTTTTAATTATTTTATCAACTAATGAACAAGAATATGCATTACACTCAGCTACATTTCTAATGTAATTTCTTTCTATTTCATATCTTTCGTTGGTAATTGGAAAACTAAGTAATCTGTAAAGTAAGAAATTTAGACCAGGTATCTTATTTTTAATACTATGAAATGACTCATTAGGAATATTCCGGGTGCATCTCAAAATTGGCTCATCCCTATTATAACTATTTTATTTTTACAGATAAAAAAAACGATATTTGGTATCTGACATAAATTAGGATTGATTGACGTATTCAATTGTTTTTGGTCACTTTGTGTTTCACCGGAAATTACTACAATTTCTGATTTTTAAATGATACCCTCGGTATTTTTTACTCTATGCGATAGAAAATGACACTCTGAATAAAATGTCATATCATATGTCAACTTTTGATATTTTCGCATATGGTTTATTTGAAATTGTAACATGCGGTTCGTAACGAAAATTTGAATCGAAATACCAAGTGCGTTGTACCAAATTATTCGTAAAAAAATGCTTTTTCCAAATATGCTAATGAGTCACCCTTGTTAAATTTGAAAAAATTAAGATATGATTAAAAATACGATTTGGGTATCTTTTAACCGGCCAGGACAAGACACGAAAAATATTAGACGATCAAATCTATTTTTCCAAGGCTCCTTGATGAAAAAGTAATGTTTTATTTTTTAATTAAAATTTTATTAATAAACAAAATACAAGAAATAACAAATTAAGGCCTAAGAAACCCTACATATATGCTTATTCTCTGCATTAAGTTCATCAGAGCGAAAGAAACAGCCATTCGACGACCGGTTTCGGAGATTTATCTCCATCGTCAGGCCGACTTTGCTGTAACCCTCAATCTGACAAACGAAAAGCAGAGAATAGCATTTGAGTACAAAACGTACTACTATGGCGAGTGCTAGCCGCTCTCGCCATCTAGCGGCAGCTGTAACAATTACAGATCGTACCGCCAAAATTAAAATCAGCGGTCTACTGGACAAACATGCTTGCTTCATCTACGTTACAGTAGATGGAGCTGAAGGCTTGGTAGGCTTTATATAAATAAACAAAATACGCAAAGAAGCAAAAAAAAATATTTTAAATTTAAATCTAGAGTACCATGGCTGTGTTAAAAACACTAATTTTTAATCAAGGAGCCTTGAAAACATAAATTTGATCGTCTAATGTTTTTAGTCTATTATGATGGCATGGCGGTGAAAATATGCCCAAATCCTATTTTAAATCATATCTCAATTTTTCCAAGTGGAACGAGGGTGGCACATTAGCATATTTGGAAAAAGCATTTTTTTACGAATAATTGGGTACCACACACTTGGTATTTCGAGTCAAATTGTCGTTATGAATCGCATGTTGCAATTTCAAATAAACCATATTCGAAAATGTCAAAAGTTGACATATGATATGTCATTCTATTCAGAATGTCATTTTCTATCAAATAAAGTAAAAATATACCGACGGTGCTATTTAAAAATCAAAAGTTGTAGTCATTTCCGGTGAAACAGGAAGTGACCAAAAACAATTGAATACGTCAGTCAATCCTAATTTATGTCAGATACTAACATAGCAAATCTCGTTTTTTCACCTCAAAAAATAAAAAAGTATATAGGGGTGAGCTACTTTTAAGACGCATCCGGTATATACGTTTAATCGTGTTTTTTCTATACAAAAAGTAGTGTTTTTATTTTGTAGATATTCCCAGTTTTTTTTTTCAAAGAGTAGACATTATAACATGACTACGTATAACAGAAAACATCAAAATAAAATTAAAAATGACACGATCCTAATATACAATTAAGTATGAATAATGATGAACAGAAATAAAAAACAAAAATAAATGCAAATTTGCCTTCTGACCTAACTTATCAAGATATTACAGCATAATATCGCGGGTAACTGACCCAGCTTAAAAGTATAATAAAATAAGAAAAGAAAAAAGGGAGAACAAGTATACGCATTACCAAGAAGCCTGCAGTATGACAGGGCGCTTTCCAGCAGGCGCCTTACCGTGAGATTAATAAATTAAAATGTGCGAAAAAGAAACATAAAAGCTGCGGATTATGACTTCCTAGCCGTGAGGTAAAACTTAATTTGGCTTAATAAACCGTAGGAGAGCAATAACTTGTTGAACTAATTAGTTATTTTACTGTTTTACTGCGAAATGTATTTCAGTTAATATGAAGAATAGGAATAAATAAAATGTATACGTTTGCAGAAAACTTAATATATCTTATGAAATTTATGCAATTAAGGAAATACTACCGTATTTACTAAAATTCTCTGGAACAACAAAAAAGTTAAATACTCGTAAGTTTGAATACATGTACCACATTTTTGACCCATATTCGTCCAAACTTCGTCAGATTTACCAATCGAGGCATTTTTATTCGGAAACCTTGTAGGTTAGATTAGGTTAGGTTACTGGGGCTTGGGATCCTGTTTGATCCCTCACTCGGAGGCCTTGAACCCATTGCCATACTTTTGTATTATTGTACCAAACCTTCCCCTCGTTTTTTTTTGCGTTAAAGCACTTCTAGCTCTTTGCAAAATTCCCGATGTCGCTGATATTGGCTTCTGCTGCTTCCTCTAGTACCGCCAAAAAACCTTGTCCTAAAGTTTTAATACATCGTTATAACGTCGGTATTCTAGTGCCGGACAGTGGCACAGCAACTACTCTATGGTTTCTTCCTCCTCTCCGTATTCTCTACAGTAGACGTTGGAAACTGTCCATCTCACGAGGTTCGTCCCCGTGGGGCAGTTTGCAGTGATGACACCTACAAGTCTGCGTACTAGATTCTTTTTGTGCTCAGTAGGATTAGTAGTTGTTTTGTTCTTTTTGTCAGGAACTCCGATACCAGTCGTACCAAAGTATATGGCATAAACGGTTGTGGTCTCGGCACACTCAGTGATAAGGTATTCTGGTGTTTCCCCATTTTCCCCACAGAATGTGCATTTTTCGTTGTTTCTTAGCTTCAATCTACTGAGGTGTGCGTTGAGGAGACAGTGTCCTGTTAAAAACCTCGTGACAAACCGAAGATCGTTCTTACTTAAATCAAGGAAAATCTCTAATTGTTCTCGGTCGTAAGTTCTAAAAAAAATTGAGATATGAAAGTAGTTTCGAAAAATGTAATAACATTACAGGTAAGAACAACAAAGATAAAATTAAAATTAGAAATATGCTACTACTTTTCGTATGAAATGGCAACACTATAATACTGAAATTAATTTAGAGGGATGGAGCCGGTGCCTTTATGCAATTATCCGAATTTTTAAAAAAATCTTATCACCGGTTCTCCATAAACGTCTAACACGCCATAGTCGTGAATCACCCTGTAGTTGCTGTAGTTGCTGTACCGAATTACTATTTTAATTTAAAGAAAAAATTGTATTGCACTTTTTAATTAACTCCTTAACATAAAAAAATCAATAATTTTTATGAATTTCTTCTTGTTATAGAAAATAACACTCATAAACACACACACAAATAACACACACATAAAATAGTTATTTTTTGTAAACACTGCTACGTTAATCCAACGGAAACTACTGGTCAGCACTTAGGTTTACCGATAAACAAATTTGCCTAACGAACAAAAAAATGCTTAACGTTTCGGAGTTTATCTCTTTCCGTCGTCGGAAGCAAAAAAAAGTTGGCTTGTAGAAATCAGTTATCAAAAAATATCGTTTCAAGTAATTCATTAAAATCTAACAAAAAGCACAATATTGTCAAGAGTTTGCGTAACAAAGTTTGTTTCTATCTAAAAGCTGATAAGGGAAATAAGGTTGTTATATTAGATAAAAAAGACTATTACGATAAGGTTAACAACTTAATCGATAATGGCCCCTACATAAATTTGAAAAAGAATCCTTTGTCTAAGATGGTAGCAGACGTTAAAAAAACTCTAAAAGAATGTAACACCCTTATTGATCTTTCTTTAAAGAAGAAATTGCAAGTATCCAATCCCTCATTACCAAAATTGTATGCTTTGCCAAAAATTCATAAACCGGACAAGTCTATGCGCCCAATTGTTTCGGCTGTAGGTTCTCCGACTTATAATTTGGCAAAATGGTTATCAAGGGAGTTCGAAAATTTACCTGATCATGAACCTTCTTTCTCAGTTAAAAATAATATTGAATGCATTAACAAAATTAAAAATATAACATTGCATGAAGGTGAAATTTTGGTCTCCTCCATTTTTGGTTAATTTATTCATGAGCAGGTTTGAAGTGGAGGCTAAGAATCAGTTTGAGTATTTTCCAAGAGTATGGTTTAGGTATGTGGATGATATTTTTGCTGTTTTTGGCACACATTCAGATACCATAGATAATTTTATTTCTAAGTTAAATAATCGTTTTCCTTCCATTAAATTTACGCATGAAATTGAGAACAACGACAAATTACCATTTCTAGATGTATTAGTTATTAGAAATACTAATAATTGTCTGGAATTTGATATCTATAGGAAAAATACGACCACACGCAGATATATTCCTAATGAATCACATCATAGTGTTGACATAAAATGGCTAGTTTAAATTTCTTAGTTCATAAATTACTTAGTTTCCCACTTTCCAACGAAAGATATGAAATAGAAAGAGATTACATTAGGAATGTAGATGAGTGTAATGGATATTCTCCTTCACTAGTTGATAAATTAATTAGAAAACGTAGGTATAGGTTAATGATTTCTGAAAATTCGACTTTTCAAGTGGAGAAAGATACATCTAAATATTTTTCGATACCGTTTGATAGAGAGTTATCCCGCGGTCTAAAAGGAATTTTTAAGAATGTCGATTATAAACTTGTGTATAGTGCTAATAATAAATTACAACAATTATTAGGTAATCCAAAAGATAAAACACCTCCACTGGCAAGGTCGGGTATTTATGAAATTTCTTGTAAAGATTGTAATCAGAAATATGTTGGGCAAATTAGAAGATCAATATTAACTAAATTTAAAGAACATTTAGCTCAGATAAGATATGGTAGACCGGATAAATCTTGCGCTGCCGAACATATTGTTGATAAAGAACATTGTATAGATCTTAATAATTTAAAATTAATTAAACAAGTCTCAAATTACAGGCCTTTAAACAAAGTTAATACAAACGGTGCAAGTGGGCATTAGTGTTTTTATTTTGCTGTGTAACACCAAAGGTTCCAACCCTCAACTGTAATAAAAAAAAGAACAAAAAATAAACAAAAAAGCTATTTAAAATATTTGAATGCAACTCTCCAGAATACTTCAGTATTTTTTAAAACAGATACGTCTACAAAAAAACCGTTGACGTTCTGTTAAAATTATATTATATGAATTTAAACTTTAAAATCAACATTTACTACCTGAAAACAATTACTTACTAAGGTAAAACCAAAAAGCCTCAAACTTTCTGTAAGATTATTTTTAATTTTTACGTATGTTATGTTTATTTATGTTATGTTCTTTAAAATCAAAGTGGCAATTACCGTACATAACATCTACAGATGCATGAGGAATACATTTATTTTTATTAGATTGTATTAAAAAAACTCTTTTATTTTTCTTTTAGAGGCTTCTTTCATTATAATTTTGGCGTTGTTAAAATTTATTCTGTGCCCTGTATTCTATTTTTGCTTCCGACGACGGAAAGAGATAAACTTTCCGAAACGTTAAGCATTTTTTTGTTCGTTAGGCAAATTTGTTTATGTGTAAACCTAACTGCTGACAAGTAGTTTCCGTTGTATTAACGCAACAGTGTTTACAAAAAATAACTATTTTGTAGATTTTCTTGCAGTGGCGAAATACCCATATAGGATTTTTTTGGAGAGATGAATCCGCGACATGGGAGACATTTTTTAGAAAATTACACTATGATATTTTCATTAAATGTTCTCACATTCTTTGATGTCCATCAAGTTCGCCGTAAACTTGGTGGCTTTCTTTTCTCGATGAACTTTTTATTCATAATATTGTTTAGAATATATTTGATAGATGTGTAAAAAAAATCATGATATTTGGTATAATGTGAAATGAGTGCTGTAAGTCTTAAAAGCTTTAATGAGTTTGTAATAAAAAGTAAAAAAAATACCCATACTAAAGTATGTCAATAAAAAGTTGGTAGGCAGTTCTTTTAGTTTCAAAGTAATGGAATTTTTTCAATTTTTTTTACCTCAAAAACTGCGACTTTGACTGATTTTGATGTTGTAACAAATTTTGTTGGAAATATTATTCCTAATCTTAAATTGAAAACCGCGTTTCGCTAGCTACTGTAATTTTAGAGTTACGATTTTTTAAAATTTTTAACCCCTTCCCATACCCCCCTTACCAACCCCCCACCCCCACCAAAAACTAATGGCCAGATTCTCGGGTGCCACAGTATTTTTGTGCCAAATTTGGTTAAAATCGATTTAGCGGTTTTGGAGTTATCGTGTTACAGACGGACAGACAGACACCATTAAAATATTTTGTATTTAGGTCATTTATGACCCAAATAACTCATTTTGTGTGTCATTAAAAAACTTTTTTTTGCCGATCTTAATAGCTTACCATACCTATTGGTATGATCGGCTAAAAAATAGATGGAAAACTTTTATTTATTTTTAAATTTGAGTATTGCAGATTTAATTTAAAACATTAAAAAAATGTAGCACAATGTAACAAATTGTTTTAAAAATATTAAATTTTTGATCAAGACTTAACTCTCCGCCATGTAACCCCAAAACTGCGTTTTATGATTTTTTCCTTCAATCTCAGCAATATATCATAGCTCCAGGAGAATTACTTTCTGACCGCGTAGCAGTTTTATGAGCTTTTCATAGCCTATTATAAAATTTAATATCATTTTTAAATTATACTTCAGCTGTGAAACTTTTATTACCTGTTGCACCTTAAGCTTTCGAGAGTTTTACAATTAATTTCGTTTTAAACATTTAGTTCTACATCCGCTTCTTTGATGTTTTGCGAGACATTTTATTTTATTTGAGTACTCTTTCACGTCTTATAATAGAAAAGAGTAAAAAAACTACATTGTTATTAAATTAACGTAAAATATTACTCCATAAATTACATTAGTAATTTTTCCATATACTAACATACCAAATCTCGTTCTTTTAACTAAAAAAATAAAAAATTATAGGGGTGAGCTACTTTTGAGACACACCCGGTATAATCTTTAATTTAGTGAAATGTAAACAATGAACTTACCCAATCAGCCATGTTATTTATTGGTATTGAATACAAATTTTAATATACACCTGCATGATGGTAATAAGCGGTCGTAAAAGAATATGGGGAGATAATAGTTGACCTTTTCAAAATTAACACGGGATTTCCTATATGCACCTTTTGCAAGTTAAAATATTTTATTCTGCATATACAATTAAAAGTTTGTTTCTAGATTGTCTTTTTGTTGAGATTTTCTATTTATTTTTTAATACATGAAAATTCAAATAAACACTTTGTAATACAATGATTGTGTACCTGACAGCTAAAATTCTGCATCGCATGTTAGACACCAATCTCATTATGGTGTATTAAGGTTGAATAACGTGACTCTTGGGCATAGACTCATCCACTAGCCAGTTCATTTTAGATACGAATGAATATGGAAAGAGAGAATTCCCTTTCTCCAACCTTTACAACTATTCTCACAAGTGACACTGCACTGGTAAAAAATAATTATTATTATATCCCGATCGAAATAAACGCTGTTGGAGGCTTGGAAATATAGATCTCTGTTATTTTATATGTAAAATTACACAGGGTGTCCCAGAAATAAGTGCAAGTATATTAACTGGTAGCATAGTTCAACCCCAGAAACACGTCTATAAGTTTTTTTTCGCGAACATTTTTTTTTAAATTCGAAATAATTTGAAAATTTTTTTGGAATTTTTTTTAGTTTTTAGTTAAAAAACATAATTTCTTGATATGGCCACATAGGTATTAGATTAAATTTACAAGAAAGAAAATCTAGAAAAAATCCCGTGGTTCTCAAAATATTAGCAAAAAATTTTTTTTTGGAAATTTTCAAAGTAAAATAACTCCGTTATTTTGGTTTGGTTTTTTTGGTTTGGTTTGGTTACTTGATTTAGTTTGGTTACTTGAAAAACGATAAAGAGGAAATATGTTTCTTTTATCGAGATCTACCACCCCTTAAAATACCTGCACTAATTTCTGGGACACCCTGTATAGGATTGTTATTAGTCGTCATTTGCTAGCCAACTTGCCTCCTATTTTTTCGATCATACAGTATTTCGAAATATATATTTTTCAAAGTCCAGGCTCACTTTGTTTTTATGATTATAACATTTTCAAAAAAGGCTGTTAAGAAATATTCAATTTAAAAGTGAAAATTGATTTTTCTTGTTATTGATATGTTATATTAACTTTAAAAATATCTTATTTTTTTATTAAGCATCAATTACACTATATCAAGTTTAAAATTGAGTAATGACTAATTTGGGGATGATGAGATGGGCGAACGATATGCGGAAGTATGCAGGCACTAGAAGAGTGGAAGAGATTAAGAGAGGACTATGTCCAACCCTGGACCAAAGAAGTCTTAATAATAGACAGAGAATAATTAATTTGCGTATTAAAAATATAATAGATTATATAATTCTTTCCGTGAACTGCTATGAAAAATTCTAATTCCACGTTGGTGTTTCTCCATTTCGGGAAAATTAACCAACCTCTCACAACCGGTTTCTGGGCCTTTACCCTTCATAAGATTAGCTCTCACCGATTTCCTAAAATGACAAACACATCGCGAAGAATTTTAATGGGTACTCTCGGAACCTAGCGATTAGATATTAAATCACCAGTACATACTATAAGGAAACTATTTCCACTTTGTATATTCAAGCTCCCGAAAAAAGCTTTAATCGATACGCTTTACCCACGTGTACGCAAGTACGGCCATCACACGGGTAGGTTTCTCTACCATATCTCCACTGGCGATTTAACACCTAATGGCGAGGTTCCGACAGTACCCATTGAAATTTTCCGCGATGTGTTTGTCATGGTAGGAAATCGATCAGAGCTCACCTTATGAAGGGTAAAGGTCCAGAAAACAATTATTCCTTTCTTAATTAATGGCATTAAATTAATATAGTTTAAGTTATAGTTAGTTATTTATAGTTTAATAAGTATTTACTAATTCAGAATACTAGTAGATTAAATATATAATTATTATACTTACACAAAATTACTTATAATTACACAAAATTACAAAACGTATATCATGTTTTTTGAAGTTATGAAAATGTATAATAAATTTTAACGATCTTTTTAAATTCTAAAGGCAACTAATTTGTATTAAATTATGGTTTCATTTTTAATAAAATAATTTGCTATTACTAATTCTATTCAAAATTACAAAATATATAAAGTGCTAAACTTTTGCTGTTATTTTAATAGTTATAATTTTGATTCTTTTAATTATTGAATTAAATTTTCACAAAATTAAAACAAAAAATATTTTTTTCTCTTTTTGACCGTTATAAGCTTATCGACTATTTCATGGCAATATAAAACATTTTAAGCAAATTCTAAGCATTATTGAAATAGGTTTTAATATAATACTGTATAAATATTATATATGAATCCATCCTCTCCACCCCCAAACCGGCCAAGTCCGTATGTTTTTCAGCCATAACAGTTTCTTTCGACCTATCCATCTTTTACATTCCTGTAAATAGGAAAAACGAAATGTTACAGTACCTTTGAACGAACAATAATGTTTTAATTATTTTTTAGCCAATTTGATAAAAAATATAAAGTTCTATTTATCATGTTTTTGACACAAAACTGTTCAAAACTATAATATTAAGACACAAATGTAATATTAACCAAACTTTAATAAACAGAGACCGCGTTTTGCACGAACGTTCTGAAGTGTTTCATAACACTGGCGCGACCGACAGCCGCCCGTGCTTATCTTAAAAAAATAAATCAATTTTACTTATATTTCTATCATTATGTAATTTAGTATTAGATTGATTGAAGAAATAAGAAGATGCGCAACCTTATGAGCGATTTCATGGCACAAAACCTGTTCGAAATGTAGCTGGGCTTAACTGTCCGAGATTCGAGATTTAGTTTAGCTTTGCACCGCTGCGCATTGATAGTCGTGTACAGAGCACTGGATAAAGAATACTGTACCGTAGTTTTGCTTTCAGTGGACAGAGTGAGTGGCTGTCGGAGACAGTGTTACCAGAACTACTGATTAATCCGTAGATTTACGGATTTTGATACAACACGTTATTAATACGGATTTTCTATCATTAAATAATTTAATAAATAAAATATTATATGATTAAACAAAGAAACGGCGTCAGACTTGGTTTGAAAATAAAAATGTTGTTATTTCATATGAAAACTATTATGGTAATTTTCGATCATACGACATATTCAGCACTTAAAAAAGAATTTTTATTTTTGTTTAACACGAATACATTTTCAATACATAAACGCGGATTTTTCATCCAAAGATATTTTCGTCAAACGTATTACAGTATGATTACACATTATAATATGGCAACACTGTCCCTTTTAGATCCACACCGTCTTTGATATGCTTTCACTGCTCGAATTAGTGAAAATAAGTGTTTTGTGCGCTGACCGCAGAGAGATTGGTGTCTCCACCGTACAGCACTTGAAACGTAAGGGGAAATAAAATCAGCCTTGTCACGAATTCGCTCATTAGGTTGCTCATCTTTCCAATTCTTTCAATCAACGGTATTAGTTTTTTTACTGAAACACAATATGTAGTAAATAAAAAATCTAGAAAAAATACGTCTAGAAAATTGAACCATTAAAATTGCTACTGCATTTTTAACAAAATCATAAATATTTTAAAGACGATAGGATTTTAATGAGGTAAACCTTAACCAGATATACCTTTATTTGAATCGCAGAAAATGTAATAATTACAGGATGTTTCTTTCAAAAAATATTACTTTAATATGTTTCCATTTATTTGAGACTCTCCGTCCCGTTTGAATATAATTTAAATTGTAGCTCTAGTAGTCCTTCAATTGTCCCACACCGACAGCTTCTAAAAACCATTTAGCTACAATACTACGTGTCGATTAGCGTGAATAAGCCTGTCGAGGTTTAAAAAAAAGTATGTCGCATTTTGGAAACCAGAGTAGGAATTTTACGGACCTTTGCTACTGTTATCAATGCTGAGACCGGAAACAGAAGCAATTTGACGCTGTACGTGTTCGGGTTCAATATCTGTCAATGCGTCGGTGGCGGCAAATTGGGCCTGCCGGAAGTGAACTCGAGCATATACGGTGCTAATGGATCCCTAGCAACAATGAAAATAAAAAATAAAGGAAAGAGAACGAAAATTCAATTGTATGTGTTAACAGGGGACTGTGTCGAATATTTCTTAGGGTGGGTTATATTTCTGTAAGAAATTACGGGTAACTATCAATTGAAAAATGAACACCAATATGAATTTAACCAACTTTAAAAATAAAAATAAACATTAGAGAGTATTACATAAAAACATTTTATATTTATGTTCATTAATTTTATCTTTGTTTATATTTTTTGGGAAAAAGTTCTAAAATAATTGTAATTAATTTCATTCTTATGTTTATTCTCATAGTCTTGTCCCTGGCTGTAGTGTCGTGGTTAGGGAATTGCACCAAGATGTATACCGATGCCGGATGGGACTGCCCTGTCCGTCATACCAGGCACCCTCTACTGTCTGTTGTCATGTCTCACGGGTAGAGGGTGTGGAGGAGTCTTGGCTTTACCGCCCGGACCAAGAGGAAACAACCTCACCGAAAACCTAAATCCTATGATGCTGGGACCATGTCAAAGAGATGCGTGCCTATAGATAGAAAAATAGCCTCTACTGGTCGCAACCTTGGGACACCAGGAGACAACCCCATTATATCCTCGTCTCCCTTACTTCTATATGCTTGGCTCTGTAGAAGTGGACCGACTAACCCCTGCGGTGTAATTGACTTCAAATCCAAGGAGACAATAGAGAAAAAGGGATATATCCTCTATTATATTTGGGACAACACCGGTATCAGGTCTAAGAAGAAACCAAGTTAAAGAGGTGGATAAAATCAGAGAGACAGAGCCTCCATCCTCCACCTCACGGGTGCCTTGGCAGGATAGAAGGTCCTCCACTGTGAAGGGTATGGAAGGCTAAACCCCAATCGTGGAAGCGTGTATACCCTCGTAGTAGATAGATGCCCACTCCTTGGAGTATTAACATCTGTTATCAGAGAAGGATGGGAAATACCCTGTCCCCCCTAAAACCAGAAGATCTCTATGTATGGTGACGTCTATAACTCAAGAAAGGGAGGCACAATATCCTTAAGGTCTCGATAACCCCCCTCTTACTCATTCTACATTCCACAACAGCGTCTACACTATGCGAGAAACTCTTCGAAACATGTCGCCCCATTCGTTGCCCAACTTTGACGCATTTCGATTTATTTCCAGTTGTCTTGACCCACTTCGGTTTGCCTCGACCTACTTTCGATTCTTAAAAGCGCCTGAAAACTACTCGTGTGGGGGGCGAGGGGGGATTTTTTTGGCGTTCTTTGCTGCCTCCTTCAATTTTGTTTTGTTTTAAGCTATTTCCAAAACGTGGCGGTATCTGTATCCAAGGCAAAGTTTTTTTATGAGTCTCAGTGAAATAAGTAAACCTAAGACGTTTCTAAAAATATGTAATATTTCCAGAAATATTTCGTAAAACATTTCGGGGATAGTGGAGCGGCTGTTGACAACTAGAAATAGATTGTGATGTCACTATTGGTCTTAGCAGATATCATTTAATGTTTTAAAGAAAATTATAATTATTTGAATAGTTCCAAAACAACAACATCAGGTCACCACTAACAAAGTTATTATGATAAACCTTATAGCTCCATGATTAGAGTAGGAAAACAGTTTTTTCGACACCAAGTTGAATAAAGTCAGTTCATCCAACACAGAGACATGAATCTTAAAAAATTAAATTGTTTAAATTTCCCCCACCACTTTATTTTTGGAAATAGGCAAAAGTAGTCTGACGCAAAAGTGATGTAAAAAACCCACACTGATTGTGTGCATTCTTAATACAGGGTCCGGCAATAGTGCGTCGGGCAACTGTAACTCCTAGAATAAAAAACTTGAGAAATTTGTTTAAATGCAGACCTGTAGTCAGCAGACCCTAGTATGTACCAGGACGTATTTCCGGAAAATATTTTAACTTCTATAGGGTGG
Source organism: Sitophilus oryzae (assembly GCF_002938485.1). Taxonomy (NCBI): domain Eukaryota; kingdom Metazoa; phylum Arthropoda; class Insecta; order Coleoptera; family Curculionidae; genus Sitophilus; species Sitophilus oryzae. The sequence continues at coordinate 5,694,638 of NW_022147434.1, read as the reverse complement.
CTCAAAAAAGTGTGAGTAGATCTGAATGATTTTTTTTAAATCGAACATCCTGTATATTAATTATTTTTTTTTTTCTATTTAAAGTATTTCAAAATTTTTAATAGTTTTCCGGATATACGCAGTATTATTTCATATGGCGCTTTCAATGGTAAAATACGATAGAAAAATCATCATTGGGTGGCTTTGATAAAAATTTACTGTGGAAAATGCCATCTGAAATACAAAACCGCGAATATCTGCAAAACCGTTAAAAATTTTGAAATACTCTAAATGCAAAAAATCTTCATTTTTTAATTCTCTATCTATTGAAAAAATAATATATGGGGTGTTCTGAGATGAACCGCCTATTTAAAAATAGACTATTTATTTAAATTCAAAACATTCATTTTTGAGACACTCTGTATACATAAACAAAGTTATTGATTTTTAAAATATTATTCACAAACTAGGGAGAGAGAAATCAGGTGACGAACAGTGGTGATAGTTGTTGGATAATAGCATTTAGACTACCATTCGAGACGCATTGATATTATTTTGGTTCGTAAGTTTTGTGACAAAGAATGTTATTAAAGGTAAAGTAAATGTTTTCTCATTATTTAACTAATCTTAACTAAATCATATTATTTTGTTTTCTTGTTGTAATTCTGTTCTAAAGCTTTTTCATTATTCATTTGATCTGACAAAGACAATATAATAATATATAACATGTGTATGCATTTAATGGAATCTACTTATGCTGTAAATAATTTCAGTTTAAAAGTAATCTAAATAAAATCGTTTACTGTTCCTTCGTGCCGATGTTTGTGGTTTGTGAGAATAAGAGCCTTGTAGAGTGTACTAACAATTTTCGACCTAGCATGGGCGAATATCTTAGCTCGCAAAATGGCAAACAAAAACAATAAATAAAATATTTCATAGAATAACTTACAATTTATTAAATTATAAGATATTGGCGCCAAACCTTCAACTTTAGCGTCGATTCCGCAACAAGGGACTTCGTACCTACGGGTGGGGACCCGTTATAAACTAACAAAAAACTCTTCAGTTTTGAACGATATAAATATGGCATGTTTTGAATGTATTAAACTATAAACCTACCTTCTCTATTATTTAAGTTCAGAACAGCATAGTTAGATTCTCTGGAATAGTGATCATGGTTTTCTCTGCCGTGCTCTTTTACATGTGAATTCCAGGCAGAGTACGGCACTCCTTTCATTTCATTTAATAAAATAAGTAGGGCTATTTATAAATTTAGCGTTTTATTTACATAACCTATTCTCCTCAAATTTCCCAAAATATTGCTTTGTCGAGGCGCATCCGAGGTAATCACAAAAAAAAAATATTTAACACAACGTAGGTTCCTTTCTTTCATTTAAATTTCTTGTTATACAGTTGGCCAAAATATTACTTCTTCAACTTTGTTGACGAATTTGGGTTGTTACACTACAGTTCCATTTAAAAAAACAAAGAAAAATTATTTTATATTTTAGAAAGTTTGGCGTAGAATTTTGAACATCCTGTGTGATTTACGATTTCCATATTTATAGCAAAGTAAGTACAGACCATCTAAAGTAAACAGCTAATATAGTTTTGATTTCAGGACAGTTCTTGTATTTTTAATAATTTTATTAAGAAAGGCTGGAAAATATAAAATTTTTATTTATAGAAATATATTTATTCATGTCTTAGGATTATGTAAAGTGATCTAAAAGGAAGCCAAAAATGCAATAATATACAGGGTGTTCCATTTAAAAAAAATCATCCCGATCCACTTACACTTTTTTGAGCCACCCTATAGAAGTTAAAATATTTTCCTGAATACATCCTAGTACATAATTTAGGTTTGCACTTAAACAAAATTCCCAAGTTTTTTATTCTAGGAAGTACAGATGCCCGACGCACTATTGCCGGACCCTGTATATCTTTATTAGAGAAATTTAAGAGAAAATTGGCATTTCCACTTGTGTCCAAAGCCTACGCCCAAGCGCAACCAATTTTTGAATTTTATCGAAAAATAATTTACATTGATTTCTCTTGAACGATATACAGGGTGGTCCGAACTGTATTCCGGAAACTTCGCCAGCATATTGTGCAGATAAAAATAGGTAAAAAAGTTCTTATAAATGTATGTCCTAAAATGCTTAGTTTCGGAGATACAGGGTGTAGAAGTTTCATTTTTATTTTGATTTTTTCCAAATAATTTTTGAAATAACGTCAATATTTGGATGAAAATTGGTATCTGGGGATTTTTTGATATGAAAAATTTGATTTTGATATCAATATGACTCCTACTTCTAGAGGGCGCCACCTACATATTTTTTAAGTTGTCTGAAGAGTAATAACTTTTCGTCCGTACCTGCACTGAAAAAAAGGATCTCTCAGTCGAAATGAATATGACTTTGACCCAAAAGATTGGCGCTTTTCAATAGAGCAAAGAACGACGTTTCTTTGCCCAAAGCATTAACTACCTATCTTTTCATAAGCTTTAAAAGATTACTTTAGAGAATAGAAGAATCTATCTGTCCAAAGTATTTCACTCTTGACCCAAAATGAATATGCAAAGGAGTTCTTGCTACAAGAACAATAGTCTCTTTGATTCATGCAAAAATTCTTGATTGAAAAGGGACATTTCTTGATTAAAGAGAATTTTCTTAAACCAATAGCGAATACTATTGACTCAACTAAAATTTATTTTGATCTAAGAGAAGTCTATACATCATATACAGGCATATTACGAGGTATATTATTTTCTAATAAATTTAGGTTTTCCTGGTCTGTAGTAAGTAAAGTGATATTATTTTCCTCGATATATATTATTTCTGCTTCTTCATTCCTTGGTATTTTTTGGGGTGGTTCATCACTCTACAAATTACAAAAAAATGTTACATCACGACTAATCAAAGTAAAGTAAATAAATTATTAAAATTATAAGCTTTGAACCCATTTTGAATTTTTTAATACGACGACTTCTATCTATAGTCATGCATCATCATCATTCTATCTATAGTCATGCATGCATTATCTAAACAGGTGCATAGGTAAATGTCTCTTACCTTCAAATATAGCAAATAAATGCTCTAATTTCCATTTTTTAGAAACTCCAAACTCCTTTTCAAAATTCCAAGTGGAAAATTCCAAGCAACAAAACCCGTGCGTACTATGATGTGCCACCTATGAAATGCGACGTACGACTCGACTGATCGAACTGCCGACTGATTGTATATACCGCCCTTCGTCATCGTCTTTGCGTCTCGTTATTATTTTTCATCAAAAAAGTATTTAGCTATTGGAAAAATAGCCATGTTTCTTGAATGAAGTACTTCCTAGCGTATTTTTCTTATTATCTTAAAACAAAGTAACTTGCACTTTGTTGAATGAAAATAGATTCAAGAGAATCATTTTTCGAATTTTTCAAGAGAACCAGTTTTCTTGACTTAAGAGAGTTTTTCTTCAGGCAAAATATTTTCTTTTTCGAAATGAAAATGAAACTCCTACACCCTGTATCTCAGAAACTAAGCATTTTAGGATCTACATTTATACGAACTTTTTTACTTATTTTTATCTACAGAATATGCTGCCGAAGTTTTCGGAGTACAGTTTGGACCACCCTGTATAATTTTTACACTGTTATTTCATTAACAGTGCTACGGTTACAGCTGATGTTCTCTATTATTGGATCACCTGATACAATAAAATAACTGGAGTTATTGTAATAAAATAATATATCTTCTTCGTCTTGTAACAGAAACAAAAATGGGAGGTGAATTATAATCACACCTCTTGAAAAGCTATATAACTTTTTATTTAGTTTAAAACTCCTTTGTTTAATGCATAAGTCTACGACGTTCTATATTGCTGCAGTTATCAACGGGTCTATCATAACTAAACGAATACTTTCTGCTAGATGGTCTTGACTGCGAGAATTTAATTGCTAGGTTATCAACCTTTGAATAACTTTTATTACGCTGTAAAATATAAGAACCTAGATTATCACGAATTTGTGTCGTTTAATTATGAATATTTTACAACAAACGCTACTGATAATTTTTAGCATTGGAAGTTTTATTTTACTAGTTTAAAGTAAGAAACTTTTTAGAATTTTTTTTTTATTTTATTAAAATTAGTAGTATATTTCAGGCAAGCATAAAATTAACATATCATAACACGACATTGCACAAAGTAGACAATAATTTTGTGATTGTACTTTGAATAAATCATTTTGTTTGCTAACATCTATTTTATTTATTGGTCCCAAAATTTTCCTTCTAATTTAAAGTTCATTTATTAGATAACAATCCTCCTCTAGGAGATGCGAGGTCTTGTCCTTGGTGGAGCAGCTTCTAGTCGGGTACCGGGTAGAATCCCCTCTTCCGGGGATTCTACCTCTTGGAATCCTCAAATTCGGCACTTTGGCTGGTGCTAAGAAGCACCTCGCTGTCTTGTCCCTGGATGTAGTTACGGGGCCAGTGAATTGCACCAAGATATATCATTAATTTATCTAATAAAGATATTTTAAAACACAATCCCTGTGTGCATTCTTAAATCAATTATGCATTTTTGCGTCAGACCACTTTTGCCTATTTATTTATTATAATAATAACCAGGAACCCTTTACAGTCTGTGATCATGTAACACGAACAGAAGGAGTGGGGTGAGTTTTGGCTTAACCGCCCGGACTAAGAAGAAACAACCTCACCAAAAACCTAAATCCTAACCTTGGAGCACTAGGGGGCAACCCATTGTATTCGCGGCTCCCTTACTTCTTCAGAAGTGGACTAATTAACCCTTGAGGTATATCACACATATATTCTCTGTTACAAATCCGGGATAACACCGGCATCAGATCAAAATGGAGACAGATTCTCCAACTTCCACATCAAGGGTACCTCAGCCGGAGACAAGTTCTTCGGCTATGAAGGGCACGGAGGGGCAAAGCCCAACCCTGGAAGGGTGTTTACACTCGGAGGAGGTAGATGTCCACTCCTCGTAGGTTGTTGTCAGACCAGGGGTGGGAAATACCTTGCCCCCCCCCTACACCCCCAAGATCTCCCCAGTCTATAACTCATCATATAGGCTGTATAATGAGTTATAACACATGAAAGGAGGACACAATAGATCTTTAAGATCGCGGTGATTAACACCTCTTCCACTCATTCTACATTTAAAATAAAAAATATAAAATTGCATAACCTGCCTAACTACAATTTTATATTTATTTACTATCATATTATTATGGTTCAGTTTATGTAGGTTAATTAATAATAACTAATAAAAAGGTAGAGAAATTATTTATAGCTACCGTGAGTTTCCGTTTCCTTATCATTATGTCTCCTTTGTAATACCGTTAAATTTGATGACATGAAAGGCGGACAACTATAACTGAACCCTTTAGGTAATAAAGGTTGACAATAATTTATTTTTCCAAGTAGTTAAATTTAGTCGACCTGCTTCCCTTTGCGGACAGATACATATAAATAGTCTGACAATTAATTAGAATTTGTATTAGTGGGATTCGGTAAGTTGGCACGCTTAACTGTCATTAGTTTAGCAAAATAAATTAAATAAAGGAGTACTTAAATCGAATTAATTTACTGTTTAATCTATTTATAATTTCGGTTATATCGCCGCATGAAGTTTTTAGAATTGCTACCTCTATGTTCTGAAATTTAACTGGATATAATGTCATTTTAACAGAACGTCAACGGTTTCTTGTAGACGTATCTGTTTTAAAAAAGTAAAGTGTTCTCGTTAATTAAAATGTTCATAAAGTCTGGGTAAAAGCAAATAAATTTAACATCTAACGCTAACCTCAAAACATTCCCACTAAACCAAGGAACCAAGAGGGTGACGCATTGTCATACCGAAATCTTGTCGAAAAAATTCTTTATTTTCTTCGTAATAAGTAAAAGTTGGGTACTATTTTTTTTAAGTGAAATGCCCACGAGAGGCTTGAGTACGATGCCGTAAATTTCTAATTTTATCTTAATTTGAAGCAAGCACGAACAGTTCCGTATAAAAAGGTATTTATTCTATTGTAAACCAATAATATAAAAAACATTTGTTGCAAACAATTTACATTTTATTTTATAATTTAAATTTCTAGTATTTTCTTTAAACTTTACTTTTTTTAATCACGCAAACCACTGTGTAGGTTGTGGCATAAACTAAATAGAAAATCCAATATGAAGGTATGAGTCACATTTCCACGGCCTGCATGACACCGCTAAGTCTCCAGGGAATTTCTTAGCTAATATATTAAACATTTCCATTTTATGCGGCAGCGCTAAATAAATGAGCTTTCCATGCAATTAGCGTTTTATTTCACCAGATATCAAGGTGTTATTTATTGTATATGCTTCACTCTAAATATTTACTTGCTAAAACAATAATAGATATTTTACATAATATTTATTTACAATATTCAAATATAAATTAAAATTGTAGTTTTTAACAATGTAAAAATTAATTTATATACCTATTTTACTTAGGTAAATGGTATAAAACTGGCCTTTAACAATAATGACCGGTCAGCTAAATAAAACATTAAACACAATACACCAAAACATTTTATTTTTGCACTGGACGAACGTTTTGCTAACTATGTTAGTATCATCAGCAGATGATTAAAACTGATGACAGTAGATGATCAATAGTATGATGCTTTAATATCATGATGATGTTAACATGGTTAATGAAATGCGTATCCAGTGCAAATGTAAAGTGTTTTGGTGTATTGTGGTGAATCAGTGTTTATTTTGCTGTTGTAACGTCAAAGGTTCCAATCCCCAACTGTGATTTTTTAGCTTATTTTATTAATTTTTAATAATGGACGTAAACGATTTCTAAAAAAAAAATGTTAAAACCAAACCAAACCAAACCAAATTACGATGATTAAGAATTATCGATTTATTATTAACGTATTATAAATTAGTTCATTTGTTCGTTTTTTAATTATATTTTTGATGCAAGTTCTCTACGTTTACTTTTATATCATTAAATTAATAATAAAAAGAATTGATACTATAATGTCTATTTAGTGTTTTATTGATCCGTATTTTAATATTTCCTAATACTGTGGTCAATATCATTATTATCCGGAAAATGATTGTCTTTACTCTCTAAGAGGATGAATTTCCTAAAATTGCTTTGTGTAGCTAATTCACTAATGTCGTTTAAACGAACCTTTGTATACATAAGTATTAGATGTATCTAAAGCTGGCGGCATGAACTCACTCTAAAATATCTAAAAACGTAATATATAATCTAACTGACACACCACTGACAATGACAAATAATTTATTTCTGGAGGTATTGTGTGTAGGTGTTTTTCAGGTATGTTTTAGTATTTAGTCGTTTTACACAAAGAAATAGCCATTAAGCACTATAAAAATACTTCATAACAAATCTACACATATATACCTTTCATTTAAAAAAAGAATCATTAAGATTGGTAAAGCGGTTTCGGCGGGATGGATGCAACAAAAAAACCCTTTGAGCTTTTATATATGTATGGATTAATTATTTTTCCAACATATTTTACTTTGCAAATTTTTATAAATATTCAGACTCGCCAATATCGTACTCCACCGTGTCCAGCCTGTTTAGCCAAACGTAGGCCGATTCCTCTTCGGCGGCGTCGTGACCCTGGCCGAAGGAAGAGTCTTGAAGACGCTCATCCGCGCATAGGAATAAGTTGACTGCGTAGCGTATTGCGTATTAATCGATTCTGAAACTTTCTATCTCGTGTATAACATGTTACGCAAGTTTATTATTTTAATCTCGATTTTAATAGATAAATGTGTGAAATGCCACCTGAATATCTTCCGCCATGACATGTTTTTACTTTTTTGTTATGGTAAAGTGATTTGTATAAACTTTATTCAATAACGTATATTTTCCTCCATTTGTGATTTTTTAATTTTAAGCGAAAATTAAGTATAACATTTTAGGAAAAAGAAACACTGTAATATTTAAAAGAATAAGAAGAAATTAGTCTTATTTTGAAAGGAAAATATAGAAAAAACTCTTTCTATAGAAAAAGTCTTTATACTAACCAGAATCCGGTGACATATACGCGGTCTCACCGGAAACATTACTTATTACTTCGCATAACTTGAAGAATATCTACTTTTAATAATGAACACTTCAGAAATACACCAGTAAAAACATTTATTATTTGAGATTAAAACTCGAATTAAATTATAAATATTAGTTACCTATGTTGTTATAGCTTTTATAGGCCTGTTTAACGACTTAATAAGTTACCTAGCGAAAAAATCTGTGCGCGTACCTACCACTATTGTTACAGGTTAATTCGTTAAAGAAATATGTTACACAAGTTAAAAACGCTAAAATTTTAATGGTATTACTTGTGCATTATTGGCCTTATAATGTAATTTGTTGGAATTATATCTTCTTTAAATATAATTAGACTTTTTAACGACTTTTAAGTTACCTAGGAAAAAATCTGTGCACGTACCTACCAGTATTGTTACAGGTTAATTCGTGAAACAAATGTGTTACATATTATTCGTGGTATTAGTGGTATTATATTGGAATCAGCTTGGCATTAGTGGGGCATTATATGAGAAATTTTGGTATTTAATTTGTATTTTTGGCATTACTTTGGCATTAGTATACAGACATTTGTCAGCGGTTTACTCCTTGTAGATAATCAAAAAGTTTTTTGATAAAATTTGCTTTTTATGTCAGATCATTTCTATGAAAAATTACATTAGATTTTTATTAAAGACGCTGGGTAATTAAAACATTGACTAATAAAGCTTGTCCACTTTAAATAAGGGGTCACGAAATATCCTCCTTGGAGTGTTTGGGTTAAGGGGTGTATAATAAATTAATCGTTGTTTTATAATAAAAACCATAAAACATTTATTTGTGAGTAAAATAATGCAATGGTTGGATATCTCTCCTTTATAATTAGGTGACTAAAAATACACTAAAATAATTAGAAAAAAAATCTTGTACTTATTTAGTAATTACGTCAATATTAATTAATTGACTTTCTAGTCTATTTTATTTTATGTACAAATATATTATTAAATTTTAAGCATTAAGTAATAAAACACTTTGTGCCCTCTTATATCGTAAGAGGTTACGAAATATACTCCTGGTTACACCCCTTACAGAAAACAGTGTAAGGGGTGTAAATAAATTGTATAATCACTGTTTTTTATAATAAAAACTATAAAACATTTCTTATTTGTGAGATTAAAAAAACAAAACAATGCATTGGTTAAAATAAGTACATTCAATACATATGTATGTGTTATAACATAATATAGCCATTACTATTATACTATTATTATTAAAATAATATGTGTGTAACATATTTCTTTAACGAATTAACCTGTAACAGACATTTATATGCCCAGTATATTTTTGTTTAAAAAACCAATCAGGAAAAATCCAAAACCTACCGTTATAGGAGGTATAAGATGATTAAACTTATATAATGACAACTACTTATCGGATAACAAATTAATTACTACTGTCAGCTAGTTCAGCTACTGTCTAGGTAGAATACACCTAGAGTACCTACACCTACCTATGATGTAGGTAGATTAAAGCTTATTTTGACGTTACCTCTCACTTCGGTGTCACAAGCTGAATTTTTCAGGGATGGAAGTACAGTACATGATATGGGGACCCTTATTCCGAAAGTAGTACAAAATTAGACCGGGTAAAAGGGCACTATCATCAAAAATCGATATATTAATACCACTGTATAGAGAAAACAAATACTTATCTTCTGATCCAGTACACAATAAAGTCTTCGTAGGGAGTAATTTTTTATAATTATTTACAAAAAAAAAACATTTCCATTAGCGCTTATGACCAAAAAAACTTTAAACATAAATAATCATTTCAATCATGCGAAAATTTGGTTTAAAAATAGATTTTTTTAATATAACTTTCATTTAACGAAAAACGAAGGCCTAAATGAAAAAAAAGAAACAATTTAAAAGTTTTGCTTATGTCTTGACAAGGTATCAAAGCAAACCCCATATTTTTGCTTTTAAACTAATAAAGATATATCAATAAACAATTAGCGATGTAATGGTTTTTGCGCGCGCTGGCCGACTGCCGCCGCTGCGCCGAGATTTCCTATACCCTTGTATATATGACGTCATGGTGTGGCAAATGTAGCATTTTAATTCGATTTGGGCTCCCTTATATAGGATAACAGATTTTCAATGTTAAAACCTCATACCCAAGAAAGGAGAAAAAAAATATATATATAAGAGTAACGTGTTCAATATTGACAGTAATTCATGGACATTTTTGTATGTGTCTGGACTATTACGATATCATCTATTGAAATTGGATATTTACGTTATTAACTGGGTATCATCGTAAATTCCTTATATACAACATTGCCTGTAACATATATACCCATCGTTACATTTGGGTGGTCATAAGCTTCTAAAAAAGGAAATAAAAAATACAGCTTTGTATTTAAAAAAAATCTAGTTGGTGATCTCGGACAAAAACCTCCATATTTTTAACTAAATTGGACCATCTAATAAAGAATAAAAATGACGCTGATGAAGTAGCATTTAATTTAAAATATCTGTTTATTTAAAACCAGAAATGATGTGTTCGGTTTGAATAAATAATGAAATGAATATTATATTTTTAAATTGCAAAATGGCATTTTATTGGTCATAAAATTGGATAGCTTTTCCATAATTTCACCCACTTCTTTATCTTTCCGAAATATGACACCAATGACCATCTTCGAACTTAGGACGACCTGCAAAGAGCATAGCATTACAAGAATAAGAATACCTCTTCAACATTTTTATTACTTAAAGTAAAAGAACGTATTGTTGCGTATTCCCGCAGGTCCTTACTTTTCACACGATAAAACAATTAAGCTAATTTATTACAAGGCTCAAACAACAATAAACTACCAATTACAACACACTAACGGCTATAGTATAAATTGCTTCTACTGCATTCTGGAACGTTCGACTCCCCAGCTGCAGGTTTATCTCGAAACCTGTGAATTTCGAGTCATCTCTCGTTAACCATCATGATCTATATTTAATCTCTTACAGAAATTGTCGTTACAGAAGTTGCTTTTCCGCCAGGGCAAGTCGTTTTCTTGTCTGAAACAGATTTTTCGGGACAAGTAATTGAGGACATTCAGAAGTTTACATATCTGGACAGTATAATAAACAAAGACTGCGAAAACAGTTTGTTCGGGACAAGTGATTGAGAACATTGAGGTGTTTACGTATCTGGGCCTGGGGTCTTTACGTATCTGAGGAGACTGTGGAGCCAGCGAAAATATACAAAACCGAACCAAAAAAAGCCCATCAAGCATTCAGTCAACCTAAATTAGAATGGGCCTCGAGGTCCGAAATGAAAACATATTGCATCTAACGCGTCAAACTGAGATATGTAAGGAAGTGCTCATATGGAAGAGAGGACGAGGAAGATAGGACATACTCTAAGACAACCTGAAAGCAACATCACAAGAAATATCCTTGACTGAAACCCACAGGGACAACGAAAAGGAGAACGCCCAAAACTGACATGGCGCAGAACCGTAATCGAAGAGCTAGCAAAGTCAAGAACATCATGGTAAGAAGCAAAGAACAGAACAAGGTAGAAGATTTTTACTAAAACCATATTTATATGCTCCACTTAGGAACTAAAGGAAACAGTAAGTCGTTTTCTCATTAAATGAGACATAGCAATTTTTGTCAATATCATATTTTGTAAAATGTTCAAACAAAATTACATTTTATTCAAACAAAATTTTCGAATAATCACACGAAACACAACAAAATTTGTGAACTCGAACTCACTGTGCATCATGAAAATTGAGACATCACATCTTTGAGCGGCTTGAGAAAGACAAATTAATTCCTGGACTAATATAAAAGGTGTCTCATCAAAAAAATACCCTTTCAGAAAATAAAAACTAAATAATAGATAAGTTTTTATAAATTTTAAATGAGTTGACTTAAGAGGCACAAGAAGTTTGGTAAAATAGTAATATTTTTAGTATTCCCTTCTAGCATGGAAACAAAAAAGTTCACGAGCAGAGTAGACGACAGTCGACTATAAATTAAATATCGACAATGTCGGGAATGTCGCAGACCCAGCATTGCGGATATGTTTGTTATTAGAAGAGGAGTAATTAATTCCCCTAATTGATTTATTTATTACTCATTTCCCTGGATATTTTTCGATATTTAGTTTGACTTAGACTATCCTTGGAACTTTACAAGCGATGATTATTGTTTCTCTTTCTTCAGTTAATTAATTACATTTGACTTTTGGTCTATAATTATGAGTTATTGAAAATGTTGAAGTGTATCAGTACATTTTTCCTTCTTATTAAAATAAGCACTAAGATTTGTTCATATATAACTTTAAAAAAGAGGTAAATAGGGCTTTATTACTTGACTTAGCGATTATTCGCAAACTGGGATATACACACACCTCTTCGACTGTCATTTGAACATTAAGAAATGTTGGTCCACTTATAGTTTACTTCACAAAGTGAGAACATTGAAAGGAATCTTAATTGTGTCATTTTCGATTCTCATTCAGCATTCATAATCTTATTATACCTTAGGCTTAATAATTTTAACTAGCTATAATTTTTGTACCAAATTATTAGTTATCGACAATGACGACGTCACTTAGGAAATCTACGTCGACACCATAGTTGACACCTCTTTTAACTCTGGTTATTTAGAGACAGATGATTTTTTACGCCAACTGGGATATCAAAAAAAGTTGCTAATATTTGCGAAAACCCTACACTTAGGCTTTGCCAATAAGCTAGCTAAGAATCTTTCGATTGCAATTAAGATGGCATTTCTTAATCTCATCCAAGTAAAAATTAAAGGCTAAAATTGAAGGACACAACACGCGACATGACACGACACGTGAGAGGAAAAGTGGTAAGGACAGCCTACTGTTTAGAAAAAATCGTCCGATTTAATTGAAATTTCGTATGTCTATAGATTGGTCCAAGGCCCACGTGACCCTGTACGACATGTGTCACTGTGACACTTAGTTTTGATACAAGAAACGTCAAAAGTTGATATTGTCCGATCGCGACCAAGATAGCGGCTAAGTTGGATACAATGTTTCGTTTATATCTTCATCAGGGTGGGACTAAGGATTTGATATTGAAGAAAAATGTGGGTCTATTTCGGCATAATTGGGGACGGGCTAAAAGATGACGCCTTCGACGTTTCGAACCGATCGATGCCTCTAAATGCACGAAATTATCAGGATTCTTCTTAATTATAGGTGGATTGAAAATTGAAACCAAACTCGGCACGTGGATAGAGGTCACCGAATGAAGTCATCAGACGTAGAGACGGACAGACGACTATTTAACTACAAATTTTGTGAAAGTGAATCAAGTTATTTATTAATTTTTAATTTATTACTTTTTAAAAATTTCAAACTACACTTTTTCAAGCAGTCCTTCAAATCCTTCAATTTAATAGCTGTGAGTAAGAGGTTTCACTTCAAATATGTGCACATAGTGCACACACATTTTTTTTCTTTCAATTCGGTTTACTGTAACCCATTGAAATTATAACGCCCGCAAGTACGTATAAACTAATCTATATCCACATATCGCGTTGGCATTTCCACGCAAAATTTAACCAGTTGCTTGCCAGGCGTCGCGGTCGCGTTGTCAGAAAATCAATGCTGTTGCGCCATGCCACACATTTTTAATATTAAACCGTGTTCGTTGTAATTCTATATTATTACGATACGGTGTAAGGATTGTAAATTGCGGTGTGTAACAAAATATATTGATTATATCATATTAAATATTAAAAATAAATTATATTGTATTAGAACATTATTAGAAGTTTTAAAATAATCAAATTATTCACCTAGTTTAATATAATCTATTTTAGTAACTATTTTAGTAACGACTAACCTTTATAGCTCATATTGATCAAATTGTTGCGAGTTCATCAAGACTCGTTGGCTTTATTATTCGAAACTATAAACTCTTTGTTGGTTCTAAACCTCTCAATCTGCTCTATTTTTCGTTGGTCAGGTCAAGTTGGTATGGTGCCCAATCTATGAATGTCATGTTGCATTCCTCGAAACAGTACAGAGGCGTTTCTTAAAGCAACTGGCGTTCAGGGAGGAGGGGGTTTACCCTGTTAGAGGTGTGGATCACGTTGAGTTGTTGTCTCTGTTTGATGTGCAACCACTTTCCTTAAGAAGGATCATTCACTCAGTAACTTTCTTGTGGAAGCTGCTGAATGGTCTTATAGATTCCCCAACTCTTTTGGAAACGATACCATTCGGGGTGCCGCGCCGCGACCTGCTTCTAGAGCTAATACCACTTTTGCACTTCCTCGAGCCAGAACTAACGTTAGGTTTCAGGATCCGGTTTTCGCCATATGTAGCAACCTTAACTCTGTCTCCGTTGACTGTGATGTGTTTGACTGCTCTGTGGGTCGTCTGGTCTCACTGGTGGGTGGGGGGCATTAATAGTTAACTATGGTTTATAACAGTTGTTTATAATAATAATTTATAATTAATAATTTGTTATTATTGTTATTATCATAATTGATTCATTTAGGTTTAGATTTGGGTTTAGTTTCCTCTTTTTTGTAATTTTTTTTCTTGGATTTGTTTTTTGTAAATTTGATATTTAATGTTTAGTAACAACCTATTTTTAAGATTGGGTTCTCTTTGTTTTAAGGTGGGCTCTAATTGCCTGTTGGAAATAAACGCTATTATTATTATTATTAGTAGTAAATAGATCCATACCATAGAATGATAATTTTAATTATAAAATTGTCTATAACTTTTTTTAGTTTTCCAATATGAAAGAGGCAGTGATACATGTAACACTGAATCGAATTTAATTCAAACTGATTAGGGAAAATATATTTTTAAACCAATGTTACTTTGAATGTGGTGGACAATAATTCGGTATTAAAACTAAAAGAGTTTCGGACTTCCATTATCTTTATTTTGCTTACACAACCTTTCGGTATGAAGTATCACTGACCGTTATCAAGTGTGAACTAAATCCTAAAACTACTGAGCTTATATACTAGAGCCAAACATTCACCCGTGAATTTATTGGTTGGAGTCGGGCATGAAGTTCTCCGATAAGAACACCTCCATTGGAGCATTTCATGAGTGGTTGCCATATCGTTGAAATTTCCATACTTGAATTGCTAAAGATTTTATTATTGTTAGAAATGAATACGGCTCCTTTAAGTTCGCGCTTTTTCCATTGGGATTCTTTGTGAACAACCCGGCCATTTTATGTTGTGGTGCTTGGACCACACACGATCTACAATACCCGATTTCATTGTTTCACCTCTTTGTGTATGTTTTTTATGATCATCAAGTCGTACATGTAGAGGACGTTTTGTCTCGCCAATATAGGACTCACCGCACTCACAAGGTACCTGGTAGATGCACTCTTTCTCTTGGTTTGATGATTCAGGTTTTGTTTTTGTTAGGACACTTCTTAGAGTCCCTTTTTTCAAGTAGACTTTTCAAGTAGTTGCAGACTTAAAAACAGTTTTAATTTTATATTGCTTATAGCTATTCGCCTGATCTTCTTCGATATTCCTTTTACATATGGAACCGTCAAGAGAAAGAGAGCATCCTCCTCAGGCTTGCGCACCAATGAGTCGGACTTGCAAATGTATATAATATTGTCTAGGGATTTTGCAGAGTAACCATTCTGAATCAAATTGGTTTTAATATTACTTAGTTCAGAATTCAGAGATTCTTGGTCACTATATATAGTGATTGCTCTGTGACATAGTGTTTTAACTATACCTCTTTTGGTTACTTCAGAATGGTTCGACTGAGAATTTAAGTATTGTCCCGTATGTGGGGGTTTTCTATATACACCAGTGCTAATGGATCCATCGCTTCTACCCATACAGCCACGGTACGTACTATGTACGTACCAGGTACGTAATGTTGGGACAAACGTCAGGTCCCTGGTACGTACAAGTACGTACAGGTACGTACTATGTACGTACTAGGGAAGTACATTTTTCAACGCTATGTACGTCCCAGGTACGTCCCTGGGATGTGGTAAAGTACGTACTATGTACGTACATTCCAGGTACGTACATTTTATGTATTGTTTCGGGCCAAAATTGGATGTAAAATGATCGAAAGTACGTACGATGTACGTACTATGGACATAAAATGTACGTACTATGGATATACAATGTACGTACTATGGACGTACATTTTTCAACGACGTATACGACCTAGGAATTTAATTAGAAATAATTCAATGGAAGTCAGCTTATAATATTTATTAATATAAAAACTCAGGTACAGGGTCATCCCTTATGTCTTGATACACCCGTGAGTCTGGCTTCGGTCCGGCAACTACACCCTTAGCGCACTCTGTCTTTTATTATATTTTATCTTACTAACAGCTATTAAATTGAAGGATTATGCCTATAGATATTTTATTTTTTTATTCTCGAACTGCCTCTAACTAAAAAATACAAAAAGAAAACTAAGTATTCAAATATCTAATTCTTGCCTCTGTTTTGAAAAAAATTGAATGAGCCGATTCTCAATCATTCGAGGTTGTGACTGTGTTAGGTGAAATAGTCACATTATATTATTACACTTTAACTTACCTTGAAACAACGAGCAACGAAGGCAACGACAAAAGAAAACAAGGCGGAAGCCAAACAACCTAAGGCCACCATGACACATGACACCCACTTATACAACACAATCGAAAACTGGATCGGAGTAGGTGCGCACTCAGTGTATTGTTGTTTTTATTTTTTACGTTGATTAATAAAAGATGAAACTACACTGAGTGCGCACGTGCGCTCTAGCTCTGTCAATCGAGAACGCCATTAGAAACCGCCCGACTTCCGATTCCGACAAGATTCGAATGTGAACGAATAACTTAGCGGGAAATTTAAACATAGGACTGCATAAGTTTCCTGTTAGGCTTGATTGCATAATATATTGCATTTTTAACCCATCAGATTTCTTCAAAGGCTGTCATGCATTATGGTCATTGGATAATTTAGGAAATCATTTTTTATAGCGGTCGGGTTAGATTTATTAATAAAAGAAGTAGAGGTAGGTTAGAGTGACTTGAATTAACGTTAGCCTAGAAAAGATCCACTGATCCAGTCCATGCATTATTATTGGGTATATCTGACCAAAATAATCCAGTCATGATATTAAAATTAAATAACATTTTGTAATGCGTTTTCAAAAATTTTCAAGATACGTACGTAGTACGTACTCGCATGTACGTCCGTAGTACGTACTCGCATGTACGTCCGTAGTGAAGTCCTACAATGTACAGGGACATCATTTTAAGTGTCTCACTCGATTTATAATTTTCCTGTTTGGTATTTAAAGATAGTAGAAAGATTTTCTAATGTAATTTTTCGCGAGGATGCCGATTCTCTACATCAAAATTTTTGAAAACGTCAATTTTGACAGATACGACGCCATCTTGATTTTTTTTAAATGGAAACCCCCACATATTTTAGCATGGTCCGGTAGACATATTTTAGCTAATTTCAAAAATATATAGTTTAGTGTACTTTGCTCCTACCGTTTTCGATATACAGTGGATTTAAAAATGAATTGTTCCAGAATCATTTTAAGTGTCTCGCCCAATTTAAAATTTTCCTCTTTTCTATTTTAAGATAGTAAAAAGATATTTTAATGTAATTTTTCGCGAGGATGCCGATTTTCTACATTAACATTTTTTAAATCGTCAATTTTGACAGATACTACGCCATCTTGATTTTTTTTAAATGGAAACCCTCACATATTTTAGCATGGTCCGGTAGACAAATTTTAGCTAATTTCAAAAATATATAGTTTAGTATACTTTCACTTACCGTTTTCGATATACAGTGGATTTAAAATGAATTGTTCCAGAGTCATTTTAAGTGTCTCACCCAATTTAAAATTTTCCTCTTCTCTATTTTAAGATGGTAATATTTTAATGTAATTTTTTTTCGCGAGGATGCCGATTTTCTACATTAAAATTTTTTAAATCGTCAATTTTGACAGATACGACGCCATCTTGATTTTTTTTAAATGGAAACCCCCACATATTTTAGCATGGTCCGGTAGACATATTTTAGCTAATTTCAAAAATATATAGTTTAGTGTACTTTGCTCTTACCGTTTTCGATATACAGTGGATTTAAAAATGAATTGTTCCAGAATCATTTTAAGTGTCTCACCCAATTTAAAATTTGCCTCTTTTCTATGTGAAGATAGTAAAAAGATATTTTAATCTAATTTTTCGCGAGGATGCCGATTTTCTACATTAAAATTTTTTACAACGTCAATTTTGACAGATACGACGCCATCTTGATTTTTTTAAATGGAAACCCCCACATATTTTAGCATGGTCCGGTAGACATATTTTAGCTAATTTCAAAAATATATAGTTTAGTATACTTTGCACTTACCGTTTTCGATATACAGTGGATTTAAAAATGAATTGTTCCAGAATCATTTTAAATGTCTCACCCAATTTAAAATTTTCCTCTTTTCTATTTTAAGATAGTAAAAGATATTTTAATGTAAATTTTCGCGAGGATGCCGATTTTCTACATTAAAAATTTTTAAATAGTCAATTTTGACAGATACGACGCCATCTTGATTTTTTAAATGGAAACCCTCACATATTTTAGCATGGTCCGGTAGACATATTTTAGCTACTTTCAAAATATATAGTTTAGTATACTTTTTCTTACCGTTTTCGACATACAGTGGATTAAAAATGAATTGTTCCAGAATCATTTTAAGTGTCTCACCCAATTTAAAATTTTCCTCTTTTCTATTTTAAGATAGTAAAAGAGATATTTAATGTAATTTTTCGCAAGGATGCCGATTTTCTACATTAAAATTTTTACAACGTCAATTTTGACAGATACGACGCCATCTTGATTTTTTTAAATGGAAACCCCCACATATTTTAGCATGGTCCGGTAGACATATTTTAGCTAATTTCAAAAATATATAGTTTAGTATACTTTGCTCTTACCGTTTTCGATATACAGTGGATTTAAAAATGAATTGTTCCAGAATCATTTTAAGTGTCTCACCCAATTTAAAATTTTTCTCTTCTCTATTTTAAGATGGTAAAAAGATATTTTAATGTAATTTTTCGCGAGGATGCCGATTCTCTACATTAAAATTTTTTAAATCGTCAATTTTGACAGATACGACGCCATCTTGATTTTTTTTTAAATGGAAACCCCTACATATTTTTGCATGGTCCAGTAGACATATTTTAGCTAATTTCAAAAACATATAGTTTAGTATACTTTGCTCCTACCGTTTTCGATATACAGTGGATTTAAAAATGAATTGTTCCAGAATCATTTTAAGTGTCTCACCCAATTTAAAATTTTCCTCTTTTCTATTTTAAGATAGTAAAAAGATATTTTAATGTAATTTTTCGCGAGGATGCCGATTTTCTACATTAAAATTTTTTACAACGTCAATTTTGACAGATACGACGTTATCTTGATTTTTTTTAAATGGAAATCCCCACATATTTTAGCATGGTCCGGTAGACATATTTTAGCTAATTTCAAAAATATATAGTTTAGTATACTTTGCATTTACCGTTTTCTATATACAGGGGGCTGAAATCAAGAATTCCTCCAATTTTTATGTATTTGAATATGAATGCCATTCACTTACAACTGAGTGGCATTTGTATCCAAATGCATGAAATTTACGTAAATTGAGCTATCTTATGATAAATGACTAGCAGTTTAAAACTAAATTTTCATTTTTTTTATATACAGGGTGGTCCGAACTGTATTCCGGTAACTTCGGCAGCATACTCTGCAGATAAAAATAAGTAAAAAAGTTCGTATAAATATATGTCCTACAATACTTAGTTTCGGAGATACAGGGTGTAGAAGTTTCATTTTTATTTCGATATTTCCAATTAATTTCTGAAGTAACGTCAATATTTGGCTGAAAATTCGTGTCTGGGAGTTTTTTGGCATGAGAAACTTGATTTTGATGTCAATATGACTCTTATTTGTAGGGGGCGCCACCTACATGTGTTTTAACTGTTTTGAAAAGTAATAAATTTTCGCCCATACCTGTATAAAACTAATGAGTAAAAAAATATACATTTTCTTGACTTTTTACGTAAAAAATATCTCTCGGTAAAAATCGCTACGAGCAACCATTCTCAAGATATTTCGAATGGAAATAGTCAATACATGTCATTATTGACAAAAAAATAAACACGTTGAGTAGATTGATATTTGGCTGAAATAATAAATGTGGTTTTCTGCGGAAAAATGATGATAAAACAGTTTCTGTTGAACTTTTGGCAAAAAAAATTTCAAATTTACGATTTCAGACTAGTAACTATTTAGTCCACATGTTTAATATATGTCAATGATGACAGGTATTGATAATTTTGATTCCCAATATCTCGAGAACCATTACTCGTAACAATTTTTACCAACAGACCTTTTTTACGTAAAAATCGTTATAAATGAATAATTTTTCACTCAGTAGTTTTATAGTACGTATACTCAGTAGTACGGACGAAAAGTTATTACTCTTCAAAACAGTTAAAACACGTGTATGTGGCGCCCCTTAGAAATTGGATTTATATTGACATCAAAATCAAATTTCTCATATCAAAAATCTCCCAGACACCAATTTTCATCACAGTATTAACGTTACTTCACAAATTATTTTGAAAAATCGAAATAAAAATGATACTTCTACACCCTGTATCTCCGAAACTAAGCATGTTAGGACATCTATACGAACTTTTTTACTTATTTTTATCTGCAAAATATGCTGCCAAAGTTTCCGGAATCACCCCGTATGTAAAGGTCATATTGAAGAAGAATCAAAGTATAAAAAAATAAAAAAAATTAAGCGTAGTAATTGTCAAATTTGACATTTTCAAGAATTTTAAAATTCGAAAATTGTAAACTGGATGAGTCACTTAAAATAATTCTAAAAATTTCATTTTTAAATGCACTGTATATCGAAAACGGTAAGTGCAAAGTATACTAAACTATATATTTTTGAAATTAGCTAAAATATGTCTACCGGACCATGCTAAAATATGGGGGGTTTCCATTTCAAAAAAATCAAGATGGCGTCATATCTGTCAAAATTGACGTTGTAAAAAAATTTTATGTAGAAAATCGGTATCCTCGCGAAAATTTACATTGAAATATCTTTTTACTATCTTAAAATAGAGAAGAGGAAAATTTTAAATTGGGTGAGACACTTAAAATGATTCTGGAACAATTCATTTTCAAATCCACTGTATATCGAAAACGGTAGGAGCAAAGTATACTAAACTATATGTTTTTGAAATTAGCTAAAATATGTCTACCGGACCATGCTAAAATATGTGGGGGTTTCTATTTAAAAAAAATCAAGATGGCGTCGTATCTGTCAAAATTGACGTTGTAAAAAATTTTAATGTGGAAAATCGGCATCCTCGCGAAAAATTACATTAAAATATCTTTTTACTATCTTAAAATAGAAAAGAGGAAAATTTTAAATTGGGTGAGACACTTAAAATGATTCTGGAACAATTCATTTTTAAATCCATTGTATATCGAAAACGGTAAGTGCAAAGTATACTAAACTATATATTTTTGAAGTTAGCTAAAATATGTCTACCGGACCATGCTAAAATATGTGGGGGTTTCTATTTAAAAAAAATCAAGATGGCGTCGTATCTGTCAAAATTGACGTTGTAAAAAAATTTAATGTAGAAAATCGGCATCCTCGCGAAAAATTACATTAAAATATCTTTTTACTATCTTAAAATAGAAAAGAGG
Source organism: Sitophilus oryzae (assembly GCF_002938485.1). Taxonomy (NCBI): domain Eukaryota; kingdom Metazoa; phylum Arthropoda; class Insecta; order Coleoptera; family Curculionidae; genus Sitophilus; species Sitophilus oryzae. Next base: position 5,672,781 of record NW_022147434.1, on the reverse strand, counting down.
AAAATTTTAAATTGGGTGAGACACTTAAAATGATTCTGGAACAATTCATTTTTAAATCCACTGTATATCGAAAACGGTAAGAGCAAAGTATACTAAACTATACATTTTTGAAATTAGCCAAAATATGTCTACCGGACCATGCTAAAATATGTGGGGGTTTCCATTTAAAAAAAATCAAGATGGCGTCGTATCTGTCAAAATTGACGTTTTAAAAAATTTTGGTGTAGAGAATCGGCATCCTCGCGAAAAATTACATTAAAATATCTTTTTACCATCTTAAAACAGAGAAGAGGAAAATTTTAAATTGGGTGAGACACTTAAAATAATTCTGGAACAATTCATTTTTAAATCCACTGTATATCAAAAACGGTAAGTGCAAAGTATACTAAACTATATATTTTTGAAATTAGCTAAAATATGTCTACCGGACCATGCTAAAATATGTGGGGGTTTCCATTTAAAAAAAATCAAGATGGCGTCATATCTGTCAAAATTGACGTTTTAAAAAATTTTGGTGTAGAGAATCGGCATCCTCGCGAAAAATTACATTAAAATATCTTTTTACCATCTTAAAATAGAGAAGAGGAAAATTTTAAATTGGGTGAGACACTTAAAATGATTCTGGAACAATTCATTTTTAAATCCACTGTATATCAAAAACGGTAAGTGCAAAGTATACTAAACTATATATTTTTGAAATTAGCTAAAATATGTCTACCGGACCATGCTAAAATATGTGGGGGTTTCCATTTAAAAAAAATCAAGATGGCGTCGTATCTGTCAAAATTGACGTTTTAAAAAATTTTGGTGCAGAGAATCGGCATCCTCGCGAAAAATTACATTAGGAAATCTTTGTACTATCTTTAAATACCAAACAGGAAAATTATAAATCGAGTGAGACACTTAAAATGATGTCCCTGTACGTAAATAGTACGTACATGGGGCACGTACTATATACGTACACTTTTGTACGTACATAGTACGTCCCTAATTGGTCCCGGGACGTACCGACGTAAACTGGACAAAAATATACGTCCCTGGGGCGAAGTGTGCTGTATGGGTACTGACAAGAATATCTAGAAACGGTAGACAGAAGTTTTTCTCTTTCTCAATCGTGAATCTGATTGAGTTATTTCGTAAATTAAGATGATTAAGAAAGGAAACCAACTGTCTATCGGTTCCGTTCCAGATTATAAAGGTATCACATATCGAAGCCAGATTTTGGGTTTGACGACTGCGGTACTAATGGCATTGGTCTCAAACCATTCCATATATAGGTATATTCGCTATCAACCCATTGGTAAAGCATCATTTTGAGCATAAAACTTTTCTTTAACTTGAAAATAAGATTATGCCAAGAGCACCTCAAGAGCTCCATCACTCCCCTAAGAGGCAGCGATTCGGAAGGTTCCTCGCTCTCTCCAGTGAAGGCTCTGTAGTAAAATTAGTACCTAATTGTGAAAAATAAAGTTTCAACCCTAGATGCAATCGTTTTCGTAAATGCCTACTTGTGCGGTTTGAAATTTTGAAGCACAATCAAATAGCAATAACAATCAAATTTTATTTTTCGAGATACTCGCATCCTATGAGAAATGATAGAAAATATACAGGATATGTTAACGATTTTAGAAAATATCATCCGAGCCGTAAATTTGGTACACTAAATAAAAAGAAATAAACTTCACAAATACATTTGTTTCTATATTTTTAAATTTTTTATAACACGAATTTTGCATAGAAAATGCTTAGACGGCAATTATTACCTATATGATACACAGCGAACTCAGTGTCACCAATGATCACTAGTCGAATATTCACCCGCTTACGATTGAATATTACTATTAATAAGCATAGCAAACAAACTGGGCGATAACACACTTTCACGCAACTGATTAGTCGGTTAAATTAAAGTGGTCGATTTAGCGACCATCAACCTATAAGGGATTAAGTTGGTTTCCATTTGGAACGCAGACCGGTTCTGGTCTAGTTGGCTCCTTTTCAAGCTAGGTCGTTTGCTTTTTCATTGTCATTAATTTATCCCTTGGTGAGCGGGCCCCCAGAGTTGGAGGACTTTATTTATTTTTTATTAACCTTGGTATATCACTGACGCCAAGCTAAGACGGGGAAGCAAAACACAAAGAAATAAACCGTCAAAGGACCAAGTTTAACACAAGCCGATATTTAGGATACGTGACATTGCTCATTCGTGCAACTGGGTTTTGATTGCTTTAATTTTAACCTTTGTTCGTGATTATTTTTTTTAATATGATTTTGTCTTGATGTTATGTGCACGACCATTAAAGACGAATTATGCGGTTTTCTGAATATTTGCTTGTAGTTATAACCGATAGTTTCCAACTTTCAGCGGAGCTAATTTCTGTTTGTCCATACCAAAGTTTACAGAATAAAATATAAGTTCCGTCACTTGTGCCGGCGGCAGGTGTCAAAAGCCGCTTCACGCACGTGTTTCCCAGTGTATTACTGGTGTGTGGACTTGGGACCCAGCATACACGGCGGATCACGTTCGGCGTATTCCTCTGATTTTGGCGTTATTATAGAGTGGTCTCGCATGCATATGGAATTATTTTTCAAGTGATTATTTAATTTTCATTGCAAAATATTACTGATCACATTAGCCTTAGTTAATTATTTTATTAGTTTATTATAAAAAAAGCATAATTATTTTTATTATTTCTTAAAAATAATATTGAGTTTTTCGCCACTGGAAAAAAATTATTTAAAATATCTAATTAGAATTATTCAAGAACACTTTATTTTTTTACACGAAAAATCATATACTGGGTGTGTCTCAAAAGTGGCTTATCCCTATAACTTTTTTATTTTTTCAGATAAAAAAACGAGATTTGGTGTGTTAGTATACGACCTAAATTAGGATTGATTAACGTTTTCAATTTTTTTCGGTCACTTCCGGTTTCACCGAAAATGACTACAACTTTTGATTTTTAAACGGCAACCTCGGCATTTTTCTACTTTATTCGATATAAAATGACACTCTGAATAGAATGACATATTATATGTCAACTTTTGGCATTCTAGCTTAAAAAAAATCTTTTAAAATTTTAATATTGAGTGTCATAGCTCTTTTAAAAACAAAACTTTAATCAAGGAGTCCTGGGAAAAATAGATTTGATCGTCTAATGTTTTCCATGTCTTGTTTTGGCCGGTTAAAAGATGCCCAAATGGTATTTTTAATCATATCTTATTTTTTTTCAAATGGAAAGAGCGTGGCTCATTAGTATATTTGGAAAAAGTATTTTTTTACGAATAATTTCATGCCACACATATTTCGAGTCAAATTGTCGTTATAAACCGCGTGTTACACTTTCAAATAAATCATATGTGAAACTGTTAAAAGCTAACATATGATATGTCTTTCTACTCAGAGTATCATTTTCTATCGAATAACGTAAAAAAATACCGAGGATACCATTTAAACATCAAAAGTTGTTGACATATATAGTTTCAGCTTTGAATTTTATAGTGTACGTAATTCGTGTTGGAAACCCATATTACGTACCTATTAAACCTATATTACATACACTCATGGAATACTGCACTCGTGCGTAATATTATTTTTTCCAAAACACTCGTTACGTAATATACTTTTACATTATTTACTGTTGATATTGTGTAGCTTTATTTTTTGTGTTTGTTTTTAAAATTTATTTTATTTTTGCTATATCTTTTTTTATCTTGCCATGTCTAAATATTTATATGTAATACACCAATAAACTGATAGTATATTTTTTCTTTTGCAGATTTACTATTAGGTATTTTTGAAATACCCCACGTTCCCCTGCACCTTGTCGCACATTGCGATCGGTAAAAATGCGGCGTCTATTTACCCCGGCTTCCACTCCTGTTTTCATCGAAGTCCGGCGTATCGGACGAGGCGGCTTCTGGCTTTTGATACGCGATTTTCAAAGTGCCGATGCTAAGTGACCGAACTTATATTTTATTCTGTAAACTTTGTCGATACATACTGGTAAAAGTCCGAATTTATGATAAAATTATTAAATATTCGGTCTTCTCGTTTGTTGTTTGTCGCCATTGACCGATGATAACTTTTAGAGTAACATATACCGAGTGCGTCTCAAAACATCTCTTTTTTATTTTTTCGGATAAAACAACGAGATTTGGTATGTTAGTATATGACATAAAATAGGATTGATTGACATATAAAAATTTTGATTTTTAAATGGCACCCTCGGTATTTTTTTACTTTATTCGATAGAAAATGACACTCTGAATAGAATGACATATCATATGTCAACTTTCGCATATGGTTTATTTGAAATTGTAACCTGCGGTTCATAACGAGAATTTGACTCGAAATACCAAGTGTGTGGTATCAAATTATTCGTAATAAAATGCTTTTTCCAAATATGCTAATGAGCCATCCTCGTTCCATTTGAAAAAATGAGATATGATTAAAAATACGATTTGGACATCTGTTAACTGGCCAGGACAAGACATTAAAAACATTAGACGATCAAATCTATTTCTCCAAGGTTCCTTGATTAAAAATTTGAAACAGGAAGTGACCAAAAACAATTGAATACGTCAATCAATCCTAATTTATGTCATATTCTAACATACTAAATCTCGTTTTTTTACCGAAGAAGTAAAAAGTTATAGGGGTGAGCCACTTTTGAGACGCACCCTGTATTTTAGCTTAAATTTTGAAAACTACTTTCTATTTATTTTCTTTCTCTAAACCTAATCTCCTAAATCTATAAAATTTAAAAATTTTGCAAAATGTTTTTCCAAAAATAGAGAAAATATATTTTTAAAAAAAAAAAACATAGACGTGTTTTTGATATAGAAATACACCAACTCTAAAAAAATGCATTTAGTTAACCAACTATACAGGGTATCCCAGAAATAACTGCAATTATTTTAAGAGGTGATAGGTCTGGCCAAAAGAAACATATTTGCTCTTTGTCATTTTTAAAATAAATTGATAATAACCAAGTTATTTAACTTAAATTTTAAAAAAATAATACATATAACATTTTCAGAGCCGCTGCGCCAGAAGTCGATAATCAGCGGCAAATACCAAGCAATTACCTGGATCTCGGCTTGTTCGACACCCAGTGTCGACAAGAAATATTTAAAAACGACTTAGAAAATTCAGATTAAAAGTAAAAAACTTATCTAACATTAGAAAACGAAACTCCGATAGATAGCAGATCAATGTAATTAGGATAGAGCGTTCTTTTATCACTTTACCTAAAACCGCTACTCTACGCTTAACGACACTTCATTTCAGTTCGATTCTTGACAGCACTACAAAATACCCACGTGTATTTAGCACAAAATACGTTTTATATGCCATCTGAATTATTTAGGATTATTTTTTGACACCTCTCACACTCGTGTTTTTGTGAATATACACCAAAATAATTGATATTTTTATTCGAAGGATAAAAGTATTTTTACAGGCTTACGTTACATTTGCCTCTTTTTTAGTTTTGTCATTTGTTTAGTTTACTGTTTTGAGTAAAATCTCAATCGAATTGTATAACATAAAATTCATCAGCTAAACAGATCAGCTGATTTACATCAGTCAATCTGTTTAAATGTAGGTGTCAAATGTAGGTCAACCGTTGACTATCTACATATCTAATAGATGGCGTTGGAAAAGAAGTGAAAAAATATTTTTTCCACAGCCAGGGCCTATTTTGCCATAAGGCTCATAAGGCCCGGGCCTTGGGCCCGGTGGTCTGAGGGTTGTAAAGGTTGTAAAAGGTTGTAGAGGTTAAAGGTTGTAAATTATTCATAATTTCAAATGTAAATTTACACAGCAGAGAAAAATAAACAGTTACCTCTTATAAGGAAAATAGAATTAAATAAAATAAGCTTTAGATTGATATAATTAATGCATTTTTTTAAATTATTTATAAATTTATATCAAAGATACCGGCACCGGCGATTCCCCAATCTAAAAATAACGTTATATTTTTTTAACCCAAACTAACAAAAGAATTTTTGAATTTTATTGGAAACGAGGGCCCGAATTTTTGCTTGGGCCTAGAGCCCGACCAGATGGAAAATAGGCCCGGTCCACAGCAACTGTTAAAATTGCCTTATATCTATCAAAAACAGTAGATAAAATAGTACTTTAACCGCAAGGGTAGATTAAATGCAAAAAAATCAGTGCAAAGAAATTTCACGTCATCTTCTGGGTTTAAAATTTTTAACTTTTTCGGTTTGTTACATGACTGCTTCAAGAAAACTAAAAGCTTGCTATATCTACAATGTTTAGATGTTACTATACTACTACGGAAATTTAAACGGTATAACTTATCCTTACCTCCAAATATCAATGTTTTTATTGACCAGTATTGTATTTTTAGCATTGAATAGTTCGACAATAAACTGGATGGCTGCATTTTCTTTGATTTTTCAGAAAAATATGCTAAAAGTATCTTTTCACTTGATATTTCTTCTCGTACGTTTTTTAATTGCTTCCATTTTTGACAATGTTTGTATTCCTTTTCATAAGTTATTCTGGATTTAAATGGAAGTAGTTTGGAGTTTATGGCGTTTGTCGCCTCAGCCTGAATATCTGTTGGTAATTTACTTATTTCGATTTGAGCCATTTCTGGCTCCAATTAAATTGGTTTTCATCGCGCGTGAATTAATTTTATCGTCTTGTATAAAAAATAACTATTAATTTATCAAGTGTAGGATCAGTGTCTTCTAGGTGGAATGTTGAATATCAATCTCAGAATCTTTATACCATGAGTTCGTCGGTTCAAAGTTGTTTAAAGAAAGTTTTTAATGTATTTATGTAGAATTGTTTCATGTGCAAAAGTTAAAATATTATTCTGCTAAAAGTTATAATATGTAATGTTCAGTTTAATAGAAATGTGGGTGTGCCCGTGTTTACGTAAGATATGTTGGGTATAAAATACTGTTAAGAGTAAGCACTATCAAAATATTTATATAGACTTGGTGCATTCTCCGCCGGTGCTGCCTGACGAGTTCAACTACGGTAGCGAACATAGTTTTAATCACCGATTTTGCTAGTGAGGCATAAATGGGGCTATTTCGGCTATAACGGAATTTTTTAAAGGTACATAATTATAATTTTAGAAGGTAAAACATTTAATCACTAGTTGATTAAAAAAGTATACCATTAGTATTGCAAATTATATTTTATCCTCTCATAGTATGTCTATTTAATTTTTAGCCGACCATACCAATAGGTATGGTAGGCTATTAAGATCGGCAAAAAAGAAGTTTTTTTTAATTTCACTCAAAATGAGTCATTTATGACCCAAATACAAAATATTTTCATGGTGTCTGTCTGTCTGTCGGTCTGTCCGTCTTTAATACGATAACTCAAAAACCGCTAAACCGATTTTAACCAAATTTGGCACAAAAATACTGTGGCACCCGAGAATCTGGCTATTCGTTTTTGGTGGTGGTGGGGGGTTGGTAAGGGGGTATGAGAGGAGGTTAAAATTTTTAAAAAATCGTAACTCCAAAATTACAGTAGCTAGCGAAATGCGGTTTTTAATTTAAGATTGGGAATAATATTTGCAACAAAATTTGTAATAACATTAAAATCAGTCAAAGTCGCAGTTTTTGAAATAAAAAAAAATTAAAAAAAATTCTTTACTTTGAAACTAAAAGAACTGCCTACCAACTTTTTATTAACATATTTTAGTATGGGCGGCTATAAGTGCCTCCCGGCGCCAATTTTTACTACCCCAAACAGCATTACATCACACAAACCTCGTACCTGAGTGTTTTATAGTCTCAATTACTGCACTAGCAAAAAACTAAAATACCTAAATATTATGACAAAACTACGATTTCAATACTATTTTAATGCGATCAACATGACGGCGGCGTGAAATAGGTACTGATAATTTTTGATTTTTGCCGTTGAAGCGCTGCGGTCGGAATTTTTTGAAATCAAATGAAATGCACCAAGCCTATACGTTATAACTGTTGAGGGGAACTGAAAATATTTCTTAATAGGTATAGCAAAAAAAAAAGCTGGTATAATTGTTTATTATTGAAAGTTTCATTATTTCAATTTACTAAACTGTAAATGATGTTGTACTATAGCGAATAGTAATATACGATGATTAAAAAATCTACAATGAATAAAATTAATTTCAGTATTTTTTTGTCGAAATTTAAAAATGTCAACTTATTACTTACAGAATGTAGTTAACGTAGGAGGTGGCAACAATGCATTCTATCGAAGTACTATAAACAAATTTCCCGAAGCTAAACAAGCATCCAACAAAAAAAACCTCATAGGAATGTTTTTGGGAGCGAACTATACTATGTGCAGTTAAAACACTTGCACTTATTTCTGGGGCACCCTCTATAGTTGTATATATCTCTAATAAAAAGTTTGTTTCAACAGACGCGATTTACGCGGTATTTTCAAAGAACGTAACCCTCACGTAAAACAAGAGAAAATTTAGATACACAACTGCCGTCTAAAAGAATTTTAAACAAAAAAGTCTTTATCTTTTTCACATATAACTTCATCGATTTATTTTATATTACTAGGATCCCTTTTGTTTGAACCGGGATAGTGAAAAAAGATGAGTTTTTTACTATGCCATCAATCAGTTGCTGGACCCTACACGATCGATATCTCATCAATATTCTATAAGCCCCTCGCCTTATTCAACAATCAGATTCATGAATTGTAAAAAGCCGAAGGGTTGGACTTATGCAAAATCTGTTCTCTATTTCTGTAAAACTAAAGTATCGATTTGGGCTCGTATAGTTTATTTTATATCCTTTTGCAGCAGTGTATAATTTACATTAATTTCCTTTAGCCGCTTTAACGAATATAAATTACAATTGGTCATTATATAATTTATATAATATAAAATAAATAAATAATAATGGTCATTATATATTTTATATATTATTATACGCTCATTAAAGTTACAATTCCACCGCACATATATCAGGTAAATTTGTTTATTTGAACTAAAATATTCTCAATCATAAATTCTGCACAATTATAAATTGTTACACGAGTAACACTTTATGGACATTAAATTTATGTATGCATAGTGTCTTAAAGCTCGGTTTTATAATAAATGAAATTATATGAAATGTCGTTCGCAAATTTAGGACCAGGAAATAAACAACCTTTCATTTAAAAATTACCAACGTTTCAACACGTATTTTTGTCTTTATCAAGGCTGCAATACCGTGAAAAAGCCCTATTTAGACTATACAAATTATTGTGGCTCAGAATTCTTGTTTCAATTTTTTTTAAACAGGGTGTTTCAAAAAACATGTGCCGTCTGTCATGGGAAGATTTCTCTTGTAAAATAAGATTTTTTTCCTATTAACATAGGTCCGATTCTGCTTTGTTTGGTAACTACTGGGGGTTAAATTCTTCATATTTTTTCGATTTATTATAATTTTCTTTCAAGAGCCTTTAGCGATTCGAACGAAAACTTGAAAGTAAAAGTTACTATAAGTGCGACATATTTTAATGCTAATAAACTATCGACAATCGACATATTCACCAGAGACGTGCATATGTGTTATCACTAGAATAGTTTTCTAAAAATATATGTGCGCCATTGACTTTTTTTTGTTTTGTTAGCAAAATTCTGTAGACCGATAAATGTTGATTAAAAGTTGTCTCTTGATTTTTCGTCGATTTCGGTCTCCTTGATATGCCAATCTAACTTGACAAAATGTTAAATAAGTACTCATTGATTTCTCTTCAAAAAATATAAAAAAAAGTTCCTATAAAATGTTTTAAAGTTACAGGATGTTAAAACTTTTCAAATTAGGCCTTTTGTAAAATTCCGTTAAATACCATTATTTTTTGGGGGAATTTGCTGTAGGTAGTGTTACAGTGTTATAAATTTGAATAGTGAGTAATAAGTTGCATTAAATAAATAATTTAATATTTTCTTTATTTTTATTTAATTTTATTAATATTAATAAAATGCGTTTATTAGCGAGGAATGGACAAAATATCAAGATACAATTTTTAATCAGCATTAAATGGCCTACACACTTCGGCTAAAAAGAGAAAAAAAGTCAGGGCACCACATAAATATTCCAGTGATATCCCTTATATATATATGTCCCTGGTGAATCTGTCGACACTTTTTTAGCATTAAAATATGTAGCACTCATAGTAAATTTTACCCTCCAAATTTCTTCAAAAAGCACTTGCACAAAAAACACACAAAAAAAATAGAAGACTTTAAACATCTGTAGCCAAGAAACAAAACAGAATCGAACCCAGGAGTGGATGGGGAAGTGGAAACCGGCCCGGGAAAAACAGGCAACCGGCCCAAATCCACAAAAACAAAATGACCATAACGAAGAAACATATTTTATTTATTAATATATAAGTAAGGGTGTTTTTCGCTCGTGCGAAAAGCTCTTTTGCCTCCGGTTTGAAAAAAAATAAAATTGTCTTGATCAAAATTTTCGTAAAGACCAATATTGGGTCGGACATCTGAATTTTTTCTACAAAATGGTTCAGTTTTACAGGGTTCTACTGCTTTATTTCCATTATCGATAACGGTAATTTGATCTTAAATAGGCTACGATTTTGAGAAACTTTAAGACTTCCTGATTCATACAGTTCAGCTGATCCAATCCTCTGTGAAATACATTACTTTTAGCTTTTCGGGTATATACTTTCTTACACATTGTAAAAAGAAGTTCTCTCTTTTCTGCTACAGCAGCAGCATCGTGTACACGTGTTTTTAACTGAATGAACCGCGGTCGCCATTAAAACTGCAGCATTTTTTAGGTTATTATATAGTTCTTATCACGAAAGTTTTCCTCTATACTTTTCTACATTTGGCATCTTGTATGATAATGCCATGACTCAAACGAAAAAAAACCTAAGCATTACCTAGGCAGTGGATATAAATGTGTTCTGATGTAATGCTATGTTACAGTCCCTAATAAGAATATTTGGATTTTCGAGACGTATTAATATTTTATTATCTAATCTAGTTTAAACTTTATTTAAATTCTGCTGTCTCAGTAACTTTTAGCAAATTCATTTTAGCAACAATTTAGACAACAATTTAGACTTGGCTTTTAGTCCGTCCCCAATTCAAGCCTTTTCTCTGTCAACCGCAGAGTTCGCGTCAAATTCGTCTACCTTTTTACAAAGGGGAGCTCGAAAAATATTGCACCGAGGCCCCCAGTTGTCAATCTACGCTATCTCCTCATAAAGTCTCCATTCTAAATTATAGATAAAGACTAGTTTCCCATAAACACCTGACACCGTACCCTTTAATTTGCATTAAACCTTCGATATCCAAGAATAAATTTCTTCGTGTGAATAACTGCGAATTTCGGCAAAATATTTTAAAAAAAATCAGGAGTATTGTTAACGGCAGCAAGCAAAAATTCCCCAAAAATGATGTTTTTGAAAGAATTTTTTCAAATATTTCTCGTGGAGCTGTAAATTTATTTGCAGAATATTTATGGCCAAATTATCATATTTTATCTGTTCTCTTTCTCCAACAGGGTCTCTCGTTTTGTATTGATAATTTATTCAAAACATACATTCGGGCTTTGCTTGGTATTCCATTAAATTTAGCCCTCCTTCATCACAGGAATACTTAAAAATGAGAAGGGAAATATTTGTGTGTAGGTCTCGTAAAGATGTAGAAGATATGGCTTGATATAAATAAGCTGTGTTTTTGTATCCCTAGACCTACTTTTTAATGAAAATTGTGTAACATGGCACATGGTAGGTTTACATCCTATAAGCTATTTAAGTAAAATACTCTTTTAAGTTAATGTCTCTTTTTTGCTGCTTGAGCAGATTTGGTCAATATAATGGTCACGAACTACACAGGAAAAAGAAAATACTTAGTCCATTGTTATTCGTTTTAATTTCAGCATATGATTTGTACAGGGTGTCCCATTTTGGTTGAAATCATGCGGTATCTCCGTTACTAATGAAGATAGAAGGATGCGGTTTGCACAAACCTCTCCCACTTTTTTGTCAAACGAAAGATGCCGTAGACAAAATTTTCATAGCCCTCTTTGTTTCCGAGCTACAGGGTCTTTCTGAAAATTTTGCAATATGGGACACACCCCGTATCTGTATTATTGCTAAAGGTATCGAGAAGATGAAAACTGTTTATTGTAGAACTTTTTACGGACAATACAGTGGCGTAGTCGGACGGACAATACAGTGGCGTAGTCGGACGGACAATACAGTGGCGTAAGTGTTATTCTACGAAAATAATATTTTCGAAGATATGAACTAAAGTTATGTTTTTTTAAATGGAACACCCTATATATTTATAAATTATATGATTTGGCTTGCCATAACCTTCATAAAAGATATATCGCTCTATATTTATTTTTCCTATTTACTGCAATATTTAAAAGTTTTTATTAAAATACCATATTTATTAGTAGACTATGATAGACAATAAAAGCAAACCAAACTAAAGAATTAATAAAAGTATACTGCTATCTGTCTCTCGTTTTATTTTAGGGGCCACTAATAATTTTTTATATATTAGGAACACTTAACTCTCTACCGCTATTTGCAAATCTTGGAAGTTATCGTACCGGAACTTTTAGATATTCCTATAGCTAATTTACGTGCAATGTATTTTCAGCAAGATGGGGTTTTCCCTAACAACTCTGAAAATATTAGAATGTTGTTAAATTATTATTTCTGAAATCAATGAATTGGAACCAATGGACCATTGAACCAATCCCTGATTCCCGGATTTGTCCGTTCTAGATTTCTGATTTTGGGGATTTTTAAAATATGAAATATATCGTGGCAACTATAACAATGTCGAACACCTGGAAATTCTTTAATAATGCAAGCTTTTAGATATTTGCAAACCCCATCCCGTTATAATAAATTCCATTATAAAGAAAGAAAAATATATTCAGAGATTCAGTGGTAACAGTTCAAAAGTAAAATATATCAATACCGAATAAAATTTTAATGTCTGTATAACTATTTTAGTAAATACCATTTTGTATTTATCCATACCATACGTTATTTATCACGGCCTACTAATAAAAAAATAATATATTTCAAATATTGAAGTAAAGATCGAAAATAGATATAGATTGATATATATTTTTGAGAAGCTTATAGCAAGACGGATCATATGATTTATAAATATACAGGGTGTTCCATTTGAAAAAACATAACTTTAGTTCATATTTTCAAAAATATTTTTCCCTAGAATAACAGACTACGCCACTGTATTCTACGTAAAAAATTCTACAAGAATCAGTTTTTACCTTCTCGATATCATCCTCAATAACAGAGATACGGAGGCTGTCCCAAATTGAAAAATTTTCAAAAAGACCCTGTAGCTCAGAAACGAGGAGCGCTACGAAAATTTTGTTTAGGACATCTTCCGTTTGACAAAAAAATGGGACAGGTTTGTGCAAACCGCGCCCTTCTAACTGCACTAATAACAGAGATACCCTATGATTTCAACCAAAATGGGACACTCTGTATACCGGGTGCGTCTCAAAAGTGGCTCACCCCTATAACTTTTTTATTTCGCATATGGTTTATTTGAAATTATAACATGCGGTTCATAACGAAAATTTGACTCAAATATCACGTGTGTGGGATCAAATTATTCGTAAAAAATGCTTTTTCCAAATATCCTAGTGAGCCACCCTCGTTCTATTTGAAAAAATTGAGATATGATTAAAAATACGACTTGGGCATCTTTTAACCGGCCAGGATAAGACACTAAAAACATTAGACGATCAAATTTATTTTTCCGGGGCTCGTTGATTATAAATTAGTGTTTTTAACATAGCCATGGCACTCTAGATTGAGATTTAAAATTCGATTTTTTATTAAGCGAAAATGTCAAAAGTTGACATATGATATGTCATACTATTCAGAGTATCACTTTCTATCGAATAAAGTAAAAAAATACCGAGGGTGCCATTTAAAAATCAAAAGTTTGGCTTGGTTTGGTTTGTTTTGGTTATGTAGTTATTTCCGGTGAAACAAAAAGTGACCAAAAACCGAGCCAAAAACAATTGAATACGTCAATCAATCTTAATTTATGACATATAGTGACATACCAGATCTCGTTTTTTTGTCTGAAAGAATAAAAAGTTATAGGGGTGAGACTATGAAATTCTTGATCACAATTGCTAAAATTGATCTAATATATGTTTGTCTTGAAAAGATTGCTTATATACATCATTTCGAAAAATGAAGTCGCTGACTCCAAAATGATATAGTATTGAAGTATGCGTTTGGCAAATTTAACTTTCAGATCTTAAAGTGGAAAGTCGGATATTATTTAAAAATTAGATATTCTCAAAGCAAGAATGTTTGAAGTTAGAATTTTTTTTCGTTTATTTTAGCAAATATACTAATCTTGTGCTCATTATTCTTAAAATTTACATGCTCACTAGAAATTTAAATAAAACAACATACCTACAGCCCTTTATTCTTAGTAGAAAAATCCGCTTAAATTATTTTGAGGTCAGAAAATTTTTCTTTTTTATTGCATGAAAAATTAAATTTTCTCCACCTTAAGCACTATTTTTATCTTAAAAAACTGAAACTATACTTTATTTTATAAAGCATGTCTTAATTCACGACGAGTCAGCTAATAGGAAATAAACCCATAGATAAATAATGAAAACGAACTTACCTTTAAATCAATAAGCGTTCAGTGACCCAATGTGAGTACATAATCATTATTTAAAATTCTCTACTGAGGGGCAGGAGACTCAACCACACAGTCTTGTATAATTTATTTTATTTAAAATTTCTGCTATTTAAAAAAATCAATCACTTACCTTTAAACGTTTCCATAATATTTGAGAGAAGCCCCAATCTTTGAGGGTACTTTCGAAGTAGCAAAAAAACTATTTATTAACAATCAAACATAAAACAAATTTATTCTTCCTTACAGTGATATTTTAAAATAAACCAATGAACATTATTTCTCTCTTGGAACAAATTTTATTTTCACTCCATCTCTTGCTCGTAGTATTAACTCCTGTATCAATACTAGCGTTTCAGGAGTATCTACTGGTTCCAATATAAAATTCCGAAGAATTCCGCATAAAACAGTCTTAACTTCGAGAATCGCAAATCTTTGTCCTAAAATTAAATAGTATTCAATTTCAAGCTCTGAAAATAATATTATATGAAAGTATACAGGGTGGTCCGAACTGTACTCCGGAAACTTCGGCAGCATATTCTGCATAAAAATAAGTAAAAAAGTTCGTATAAATGTATGTTCTAAAATGCTTAGTTTTGGAGGTACAGGGTCTAGAAGTTTCATTTTTATTTCGATTTTTTCCAAATAATTTCTGAAGTAAAGTCCATATTTGAATGAAAATTGGTGTCTGAAAGTTTTTTGACATGAGAAATTTGATTTTGATGTCAATATGGCTCCTACTAGTAGAGGGCGCCACCTACATATTTTTAACCGGTTTGAAGAGTAATAACTTTTTCTCCGTACCTGTATCTAACTACTGAGTAAAAAAATATACATTTACGACGTTTTTACGTAAAAAATGTCTCTTGGTAAAAATCGCTACGAGTAATGATTTTCGAGATATTTGGAATCGAAATTATCAATACCTGTCATCATTGACATTAATTAAACATGTTAACTAAATAGGTATTAGACTGAAATCATCAATTTGAAATATTTTTGTGCCAAAAGTTCAACAGAAACTGGTTTATCATCATTTTTTGCAGAAAAATTTATGATTAATTAAAAAAAATAAAAATTTACCAAATTTATTATTTCAGTGAAATAACTATCTACTCAACGTGTTTATTTTTCGTCAATAATGACATGTATTGACTATTTCCATTCTAAATATCTTAAGAACGGTTGCTCGTAGCGATTTTTACAAAGGGATATTTTTTACGTAAAAAGTCACAGAGATGTATATTTTTTCGCCCGGTAGTTTTATACAGGTACGGACAAAAAGTTGTTACGTTTCAAAACAGTTAAAACACATGTAGGTGGCGCCCTCTACTAGTAGGAGTCATATTGACATCAAAATCAAATTTCTCATGTCAATAAACTCCCAGACACCAATTTTCATCCAAATATTGACTTTACTTCAGAAATTATTTAGAAACTTCTACACCCTGTATCTCCGAAATTAAGCATTTTAGGACCTACATTTATACGAACTTTTTTACTTATTTTTATCTGCAGAATATGCTGCCGAAGTTTCCGGAATACAATTCGGACCACCCTGTATATTATTATTATTATGTTATATCCATAGCATATTATCACAGTTTAAAGAATATAAAATATAACCATCCACTGCACAAATATTTCTAGTAGACATTTTATTCACAATTCGAACAAAACAACTAAAACACTATTTTTGGTTCACCCTATGCGTCGGGCCGAAAACAAAATTAAAATAAACTTGGAACGCTGTGTACACGTCGAGCAACGGATGTAGACTGACCCAAGTCTACAAGACAGGCGGGGAGCGGTGGGAGGAATTTTGATACGGGCGAAGAGTGGGTCAACTGATATATTTTATATTCTTTAAACTGTGATATTATGCAGCAATAATATAAGTCTGTGATAGATGAAATCCCAGAAATTACAGAACAAATAGAAAACCTTTTATTTAAGATGACACACATCTGGCGCTGTCAGTCATATACCGGGTTTTTCTCAAAAGTGACTCACCCCTATAACTTTTTTATTTTTTCAGATAAAAAGAAACGAGATTTGGTACGTTAGTACCGTATGATCGAAAAAAAACTGCGTCAGCGATGGCTATGAAATGAAGATCGATGTCATTTTATATGTAAATTTCTATAGGTAAAGTCATCGATCGTCATTTCCCAGCCAAATAAACGCCGATTTTTTTTTTTTCGATCATACGGTATAATATGACATAAATCAGGATTAATTGACGTATTCAATTGTTGTGTTTGGTCACTTCCTGTTTCACCGGAAATTACTACTTCCGATTACTAACTTTTGATTTTTAAATGACACCCTCGGAATGTTTTTACTTTATTTAAGTGAAAATAACACTGAATAGAATGACATCTTATGTCAACTTTTGACATTTTCGCATATTGTACGTGAAACGTGATAACCTGCTAACTCCATTTTTTACCTGAATAAGTTTTTTTCTTATACCGTTAGAAAGAGAAAAAAATACTCTATAAATATGGAAAGCAGCTAAAATTCTTTACAAATAAAAAAAAATGTTATTTTAACTCAATAATATCTACCAGTGATCTGAAATAGCCGCCGAAATATTGCTATCTCCATAATTTCCGTTACGATCACGTTGAAGCAAATGCGCGAATTCTTTATTCGTATGTTTCTTTAGTACAGTACGTCGATCCAGGCCAGAGGACTAGGCCAGAGGGGATCGGGTGACATTGTGAAAAGGGTCCCGGATAGAGTTTTTTGCGTATTTTTTCGCCTTGCGTTTTGGTCAGTTTTTCTCTATATATATATATATATATATATATATATATATATATATATATATATATATATATATATATATATATAATAGAAGGGAGAAAACTATCCGCAATGCAAAGTAAACCAAAATGCAATGCACCCAAATTGCATTGCAAATATTGTTAATTAAAAAAAAACGTTTTGGGGATAACCTCAGAATATTACCGTAACTTTTTTCATTTCTATTTAAGAATAAATAATGAACCACTAAGGGGAGCCCGCAAAGGGTCTGGCTGGCAATCGCCAACCTGACTATAGGGCCAGTCAGACCCTGCGTCGATCCATTCTGTAAATACAGAAATTGTAAGGGGAGAAACAAAGTTAACTCTAGACGAGCAATTCGTAGGTTGCTATCTCCAGAAATATATTTTTATTTCTTATTTCTGCAAGACGAATATCTGCTATCTCCCTATTGTGTCTGAAAAAAATGAAGTAATAAAATTCTTATCTCTTTATCATATTAACGCATAAATATACTTCCTACATGTGTACATATTTTTTTGTGCCGTTTTTTGCTCTCCTGTAAAATTATGAATAAATGAAGTTTTGCAGTTTATCACATTTCACCGACGATATGGTTTATTTGAAATTGTAACATGCGCGGTTCATGTCGATATGATGCTTGCGGTTCATGTCGACAATTTGACTCAAAATACCTAATATAATAAAAGTGTTACCAAATTATTCGTAAAAAAATCCTTTTCCAAATATCAATGAGCAACACTCGTTTCATTTGAAAAAATTGAGATTTGATTAAAAATACGATTTGGTCATCTTTATGTATCTTATAAATTGTACTTCCTAACACTTTTAGAATAATTCTATAACAAATTTTTCGTATATTCACTATTTAAACCCATGTCCTTGTTTAGCCTACTAATTACAGTATTCTCCGATGGTGGCAGCACCCGCGTAAATGGCATTTAAAATGTCAAAAATGTATATTATGATTTAAATAATTAAATAAATACGATATATAAGGTTTCCTAAAACCTATACTGCAATTATCCTCTATTACCTATGCAATTTCTTGGTCCTCCACTGAACGGTATATAAGAGTAAGGATGCCTGTCTCTACAGTTTTCCGGCAAAAATCGAGATGGATCAAACTTTTCTGGATTTGGCCAGTATTTGGGGTCCCTGTGGATGTCGTAAATATGAATATGAGTCGATAGACCTTTCGGTATAATTCCAGCCCTTGTTACTATATCTTCACTGGTTACTCGTCCTATAAAAGGCACGCTGGGGTAAAGTCTTAAACTTTCTTTGATACATCTAAAATGTTTTGTTTTTTATATAAATGGCATACTCGGACTGGAAAATGTTAATAAATAGGTTTTAGAATATTCTAATGTAAGAGAGAAAGAGAGCGGATTTTTAAGGGTTGTCTCACTTTAAATAGGTAACTATAACTTTAATTAACTATATATACACGTGTGATAGAAATTACACACCCAATAAATAAAAATATACCGGGTGCGTCTCAAAAGTGGCTCACCCCTATTACTTTTTTATTTTTTTAGTTATAAAAATCGGGATTTGGTATTTTAGTATATGACATAAATTAGGATTGATTAACGTATTCAATTGTTTTCGGTGACTTATCCGATTTTACCAGAAATGCTACAACTTTTGATTTTTAAATGGCACCTCCGGGATTTTTTTATTATATTCCATAGAAAATATCACTCCGAATAGAATGACATATCATATGTCAACTCTTGACATTTTCGCATGTGGTTTATTTGAAATTATAACTTGAGGTTCGTTACGAAAATTTGACTTCAAATACCAAGTGTGTGGTGTCAAATTATTCGTAAAAAATGCTTTTTTCTAAATATTCTAATGAGCCACCATCGTTCCACTTAAAAACCTTAGATATGATTAAAAATACGATTTGAGCATTTTCTAACTGGTCAGGACAAGGCACTAAAAACATTAGACCATGAAATCTATTTTTCCAAGGCTCCTTGATGAACACAGTTGATGAAGAATTAGTGTTTTTAACATAGCCATGGCACTCTAGATTGAATTTTAAAATACAATTTTTTATTAAGCGAGAATGTCAAAAGTTGACATATGATATATGACATTCTATTCAGAATGTCATTTTCTATCGAATTAAGTAAACAAATACGGAGGGTGCCATTTAAAAATCAAAAGTTATAGTAATTTCCGGTGAAACAGGAAGTGACCAAGAACAGTTGAATACACCAATCAATCCTAATTTATGTAATATACTAACATACCAAATCTCGTTTTTTATCTGAAAAAATAAAAAAGTTATAGGGGGTGAGCCACTTTTGAGACGCACACGGTATTTTATGAATATTTTGGGAAGTAGTTGCGATATGTATTGCACAGAAACGCGCATAGATATTCCACAGATATTGCCTAGAGTATGCACCGGAATCCCGGTTTGGAAACCCTACCCCTAACGAAACCCTTCATAAAAGTGGGGTTAACGTAGAGTTTATATTTCGATATAACACTTTTAAAGACTTGAAATCATTATCACTGTTATGAGATAGTTAATGGCCATTACATGTGACTTTGTTATTTTCCTAATTATTCAATACCTTTCCATTAAACCCATTTCTTGCAAATCATTATAAGTTGGTTCCTTTTTCAAGTCTGTACCTAAAATATGTATGATTTCTTCATATACTTCATCCTAAAAAACACTCCTATTCAATTTAGTGGTTTATTATAATAATAGTTTAATAATATAATTAAATATCTATTAACAATTTTTATAGTTTTTGATCATTTTAAAACAAATGGTTAAACTATCTAGTTTACCCACATTTGTTTTAAAATGATCAAAAACGATGAATTAACCAACCTGTATTTTTCTATGACAAGCTAATAGCATTAGCGTAAAGGTCAAATTAACTGCTGTAGTATCGTGACCCTAAAAATAGAATTAAGTTTTTAACGATTACTAAAAATTTGCGAAAATCAATCTGAACCATTTGAGTTAATTGCTATAGATATGACCTCATATAATATACAAAATTATAAAATATATGAATTTGCGTATAAAGATTTTATGAATTTATCGATGTTATCAAAATATTAAGAAATAAAAACACATATATTTATTGCAACCATGAACAAAAAATTATATTTACTAATTTAAAAATAAAACAAATATTTAATTTATGTTATAATTAATTCGAAATCGCTACAGGTGAAGACTTTTTTGTACCTGTAGCGATTTCGACCTTGAGCTTCGACAGGTCTTCGATCTTCGACCTTAGAGCTTCGACAAGATTTGTGGAATGCTACGTCTGGTCGGAACTCCTCTACGGCGTAGAAAGTTGGACACTAAAAGCAAGTGCAATAAACAGACAGGAAGCTTTCGAAATGTGTATATACCGCAGAACCCTCAAGATACCATGGACGGCTAAGATAAGAAACGAGGATGTGCTCAGACGTATTAATAGAGAACGTGAACTCTTCAACACCAGAAAAAAGTAAGGCTGCATACCTGGGTCACGTCATGCGTAACCATAAATACCAATTTCTCCAGTTAATTATCGAGGGCAAGATTGAGGGCAGAAGAGGTTTGGGACGAAAAAAAATGTCGTGGCAGCGGAACATAAAACTGACGGAGCCGCAGTGGACACTTGTGTCTAGCCCCAGCAGGCAACTGTCAAGCCCGACCAATCACGTTAGAGTTTTTGACCAAAAACACAAATGAATTAACACCCTCCAAATAACCACGCTAACCAACCTGATTTGTCAAGCTTAATAGTTGCCTGCTGTGGCTAGACACTTCTGCAGTGCACACGCAGTTATAGTGAAGTATGTACCTCTACTTTGGTGCAATCATCTTGTTCTCGTTGACGTCCCGTTGACGGCGGCGGTGGATAAACGCCCTTAGGGTCCTTTATTACCCTTGAGTGCAGTCAGAGAAGTAAATTTCATTGATAAGCACATTATACCACTTTCAAAGTTAGTTTTTATTAAATTCTGTGATTATTAGTTTGTGCATTAATAGTACCCTCTTACTTGTTATTACCACTTATGGCGTTCTAAGATGTACCTACATCAATAAATAAATAACCCATAATAACGCTTATAATAATTTTCATAATGAACAAGTCTTTGCCAATATGTAATAAGTAAAATAAGATATAAAACAAATAAATCAATTAATCACTAAAATATTAGTTATTAAATGAAAAATAGAATTTAAAACTCTTTAAAAAATGATGTAAAAAAATGTTGTTTGTCAATTTTATATTAAGATTCGTCTCATAAATCCATCACAATCTGGCAGCGCTGTCGTCATCGCTTGTCACTCAAAGTTGATCATGTGCATCGGAAATTGTTTTGCGATTACCCCATATTTGGTTTTGAAAGACAATACATCTACGCCAATCAAAAAGATGATTTCTACTAAAAACGAGTTAAGCAGCATTGTACGAACTGGGAATTACTATTCTAAAATTTTGAGTAGCAGTTGAAATTCGAAAAATGTTCAGGATCTCCAAAAACTGAAACCACAGATCATATTATTACGGGATATAGCACAAGCCATTAGCACGTCCAATGAACATGTTACTCACGTACTCAATCACTTGGGTGTCACCATTTCTTACTTTAGACCAAAATCGTGTTAGTAGTAATCATAGAATAATTTCGAAGGAACATTATGGCGCTGATTAATTAATGTGACAGCATCGTTGAAATGTGTGTGTAGTTTCCTAAGAAAATTTTACAGGGTATTTCAAAAAACCATCAACCAATGTGGCATCTCCTGTGGGGAGTTTCCTCTCGTAAAAGTAAGATTTATTTTTCATATTAACGTAGGTCCGATTATGCTTTGTTTCGTAACTACAGAGGGTTAGTCGGTTTATGTTTTTCGAAACATGGTTTTTCGATTTATTATAATTTTCTTCGAAGTGCTTTTAGCGATTCGAATGAAATTTTGAGGATAAAAGTTGCTATATGTGCAACATATTTTAATGCTAAAAAAGTGTAACATATTCACCAGGGACGTGCATATAGGTTATCACATCACTAAAATATTAAAAAAAAAATATGTGCGCCACTGACTTTTTTTCTAATGTTAACAAAATTGTGTAGACCGTTAAATGGTGATTAAAAGTTGTCTCTTGATACCTTGTCGATTTCGGTCTCCTTGATGAAACAAACACAATTTAATTAATTTGCCTTAATCCAAAAATTCTAATAGCAACTTTTCATCATCATCATCATCGGTCTTCTTCTAGGTCTCTTAATTCCTCGTGGGTACCATGCTGTAATTTTTCTGGTCCATCAGCTGTCCGTTCTTCATGTCAGGTATCCTGCACATTGCCATTTGAGGGATTTCACTCTGTGGATGACATCTATTACCTGGATCTTTTGCCGTATCCATACTGTTCTTTTACGGTCTTTCTTGGTTATTCCCAGCATATTTCGTTGAACTGAGCGTTATGCGACATGCAGTTTTCTTATGATGGCCGTTTTAAGTGTCCAGGTTTTGCATGCATAGGTCATGTCATGCGATATGTCATAGCAACCTTTAAAGAATTTTAATGTGCCAATTTAATTGCCAAATAACTTGCCAAAATTTTAAATAAGTATTCATTGATTCCTCATCAAAAATTTGAAAAAAAGTTCCTATAAACATAAGTGGGGAAATGCATATGATGTCAAAACTTTTAAATAATAGGCCTTTCATAATTATCTTAAATACCATTATTTTTTCGAGATAATTTGCTGTAGGTAGCACCTAATTCAAAAATAGGTTATAAATTTTACTAGAATTTAGTAATAAAGTACATTGAATAAATAATTTTTTAACTTTATTTTTATTTTGTTAATTGTTATTAATAAAATTGCGTTTATTTAATCGACTAAGAGATCGAAATGGACAAAATATCAAGATAAAAAGTTTAATCGGCATTAAATGCCATACACTATTTTGCTAATAAGAGAAAAAAAAGTCACTAGTGCACATATTTTTTTTAGAAAAATATTTCAGCGATCACCCATATACACGTCCCTGGTGAATATGTCGACACTTTCTTAGCATTAAAATATATCATTTGTAGTAACTTTTACCCTATTTTCATTCGAATCGCTAAACGTACTTGAAAGGAAATTATAATAAATCGAAAAAAACTGAAGACCTGCTGTGGCTACGAAACAAAGCAAAATCGGACCCATATTTAATATAAAAATAAATGTTATTTTTAGGTAAGGAGTCACCTACCTCTCCCCACGAGAGGTGTACATTTTTTTGAAACACCCTGTATACAAAAATAAAAATACGTTTAAAAAATGTTTGTATCATTTTGAGGTGGAGAACTTTTCAGAATACCTCATACATACCCGTTATGTTGGTTTACCTACTTCTTCCTTACCTCAAACATAAAGGTGTTCACCTCGTCTCTAATTCCTTGATCATCTATGGAATTATTTTTAATTTTGTCGTTAAGGAGCAAATCCAATAAGGCCAGTTTCTTTTTACGATATTCAAATTGTTCAAAATTATTATCAGTTGATATATTAAAGGTTTCAAAGGTTTTAGCCTTTTTCTTAATAATGTCATCAACAAATCGGTGCACAGCCTTGGTCAGTTTGTATTCGTATCGTCCAGCAGTAGTGATAAAGAAATAAAATATATCATTGAAATACCATGGTCTAAGGCTTCGTAGTGATATACAGTTGGATAATTTGCGTATATTGTTTTGGTATTCTTCTCCACCTTCAACTTGATCCAATCTGATACCCATTGACGTACCTAAAATATATTTTTATATCATTAGATATTCGGCCAGCATAATAATAAAAAAACGTATTTTTTTGTTCAATAAACTTTTTGGAATCCTATACAGGGTGTTCCAGAAATATGTGCAAGTATTTACAGGGGTGATATAGATCTGGCCAAAAGAAACATAATATTTTCTCTTTGCCATTTTTAAAATAAATTGATAATAAGCGAGTTATTTAACTTTGAAAATTAAAACAATAAAGGAAACATTCTGAGAGACCTTGAATCATTTTTTTAGCAGACGTTGCAGGGGTGGGGATTTTTCAGATATCATTTATAATAATGTATTTAAGACCTGTACCAATTTTCAGCTCTATGCAAATTATTGTTATTTAACCCCCTTTTTTTTGTTTATTTTGACTGAGGTATTACTAATCTATAAAAAAGGTAGAATATAGAATAAATGAGAGGCGGGGGTAAGATCTATTGTGTCTCCTTCCTTGAGTTCTCAACTCATCATACAGTCTATAACTCATCATAGATTTTCTAGATTTTCCTGTTGTAGGGGGACAAGGTATTTCCCACTCTCCTTTGACAACAGATGTTCTTTTTCCGAAGGTATACACCCTTCCACGGTTGGAGTTTGGCCATCCGTGTCTTTCAAAATCGAGGAGCTTACCTCCGGCTGAGCTACCCGTGAGGTGGAGGATCTATCTCCATTTTCTCCATCTCTTTAACTTGGTCCCTCCTTAGACCTGATACCGGTGTAGTCCCGTATCTATAATAGAGAGCTATATCCCTCTTTCTCTATTGCCTCCATGGATATAAGGTATGGTGTCTTTTGCCTTGCTCCTGAGCAGAAAGACCGTAATGGCCGCCTCTTTAAAGTATTTAAAATAATGGACGTTGCACTATACCTAATAGTAAGCTACAATGATTAAAAAATATACAATTAATAAAGTTAATTTAAGATTTTTTTTGTCGAAATTTAAAAATGTCAACTTATAACTAATAGAGTGTGGATAACGTAGGAGGTGGCAACATTGCATTATCTCAAAGCACTATAAATAGATTTACCGAAACTGAACAAGCTGTACTCAAAAGTTTTTCGAATAAAATGTTCAGCATAAAAATCTCATGGGCGTGTTTCGGGGTTCGACCTATACTACCAGTTAAAATACTTGCACTTATTTCTGGGACACCCTGTATAAGTCACAGACATAAGTTAGGTTAGGTTAGGTTCACACTTGAATATTTAACCATAAACTATTTGGAATTATAAAATGGTCACCGTTTATTCCATATAGCGTTGCATCTGACGCGATAGGGGCAATATTGACTGGAACATTTAGGTGGTTGCCTTTTATTAATTCGACCATTTTCCTAGTTTCATCATTGAATAAACTTATAAATCCTTGTAGGATGGAAAAATGAAACGCAGGCGTAAGAACTTTTCTTCTGGCTTGCCACGAATCTCCTAATAAATTAATTAATTCATTACGAGATATACCGGGTGGTGCATCGTCGTTGGAAACATAGGAAATCCCATGCAAATTTTGAACTGTCCAGATATTGGCTCCCCTATTGATTTTATAGCGAAGTCGTAAATAATTTTTTTAAGCTCTACGTTTAGTAAACAAACATACCAAATTTGAACAATTTTGGACAAGCCAATTTTGAGTAATTTGAGATAAACTGAATCAGTTTTTTAATTAAAACTTAGGTAACAATCAAACACCAGTCAAAAACCGACATAACTTAAGCTGTCTGCGTCATCCTCAAATTTAATTTTAATAAAATTTTAATATTCAATACAATTTATTGTTATACACAGAAAGAAAAAATGAGCATGATACAATGGTACTATGCGGAAAATAGCTTAGACAGTGTTTCGGTTAATTTCCCCTGAATATTAAAATTAAATTAGATGCTTTTGATAATGCCAAAATCATAGTTTGTAAACCTACCTGATCATTGACTGGTGTTTCATTGTTACCTGTTACGGTTTTAATTTAAAAATAGTTGCAATCTTTTTTAATTTACTCAAAATCGGCTGGTCCAAAATGATTGAAATTTGGCACGTGTATTTACCATAGATAAACCTTTGAAAAATCTATTTAGGACTTCGCTGTAAAATCAATAGGGGAGCCAATATTTGAACAGTTCAAAATTTGCATGGGATTTCCTATGTTTTCGACGACGATGCACCACCCGGTATATGTAACAGATATCTGATATCTTACATACCTGTATTGGTCAGCAAACCCAGACCAAGCCACTTTTTTACAAATGAGTAGATCAGAGATTTTTGGAGGTGCTTTGTAGATGAAACTAGGGCCTATAGGGATATATTCAAATCATTACATTTAAAAAATAAAAACTATATATTTTTAATAAAATCATATAAGGATTCTTGCCACTTAACTATACTGCAAGAAATTTGTTTTCTATTTTATATTTTTAATCTAATATTACAATAATTATTTGAATTCAGCCACAATTAGAAGAAATTTTCCATCAACTGGACTGGACCAACAAGAGATTAGAAATAGATGGAGAATATCTTAACCATCTAAGATTCGCTTATGACATAGTCATAATTGCCAATAATCCTGAAGAACTACAAGCACTAATTAATTAAGTAAATAAAGCAAGAAGGACGAAAACAGATGGACCACAACAATTACGGCATGGTACCCACGAGGAATTAAGAGAAATTATTAAGAGACCTATAGGAAGACCACACCTGAGATGGAACCATAATATTAGAATATTACCAGGAATAATTTGGGCCCGCATAGCCAATAATGGGCCCAATTACAAGGAGAGTATGTGAGGGAGGCTACACCATAATTGGAAATAATAACTGAATGAATAACCTGAAAATGATGAAATGATTTGTATACAGAGAATATTCTTCTAGGAATAAAATCTAAACTAGAAAATTTACCCACAGTCCTGACCTATTCTGAGCGGCTAATATGTCGGCGAATTTTGAATATGCGGCCGGATCTGCGAGTAGTATAATATATCTTACCTCAACTATATCTGGACAAAGAACATTCAGAGCAAAGTACGGCCCAGCGGTCACCAAATAGGCTGGTTTTAGATGTTCAGATTTATTCCATTTTCGTACTGCATTAAATACGTGTTCTGAAATAAATATATTTTCAGTAATTCTGAAATTTAAACAGCATCAAAAATAGGTACCTGTAGGTTAAACAATGATTAAATATAAAAAAACTGAGTAAGTTGCCTTTTAAGTTTTTACAAGTTCGAAACAATGTGTTTTATTGCTTTTTAAAATATTTGCCATTAAAGAGCCGGCTACACGTACAAGCTTTACCACGAGCTTACCTGCACAAACCTGTTTGTATCAGGAATTCGCTGTGCGTAGAGGGTAACACGGTAGCACGCACAAACCAACAAGCGCGGAGGTCAGTCAAGTTTGCCCCCCGTATTAAAGGAAATTCAAAAATAAATATACCACTATTTTGCACACATTTTGCACAATTTTGAACACCATAAATGATATTTTGCACACTTACCTAAGAGAAACCAGGGCCGTTTTTTAAACGGGGGGCAAACTTGACCGTTCCCCCCACTTGTTAAGAAATTGATTTATTTCTATGTACATCGATTCGGCTAATTTTGCACAATTTTGCACACCTGTTTTTGAATTTTGCACACCCTTTTGACGAAAGTTATAAGCGGTTGAAATTTTGAAATTTCCCCCCCATCTGTGACTAAATTGAATTTTGTTTATATCAAACGAATCGGCTAATTTTGCACACCTGTTTTTGAATTTTGCACACCATCCTGATTAAAGTTATGAAGGTTTGAAAATTTGCAATTTCCCCCCCATCAGTCACGAAATTGAATTTTGTGTATATCAAACGAATCTGCTAATTTTGCACAATTTTGCACACCTGTTTTTGAATTTTGCACACCCTTCTGACGAAAGTTATAAGCGGTTGAAAATTTGAAATTTCCCCCCCATCTGTGACTAAATTGAATTTTGTTTATATCAAACGAATCGGCTAATTTTGCACAATTTTGCACAGCTATTTTCGAACTTTGCACACTCTCCTGACAAAAGTTATAAGAGTTTGAATATTTGAAATTTGTCCCTTGTGTGTTAAATGTCCCACTTAAAAATACATAAGTATAAGTCATATTTCGAAAGTGATAGATCTCAGCGACATGAAAAGCTGCACGGAACTTAGATTTCACCTTTTCGATAATTGTTAATTATAAAGAAGAACATTTATGAGACTAAAGATTCTACACACAGATTTGTCCTAGCCCTCTTACTTCCTGAAATACCTGGCAAATTTGAAAATTTTGCATTTTTCGACAACCCTTATATCTCGGTTATCCTATAACTTATCGAAAAGGTGAAGTCTGGGTTCCGTACAGTTTTCCACGTCGCGTCGCTGAGATCTGTCATTTTCAAATATGACTCATACTTATATGTTTTTTAAATGAGACAATTCACACACAATGGGACAAATTTAAAATATTCAAACCCTTATAACTTTTGTCAGGAGAGTGTGCAAAATTCGAAAGTAGCTGTGCAAAATTGTGCAAAATTAGCCGATTCGTATGATATAAACAAAAGTCAATTTCGTAGCAGATGGGGGGGGAAATTGCAAACTTTCAAAACCTCATAACTTTCGTCAGGAAGGTGTGCAAAATTCTAAAATAGGTGTGCAAAATTGTGCAAAATTAGCCGATTCGTTTGATATAAACGAAATTCAATTTCGTAGCAGATGAGGGGGAAATTGCAAATTTTCAAACCCGTATAACTTTAGACAGGAGAATGTGCAAAATACAAAAACAGGTGTGCAAAATTAGCCCATTCGTTTGATATAAACAAAATTCAATTTAGTCACAGATGGGGGGAAATTTCAAATTTTCAACCCCTTATAACTTTCGTCAGGAGCGTGTGCAAAATTTAAAAATAGGTTCGCAAAATTGTGCAAAATTAGTGGAATCGATGTACATAGAAATAAATCAATTTCGTAACAAATGGGAGGAACGGTCAAATTTGTCCCCCGTTTAAAAAAACGGCTCTAGTTTCTCTTAGGTAAGTGTGCAAAATATTATTTATGGTGTGCAAAAGTGTGCAAAATGTGTGCAAAATAGTGGTATATCTCTTTTTGAATTTCCTCTAGTACGGGGGGCAAACTTGACCGACCTCAAGCGCGGCCTGCTTAAACGTCGCGCTGCTAAAGATTTTAGTTTGCGCAAACCAGGGGTGCAACTTTGTTCAAGTTAGTAACCGATCGTTTAGAAGCGATGTCGAAACCAGATCGGTACTATGTTCATTGCAAAACTATTGTCGCTCAAATGCTGCGAAATATGATATCACTATCACACTCTTGCACACGTGTACGACACGGCCTAGGCTATGTCTAGGCAGTCGCCTCGCCACAAAGCGAGAAATCAGAATATCGCTACGAATCGATGTTGCTACTGAACATAGTGCCTCAAGCTACAAATTACTTTACTATCGCTTTGAAACATGAACAAAGTTGCACCCCAGTTTGTGCGGTGATATCATACGTGTAGATGGTATCAGCGAGTTCAAGGTACAGTTTTGTGACTTTTGTGGGTTTTATGTTATTATTTATCAACTCTTAAGGCTCCCTTTCACACGCCAACATGTTTGCGTAAATTAGTTATTAGAACAAACCGATTTGCGCAATAATTTGTGCACGAAGGAGCAAACATTTTGTTTGTACGTACTAAAATAATTGGTTTGGACAAATCTGTTCTGTTTTGATTTTTGGTTTGCGGTTGGTGCATTTGTTTGTGCGTGAAAGTGCAATTCAAACAGGTTTCTGCAGCTATCATATACAGCACATGCGTTATGACGCTAATTGCCCATGTTAACCACGTTTTGTGTGCTGCGCTATTTTCTGATCTGTAATTGCACCGTCTCATGACAGTATCTTCCCTCTTAATGATTGGTGCTTTAAACTTAATAATATAAGATAAGGTTTCTCGTCCATTCGCAAATAGTTTCGAAAGTCGTCGGGTTCATTCCTTAATTCTTTTATTAAATTAGTATGAGCCTATAAAGATCTTTTTTGTAGCCATGATTTGATTTCTCTTCTTTTCTTTTTCTGTAAAATGAGTTTCTTCTTAATAACAGCAGCAGCTGTTAGTAGTAGTTCCCTCTCTTTATCTATATCCATATTATTATTTTTCCTTCACTTTTGTAATATGGATGAACAACATCAACAGTTTACAGTACCTATTTTGTGCCAAAATATTTGAGCGTTAAAAGTATAAACATAGACTCCAACAAGTTTGCAATTATGGTTTGTATAAACCAGATTGCGCAAACATGTTGGCGTGTGAAAGGGAGCCTTTAGAAAATGTCTGATATGCGTACCTATTTATCCCAAGAAGGAGTTTATGACGAGTTTTATTGAAATATATTGATTATTCCGATAGAAACAGAAAAAATTATGCGTACAAGAAAATGGTTTTCTATTTAAAAGCCAGTTTTTACTCCACTTCGATCTATACCGTTTATTTTGCAGTTTTATCTTTAATAATAAGCAATAAAAAAACAATAATTCGTCACTTGACATTTCCACGAACGGAACCACAAATTCAGAATAAAAATAATGATGAATGTATGCTCTTACCTGCATCGTGTGGACGCCGCACAGTGTTCCTTCTCGTTTGTGCAAACTATACCGTGCATGCAAGTCGCTACCGTATAGCCGCCGCTTAAGGTCTATAAATTTTTGCATATGCTCAAACCAATTCTGGAAATATTATTTCCACTCCCTGAAGCAGATGTCGTAGAAACATCGTTTTCACAGTTTTCAACAGCGTCTTGAGGTGATGAAAATCGCTGTCAGCGCATCTTTTGTTTGACAGTGGGAAACAAGAAAAAGTCATTAGGCGATAAATTGGGTGAATACGGGCAATGGAAACACTAATTTTATATTTTTCTCCTTCAAATATTCAGTTGTTTGACGTACATTATGGGAGCTGGCATAGATGCAACGTTATTTTGTTCTTTTTCCTTATATCATCGAAGACCGTTAGCAAACAAATTGTTGTATACCATTCGGCATTAACAGTTCTTTGACCCTCTAATAGAATAGTTACGATGTGTCCAGTAGGTAGAACCGAAGAAACAAGCGATTGTAAAAACTTAAAAGGCAATCTAGGTATTATATTAAAGAAAATGTATAATGGTAGAAACTATTGCTTTTTATCACTACTTGTGTTTGCACACAAACCGTTATCGACGTTTTAAACTTATAGTTTTAATGCATTTGCGGATGCTGTCGCCATCCATGAGCGAATACAATTTGATAAACAATTAAATTGTGCATCTGATTCACGTGAAATATACAAAGTGTTCCATTTAAGTTACATAAGTTATTGCCGTTTAAAGGTAGTAATTATTAAATATAAATTTTTAGACACTCTGTAAAAGGTAGTATAATTTTTTATTATTGCAACACAAAATTTAGTAAATAGAAAGACTTCACTAAAACACTTGGTTTTAAAAACTTAAATAGTCCTAGAGAGAAATGAAGCATTTGCACTTTCACAAAATCCTAAATATTTCAAAAATAGTAAAAAAGTGCGGTAAACCTTAGTCAAATTTACCTTTATTTTATTAGTACAAACTAAAAATGTAATAAAATACAGGGTATTCCATTAAAAAAAACAACTTTGATATTTTATTATTCAATTGAGACACTCTGCACCTCGCTCTGTACCTTTTGAAAATAATTTTAAATTGTAGCTTTAGTAACCCTCTAACGATCCCACTCACAATTTCTGAAAATCTAATCATTTGGCTACAGTTATTCCTTGTCGAATGAATAACCCTCTATAATAATATGTAAAATTATAATATTATACACAGGGTGCTACACAATAAGTGCAGATATTTTCAGGGTTGGTAGATCTCGATAAAAGAAACATATTTTCTCTTTACCATTTTTCAGATAAGTCCAAAATAACCTAGTTATTTAAGTTTGAAAATTAAAAAAAAATTGATTTTTTTGAAAAAATTTTGAGAGCCACCGTATTTTTTCTGTATTTGTATCCCTTTTATTGCCGTAACCATAGAGTAAGCCTTAATTATGGTAATATCAGAGATTAAGAAATTATACTGTGGGAAAATTTGTGGTGAACAGACAGTTCTAAAAAATTTTCGAAAAATATACAGAAAAATTTAAAAGAAAATGCACGATTTTCAACATCTTTTTTTTAGTGATAGGAAAAACCGATTAATTTCAATAATCGAATACTAGAGAATCAAGCGATTGCAATAACCGAGTAATCACTGGAGCGAAATATCGCTCGTATTTAAAAATACGGTTATTTGTCCGTCGCATGTTGTAAGTATTCGTTAACGCCAAGCGCCAAGCAGTATGCTGCGTGCGCAGGGCACATATTCTTTCGGTAATGAATGGCAAGTAGTAAGCGGCGAGCGATTCGCTTGATCGCCTGATTCCTGATTTAGTTTATTTCGAAGCATTGTCGATGTAGGTCGTAAAATTCTGTCTCTCAGATACGCAACGGATAAATATACCGGGTTCGTCTCAAAAGTGGATCACCCCTATAACTTTTTTATTTTTTCAGATAAAATAAAGAGATTTGGTATGTTAGTACATGACATAAATTAGGATTAAATGACATATTCAATTGTTTTCTGTCACTTGCGGTTTCACCGGAAATGACTGCAACTTTTGATTTTTAAATCGCACCCTCCGTATTTTTTACTTTATCCGGTAGAAAATGACACTCTGAATAGAATGACATATCAACTTTTGACATTTTCGTATATGGTTTATTTGAAATTGTAACATGCGGTTCATAACGACAATTTGACTGGAAGTACCAAGTGTGTGGTATCAAATTATTCGTAAAAAAAATCTTTTTCGAAATATGCCAATGATCCACCCTTGTTCCATTTGAAAAAAAAATGAGATATGATCAAAAATACGATTTGGGCATCTTTTAACCGGCCAGGGCAAGACACTAAAAACATTAGACGATCAAATCTATTTTTCCAAGGACCTTTGATTAAAAATTAGCGTTTTTAACACAGCCATGGCAGTCTAGATTGAAATTTAAAATACAATTTGTTTTTAAGCGAATATGTCAAAAGTTGACATTCATTCTATTTAGAATGTCATTTTCTATCGAATGAAGTAAAAAAAAATACCGAGGGTGCCATTTAAAAATCAAAAATTGTAGTCATTTCCGGTGAAACAGGAAGTGACAGAAAACAATTGAATACGTCAATCAATCCTAATTTATGTCATATTCTAATATACCAAATCTCATTTTTTTATCTAAAAAAATAAAAAAGTAATAGGGGTGAGCCACTTTTGAGACGCACCCGGTATATACGGCGTCGTATAAATTTGCTACCTGCAATATATGTAGAAAATTCGCTCGGCTTTTTATCGAGTAGGTTACATTAAAATCGGATTTCAATTTATTACATTCTAGGATCGCTTGCGTTCGTCGGTTAGTACTCGTCACTTGCATCGCTCGTTCATAATCGAGCGATGTCGGTTATTTTAATAATCGAGTACTCGAGCAAATTTTCGCTCGAGTTATCCCATCACTACTTTTTTTAGCAAAAAAAAATCATAGACGTGTTCCTGGGGTCGAAATATACCACCCCTGAAAATATTTGCACTTATTTTATTGACCCGCCCTGTATAGTAAATAGGATAGGAAATCGTCATTTCCAAGTCAACTTGACGCACTATTTATTCACTTTGAGATAAAAATCACATTTTTGTTCTTTTGTATGTTATTCTGTGTCAAAAATATCTGGAATTGATGTAAATATGTACGCAGAAAATCTACAATCTAAATAAATATTATACTAGTAATTAGGGGTAGTTAGGTAATTAGTTTTGTAGGGGTCAGAAATAAGTCCAAGTATTTTAAGGGCTGGTAGATCTAACCAAAAGGAACATATTTTCTGTTTGCCATTTTTAAAATAAATTGATAAGAACCGAATTATTTAACTTTGAAAATTGTAAAAAATAATAGCAATATTTTGAGAGCCTCCGCCAGCAATCGACAATCAGCCGCAAATACCAAGCAATTACCTGGATCTCGGTTCGTTCGACACCCAGTGTTGACACGACTAGAAAGGTTTAAAAACGACTTGGAAAATTAAAAAAAATACCTAACATTAGAAAAAGGGACTTCGATAGATAGCACATCGATGTATTAAAGTTAGATTGTTTATCACTTTACCTAAAACCGCAACTCTACAACA
Source organism: Sitophilus oryzae (assembly GCF_002938485.1). Taxonomy (NCBI): domain Eukaryota; kingdom Metazoa; phylum Arthropoda; class Insecta; order Coleoptera; family Curculionidae; genus Sitophilus; species Sitophilus oryzae. Next base: position 5,638,256 of record NW_022147434.1, on the reverse strand, counting down.
ACATTTCATTTCACTTCGATTCTTGACACCACTAAGACCTTTTTCAGACGAGGACACTGTATCCCAGATGCGCGTATCTCAGATACAGAAAAAGCATGTAGTTAAATTGTACCTTATGGTGCGTTTAGACTTGAGCACGCACGCACTGATCCTCCACGAATGCTCAAGTGTAAACGGCTGTGCGCGCACGCTCACTCTGAATCTGTCTATGCGCCTCCAGCCGCGAACGTGAGCCGTCTGGTGTCGGTTTTCGGTCCGTGCTCAAAGGGATTTATGTGTGCGCGCACGCTCAGTTTGCACCGGCAATTTGTTTTGTCTGGGTTTGTGCGTGCTTATGTGATTCTTTGATATATTCAAACAAATCATTTCGTGATATTTCAAACAAATCTTTATAAAGAAACGCAAGTATACCAAATTTTGGCCCTATCGAACACCAGGAAATTATCATAATATTGTACTATATTATGGTACCACTCGATACGCTTCATAATATTGCAATATCATCGAAGATCCGTAGTATACCAAATTTAAGCCCAATCGAAAGCCAGGGAATGGTATCGTAATATGGTACTACATTATGGTACCTCTTCATATGCTTCATGGTACCATAATATTGCAATGTCATCAAAAATACGCAAGTATAATCAAATATGAGCTCAATCGAACGTCAGGAAGTGGTATCATAATATAGTACTATAGAAGGTACCACTTTATATGCATCAAAGTACCATCATATTACAATGTCACCGAACACACGTAGTATACAAAGTTTAAGACCAATCGAACGCCAGGAAATGGTATCGTAATATGGTACTACATTATGGTACCTCTTGATGTACTTCATGTTACCACAATATTGCAATATCATCAAAAATACGCCAAGTATAATCAAATATGAGCCCAATCGAACATCAGGAAGTGCTATCATAATATGGTACTATATTAAGGTACCACTTTATATGCATCATAGTACCATCATATTACAATGTCACCGAAGATACTTACTATACCAAATATAAGTCCAATCGAACGCCAGGAAATTCAATTACAATCAAACGTCACAAAATGATTGTAATACAGCTCGTAAGATTTAACTCCAACTAACATGGCAAGTTAAATACCTAAACGTTTAAAAAAAGAGCTCTGATCTATTTTAATATGTTTAAATGATGTAGCAAATTTGAAGTTAGGCTTTATAAGGAAGTATTACAATATGAATTACACAATGGCAACACTGTGAATAATGTAACAGATGACAACATTGAATGCTGTCCTATAAACAAATTTCCCGAAACTGAACAAGCGGCACTCAAAAGTTTTTCGATATTTTCCGGAAAATGTCAAGAAAAATATAAAATTTTCATCATTTTTTTTCGCATAAACATCCTCGTGTGCGTGTTTTTGGGGTCAAACCATAGACTTAAAATAAAATATAGACTGAGCATCTCATTCATAAATAGCTGGAACATGCGGTCAGACACTGTCTTGTTATTGTTGTGTTATTGTTTTAGGTTATAACGAGTGCGACACGAGCGATAGATAGGTTGTCTCTGTCGTAACGGTCGTTCTTTGACGACTCTGCCGAGAAACAGAATTTAATAAAAGAACTTAACACTGTAGATAACCCCTGTGTATATTTTTATTAAGGTAGGTTCATATAAACGCAAATTTTAAAACGCGAATTGCGAATATTTTGTAATTATATTTTTGTATAATGGACGAAACTACTTATTTTTGACGTAGAAGATCTATTGCAGTATATATTTGTTAATAAAAAAAATAACAAAAATGAAATACATATAACATAGAACAATAATTGGAATATGTGAAATATTTAAAAAGTGAAAACAGCAAGGAGCATATCACAATTTAATGCAATAAATGAGAATTAAAGATGAAAAGAATTAGAAACTACCCAAAAACTACCATAGAATGTCTCTAAAATATTTCGATTCTCTATTTTTGCAGTCAAAACATTAAACTCCGTACTACAAATTAAAAAAAGAAATTAGATTGTAAAAAAATAACTACCTACTAATTATTATGTACAGGGTGTCCCACTAAGAATAGCTCTCGGCTGTATCTCGGAAAGTATTAGCCGTAGGGCCTACGGAAAAAAATATTTATAACTAAAGCGGCTATGAGAAACTGCTGGAAATTATTTTCAAGTTTGTAAAACGGCCGCTAGAGGGCGCAACTGCTATGGAAAATTAGAAAATTGGATTTTTACAGAATTTTGCCTAGATAATGGGTACTATAAATAATAGCTTCATAATCTTCAGTAAATTTTGGATTTTTTTTGTTAGAACCATTTTCCCCTATCTGCTAAAATAAAGTGGTGGAGGAAGGTTAGATCTGTCTTTATTTAAATGTTAATAACTCCGGACTGGATGACCAGAATCCAATAAACGAGAGCTCGTTTAAAAGATCATTTCTTACTCTATATTATAGCATTAAAATAATAATAATAAGCTTTTGAACGTAGACGCTAGGGGGCGCTTTCTTACAATTTAACAAACATAGCGCGTTTTTTTCAAAAAAATTAAATACGATAGTATATGTAATTTTAGCTGATAGTAAAGAGTAGTAAAAGCTTAAAAAGTCAGCGAAAACCGCATCTTGATATCTTTTTTCAAACCGAAGATATTAGCAAAATTACAATAAATACCAAAAAATAAGCCCTTAATTACTTATTTTTACAACACGATATCAGTAGCCCTCTTGATTATGCTCATTCTAATCAAAAAATAAGATAGAAACAGTTAGTTTATTTAAAACCGACGATATACCAGAATACCATAATACCAGATGTATTAATATCTAATAATTAAGATATTAATAACAGTAAACAAGAAACGACGATTCAGTGAAGTCATGGTAGGCTTTGGAAAAAAGTTGCTTTTGACGTAATAGTATAAATGTCAAATTGTTATTAGATCAACATTTTGATAGTCTTAGCAGCGTTTTTATATCTTTTAATTGCTTTTTCAAAATGCCTTTATTATTTGAAGTAGTTGAAGTTGTTGGGCATTTTGAAAAAGCAATTAGAAGATAAAAAAACGTTGCTAAGACTATCAAAATGTTGAACTGATAACAATTTCACGTTTATACTATTACTTCAAAAGCAATTTTTTTCCAAAGCCTACCATGACTTCACTGAATCGTCGTTTCTTGTTCACTGTCATTAATATCTTTATTATTAGATATTAATACATCTGGTATTATGGTATTCTGGTATATCGTCGGATTTAAAATAAACTAACTGTTTCTATCTTATTTTTTGATTAGAATGGGCATAATCAAGAGGGCTAGTGATACCGTGTTGTAAAAATAAGGTAATTAAGGGCTTATTTTTTTGGTATTTATTGTAATTTTGCTAATATCTTCGGTTTGAAAGAAGATATCAAGATGCGGTTTTCGCTGACTTTTTAAGCTTTTACTACTCTTTGCTATCAGCTAAAATTACATATTACTAAATTACATTCGCAAAAATTAAATCAGTCTCAATATGCCCGCCCCCAGATTTTAAATTATGCGAATTCGCAAAATATTGAAACAAATTTCTGTCAATTTTGCCGCCCCTGTATTTTTTTGAAATCGACGAATATCATAACACTATTCGCTATTCGCAATTCGCGTGTATTATGAACCTACCTTTAGCTTTCTGACAAGTTCAAAAATCAACAACATTGTTTTAAGGTTGGAGATAATACTAGGAATAATAATTCTAAAATTTTCGTTGGACTGAGCTTATATAGGGTGATTCACAGCGATGGGACGTTTATGGAGAACCGGTGATAGAATTTTTTGGAAAAACTGGATTTTTACGTAAAGGCACCGGATCAATCCATTTAAAATATTATCAGCATTACACAATTTCCGGATCATTTGAAAAATGGTAGCATCTTTGTTCATTTCAATGGAACACCCGGTATATTATTATATTTTTGGAAACTAGTTTCATATCTCATAATGTTTCAATTACACTAACCTATGCCTATCTCTTATAGTTTTCGAGATAAATAATAAAGTATTCGTATAATTGGCAAAAATATGATCATAAATAAGCAGTGGTAAAATCGTGAATTGAACATTTTCGAAAGTTGAACTTTGGATTGTAAGTTACCGAAGTCGATATATTCCATCTTTCTAAATCAACCTATTGGATATTATACAGGAAGAGCCAAAAATATTTATTTTCAAATTGCCCAAATCTTCGTTATTTTAAATTCGACATTTATGGATATTTTTTTAAAAATCAAAAAACTAATAAAATTGTTTGTCAGCGATATATCATGTTCTAATACATAAACCTTCCTTCTTTTTTGGTAGAGGTACCGTATAATCGAAAAAAGAACGGCGTCCAGTTGACATAGGTATAATTTTACATGTAAAATGACAGCGATCTTTATTTCATAGCCATCGCTGACGCTTTTTTTTTCGATCATACGGTATTTAAAAACTAATAGTTCTTCTATTTATAATTTCTCATCAAAAATTGCGTTGCCATGACAGTTTTACAAATTTAGCGAGTAAAGTTTAATTGATACTTGTAAAGTTTGAATATTTATCATGGTAACCATTTTTGTTTAAACGAAACAATTATAATAGAATGATTATCTATTAAATGACTTTACTGAACCAACTCGAGATTCCAATAGTGGGGATCAAATTTGAATTCCCGTATATTACAGCATAATTTATAACTCATACCTGTTATTTATTTTAAAGTATTATGAACATAAAAATATTAGTATGATAGTATAGAATGTTCAGCCATCCTTCAACGTAAAATGTAGAATGTAGAATGTTTAGGAGGAAAGTTAATCACCGCGACCTTACAGATCTATTATATGTTTCCCTTTCTTGAGTTATAACGATTTATAACTCATCATACAATCTCAGGGCTTTAACAAAAGCCAGTATCTGAGACAGCTCTACAGAGATCAGCTCTCGGCGCACTCAGTGAAAGGGTGTTGTGGTGTTTCCCCATTTTCCCCACAGAATCTGCATTCGCCGTTGTTCCTCAGCTCAACCTACTGAGGTGTTCGTTGAGGAGATTGTTTTTACTTAAATCAAGGAAAATCTTTGATTTTTCTCGGTCGTAAGTTCTGAAGAAGTTTTTCGAGTGTCTTAGACCGTTAATTGGATAATTCCCATTCCAGGTTATGGATGAAGTCTTTCAGGTCCCTCAATTCCGCTTTTAAATGGTTTACGCTTGGAAACCAGAACGATTCTGGTCCAGTTATTAGAGTGTTTTCTAGCTAGATCATTTCCTTTTTCATTACCTTCTATCCCTTGGTGAGCGGGTATCCAGGGTAGGAGAACTTTATAGCATCATTTAACCAACTTCGAATTAATGGTTTGGTCTCAGTAGTTGATCGCGAACTCAGTAGTTGATTGCGTTTAGTGCTGCTTGAGTATTGGATAAAATGGCTATTTCCTTTTTTCGGTAGTTCCTATCTAAGATAAATTGTACGGATATTTCGATAGCGTAGATTTCTACCTGAAGGATGCTAGGGTAGGTGCCCATTGATTCGGAGTATTTAGTTTTCGGCCTAAATACTCCTATCCCTGTCCCTGTTTTGGTTTTGGAAGCATCAGTATATCACGTTATGATATGCTCTTTTACATACTGAGCAAACGTTTCTCTCTTCCCAATCCTTTTTATAACTCAATACTACAGTGAGGTGCTTCTGAAAGTTGTAGAGTTGGAGAAGTGGAGAAGTGGAGAAGTGGAAATTTTCATTTTGAGGTGTTCCAAGCCCCTGACCTGAAAATTCTCCCAGTACTATTTCCGTCAATGACCATTCTAATCACTGTCGCATTGGTATAGCCACAAAACAGTTGTATCTGTGCTGTGGTATAACTACCGACGAAAATATGCAGCGGTGTTAGGTCTAGGTTGACCTCCATTGCTGGTTTTGGGCATGTTCTCATGGCACCTATGATGCAGATGCATGTCAGTCTCTGTACTTTGCACCGGTTTTGCCTTCCTTAGATGTACTGCATGGTTTTAATGTAAAAATTACGAAAAAATGTTAGTGCCTTCTTCAAAAGCGAATTTTGAAGTGAAAAAAATAGAGCTATTGAGATGAACCAAAAAATCAACTATAGAGAAAAGATGCACCTAGGTGATTAATTTTCAAATTCCTTGCTTTTTAACATATTCCACAGGGTTTTCCAAACTTTCACCAAAATAACAACATTTTGTGTTTCCTTGTATTGACAAATGAGAACTTTCATTTTTAATTTAGAATTTCAAAAAGCAAATATTGTCAGTGATCAGTGTCCGTTAATAAAATTATAACCCCAAATCGAACGACAATAACAATTACTGAAAACAATGTGCAGTAATTTACGAAATGCTTTAATGACGTCACCAATCTGAGTCTTTCATCTGGTTGTCAAGTGAAAGAGTTCGACAACATATAACGTGACGTTCAACGATGGCTGGGTAGACCTTAGTAATTATTTTATGTAATTATAAGAATTGACTTACCATTACTAGTAGCAAGGTCTAATAAATTCCCAAGGATGAAAATATTTTCGTCCGCAACGGGAAATTTAAAACTGAGTCTTCTGTAACGAATCCATTCCTTGATGTCCTTGTAATAGTATATAAGTAATAAAGGAATACTACTAATTAAAATAATGAAACACTCCAAGTACATATTTCACTATGTGGTTAAAACTATTTCTTCTTTAACAGATCCGGATGCACTAATGAAATGATAAAAATATCAACTGAGAACTAATAGACTCGATTTGTTTACTAAAGTTTATCTCGGTCAATATGTTTATACAGGGTTTTTTACCAAACGGTCATTGAAAGTGATTTTTATTTAATTAATAATATAAATTTAAATACGGAAGAAGAGTTATTATTCTTCAAACAAGTTAAAATATTATGTAGGTGGCGCCCCCTAAAAGTAAAAGTCATAATGATATCGAAATAAAATTCGCCATGTTAAAAAGCACCTAAAAATCAATTTTCATCCAAATATCGACATTACTTAAGAGAACAAATTTGAGAGATTTGGAAAAAATCTTAATCCCATCAAAAACATAGACTGAATTCCTCCGCTGTAAAAAGTTGTGAGATTTCATGTAAAACAAAGTGAGTTTATTTTATTTAGTCTCTCTTTAAGCACCTATTCAACAATTTTGTTATAAATTGTTAGTATCAATATTAGTCATCTGTATTTCTATAATACTTATAATGACTTGGCAATTGAATGCATGGCACCATAATTATAAAAAAGAATAATCCACTATTTCGATTACTAAGTAAATCTAAACGGTGCACTTAAGAATAAAAATTTTTAGGTACTATAGAATATCATATCGTGCAATTGCCAAGTCATTATAATTATTATAGAAATAAAGATGACTAATATAGATACTAACAATTTATAACAAAATTGTTGAATAGGTGCTTAAAGAGCGAAAACTGACTTGGTTTTACACGAGATCTCATAACTTTTTATAGAGGAGAAATTGTGTTGCATTTTTTTTCATTCTAAGTTTTTAATGGAATCTTATTTCTTTTTGTAGGTTATCCTTCTATTTTTTTTTCGGGACATTCAAAATAATACTAAAGAAGGCTGACTATAATTCATAAACTTTGAGTTATCGTATAATTAATTAAGTCAGATAATATCAATTGAATTAATTCTAGTTTTCTAACGACTTGTGTTTCCGACTTTCATTATAACTCAAATATCAACTTTAAAAATGTTCAATTCATGATTTTACTAATGCTTATTCAAAATTATTTTTTTGTCAAATTTACAATCTCAAAAATTATAAGAGACATAAGAGTAGTTTCCAAAAATGTAATAATATATTTCCATTTAAAATAACAAAGATGCTACCACTTTTCAAATGATCCGGCAACACTGTAACGCTGATAATATTTTAGATAGATGGAGCAGGTACCTTTATATAAAAATCAAAATTTTTAAAACAATCACCGGTCCTCATATTACCATCACCGGAAAGTCGATTACCACTAGCGACTAGACAGCTAACTTTTGAGCCATAAGGATATTTTGAGATTTTTCATTTTTTTCTCCCATTATAAGCTTAAAGCTACCTAAAATTCAAAATTTGAAATTTGTGACACATCTAGAAGTACTTTAGAATTCTGATGACGGCGAGTGAGTCACTGGCGAAGTTAAAGAAGTTTGACTAGAAAAAATTCATAATCCTTGAATTATTGTTTAAGATATGTATTTAACATTTTACAATCAGAATATTAACGAAAATAAAATAAAAAATATCCGGTGTACCTACTAGCGGAATACCTTCGCGCCGCGCTATCAAGCCTTGCTCGATATATGTTCAAGCCTAGCATTTAACATATTAAACTAAAACATAAATAGGGACTTCATTACAAGTTAAAGTCTCACTAGAAAAAATTCATAATCCTTGAATTATTGTTGGTACATTGATATATAAATAAAATCAGAAGAGACCGTGTTTCATCGACTACGAAAAGGCCTTTGATAAAGTAGAACACACAGTGCTATTTAACATCTTGCAAGAAAAAGGTCTAGACGAGAACGATATCCAATTCTTAAAAACACTATATTGGAATCAGACAGCATACATAAGGTTAGGGCAAGACGAAACAGACGAAATACCAGTACAACGTGGAGTTCATCAGGGATGTGTACTGTCTCCCTTATTGTTTAATATATACTCCGGATATATATTCGATTCGGCCCTACAAGATAAAAACATTGGCATAAAAATAAATGGCGTCCCAATTAACAACCTCGGGTATACAGACGACACCGCGATTATCGCTGACAACCCTGAGGCTCTTCAAGAACTTCTAGACGACATAGCTCGGGCGGGAGATCCATTGGGCCTTAAAATAAACACGGCAATATCCAAGATAATGGTCGTTAGTAGGAGAAATATTCCACCACCCAACATACAAGTATGCGGACAATGCGTAGACACGGTAAATAAGTTCAAATACCTGGGATCCTGGCTAACATCGGACCTTGACCCCGACTTAGAAGTTACATCGCGTATAGCGCAAGCTAGATCAATGTTTAACAAAATGAGAAACCTAACCGATCACTCAACATCAACATACATCTGCGTTTTGTCCATTGTTATGTATACTCAATCCTCTTATATGGCTGTGAGACATGAACGATTAAAATTAACACCATGAGACGGTTGGAAGCTTTTGAAATGTGGATCTACAGAAGACTCTTGAAAATACCCTGGACAGATCATGTACGCAATGAAGAGGTTCTTGGGAGGTTTAACAAAGAAAGAGAATTAATTGCAAATATAAAAAAACGAAAGAGAGCATACCTGGGCCATGTCACGCGCAGTAGCAGAGCAAAGCTTCTGAAGTTGATTATAGCAGAAAAGATGGAAGGCAGAAGAGGACTTGGGAGACGCAAGCACTCTTGGTTGAAACACTTACGAGACTGGACTGGATTGAACTCACACGAACTGTTTCGAGCTGCACAGGACAGACAGTGTTTCGCCGCGATTGTTGCTAACCTTCATTAGAAGATGGTACTATAAGAAGAAGAAGAGACCGCTCCGATTAATTCTAGTTTTCTACCTTTTTCTCGACTGTAAAACCAGTTACCGGTAGCGGTTAGACAGCTAACTTTTAATCCATAAGGATATTTCGAGATTTTTCTTTTTTTTTTCTTTGGTTATAAGCTTAAAGCTACCTAAAATTCTAAATTTGGAGTTTGTGACACATCTAGAAGTACCTTAGAATTTTGTTGATGTGCCAGTGAGTAAATGTCGAAATTAAAGAAATTTGACAAGCGATAATTCATAAACTATGAGGGATAATTACTAGATATTTTAATAACCTAGCCAGCTATAGTATGTCTTCAAGTGTAGTGAAAATTAATATTCTTGCTTTATCCACAACGAAGTTACAGTGTGGTCAAAAGTGCCGCTAATACCTTCGAGGAAAGGATGGTACGGCTGTGCTCGACTTGGCGTCTAATAGGAGATAATGTATCAATATTGTTTTGGTAAAATTACTGATATTTTTTTAGTGCACATCTATACTAGTATACTATTTCTATTTTTCTTTCTTAGCAAGAAAAGTTTTAAATTAGCATTTGTCTATAGTTTTTATTCGCGTAGGTAGAAAACCTAAACCCAAAAATTTGGGATGATATAAACATTTTTCTTCTTGTAGTATACTATTTCTATTTTTCTTTCCTAGCAAGAAAAGTTTTAAATTAGCATTTGTCCATAGTTTTTATTCGCGTAGGTAGAAAACTTAAACCCAAAAATTTGGGATGATATAAACATTTTTCTTCTTGTATTTAAACATTCCTGTTATCAAGAAGGGCTAAATTTAAATAGAAATTATCCAACAGGGCGGATGTAGGTATGTTTTGAATAAATTATCAATACGAAACGGGAGACTTTGTTGGAGAACACAGATAAATAACAAAATTTAGATATAAAATATTCTGGCAATAAATTAACAGGCATATAAAAATGGTTTGAAAATTCCTTCAGCGAAAAATAATTATTTAGAGTATTTTTGTGTTTTTAATATAAAAATTCTTTATAAATGCAACAAATTAGTTTACAGTTGTAGTTCCCTAAAATGTTATTTGCTTATTCTGTGTAAATTAATTACAACATACATGTCAATCTCATCTTATATAAATATGTTTACCAGAAAGAAAGTGTAATGTCAGATGTTATATTACTAGGTCAGTTGTAGTTCAGAATATACAGAGTGTTCTATTTTTTCGTACCATTTGGATAAGTTGTCAAACAACTGATACACAAGGAGTGCATGAAATTGCGGCATTTTCAAAATTAGCTTTATCTTAGGAGCTAAGGAAGCCATAACAATTTTGTTTGCCAAATCTTTAGATTCACAAAAAAGTAACTAATATTTTCGAGAAGCGCAAGGTTGTATTTTTACTAATAAGCAATATAAGCAAATAAGGTACTGTGGCACTTCTAATCATCATTATCATTTTCAGCTTATTCAGCCATTTCCAATTATGGTTAGCTTCTCTCATATATTTAAAGAGGGTATCTCTTTATAATTGGGCCCATTGTTGTGTATTGTGTATTGTTGGCTATGCGGGCCCTAGTTATTCCTGCTAATTTTCTAATATCATAGTCCCATCTCAAAATTGGTCTCTTTCTAGGTCTCTTAATTCCTCGTGGGTACCCAAGCTGTAACTTGTGCGGTCAATCTCTTATCCGTCCTTCTTACCAGGTGTCCTACCCATTGCCACTTGAGGGAGTTGATTCTTTGGATGACATTTAGGTCTTTTGTCACATCCACTCTATTCTTTTACGGTCTTTCTTGGTTATTCCCAGCATATGTTGTTCGATTGAGCGTTGTGTGACCTGCAGTTTCCTTATAATGCCCGTTTTAAGTGTCCAGGTTTCGCGTGCATAGGTCATGACTGGTAGTACACATTGGTCGAATGTTTCTTCTTTAGATAAAGTGGCATTCTAGATTTGAAAATGATTGAGTTTTTCCATAAGTATCCCATGCTAACTTCTGTTGATTTCTGGTAGTAGAGAACTATATATTAGTTGTACCAAATAAATATATTCTTCTACTATTTCCAGTATTGTGTTATTCATCAGAATGCCTTTTCTGTCTACTAGTTCATTGTACATTACTTTAATTTTTGCTAAATTTATTTTGAGACCTACTTTATTGCTGGCTGTATTTAGTTCGCTAATTTGTGATTGTCGTTCTCTAGGAATATTGGCAATTGAATCTATGTCATGAGCAAATCTTAAATGGTTAATATTTAAGATATTCCCCATCTATTTTTAATCCTTTGTTAGTCCAGTCCAGTTGACGGAAGATTTCTTCTAGTGTTGCTGTAAACAGCTTTGGGGATATCACGTCTCCCTGCCATACTCCTTTGCCAGTTGGAGGAACCAACTTCGGGGTTGTTTTATATATCATTACTCTTGCTTTGACTTCTCTGTATATATTGGCGAGAGTTTCTTGCTTCTATTACCTTGTTTCGCTAGGGCTTCTATAATTGCTTTAGGATATAACGAGTCGAAAGCTTTCTCAAAGTCTATGGCTAGTGGAAGTTCGTATTCTTGTGTTCGGCTGATCTTAGTGTAAGTATGTGATCAATCGTGCTGCAGCCGCTTCTAAAGCCTGCTTGTTCTCGTGGTTGTGCAGAGCATAGCGTGTTTTGTATTCTGTTGTAGTTCTAATATGATTAGTAATACCAATTTTTTGTTTTTTTTTCTTTTTAACTACTCGTAAAAAATAGTAAAGACAAAAAAGGGAAAAAATAATTATAGAGAAATATAGGAAGTAGCATTAGCTGATTGGACACACTTTATATGACATATCGAAATAATTATTGTACATAAAAACATAATTTGATAAATTTAGAGTGTATTCCGTTGCTTACCTTGGTTATGGTTTTATGTTCCGTTTCCATCGGTTTCCTGAAAGTTTTCTTATTACGGAACACGGTTCCTGAAAAATTCGGATATAACTGTCACCAAATTAACCAGCGCGCGAATGCATTTTTCTGTTTTTTTTTGTCAATCAATGTCATTTTTATGTTACAGAAATCAAGCAAATATTGGAAGTTCGAGTAAAATTCTCATTTAATTTCTAGAATTTGTAATAATATTTTGTATTTACATCCAAAAGCAATGGAGGTAGGCAGTAAAGGTAAATAAATTAACTAAATAGAATGACCTTTTAGGACAATTAAAACTTATCATTGCAGCCATTGTTTCTTAAAGTCAGGAACATTTAAAATGAAAAACAAGACAACAAGTAATCGTCAATGTTTTCTAAGCTATAAAAATATAAATATTGATTAGATTTGTTTACTTATTATTGTGCTGTTTTAATATTGGACCTGGAAATCTTCACTTGAGCTGTCTAACGAGTTTAACAGTTTATTAATAAAGTACTAATAAACTACAATATTAAACTCCATTGAAAAGAAGAAGCAAACGTAAAAACAGAGAATAGGTACATTAAAAATGCATAAAAGATAAATTTAATTTTTAAGAGAGATTTAATTTTTTTTTTATTTAAAGATTATTTTAATAGAGTTATTGAAATTTAGAAAACGTCAACATTTGACGTTTCCAATATTTTACCAAACCGTTCCGTATCAAACCGATGTTTTTCAGGAACCGCTCTTTACCGTAGTTTGCCGGTCTGGTTCGCCTGATTTTGCAGCGGAATACAGCCTGAATGACATCCACACATCAAATTTTAAAATGTCAACCCTTGTTTTAAACCGTTCTAGTAAAAGTCGATAACGATATTATGTTTGTTCAATAAATAAAAAGTAAAACTCATTATTTTTATGCTCTTATTCATTTATACCCTGTATATTGGTGATGTATTAAGGTTTTATTAGACTGATTGTAATAAATGACATAAATCACTGAGAGCTATCAGCAATTTAAAAACTAATAAAATAAAGAAATAAAACGCAAAATTTGTATGGATATCGGTGGTCGTATATCATTGAGGGAAAAATTAAATTTTACTCCCGTTACTTTATTTTATTGTTAACAAGCATTATATCATTACCATTGAAATGTAAATTGCGCGAATTGTAAATGTGCGTTTCAATTAGAACTGACCTTTGTTGAAAGCATGTCGAGTGCGTATTTAGTAGCATTACCACTGTGTATTGTTTATTGTTTATAAAATGGTAATTGGATGTTTTATTTAACAAGTCATCGAATAGGTTAAACTAATAAAAATAAAATATTACAATGTTTTATATAGCAATTAAATTTAGATAATTTTAAAATTAAGAATTTGTTGACAAAACAAAAGATATTCTAGATACTTTGCGAGTGCATTGTAGGTGCTTTGCGAGTGCAATGCTTTAGGTACCAGGTTAAATTATAGTCGTTACAAAAAATAAATTCTAGAATTTATGTCGGACCCCGACTGTAAATAATCAAAGAACACACGCTATGTATTTTTAAAGTATTACCATTACAGATACAGATTAATGTGGGTAATGGAAATTAAAATCTAGACTAACTTACTTAAAATAACCAATATACGTAAAGTCTGTACGATACTGGTTTAAGACTGAACCTTAAAAATATTTTGTCGATGAAGTAGAACATAAAGCTAGACTTATGATCAATATTCTCTTCGTGCAATATTGTGTATTAATATGAGCAGCAACAGCGTGAGATCTGGGAGCCTCTACACTTCTCGGCGTTCACCGTTAACCACGGCGCCAAAACTGGGACCAGGAAGAAAAGAGCTACACGCACGCCACACTACAGACTAATCTTATCCTAAGCATGCCTCTGAGGAACCAGTAGACTTAAATTCCTATGGAACGTACTATAGCCAACATGAAAATTAGAACTTATATCTAAAAATTTTCTATAAACTCACCTCAAAATATTTCGAGGGTTTCCATGAAAAACAAATCCAATTCCTCCTCCATCAAACATTCTGAGGTGAAATCAGATATTTTAGGTGAGTGAGCAAACTTTTAGTCACATTTAGGGAACATTAGGAAACATTAGGGAACATTAAGGAACAGTTGTAACGCAACGTAATAATAAAATATAATTTTATTAATACATTACGGCGACGCGACGGTGCTGTTCGCCTTGAGAGCATTATATGGTGAGTAAGGTTTGTGCTCAAATGAGCGCCACTGAATCTACCTAATAGTTAAATAACATTAAAGATTCAGAGAACTGTTATTAGGAAAATATGTTATTTGCCAAGATGAAACCTCATTCATGCAATAAAACAAGTAAGTTTTTACTCTACTAAATCTAAATATATTAATTAAAATTAATGCTTGATTAAAATACGTTAGTTTTATAACAATCAAAAAATAATGAAACAGGTTTAAATTTTGAAAATCAAGTGAGGTTAAAATATTATTTAAATTTGTAATTAAAATATAAACTTAAATTAAGTGAAATATTACAGATATTGAAAATTACTTATAAAAAATTAATAAAATTAAATCAGACTTAACTATCTATACCTTTTATAGTGTATCCCAAAATAAAAGTATACAAGCCTGGGTAACTTATCCAGCAGCAGCAGCTGAGCACGGAAGGAACTGCAGTTCCTTAAGTTCACAGAACTGCATCAGCAAGGCCACAAATCTTTGTTGAGTTGAAAAACAGGGTGGATGTCTCGACACCATGTAATCACGTGCAAGCCAACGTAAAAATAAAACCATCAAAGCAAGAAAGGAAAACCAGGAAAAAGTAAAAACCGGAAAAAAAAGTAAGCGTAACTAACAATCATCCAGCTACCGTCGACAATAAAATTAACAAAATTAGTGGATCAATTCCAAAATTGTCCAAATACAATACCTGGCCACACGGCACACCAAAAAAACAAATCTATTTTGGTTCAGGCAAACTCCTGTATAAATTTATAATATTCTCCAACAGCATCCAAAAATTCCACTAGCAACCCCAACAGGAACATACAGGTAAGGATTCGACCAAAAAAGACGATCTCCTCCCGATCGCCACGCCAAGATGGCGATTGGAGGGAAAAAGAACAATCATCGACCAAAATAAACCTCCAAAGGTTTGACAATCCAGAAATGACATCAGAAAACGGAAGTTAGCGGCGTTGCCGTACTGACCAAATAACAGGTATCTTGGGGAAAAATATTAGAAAGATAAATTGAAAAGAAACTGTCAACACTGCGTAGCTCGCCCGCTGCTGTTAAATATATATAAAATAAACTATAAAGACATATTTAAATATTATAATTAATTAAGAGAAATTTAGAAACAACTAATAAAAAGAGAAAGGCTCGGAGAAAGGGCGATTATCAAAAAAGGTAGCAAGTTTAAAAAACATGCTATACAGTTACGTATCTGTGTTTTATTGATTTGTATTAGCGGTTACTCGTATTAACGGCCCCGAAAAAGCTACAATTAAAATACCAACAAAATTATGATTTTGTCATTGTCGAATTCGATGTCACATTTTTTGGTTTACAATAATTTCTGTGGTTTATCTGTCAAGTCGCTTCTGTCAATTCTGTCTGAATTGGAATGATCATTTACAAAAGAATTAGTTGGACTGAGAATATTATTCCCGGTCTATGACTTGTTTAATGTTCATAACTATGCTAACCTCGCACACACATACCACATACAATCACAATAATTCAAGAGAAAATAGTATATTTTTAATCGTAATTTGTAACAAAAATAACTTTATTATACTATACTAATTAATAAAATGTTTACATAATTCCCCATTTGCAGCTAAACAATACCCCAAATGATTGTGAAATTCACGCCTTACAATACAAAACTGTTAAGGGAAGAATCTTTAGCATTCCACGGAGGTGTCTTTTTCAGTCCATCAAAATTTCCGTCTTTAGTATTCCCATAAAGACGGTTTTTGAGTGTGCTCCACAAGAAGAAGTCCTTCGGCTAAAAATCCTATGGTCTTTTCCTTCTGTACTCCCAATAAACGGGAGTCAATGTTTTTTTTTTCAACATAAAGAATATTCAAGTCATTATTATTTTCTTCCTGTTCAATTATTTTTGTCTTCGCACTTCCATATGTTTAATACCTTAGTGGCTTTAATTTCAAACCTCAGTTTATTCTTTGAACTGTTGACTTATTCGGTATAGGCTTTCCGGAGACTGAGCTGCGAACATATTATCTAATACAGCGGGAATACTATTTCCAGCAAAATGCCGTTTAACCATCGTAACTTTTTCAGAAGTTACGAAATTCATAATTATTCTATACAAAATTACTTTGTTTGGTATCTCAATTTTTTGTAAACAAAATCATCGAATTTGACAATGACACAATCACAATTTTGCTGGTATTTTAACTGTTACTTTCTCTGGCCCGTATTCAAAATTTTAGTAATTTAAAAGTAGATTTTTGCAAATAACTTTTAAATGACTATTCCAAATGAAACGAAATTCTACACACAAGTACAACTTTAACGCCTCTTCAAAAAAGTTTAATACAACTTTTGCATAAAATCATCTGGGGAGATAATATTTGACCTTTTCAAAATTAACATGGGATTTCCTATGCAACACACGGTATAAAAAAACATGTAACGAATTAAAAACGTTACAATCTACCATTTTCAAACAAACACTTGCATATTTTCGTATACACAATACACAAATTTGACCAAGAGAAAAGTTGGGTACCATAGTAACTGTTTAGTTATTGCGTCAGCTTGAACAGTCTAATATATAAATGTATAACAGTTTCTATGAATTATTACCCAGCAGAAAGCAAAACTCTGAGAAACTTTAATATTAACGTTCTAGCTGGTTTTCCGATAAAAGAAGCCCACCATCTGCGCTTAGGTCATTAATCCGAAGTTATTCTATGCACACTTTTTGTCTTCTCAAAGTTGAAGCAAGCCCTGATTGGTATGTTTCGGGTAGGAGTAACAAAACGAAACTTTTCAGACTCATTAATTTTCCGGGCTCAAAGTACGAAAAATTGGAGGAGGATAATGCCAGGGATGATTAAATTTGGCGTGAAAAAGTTCCAGTGTGCAATTTAACAGCTTTGCTTGTAATAATTTGGTTGTTAATGTTATCCAGAAATTTAAATGGAATTAATATATTTGAATTTATTGTATTTAATTTTATCCTAATGTGTTTTATGTAATGATTATTCGAATAGTTATTTTAGGTGCGGAACAAATAATATGCAAAATGCAGAAACTTTTATGAAAACGGAAATTTGGTTTGATAAATAGAAACACAATTATTATCAGCGAACATTATTCAAACTCTATAATTTAAAATAAATGATTGATATTATTAAAACAATCGATTTATCACAAACCAGTAGTTTGCTCTACATTGTGACAAACGGAATCGTTTGATAAGCCAGCATTTTATTGATTTTTATCGAATAAATACTAACTTGGTCTTATAGTATAGAGTTGATAAAACTCGATATTTCCATTGGACACAATTAAATATTATCGGTTTAGCCGGAGGTGAACCTAAACAAATAAATTGAAGTGCTATTATCTATATTTGTATTAACGTTTAGGCATCTTAATAATTATTTTTTTTATTTCCAAACACCAATACGATATTGTGTAGAAAATTAGGTACTGATAAGAAATTAATAATAAAATACCTTAGAACTAAAGTTAGTAAAGTAATGTAGAAATAAAATGTACGAGAGGAGGACGGGTTAATGACCGCGATGTTACAGATCTATTGTCTCTTGAGTTATAACTCATCATACAGTCTCAGGGCTTCCAGACCAAATCCAATATCTAAGTCGGTTTCCACACATATCAAACCAAAGTCATACCAAAGTCCATGGCGCGTATGGTTGTAGTCTGACACGGTGCACTCAGTGACGAGGTGGTCTAGTGTTTCCCCATTTTCCCCACAAAATCTGCTTTCGTAAATGTTGTTTCTTAGCTACAATCTACTGAGGTATTCGTTGAGGAGACAGTGGCCTGTTAGAAACCCCGTGACAATCCGAAGATATTTCTTACTTATCAAAAAAATATATTTTATTTTACTGTTATTATACTTACTTTTATTATACTGGGTTCAATCCTCAGCCAGTACGGTCGCTTTATTTATTTAAATAAAAATATTTATTTATCTAACTAGAGCGACAAGCGAGCCGCCACCTCAAGGAAGGCAATGGCAAACCAACTTGAGTATGGTTGCCTTGTACAGTCTCTCAAATAGTGCCGTTCGGATTTGGCGATAAACTGTAGGTCCCGTGTACTTGTGAGACACTGATGACACATATCATAAGTACATGCGAGAGGTAGCCGACACTCTGCATAGAGTATGGCACTGTAAGAAGATCTTTTATTATTATCGGTCATAAGTTCTGAGAAATTTCTTCGAGTGTCTTAGACCGTTGTCTTGGACCGAGTGTCGTAACCTTCGAGGTTATGGATGGAGTCTTCCAAGTTCTTGAGTTCTGCTTTAGGTTGGTTTTCACTTGGGAGACAAAACAAGCACGGTTCTGGCCAAGTTTATTTTTTTTATTTTAATTTGTATTTAAAATATTTTGAAGGTTTTTAACAAAGCTATCTGGCAAAGTACATGTTACTGATATGCTGGTTGCTGAAAATTGTCCTTAAATCTAGTACAAAAGTTATAAATTGGACATTTCCTACAATAATTTGATTTGTTTTTAAATACAACAATTCCAATTTCCAATATAAAAATACTATTGAGTGTGAGCAATTTGTTTTATCTAAATAAAGTTATGCATGTGTTAGTAGTTCTGCATATTATTTATTGCGTCTAATATTGTCTTCTTAACAACATGTCACAAGTTGGTATTATTTTTGAAAATGTCGGAATAAAACAATTTTATTTTAAATCAAGGTATGAAATTTTAATGTTACTTAGCAGTGAATAAGTATTATTCCCCTATTTCTGACCAAAATTTGACCGAAATCTAGTACACGCTGCAGAACTAACTATTTTATTTATTTATTTTTATTTTACGGTCATTTATCTAGAATTGGCATTAATGCCACTGAATTTAAGTTCTGACACAATATCCTTCTTTATTTACTACCTCTAAACAAAACCAATTGTAAAATAAATAATAAATAACATCAATTAACCTCAAAAAGTAACAAACCAGCAAACAAACCAGCAAAATTTCACCAAAACAAATTCAAATGTGCCAATTGAAAGATTATCGATTTATCTAGTACATGAATACATGGATAGCATTATACTACTTCCTTAATTTTTTTAATCAAAGTTCATTATAATTTTTCATTATAATCGTTGTTGAAGTCACTCTGTAGTCTCATGAATGTTTGAGAAATCTTAAATTTGCGGAAATCTGTGATTTGTCCATGGTCCACATGTTTCACCAATATACAAAATTTTTTAGATTCACTTAAAAAAATAGTATAATAACAATATATATAAAGTCAATTAATTTGAAATCAGTCATAAAAATAAGTGAATTTAAACAATACTACTAATCGCTATTTTTTTTAATTAATTAAAACCGAAGAATATAAAGTTATACTCATGAAATCGCGCCAGGGCAAAAAACAAATAAAGAAGAACAACCATATACTAATTTCATGTTTGAATGAACATTCTGATGTATATTTGGCGAAACAAAATTGAAATATGAAACCTTAATGAGACCTTGTTCAAAATTGAAAAAAAATATCGTATTAGGAAAATTATAATCAGTTCAACGAACAAAACAAGAATAAACTGTATCGCTTTGTGAAATCCTTTAAAAATTCATATATAAGTAAAACCCATTTAGAAGTGTAAATTAAATCGGCAAAAACCGAATATTTTGTCCAATTTAAAAGCAGTCAGCCATAGCGGTTCCAGCTTTTGTGCGTAATTTTCCGAAATTTAAAACAATATGCCTCTGGAGCTTTGTTTTAACAGCGAACGAAAATGAACGAATGACCCAAAAAGCGACGACAGATGCACGTAATCGTCTATCTATTTACAAATTCATGGCAAATCGAAGGGGGGAGGGTCACATAAACCCTCTCGGTTTTAATTTTGAAAAATTCAATAAAGCTTGGCGTACACATAAACCAGATTGGTTTTGTTTTGTTGGTTTTGGTTGATTCTTATTTCAAAATGTTAATTATTAAGTTCCACCATACATATTTTCTCTCCTATTTTTTTGTTCCTTTTATATCCATTCTCATTTGTAATGTTTTATCCAGGAAATTTTCTACCATTTTTTTATTTTCATTTTCATCTTTTGTTTTAATCTCTATTCCTCGTATACCAACATTTCATATTTCATTTTATACTCTTTCTTTATTACTATTTCCTCTATTTCCCTTGCCTTAACGGGGTCCAAGTTGACTGAACACATCCAGGAACTACTGAAAGACGTATTGGAGAAAGAAGAAATACCAACATAGTGGAAAGAAGCAATAATCTGCCCAACTACAGAGATAAATAATAAATAAATATAAATAAATAAAGCTTTATTGTACCGGGTGTCCCACTAAGAATAGCTCTCGGCTGTATCTCGGAAAGTATAAGCTACGGAAAAAAATATTTATAACTAAAGGGGCTATGAGAAATTGCTGGAAATTATTTTCAAGTTTGTAGAACGACCGCTAGGGGGCGCAACTGCAACAAAAGATATGAGAATGGAGTTTTTACACAATTTTGCTTAGATAAGGTGTACTATAAGTAATAGCTCCATAATCTTTAGTAAATTTTGAATATTTTTTGTTAGAGCCATTTTCCCCTATCTACCAAAATAAAGTGGTGGGGGTAGGTTAGATCTGCTTTTATTTAAATATTAATAACTCTGGACTGGATGATCGGAATCCAACAAGCAAGGGCTTGTTTAAAAGAGCGTTTCTTACTTACTACACTATTGTACCATATAAACAATAATAATAAACTTTTGAACGTAGACGCTAGGGGGCGTTGTCTTACAATTTAACAAACATTGCGCATTTTTCAAAAAAAATAAATGCAATAGTATATGTAATTTTAGCTGATAGTAAAGAGTAGTAAAAGCTTAAAAAGTCAGCGAAAACTGCATCTTGATATCTTCTTTCAAACCGAAGATATTAGCAAAATTATAATAAATACCAAAAAATAAGCCCTTAATTACCTTATTTTTACAACACGCTATCAGCAGCCCTCTTCATTATGCCCATTCTAACAAAAAAATAAGATAGAAACAGTCAGTTTATTTTAAAATCGACGAAATACCAGAATACCATAATACCAGAGGTATTAATATCTAATAATTAAGATATTAATAACAGTGAACAAAAAACGATTATTCAGTAAGTAGTAAGTCATGGTAGGCTTTGGAAAAAAGTTGCTTTTGACGTAATAGTATAAACGTCAAATTGTTATTCGATCAACATTTTGATAGTCTTATCAGCGTTTTTCATGTTTCCAAAAAAAAATTCTTTTTATCTTTTCAAAATTCAAAATTGTTGATGATTAAACATCAACAAAAAAGTCAATTACCGCATATATGGCTCTCTCCAGTAAGTATGATTTCAAAGTTTTGCGTAATGCGGGAAAGAATTAAAGCGACTTGATATTCAAAAGCAGATGATTGTACATTTTTTGGCATTGTACAGTATTGAGCCTTTAATTAGTTCTGAGCTCGGGGTTGGCAGATAAAGATCGTGCTCCGCATTCCGCAAGTGGATAGTTGTAAGATGGCCTAAGTGGATAGTTGTGAGATATAGCTCTCCTACACAACTTCTTACTTTTAATCCGTGTTTATTGAAGAATATCAATTGAATGTACAATAGCATTGTCATTAACCCAAACGCTGACATACGTAAACGCTGACTAATGAAAACAGTACCTCTATTAATGGTATATGATCATTGCAATTACTAGGACCAATGAACTGTAATACGGTCCAATAAATAAAATGCTCCTACAATGTGCCTTATAAAGTACCTGCAACGTATATAAAAGAAATATTAGTGGAGGACGTTGATGAGAAAATTGGAGAGTACCAATGTGGATTTAGATAAAGAAGGAAGATATGGAAAGGAAAAAGACCAAAAGACTAGAGGGTCATGCGCAAAAAGTAGGCTCAGTGTTTAATGAGAAGAAAACTACGTTTATGGAGTGGTTGAATAGGGGTTTTGACTGGGATTTTGAGAAGGGAAGATGTCTACAAATAGATCCTGAGAGAGGGAAACGATACGAGTTTGAGGAAGGAATGTATTTATTTACATACCTATTTATAGACCGTATGTCTAAGGAGACCAAATGAAACTCAGGAAATTGTGGCATAATAATGGCAGGAAATAGATGTGTTAGCGCACTACAAAAAAAGTATTAAGAGTAAGAACATCTCCAGAAGTTTAAAAATCAGAATGTACCAAACAAGGATACGAGCAATAGTGCTGTATGCATGTGAAATGTAGAGATTTAGAAATAAAAAATATTTAGGAAGATTTTTGGAGGAAAGAAAATAGACAACATGTGGACCAGAGTAACAAATGAAGAATTAAAACATATATCGGTCACCGAGTATAACGGGTGTAGCAAGAGCACAAAGACTGAGATGGCTGGGACACATTGAAATAATGTCTGAAGCAAGAGTTCCTAGTATGATATTGAAACGTGAAATGAGTGGTAAAAGAAGGAGGGGTAGACCGAGAACCAGATGAAAAAAAAAATGTTAAAGAGGACTTGAGAAGGATTAGAGTGGATGGGTGGAAGAAAGGCGAAAGGCAGAAATAAATGGCGAAAGATGACCAGTTAATCCATGAGCCTTTTAGACTTTTAGAGCAATTATATAGGGAGTAAATTCATTTCAAAAATATATGTTTGTTAGATTTATTATGTTATGTTCCAAATTAGCCATGCGAATGAAATTTTGAGATTACAGTTGAGGGTTGAAGAGTTTGGTGTTACACAGCAAAATAAATCACTAAGTCACCACAATATACCAAAACACTTTTACTTTTACACTGGACGCGCGTTTCGCTAACCATGTTAGCATCATTAGCAGATGATTATAAACTCAACTTAGTTTATAGTCAAACTAAGTTTATTTTGCTGAAATTTTGAGGTTAAATGATACTAGAGGTGCGACATATTTTAATGCTAAAAAAGTGTCGACAGATTTGCCAGGGACATGCATAGGTCTCAGTGCTAATTTTCTCAACAAAAAAAAAACTGTGCACCACTGACTTTTGTTTCTTTGTACAATTGTGGAGGCCGTTTAATGCCGGTTAAAAGTTATATTTTGATCCTGATCTTCTTGATGAGATAAAAGCTATTTTATTAATCACAATTAATAAAATTGAAATAAAGATATAATGAATACATTATTTATTAATATATTATTACATTTTATTAAAATGTATAACACTGATGGTCAGTGCTACAGCAAATGCCAAAAATATAATATAGATATTTACAAAACTGACGCACATACCAAAACTTAATTACATATAGTGATGAAAAAAAAAGGGGGTGGTAAAGTGTATTTTTTAGAGCGTTTCCTTTTTTCTGCTCTCCCGAAATTTAGCTAATACAATCTGGCAACTCTAGGTAGCGGTTGCATTGGTCAAAGCAAAATTATTAAAAAATGATTTACTCAAATCGGAAGAAAAAGATATTTCAAAAAACAACTTAAAATGTACAGTTAATAATTTGTGAAGTTAAAATTAAAAAACAGTGAAGTTATACTTTTTTAACTAACTACTAGTATTACTAACTATAACTATAATATACTAACTAGTATTTTATGTATTTTTACTTTACTTTCTGGCTGTTCAGGTAAAACCTTACAACTCCTACATTTAAAGTGTTTTACTACCTCCGATAGGTAAGCAGGTATTGGTCCAAATATCTTTGAAAACCCCGTACATTTATTTAATAAATTAGTATAATGAATTGTCTTCCAAATGTTAATTTCACGGAACTTGGTATTCTGTAATATACTGCTATTTACTACCCTCCAACAATAAAGTTCATTAACAAAAACAATGGCTCCAATTAGATAAACTAAATACCTGGAACGGTGCTGCGCATAACAGGCCGTTAATAAATTCATCTCCAGTGCCTTTTGTTGTCCTTTGTCAACAAGCTATTTTCTACAATCCTTGAGATTTAATTAACAGGTCTATTCGACAAATATATCTTCCTTAAATAAAATTTATATACCGTATGATCGAATAAAAACAGCGTTAGCGATGGCTATGAAATGAAGATCGCTGTCATTTTATATATGTAAAATTATATGGGAAATGTCATCGATCGTCATTTCATAGCCATCGCTAACGCCGTTTTTATTCGATCATACGGTATTTATATGAAAATATGTATTTTAAACATTTCCATGATATCTAGTGGTGAAAGCTAATTACAATAAAAGGTGTTGATTGTTTTAATGATGATGCTTAGTGATGATGGTCGTCAAGCAACACTAAAAAAAGAATGGGGCAAATGTTCCGCAGATCCTGACTTACCATTACACCAGGATTGCCTAGATAACCAAAGGCAAAGGCTAAAGTCTAGGAGCCTTTCTTGGAAACTGGGCGAAAGACTAATCCGTGAAGATTTTCTACCTCAAACAGCCTGGCAGAATGAATGGTACATATACGTCAAACCCCGACTCGGCAAATTTAGTTAACGACCCGTGACAAAAGCCCCCGCGGTTCAACCTCCCCAGAAGAACATTTCGACGCCCCTTAACCGTATACGTACTGATCACGGAAGATGCCAGTATATGAAGCACAAGTGGGAAATATCAGAGGATGCTAGGTGTGATTGCGGGTACCAACAACAAACAACATTTCATATTGTCACAGAATGCCCCTTGCGAAAATTTCCGGGAACAATGTCTGACATACATGAAGCTTCCGAGTAGGAAGTTAACTGGATGAAGGTGCTAGACATCCACCTTTAATCAATCCACCACAGTCACTTCATCAAATTATTAGTTCGTAATTTTAGTATTAAAAATACTTCTGGGCGCGTTTATATGGGACCCATCTTTGAAAAAGCGACATGCTAGATGCGATGTGGTACGGCCGAGTTCAATAACCTGCCTAATCATCAACTTGTCAACACGTAAGAGTTTAGCCGACGCGACGCGGCGTTGCAAGGACGTTCCAGGACCGACGCCGAAATGAGGTCTTATCAGTGGGCCAACTATTTTATGGATATGGGTGTTTAGTATGGGCCGGCGGATAAAAAAGCCAATATTATAAAAAAGATTATGCGTCAAGGCATATGGATTGTTAGGTACAGTTTGACTATTTTAATCTAACTCTTTCCGTATGCGAAGCAATGGGAAATTATACATGAAAGAGCGGACTCACGTAAATAATAAATTTAGACCAATGCAATATTTTTTCTCGGCGCGTAGGATAGATAGGTAAATGCATTAAAGGGAATAATTAATTAAATCATTAGGTTCCAAAACATAACAACTCGGGTCTCATCGGATCTGCTGATACATTTTTCTAAAATTTAGGCTATTAGGACTTATATTTTTTTATGATTATTATTTGTTTAATTAACAACTTAGGACAAAGAAAAAGCTTGCATGGTATCCACCGCCAACAGGCGTAAAAACAAATGAAGCCAAGGCGTTGCTAAATATTTATTGGGATAAGTTTTTATTGTTTGAGTATTGTTGTAAATAATAATTATCATTTAATTAGTGCTAACTTATCAAAGTTCACAACACGGCGAAATTTCAACAAAATCGGCCAACGGATCTTTGAGATATTAATAAAAAAAAGGTCTATTAGAAAACACCTTGACACCCTGTATCTTTAAAATTATACATTTCCGGACACATGGTTATATGAACTTTTTACCTTCACTCAAAGAATCACCTCCTGAAGTTTGGCCAGATACTTAATTAACACAAACAATCTAGCTTACAAATCTAATATAATTATTAGCCACGGAAATTTTACTCCCATTTACAAGCAATTTTGTGTCCTACCTCTCTTTCATAGGAGAAGGGTAACTGATCTCATTAAATTTTTAAATGTATAACTGGTCGACTGAATTGTGAACAAATAATAGAAAAAATAACGTTATCCCAAAGAAACATTTACATCAATTTTCGACAATAATTATACCACACCTTTCCGTAAAACTAACTCAGGTCAGAACTCTCCTGTCTGTAGAATGATAAGAACTTTTAATGTATATTGTGAAAATGAAAACATTTTAGATATGTCGATATTTACGGTTAAGAAATACTTTAAAGATTTGTTTTTACGATTGTCATAAATTATAGTTTATTTTTTTATTTCTTTTGCTATTTTAGTTGGATTAAGTTAAGATAGAGATAAGTTTGTTATTTAAGTAAGTATAACCACTGTATATATTAGAATTAAGCCGAGGATGCTTTTTGGGGATTTTTTTCTGTTGCATCCCAGTCTTTTGTAAATAAATAAATAAATAAATACAAGAAACTTTTTATATATGGACATGTATGTGAAATATCTATGAAACATTGGAAACCGACGTTATGCCACGATCCACGATAGTTTTTGGAGTTCACGACACAGTTTTTTAGTTTTTAATGCCACTTTTTCACAATTTTCACGGGTTTGAGTAAGTAAAATTTAAAACAAAAACTCACAAGATAGCAATAATTACTTTGAGAATTAGATCCTTTAAACACTTTTCGGTATTTTTTCAATGAGGGAGGTTTAAATTTTGAAAGATTTTATAATTTTTGAAGATTCTGACTTTGACAAGAAAAAATGATTTCTGTTATTGTTTGCGGTTGTTCTTAGCAACCGCTATAGTGGCGCCAGATCGCGTACAACGGTCGCGCCCCGAAACAATTATATATTTTGACGGGCTTTCCAATCTAAATTTATTTCTTTTATCTATGCTTCCAGATACCAGTTTTCTTCCAAATATTAACGTTATTTCAGAAATTATTTGGAAAAAACTGTAATAAAAATGAAACTACACACTGCATCTCCGAAACACTGTAACAAACTAGGCATTTTAGAACATACATTTATAAAAAAAATCTCTTATATTATTTTTTTATCGGCAGAATATGTTGCCGAAGTTTCCGGCATACAGTTCGAACCCACCCTGAACTATAACAAACTAAAAATCATATA
Source organism: Sitophilus oryzae (assembly GCF_002938485.1). NCBI lineage: Eukaryota > Metazoa > Arthropoda > Insecta > Coleoptera > Curculionidae > Sitophilus > Sitophilus oryzae. The sequence continues at coordinate 5,610,651 of NW_022147434.1, read as the reverse complement.
AAACGAACACAAGACGTCGCAATAAAACCGCAATTTTATAAACGTAAAAATCAATGTTAAACAAAACTAACAAAATTGGCCATGAAAAACTGACAAAACCGTAAAAATCCACTATTTTATTCATCATCCAACAAGCTATCAAATTTCATATTTTTTCTTTGAAATTTCGACAATATCCATAAGATATTTCGTATGGAAAATCTGATTTAAATAACAAAAGCGACATATTCTATTAGGATTTAAATTTAAACTTCAACATGCCCACGTCAGCCAATAGGACCTCACGATATTTATAATATTTTATCCTTCTTTTTGTGTATTCTGGCAAATTCGTTTTAATGAACTCGTTGTGTTTTGTGTTTTTAACCTGATACAGTATAAGGTGAACCAAAATGACTAAATACAAGGTTTTCCAAGATACCTCGTGCGATTCTTGTAGTAATTACCTATTGAAGATAGATTGTAGAATGTGTGGGAGGGGGGTTAGTCATCGCGACCTTACAGATCTATTGTGTCCTCCTTTTTAAGTTATAACTCATTTTACAATCTCAGTACTTTGACAAAAACCAGTATCTGAGACGGTTTTACAGAGTTTAGTTCTTCTATATCAGTCGTATCAAAGTTTATGGTAAAAAATAACATAAAATAATATAAAAAATAACATCAAATAACAATAAAAAATAAAAATAACTTAAAATAAAATAAAAAATAACATGAAAAATAACAATAAAAAATAACATAAAAAAGAGAAAAGCTGAGAAAAGCACAACAAATCAGCAAAATTTCTAAGCAGATTCAATTTTGAATCCAAATGAAACATCTAATGAATCTGTCAAACACGGAGGACCATGGTGTCGATTCTGTCTCTAATGCGAAGATTACTGGCACGTTTTAAAACTGAAAATGTTGTGAAAAATTAATAGAAACAACAAATGCGTAATTTTATGCCGGATGTCACATAAAAAGTCATTCAACAGCTAGATATGTTACTAAGATAAAATATTACTATCAACACATTCCGACGGAGCTATAGATTGTTTAGTTTACCCCCGTCACAGTTGCACCGTCATGTATATTAATAAGGAATAATATAATAAAAACAAAACTGGGAAAACTTCTAATTGTAAGAATTATTTAAATATAGCGCCAAAAACTAGGCTGACAACTCCTTCCTGGAAGCATAGAATTATGGGTAGCTTGTTGTTATGGTGTTGTTAGTTGTTATGTATTGAAAAATAAACAAAAATTGGAGAATAAAGTATAAAAATTACATGAAGTCATTTTTATTGTAAATACAATAAAAATTAAGGCTCCCCCTTTTATAACTTCAGGTGTGGGGTTAAATCTGCGTAGTCCCCAAGAAGAGAAGAAGAGTGATAAGTTATAACAATAGTTTGAAGATTACCGGCAATAAATAAAATGGAAGATCAAGACGAAAACCAGAGTCACCAATTTTCTGCTGATGATTTTGAAAGATTTGTGCAAAATAGAGCTGAAGAAAATCCAAACAGTAATGCTAATATTAATCAATTTATGAATACGATAACAACCTTATTGCAACAAAATACTCAGATGTTGCAAATGCTACAAAAACAACAGCAGCAGCCATTACATGCACCAAATCAAGAATCTCCAGTTCGAAATTATAACGTAATGCCAGATCTCTCGAAAACTATAGAAATATTCAGTGCTGAAGAAGAGCCAAGTAAAGCTAAGTTATGGTTACAGCAGTTGGAAACTGCCGCAACACTTCACAATTGGCCAGATGCGTTTATTTTCCAAACAGCCAAAAGTAATCTGATTGGTGCTGCACGCCATTGGTATTCAGGGCGAAGCAGTGAAGTTGTAGATTGGTCATCCTTCCGCATGGCTTTTATTAAAACATTTGTATTTACAAAGAATAAAACCGAATTATGGAAAAGAATGCAAGAGAGGGTACAGTCTGTCAATGAAAATGTAAGCGTATATTTTCATTCCAAAGCATCATTATGCAAAGAGTTAAGTTTATCATTCGAAGAAGAGAAAGAGCAGATAGCTATTGGATTATGGTCCAGAGAATTAAGTAATTTTGTCATGTCCAAATTCCATATAGATGAAGATGCATTATACCAGGACATTATAGCATACGAAAGAATTGTTACTGCGAGGAAAAATAGATTGCCTGAAAGAAAAAATGAAATTAAAAAACCACAGAAGACAATTGAAGCATCTCTGAAGAAATTTACCAGTTTAGATCAAGTTAATAATAAAACCATTAAGTGTTACAATTGCAATTTGCTAGGACATTTGGCGTCGCAATGCAAAAAGATGCCTAGAGTGAGGGGTTCGTGTTTCAATTGTGGCTCAATGGAACATAAAATAAGAGACTGTCCAAAGATTAAAGGAGAAAAAGCCTCTACATCCAAGAAAGAAGTTGAAGAGAAAGAAGCATTGATGGTCGAGAACAAATTCCCTGATAGATTCACCTTGCCTTTGTGTCTTGTAAAAGACAGTAAACAATTATTTATCGAAGTACTAGAAGAGACACCTTTTGAAACAAATCTTAGCATTAGACAATATCAAGATTCAAAAATTAACAAAATTAGAGAGGAATTAGAGAAAACTGAAAGTAAAGATTTTGAAATCAATAACAATCTTGTTTATAAAAAAGAAAATAGACGTTTACTATTTTATGTACCTAACACTATGGAATTAAATGTAATTAGAAGTTGTCACGATGATTTAGGACATGTAGATCATTGCGGGCCTTTAGCAAAAACCAGCGAAAAGAAAAATCGATTTATTTTTGCTATAATTAATGGGTTTACAAAATTTGTAAAAATATACGCATGTAAAACTACCAATTCAACTGAGGTAATAAAATACTTAAGGAAATATTTTGCTGATTATAGTAAACCACTTAGAATAATCACAGACAGAGGTTCTGCCTTCACCTCTAACAATTTTTCAGAATTTCTTCAAAATTATAATGTAAAAACATGTATTAATTGCGACTGGTGTTCCACGTGCTAATGGTCAGGTAGAAAGATTAAATAAATTTATTATTCCTATGATTGCCAAATTAACAGAAACTCCAGAGAAATGGGATGATATCTTAAATGACGTTGAATTTGCTGTAAATAATAGTGTTCATAGTACCACTGGAGAAACCCCTGCTAAGCTATTATTCGGAGTTCCACAGGAAGGGTTAATGAATGACGATTTAAAACAATTTCTTTTAACACATAAGGAAGAAGAAACAGACCTTGATGATCTAAGAGATAAGGCAAATAGGAATATTGAAAAAAAGCCAATCATATAATAAAACCTATTACGACAAAAAAGCATAAAGAAGGTAAAACTTATAGTAAAGGTGATTATGTGATGATACCTAATGTAGATGTGAATCCAGGTATCAATAAAAAGTTATTACCAAAGTATAAAGGTCCTTATGTAATAAAAAAATGTCTGCCAAATGACAGATATTTAATAACTGATATTGAAGGATTCCAGGTAACTCAAAGACCTTTTGAAGGTATTTTTGATTCAAATAGTTTGAAATTATGGTTAAAATTATCTGACACTATTGACAAAGCCATTGACCAAAAATCTTGACCAATGTTAATATTTTGAATCTGCCCAAATTGATTTTACTTAACTTATTTTCCTGAAAGAGTCATATAATATTGGATTGACTTATTTTATTTTGACTTATGAAAAATAATTTAAAATTTAATCACATGAGATAATTTATGAAACATTATGATTATATAATGCAAAAATTTATGATTTTGGTTATGAAAATTATGTTATGATGTACTGAATTAGTTTTATTAGTAATATGTACTAGTTTCTAGTTTAGTCATAAAGATTATGTTATGCAATTAGTTTATGAATTACTTATGATATGATGTTATGAAATCATAAAAATATTATGTTTAGAATTAATCTTATGTATTACGATACTTATGTGTTATGATCAGAATTCTTATGTCTCTTATGTTAAATTTTTTTTGATTATGAATTGCTTATGTAACCTCTTATGTAACCTAAAGTATTATGTTAACGTTAGGATAGAACGAGGTCGTTCTAATTGTCAGGATGGTCGAGTTGTAAGAATTATTTAAATATAGCGCCAAAAACTAGGCTGACAACTCCTTCCTGGAAGCATAGAATTATGGGTAGCTTGTTGTTATGGTGTTGTTAGTTGTTATGTATTGAAAAATAAACAAAAATTGGAGAATAAAGTATAAAAATTACATGAAGTCATTTTTATTGAAAATACAATAAAAATTAAGGCATAATTTAATTTTAAGACATTAAATTAATTTATATAATATACAGTTTATATGAAACTATAAATCCCTCCGCTTACCTGCTTTTGAATTTTCTCATCCATCTTTAATAGCATCGACCTCAAAAACTTTTCCGCAGTTATATAAGCCAGCAAGCGAGGTCTGTTGACAAACTTTTAGAATGGGAAATTTACTTTTACGTTTTCTTGTGCCAGTTTGTCTTTGGAAGTCGGACAATCTAAACAACTGCAGTTTGTTTTATTTCTGCTCGAGTGGTGGCTGTATGATAGAAAAACATAAATTTCAAAACGAGAGCATCGTAAATAATTGAATTCATATACAGACATCAAGAAATAAGAAAATAAAATAAACAAAGTTGGTTCTGTTTTCACTGTGATTTTTTATGTGCTTTAGTAGTTTTCTCTCACTATCAATCTACTAATAGATTTTTTATCAGTACGGGATATCCGATTTTTGTGAGTTTTATGAAGTTTCTCGTTTATGAGTAGAAATGCGTTTTTAATGCGAGTCTAGAGATGCTAAACATTACGCTCTATTAAATGCTATAAATATTCAATATGGCGGTCATAAGACAACTAGGACTCCACTGTTGTATGAAATCTAGAAGTCAGAAGATTTCTTACAACGGCATTTAATTTGCCATGGTTAAAAATATAAAACTACCAACTTAATTTGCAAAGGATACAATAGTTCTGAAGATATTGTCATTTAAAATAAACATATCTTTTTCATTTTTTGGACATTAATTTTTGGAGTTTCGTTTTTACTTTTAGTAACACAACTTTCATCCCATTTAACCAAATTCGTATCTCTTGCGATTTCTTATACAAAGCTGCAAGCTCACAGAAAACTTACAAGTAGTATTTTAAAACAGAGAGTATTTTTTGATTTAAATCATTTTAATGACTTAAGTCATTTGATTTTAAGTCATTTTTGGAAAGCTGACTTAAGGCTTAAAATGTAAGTCTTCAAAACGATTTGTGATATAAATCTTTATTCCGAAATGGAAAAAAAGAAGAAAGTCATTAAAAATATTTGAGTCTTTTTATAAAAGGCTTAAGTCTGATTTTTATATATTTTTATGATACATTTTTAACAGCAGCATTTCTTTTTAAACTGGGTGGCAACCAAGCAGTAGAATAAAAAAGCTTTGCTCAATACCACTAGCAAATAAAATGTTAGTATTTCAGAACCAGTTTTAGTTTTTTGTCGTGTTACGCATGCGTAGTGTGTTTGTTGTGTTTCAAGTTAATCCCCAACTCCGTTGTGTAGCCCGAAAGACGAACAAATGAAATTTATCTCGAATATATTGAAGACTACCTTAAAATCATCCACCTCTTAACTTATGCCATCGATATATTGCATAGTGATCAAAACATATCACCACTTTTAATAGACATGCATTCGATGATATATTGTATAGTCATAGATACATATAAAGTACTACAAAATCGGTTAAATTTTATAAAAAAAATATAATACAATAAAACATATTTTTGTGTTTGTAGTTGTCCTGAAAATTAACCGTTTTATTTTATGTAGTTTTAGTCTCATCTGTACCTACAATAAATTAATAATATGATACTAAAAAATAGCTAATTGGTAATACAAGAAAATGAATATTACCATTTAAAAAGGTACTTAGTAATTATAGTAAGTAATATAGTAAGTAATATACTGAGTAATATAGTGAGTAATTATAGTGAGTAATTATATTGATTTAAGTCATTTTACTGACTTGACTTGCAGATCATCATGATTTAAGTAAAAAATATAGACTTACATCATAAAAACGACTTAAATAACGTTATATTTTTTTTTAGTTTATTTTTTTATAGTTTAGTTAAGTCTTTACAAAAATGTCTTGACTTGAAATAAAATGATTTATGTCAAATACTTAAGACTTAAATCATTTGAACTTTAAGTTGAATTTGATTTAAGACTTAAATCATTTTGATTTTAGAAATGACTTGTGACTTAAGGCTTAAGTCTTTTTAAAACTGACTTATTGCAGCTCTGCCCCTTTATATAGTTTCTTTCTATATGTAAATGAATAATAAAATATTTTTTTTTAGTGTATTTTACGTCAGAAACCCTTATTATTTTAAAGCACTCTAATTTATTATCCCCATTATCGAATAATTAAAATCATTCAGGATTTCGTTTGAACATCAGACAATGCTCTGAAAGGCACATCCAGTCAATATTTGTAGAAGAGCGTCCGTTAATATGACCTAGCCAGTATCCACAACGTGTATTTATTCAGGGCGACAGGATTAATAGACAAACAATAGGGCGGCTACTACATAATGTAATAAATCGATATAGAAATTTGTAATATGGAATGTATTAAAAGCTCGACACATACATAGGCTATATTGTGTATTTTCTAAACTATTAATTAGTGAAGTGAGTTAAGTAAATTAATAGATGTGTATCATTTCTTTAATTACGTTAAAATCCTACCACATAAATTTCAGTAAACATCATATTTATTTATTTTTAATATTATTGCCTTTTTGTAAATACTTTCAAACTTTTAGTTCAGATTCAAATCAAGAGTTCTTCATTCGTCATCCAGACACTTTGTGAAGGTAATCAGTATATAGAAGAAATGGCGTTCGCAGGTTTAGTTGAGTCTGCCATTTCATCTGTAACTTCTTCTTCCTGTGCCTCGTGCTAAGCCGCACGTTGGCGATTGTCTGTACTCGTCATATAATGTGTAGAGTGTCGTTTTCGGCTCTTCGAAATATGGTGGCTGCGTCGCTGATGTTACACCAATCCCGTAGGTTTCTTAGCCAGGAATGTTGTTCCCTTCCTGGGTCTCGCCGTCCCTCTATTTTTCCTTGTAGAATTAGTTTAGGAATGTAATATTTGTCTCCTCTAAGGATATGGCTGGGTAGGAAACTTTTCTTTCTTTAACTATATTAAGTATTTCTCGTTCTTAGCCTGGCGTTCTTAAAACTTTTTCGTTGGTGGCATGTGCGGTCCATGGCACAGCGTAAGAGTCTCCAGAGAGTCCACATTTCGAATCCCTCGATGAGGTTGAAGGTTCTAGCCTTGAGAGACCACGTTTCTGCGCCGTATGGTAAGATGGGCCATATCTAGCATTTTACTACCCGTAATCTAAGCGTTGGCGGTATATAGAATCTAAAATAGTTTTGGACTTTCATTGTCTTTATTTATTTTTACTTACACAACGATTTTGTCAGATGTATCATTGATGTATCACTCCCAGCGAGTGCGTTGACATTCTCTAAATGCATGACTTAGAAACGTAAAAACATAGGCATAAGATGAAAGATATAAGATAGATATTGCAGATCATGTGTGGTCGGAGCCCCACAACATAAAACGGTTGGAACCCCGGGTTAGACAACCCAGGCTTCCAACAAGGAATCTGGTAGTAAAAAATCAAGAAACAATAATATCTTTAGCCATCCAAATATGGAAATTTCAATAATATGGCAACCAATTAGAAAACGCACTTCATACTTGACTGCACCCATCTTTTACACTGGTGAATGCTCTTCCATAGTATATAAATAAGCTCAATAGTTTTAAGATTGATAGAAACGTTGTGTAAGTAAAAATATATAAAGACACAATGAAAGCTTATTAGTTTTAATACTGAATCATTGTCTACCACCTTCAAAGAAAGTGTATTAGGTATAGAGATACAACGAAATCACTTTCTAGTCAGTGTTAATGTGAGATGTTCACGTATAAAGTTCGTCACAGAACAATACGCTGATGACAGCGCTGTAGTTGCAAAAACGTTACAGAAATTAAAATAAATGCTAAACACATTTACCTGAGCATACGAGGCTTTGGGTCTTAAGCTGAACATCGATAAAATTAAAATCATGTGCACTCTCCCGGAAAATCATAACAGTGCTATAAAAATTGGAGAAGAACTAATGGAATATGTAGCAGAATTACCTCGGCAGTTTAATTTCGGAAAAGGCCAATACCGACTCTGAAATTCAGCACAGAATTAGCAGCGCCTCAAGAGCATTCTGGAAATTAGGAGACAAGGTTTTCCACAATCATGACTTGAGCACAAAGACGAAACTTGCAGTGTACCGAGCAATAATAATTCCTACCATGTTATATGAAAGCGAAACCTGTGTACCTTACCGCCGATACACGAACGCATTAAACAAGTTGCAACAGAGAAACCTTAGACAACTGCTAAGAATCAAATGGTACCACCATGTCTCAAACGTATCAGTCCTTGAAAAATCTAGCTGCGAGAGCGTTAAAATCATGATTGCTAAATCCCGGTTAAGATGGGCTGGCCACGTGTGCAGGATGCGAGAAAACTGCCTACAGAAATATTTTCTTTACGGTGAGCCCTTAGAGGGTAAAAGGAAACCAGGTGAACAACTCAAAAGATAAAAAATATTTTTCATAAAAACTTAAAGAGAATAAGCATGCAGAATCAGTGGGAGAAAGCAGCGCAGAAACGAACGGAATGGTGAAGAATTGTACACTCAGTCAACAGTTCTCAGAAATTCATATTTGTAAATCAAAAACAACTTTTTCCTCACAGGAAGAAGCTTTACAGGTTAAGTCATCACCAGTAATTGCCATTTTACATGAATTCCAGGCACATGAAACCTCAGCTATTAACCTGAAATTATGGTTAGAATACGTTAATAAATTACTCAAGTTTGTATGGAGATGATCATAATTAACATTACTTCCTATCACACTTGAACGAACCATCCAGCATCAATTTCAGTATAATGGCGAGGAATTAAAGACCAACAGGCCCATTTTTGAGACAAACAATATAGGATTTTGACATTAACATAACAAAAGACCTTCTCAGAGTATTTTTACCATAATTGGGACCGATTGTAAAGATCAGCAAAGAAGAACATAAATAGAAACCTATTTTACAGATAAAAAGGCATCTACAATTTTGAACAATCTTTATCAGAAGGAATCATAAATATAGGAATTAATTTATTATTAATTAATTAATTAAAATGGGTATACTGTAGATTTAAATAAAGCAATCATTAAGAAATTAAAACAAGTTTTTCAACTTCCACAGCATTAAGAAGTGTTTTAAGCAAAACGAACTTGGAATCATGTTTAAGCTTAAAACTATAGTATCAATATACCAATGTCTTAACAGCATAACAGTATTGACCAGATTTTTTTAAGACATTGAATTATTTACAGAAAATAAATATAAAGTATTTTACCATCAATTTTAGTCTGTTTACAATCTGCATGAAATAAAATAAAAATAAAATATATACTATTTTTAGATTGTTGACGGATATCGATTGAGTTATATTAGCAAATATAGCACACTAAACTAACATAGACTACTAAACCGCAAAATCAATTTCGAGAGAGAATAGAGACATAAAAGCAAGCTAAGAAATTAAATTGTCACAGCACAACTTTATTTACAACTGTCGGCAAAGACATTTCAGATATTTAAATCAGTTATTAGTAAAAAGAAAAACTATCTGTTTTTGTAAGTCAAGAAAAAAGATGAAAAATAAAAAGAAATTCTTCAAGTCGTTGTTCTTATTATATAAATAGTAACAAACTATATATAATAACAAACTTAAAATATAAAAATAATGAACAAATTTCTCTCTTTACGCACATTTATTGTGTATAGTTATTATTACTGTTGTATTATAGTTATTAATGATACAAGTTCGATACGAACATCATAATGAAACGCGTGTAACGTTAAGCCACGAAGCGTTAGCCGAGTGGCTTAGTTACACAAGTTTCATTAAAAGGTCGTATCGAACGTGTATTATTCAAAATTTAATCTACGACGCGACACGAGGGACGATCCAAAGAGATTTGATTTAATTTAAAATATCAGAGATATCCTCATAAAAATTAAAATTCAAAATTATCAGGAGCCCATATTAATCGACGCCGCGCCGTGGTAACCGTGTTTGTTGATTGTTTCCATTTTGACTTTGACATCTCAATTATTGATGTTCAATTTTGTGTTAAACGTTCAGTTTTAGCAAAAAGCAAAAAATAATATTAATATGGGTGATTCTGATTCTGAAAGTGTCCCGGATATTGAAGGCATTGCGCAAAACGTTGTCGATTCCCTACTTCCCGAAAAATCAAGAGAAACATACGAGCAAGTCTATGTAAAACTTGAAGATTGGTGTAAAGGGAAAGGAATCAAGAATAGTAGTAACGAAAAGGTTCTCCTGGTATATTTTGAACCTCTTTGAAAACATAGGAAGGCTTCATCGCTTTGGGTATATTATTCCATGCTACGTTCAGTTATACCAGTGAAGAAAAATACAGATATTAGTAAGTACGTCCATTTAATTGCATTTCTAAAAAGAAAATCGGAAGGATTTCGGTAAAAAAAATCGAGAATTTTAAGAAAAGAAGACATAACTCGTTTTTTGTTGGAAGCCGATGATAAAACTTATTTCCTGACAAAAGTTTCATTGATAGTGGGACTAGCGGGAGCCTGCCGGCGGCGTATCGAGTTGACAAATCTGCAGCTGTAAAATGTTAAAGATGAAGGACAATGCATTCATGTCATTATTCCATTTACGAAAACAAAGATATCACAAGATTTTTTTATAACGAAAGGGAATATTGAAGGAATAAATATGGTGGAAATGGTTCGAAGATATATAGCTATGCGGCCAAGCAACACAGGAATGGAAAATTTATTAAGCAACCCGTTGGCATTAATACTTTAGGGAAAATGCCGTAAAATGCATTAATATTTAGGGAAAAATGATATTAGCATTGTTCCTCAGTCTTCCAAATCCACAACAATACACTGGACATTGTTTCCGTAGATCGTCTGCGTCGTTGCTTGCATATTCAGGAGTGGATTTATTAATTGTTAAAAGACATGGTGGTTGACGCTCTAACACAGTGGCAGAGAGCTATATAGAAAATTCTAGAGAGCTGTAAAGAAAATAAGAAAAAAGTGTCATGTAATATTTTCGGTAACATTTCTGCAATGATGGGTCTTCAACAAGTTCAAGCACTGAGGAAATAAATTTACTTTCTAAAAATTCAACTCACCTGTCATCGTCTGGAATTAACTTAACCAATTGTACTGATATTATAATTAATGTTTACAATAAATAAACGTATCTACTATTTAGATACCTTTTTTTGCTTGTTTCTTATTTTAAAATTTGCGTGTTATTATGAATTCATAATAGCACTAGTGCTATTATGAAAGCCATAATGACATCCAAATGACAATGTTAAAATATGTCATAATGACATTGTCGTAGATTAAATATATAATTTACTGCATTTTATTAAAGTATGCTTGTATTAAATCTAAAATACAAGAAACAATTTTTATAGGTATTTGCCTCTGTTAAATTTAATACATTTTTAGTAGATTGTATTTAAAAAAAGCGTTTTATGCATATAAACTATAAAATTCATTCTGGGCGTACAAATAGAATATCAATGTTTTTTTACGTGAGATAGAAATTGAATATAGAATTGGATGTTCAACTCGGTAATAAAACATTTACCAAAAATAATTTAATTTTAACACATGATAATATTTTTTTCAACATGGACGTTTACCATAAAATGGAGATGGTCTAAACAGCTCCGTTTTGCAAATATTATTAATTATAATATTATTAATTTATAATATGTATATTATTTATTATCGTTTATTTTGATTTTTACCACAGTATATTTAATTTGTATTATAATTTTATTTTATTCCTGAGTAGCATTCGTAAACTTTATACCACGTGCGTCTCAAAAGTGGCTCACCCCTATAACTTTTTTATTTTTTCAGATAAAAAAACGATATTTGGTATGTTAGTATACGACATAAATTGGAATTGATTGACGTATTCAATTGTTATCGGTCACTTCCGGTTTCACCGGAAATGACTACAACTTTTGGTTTTCAAATGGCACCCTCAGTATTTTTTTACTTCATTCGATAAAAAATGACATTCTAAATCGAATGACATATCATATGTCAATTTTTGACATTTTGGCATGTGGTTTATTTGAAATTATTGTAACATGCGGTTCATAACAACAATTTGACTCAAAATACCAATTGTGTGGTATCAAATTATTCGTAAAGGAATGTTTTTTCCAAATATGTTAATGAGCCACCCTCGTTCCATTTGAAAAAATTGAGATATGAATAAAAATACGATTTGGGCTTCTTTTAACCGGCCAGGACAAGGCACTAAAAACATTAGACGATCAAATATATTTTTCCAAGGCTCCTTGATTAAAAATTAGTGTTTTTAACAGAGCCATGGCACTCTAGATTGAAATTTAAAATAGAATTTGTTTTTGAGTGACCACGTCAAAAATTGACATATGATATGTCATTCGATTCAGAGATTTTCTATCGAAAAAAGTAAAAAAATACCGAGGGTACCATTTAAAAATCAAAAGTTGTAGTCATTTCCGGTGAAACCGGAAGTGACTGAAAACAATTGAATACGTCAATCAATTCCAATTTATGTCATATACTAACATACCAAATCTCGTTGTTTTATCTGAAAAAATAAAAAAGTTATAGAGGTGAGCCTCTTTTGAGACGCACCCGGTATAATATCTATGTATAATAATTATTCTGATTTTATCAATTTATTTAGGAAAAAAATAGGAATGATTAACTTCGAATCAAAAGAGTCAACGGCAAAACTGTAATTTTAGAAAAATAATTATATAAAATATTAATTTTTATACCACGTTTATCTATTTATGCTTAATACAGTACTTTTTAATGTATTAGATGTCATTAATGTATCTGTATTTACAGATAAATAATAAATTTTAATTTACAAAAGCGTACTTAAAAGGGTTTTTACAAAAATATGACTTGAAACCAATTACTTCTAAAATCTTCAACAAAATAAATAAACGGCTATCACAGGTACTTATATTATGAAAGTTTTGAATTTTATACTCAAGCAAAACAATGACTAAGAATACAAGGACACGTAACGCCCATATACGGGCTGGAGCAGAATTTGTGCTGTTAGACTCCATTTTTTAGAGACTGCGGATGTGTTACCAGCAACAATTTAGCGATTTTTAATAATTTGTTGTATGTAGTAAACTTAGATAGGAACGAAAAGGAATCGAAAACAGGAAATAGCCATCTTATCCGATAGTCAAGCAGCACTAAACCCGATCGACTCAGTAACTATCAAGTTGAGGTTGGTCAAAGAATGCCTAGAGAAACTCAACAAATTAGGCAAAGAAAATGAAGTTCTACTCTGGGTGCCTGCTCACTAATGAATAGAAGGCAATGAAAAAGCAAATGATCTGGCTAGAAAAAGAGCAAATACTCCACTAACTGGACCAGAAACGTTCTGCTTGCCAAGTGGAAACCAACTTAAAGCAGAACTGAAGAACCTGGAAGACTCTATCCGTAACCTGGAATGGGTGTCCTCCAACGGTCAACGGTCGATAAAGTTCCTCAGAACTTAGGACCGAGAAAAATCAAAGATTTTCCTTGGTTTGAGTAAAAACAATCTTCGAATTGTCACGGGGTTTCTAACAGAACACTGTCTCTTTAGCGAACACCTCAGTAGGCTGCAGCTGAGAAACCACGGGGAATGCAGATTCTGCGGGGAAATGGGGAAACACCAGAACACCTTATCACTGAGTGTGCCGAGACAATGACCGTTCGTGCCATGAATTTTGGTACATCTGATGTTGAAGATGAAGAGCTGACCTCTGTGGAGCCGTCTCAGATACTGGCTTTTGTTAAAGCCCTGAGGCTGTATGATGAGTTATAACTCGTTATAACTCAAGAAAGGGGAACACACAATAGATCTGTAAGGTCGCGATGATTAACTCACCTCCTAAACATTCTACATTCTATATGTAGTGAACTTAGTATAATTTTTTACAATGGTGACTTGTTCAGCTTTCAAGTGTAAAAGCCACAAGGATAAGAAAGTGTCAGCAGTTACGTTTTATAGGTAAATAATTTTATACGGTTTCCTTATTGAATTTGATAATTATTTTCTGATATTATACTAAGGGCTGGCAAAGGTTACTTTTGAATCGAGATTTCCGTACGTAAGAAGAGTACAATGCGTTTATAATGTACTGAACAAAGAGATAACAGTAAAAACGTCGCCAAACGTATGAAATACACCGAGAAACTGTGCACATCACTAAGAGACGTGGAAGGTGATATAGCAGATTTGTCGCCGTCGACCGGTCGACTCAATCAGTACTTAAGAGTGTACATCATGCGTTCAGCTTCACGATTTAATTTATTTGTTTATTTATTAACGACTCGTTATCATTTTTCCTATGCTTGTAAATTTTTAAGTGCAAGTTAGAAACAGGTGTTTGACAGTGGTCGCGCTAGAACTCAAAGAGTTCAAAAATCGATATCTTGAAATCCATTTCAATGCACTAAAAGGAAATGGGTGGTTTTTTATAATTTTTAAATGAAAAAAAAGTCTATCAAATTTTTCTTATTTAAACAACTCGTAAAAGATCCGAACTCCAAATAAAAAAGTTTCAATATCTCAAGCAGTTCTTGACTTATCGCGTGTTATGTGTTAAACATTTGAGTTTTGAAATTATCGCCATTACTGACGTTTTCTCAGTATAAAAAAATGGGCACCCTAACGATATCCTTATAATTCCATTTCAGATGCTCAGAAACATATCTAATGATTTTATCTAGTTCTTTTCAAAAAAAAGTATTTTAAAATAAGGGATTTGCGATCCTCATTTTACTTTATTTGATGGAAATCGCATAACCTAACACACCATCGCATTTCTCTCACTCCGACTTAATAAGATCCCTATGCGATTTAATTCCACACATGTAAATACCGACCCAAACGTAAGAGTTGCCAACACGGTATACTGTCTAGACCACTAAAACGTAAATCAATTTCCAGAAAGAATTGAACAGTAAAAGCAAGCTAAGAAATTATATTGTCACAGCCCAACTTTGTTTACTGTCGGCGAAGTTATTCGAAGTATATAAATCAGCTTTAGTAAAAAAGAAATACTACTTTTGTGTTTTTGTCAGTGACAAGAATCGAGGATTAAAATTGTTCGATTGTTTGCTCGTTTTGTTATGTAAACAACAATAATTGGCTTTTTAATATCTATAAAACTAAAGACAAAAAAATATTGTAATTTTATAGAAAATAACATAATTTTGTTTGGAATAAAAGCAGAAAAATTTAAGTTAGCACTAATGTAATAGTTTTGAGTCACCCACTATAACAAATTATGGTAGAAGTATCGTAGAATAGTTTTTTTATAATATATTCTATTTTATTTCTTCTAGGTGCAGAACTATAGACAACATATTTTGTTTAGTCTGATTATAATATGAATATTTGTTTTTTAACTAAGTATGGAAAAATAATTATATCTTTAATTTCTTATTTTTACCACCTTTTTTAAAAGGACGTTTTTTAAAGGTACAAATTATTTTGTTTTTCTGTCACCAAATAAATAGTCTTTTAGAAAATCTAAATTTGTACTTAAATTATTTCTACACCAATATTACTTAAAACGTATGATTTTTCTATTTCTTCAAATAGTAGTAGTAAATCAGTTCATAACGTTCTTCGCCGTCTTCTGATTTTCAGTCTCCATTGGTCTCTGTCTGTCCAGAGGTTTTCGTCTATTTCTCTTGTTCTGATGTGCCCGTCTATTCCTTCTCTCCAACTCCGTCTAGGTCTCACTCTCTTTCTTTTGCCTTGTGGTGTCCAATTGAGTATTTTCTTCGGGATTCTGCTCTTTTCCATTCTTTGTACGTGCCCGTACCACCTGAGTTAGTTAATTTTGATGTCTTCTGATATTCTGTGTTTAACGTTTCTTCAATTAAAAATGACTAAATGCTAATCATATGTACATATATTATGAAATATTTATGTTGGAAACTGTTAAGGTGTAGTATACACATCGGGACAGGTCAACTCTGTGTATAGGATTTTAACGTGTAAGACAGTGATGTAGGTAGCTTAATGGCAAATCAAATGTATTAAAAAGAGAAAAAAGTTGGGTGGGTATGGGTACGAACATAGTGGAGGAAGGTTTCTGCTTTCCGGCAACCAGCGCCGTCTCTGGGGACCTATTCTTGACCACATATCGCTCACATCTCGCATCTCCGAAAAAGCCATATAACAATACACGTGATGCGTAACTTTGCGTATATGCCGTGTATTGTTATATGGCTTTTTCGGAGATGCGAGCAGGGTTCGGAAGTAGTTAATTAAGAGGAAATTTACCTGATTAACTAACCTAACCTAACCTAACCATATTCAAACGCCGCGCCCGCCGCGCCAGCCCCGCACATAGGAGTATTTGGTCTATAAACCTGGCCAAAAGTGAAATATTTTTATTTTCATTTTTTATCTTAACTGAATACAAATCTATAAATACTAAATATAAGCGCGTTTATTAGCTTTTTTAAGTCGTAAGTTGACTATCAAATAAATAATATATTTCAATTATAAGTATGAATTATCTTGAGTTTGTTCTGAAAATTTTTAAGATTATAAAATAGTGGAATTGTTTGTAGTGCTTTTTTACAAATTGTTTATAATAACTGTCATGATGGATACAGAGCCAGCTGGCAAGTCCTGTTTTATGCCATATTTTTATTTTGAAACGTTTCCTTCTATTCTATTTCTTTATAATGTTTTATATTTAAAAAATCGGAGGCATTTTTATAAGGTGTAAGACTATTCGGCAATATTCCGCATTGAAATTAGTATCCGTTCAGTGCTTAAAGTCTCCAGCTTTGGAATATGTACAAAAATCTTGCCAATATTTGCCACTGCCAAAAAAAACATTGATTTAAATAGATTCTTAAACGAAATAGTCTTTACCCTATAACACCCATCCTCGCTCAAATATCGTCTATAATATACAAATTACTTTCTTGTTCTAGCATCCTCATCCAATTGCTTGGTTTTGCACAGAATGGCCCTATTTGATCGGTGGAAAGGGTTTCAGAGTTTTAAATAGATTCTTAAACGAAATAGTCTTTACCCTATAACACCCATCCTCGCTCAAATATCGTCTATAATATACAAATTACTTTCTTGTTCTAGCATCCTCATCCAATTGCTTGGTTTTGCACAGAATGGCCCTATTTGATCGGTGGAAAGGGTTTCAGAGTAGAGGAAAAAATATTGTGTAGGAAAAACAAAATGAGGTTCCATATTAGCACCCTCTCCTCTAATAATTAATATTACTAGCAAAAAAGCAAAAAAATCATAAAACATAATTTTGGCCAACTTTTAGTTCTTAATACCCTCTGTGCGCCGTCGGCGCCTGCAAAAGCAGAAATAAATAAATTTTCGTTCCGGTAAAAGCGAGAACGCCGATGAACGCTGGTTGACGGCTCCTACCTGCTTTCACTGTGAACTAGCCGATTTGATAACACGCTTTAATTTTTCAAGGTTATAAGCGCGAGGCGGCGCGGCGCGGCGCTACTATGTAACCATATACAGGGTGTCCCAGAAATACGTGCAAGTATTTTAACTTAACTGGTAGTATAGTTCAACCCCAGAAACACGCCTATGAGGTTTTTTTCTAAATATTTTTTTTTGAAAATTCGGAATTTTTTGAAAATATTTTTGGAATTTTTTTGCAATTTTTTTTAGTTTTTATTTAAAAAAATAATTTCTTGATAATATGGCAACATAGGTAGTAGATTAAATTTATAAGAAAGAAAATCCAGAAAAGATCCAGTGGTTCTCAAACAAATCTCGAAGTATTGGAAAGAATATGTAAGGACCAAGAACTATTGACTACAATAAAACGACGAAAAGCAGCATATTTTGGTCATATTTTTCGAAATAACAAATATAGTTTCCTACAGCTGATCGTTGAGGGAAAGATTGAAGGACGACGAGGCATCGGGCGTAAACGGTTTTCCTGCATGCGGAATTTGCGCCAGTGCCATGGTTTAATATAGGAGAGGCAAGTGCAATTATCCGTTTGGCTCAAGACAGGGAGGAATTCCAATTGATGGTCGCCAACCTCCGATGAGGAGAAGGCACATGAAGAAGGTTCTCAAAATTTGAGCAAAAAATCATTTTTTTTGGAAATTTTCAAAGTAAAATAACTCCGTTATTTTGGACTTATTTGAAAAACGATAAAGAGAAAATATGTTTCTTTTATCGAGATCTACCACCCTTTAAAATACTTGCACTTATTTCTGGGATACCCTGTTTATAACAATACACGTGATGCGTATACGCAAAGTTGCGAACGATGTCAAGAATAGGTACCCAGATTGGCGCTGGCTACCAGTAAGCGGCAAACCTGCTTGCACTGTGTTCGCACACTATGGGTGGGAACATTTCTTCTGAGCGGTATTGCCAGATTTTGCATCAAAATTTCAAACCGCATAAGTAGACGTTTCAAAAAATTGTGGTATCTAGGGTTGGATCTGGATTTTCAACAATTAGTTACTCATTTTACTACAACTGTAATAGATTACATTTAGCTTAAATATATTATCTTCATTTCAGTAGTATACATGAACATTTTTAACATAGTTTATTTTATTCTAATTTCTTTAAGACTACGATAATAAACTGGTCGGCAAGAGAAAATCTTGGGTCGTTTATTTTAGTCATCATTTACCTACATGTCTAGAAGTGAATCGCTATGGCAATCTTGTAAGTCGGGGAGAGAAAATGATTACCTATCCACTTAATCCGGAGCTCAACTTCATACGCTTGGGAAAATTCTTGCTCTTTTCTCTTTGTTCATTTATACAATCACAGAGTCTATAGACTCTGTGCACGACAATCGGCACCCAAAGCCGTGTGTACATTATCGGTTATATCATTAAATAAACTAACCAAAAAATATGCTGTATTACGTAGTAAATGGTGCAAATTCTATTGTCGACCATTCTAATCAGTATTAAATAATAATGGAGTGAGCCAGTGTGAAGTGAGACATTAAATGATTGATCTTTTTGTTAAATTACGTGGTATAACTTAACACAATGATGAATCGTTTAATGTTTCATATACACCTCCATAATTATTTAATCTGTAATCATACTGATTACATTGTTCAACAACAGAATTTGCGCTTTTAGTACGTTTTGGAATTAATAGATTATCTGTCTTATTATACAACTAAGGATGTACGTGTCTACGTAATAGTGCATCAGCATCTCTCTCAATATATCGTATTGTACTGAACACGTTGACACACGAGAATCAGCAACCAAAGCCGTGTGTACGCTTCATTAAATAAACTAACCAAAAAATATGCTCTATTACTTAGTTACGTACATCGTCAGTTACATAATAGGACCGATATTCAATTAATTACATAATGTTGTAAATATCACAAATTCTATTGTCGACCGATCCGGATTAAGTGGATAAGTAATAAACTTCTCATTTTTCTCCCGTATTTTATAGTCTTTTCTCTTTCAGTATATCGTATTGTACTGAACAAACGTTGACTTTATTCTTCATACACACGACAATCGGCATACAAAGCCGTACGTTGTACGTTTTATTAAATAAATTAACCTTTTTGTTTATTTATTGGTTCGTTTATGCTTTATTTAATGATTGATATTATTTTGTCAAGTTATACCACCAAGTGCTATAAACTAGTACAAAATTAAAAACTTAATTTTAAGTAAAGTTCTTTGAAATATATCTGTATTACTATTATGAATGAAAACTCTTATCCATTTTAATTTGGAATTATATTAATTGCCATGTGTCATGTTTTATTATTATTGTCAATTTTCTGCGGATAGCTGATAAATTAATCTATTGTCAATTCAATATGATTATATTATGATGTTCAAATACCATTTTGTTATTCATAAAAACGGCCTTTTATTACTTCTCTGTCATACTGATCCATCAATAAATATTTCTTACGTGTTGCAGCAGACCAGCAAAATTTATTAATTTTATGGTCCTTTATATTTACTCATCCCTGATTCCATCCAATTATGACCGCTGATGAAGCGGGAGGTAGACGTTCGCTTTCGGTCATAGGCGTACTGAAAACTAAAATTTCTTATCCTCGTATTCAGAATTATAAATAGCAATAAAAAGGATAAAGATAAGTAAAACTTTATACTGATAAGTTTGCTGTACCAATATTAAAAAAATTGGTAGTAGGAAATATTATTTCATAATATTATGACATGATAATGTTATAATGTAATACTATAAAGTAAAGTAAAAGATTTGAAGTTAACATCTCCTTTTTGCTGCCAGGGCTAATTTGGACGAACAGCGGTCCTCGGTCAATGACCGAGCAAGTGTCTAAATCGACTCTTACTCACGAGATATCCGATCTCATCCGGCCTTGAACCGGCGTGAATGAGCAGTGTGTGTCAAAATATTTTACACTTTTGCCTTTATTGGACAACAGCACGATACAGAGTTTCGAACTGGTCACCCGTCTATCCACTAGTATCGCCTTACGTCGCTTAACTTCGGTGTTCTAATGGGAACCCGTAATACTATAGCTACAACCGTTATAACACTAGTTATACCACCCCGCATAAATTCAGTATTATTATAAATAAGTAATTTATTTCACACCCCTTAAAGTGTAGCACAATTAGAATCATAAAAACGATGCCACTTAACAGTTACATAATGTTTATAATGTTAATTTTAAAGGTCGTTTTAGATAAAAATTGTTTATCTGTTTTTATTTATGATACAAAACCCGCTTGATCATAAAACTTTTTGATCATGTCGATGAGTTTTTTTTTATATTGAGTATGTATGGGGCTTAAGAAGCAGCGTGGTGAAGGCGTTGTTCCACTGTTTGCATCTTAAACATTGTCAGCTGTCATAAAAAAGATTATTATTAAAATTCTAATAAATTAAATTTTACAGAATTCATAAGCAAAACTTTTAAACTAAAATTGGCTGTAATACTAAATCTAAATGAAAATAAAATATTAGTACGCCTATGACTGAAGAGTTTGGTTTGGTTTGGTGGCGACACGTGCGAAGAGATATGCATGGCTTCCACATTTCGAGAGGCGGGGTGAGACAAATCAAGTGGTGGGAGAGAATATGGCCGTAGATGCCAGGTCTAGGAAATATTCCCTAACATTAAGGTTTCTATCCAGGAAATACCTTTTTAGAAAGCATATTTTTTGGACACAATTTAGTGTGTGTATTTAATTTGTTTTCTCAAACTTGGCATTTCTAAAAGTATCATCAGATAAATATTTTAAAAGAATATTTTTGTTGGTTGATTGACCGTGCCAACCAGGCTTCAGGAAATTTTCAAAACTTCATCTGGCAACACTGACAGTATCGAAGTCCTAGAACGGTAGACAGAAATCAAATCAGTCGGATTTTGAAAGGGGTTGGGTGTACATCATTCTACAATATATTTACGATTTTGAAGGTTATCCATACATCTCGAGACGTTTAATCTTTTAACAATAAAAATAATTAAACGTCCGGTTGTATCTATACTGCTCATGTTTTTGTTGCTGTTTCAGCATAAGTTAAAACAAGCATTAAAAAAATGACTAAAAATCAACTTTAAAAAAGGACAATTAGCAAAATAATTATAAAAAATTAAATCAAAGGTTCAAAAATACCTCCCTGTTGTGCTTCGCAATAGCCAAGACGGTTATAAAACTCTGACCTAACTTTAGCTAACATAACAGCGGGGATATTTTCTAACGACTGAACGATTTTTAATCGCAGCTCGTCAATATTCATGGGTCGTTCATGGTTATGGCCATAAATGGAATTTTTTACATATCCCCACAGAAAGAAGTCATTGGGCGACAAATCAGGAGAACGTGGTGGCCAATTAATTGTGCCTTGTGTGGAAATTAGCCGATTGGGAAATGTGGTTTGAAGGAACAGATTTACGTTCCGCGCGTTATGCGCAGGACAGCCATCCTGCTGAAACCACACTTCCTCAAAATTGATTGGCAAATTTCGAACTGCTGGTACAATTTCGTTTTGTAGCATATCCAAATATTTGGCAGCTGTTAACATACAATCAATAAAAAAAGGCCCAATGATAGGATTTTGCAGCATGCCAGCCCAAACATTTATTTTTTGTGGATATTGTGTCCGCAGTGCCATACTAAGGTGCTTATTTTCTCGAGACCAATAACGTACTATCGAAGGATTGTGGTAGCCATGTAAGGGAAACGAGCTTTCATCTGAGAATAATATATTTTCCAAAGATAAATTATTCCGATCGGCTCTTTCTCTTACAGCCTCGCAAAACTCCAGACGTCTGTTACAATCTGCGGGAAAAATTTCTTGCGTGGTACTGATTTTGTAGGACTTATCCATGCTTTTTTAAAACCCTGCGAACCGTTCGAGCATTGCAACCAACTTGTTCGGCTATATTTCGGCTTGAACAAGGTTCGCTTGTTTCGACCGCGGCACAAATATTAATTTCCTTGTCGGGAATCACCTTATCTGCGCCTTCCTTATTGTCACAATTTCTGCACGCCGCAATGCAGCCTGTTTGCTCAAATTTATGGACAATGTTGCGTACAGTTGTGGCACAAGGCACAGGGCGATCTTGAAAGATGAACACAAAACGCCCAATGACCTCTTCCACACTAGACGAAATGTAAAACCATTTAACGATATGCACCTTCTCTTCGGTCGTATAAATAGCCATTTTTGAAACACTTAACGTACATACCGAAACAGCTAGGCGAAAAGAATGATGCAAAAATAGTTTGGATCTCAGGTGATCTATTTCCTTTCCCCACCCTTTCATCTACATAAAGGTGCGTATTCACTATCCGAACGAACGAATGCTACTATCCAACGAGCGAACGTCCAGTCTTGTTCGCGCGGTTCTATAATTTTCATTCGTTTGCGAACGTCTCTGATATACCAACTGAAAACGGATGATGGAGCGAACAGAATGGCGAACGGCCGCATGCATTCGGTTTGCTGTCCAAATATACCGAATTTCATTCCTTTGTTCTTTCGGATAGTGAATACGAACCTTAACATAAAGCACCGCCCCTCTCAATGCGTTCTCCCACCATGCTTATGCTTTACCTTGCCCACACCCGTAAAAACCGGCAACACTGGATCGGTCGCACCGGCTTCTCGCCGGCCCCTTTTGATGCTGTCTCTCTGTCTGTCAACCGGTCATTTATATTATTCTCTGTCTTACACGTTAAAATCCTATACACAGTAATCAAATGACCAGGTCGGTATAGTGTATATCTATTTAGAAAAAATCAGTACACATAAAATAGTAACCAAAGAGTTGCTGAGTTTTAAATATTGTTAATTCTTTGGATCCATCAATTAGGAGAGTAAAATATAGGTAGAGTAGATATTTTTTAAAGAGTTTCTTTCATTACGACATTTGCTGTATTCTAATATCATATTATAAATAAATAAATAAAAGCTATATATGGAAAGCTAATTAAAAATAAATAACATGTGTTAAGTTAGCACAACCACTTTAAAAAAAATGTACGAAACTATGTGGAATAATTGCCGTAAATTAGCCGTAAATTAGCCGTGAAAACGAAAAATTTGCCGCTCTTCGCTAAGTATGTTAAATCGATGGTTGTGCTAAGTTAATATTAAGTTAGCACAACCACCATTGAAAATCAGTGAAAGAACATAGTTAGGAATTTTACAGTATAGCAGGAATTTGCCGTTTTTTTGCCGTTCTTAGATAGAGTTAAAAAAAATATTCTCCGATCATTCTCTATCCCCCTGTAGCAAAAAATGTAGTAGAGTCAAGGTCATATATTAAGTTAGCACAACCATTCCAGAAAACGTTAAGTAGAATGTCTGAAATTAGGTGGAACAATTGCCGTAAATTAGCCGTAAATACACCACGCAAACCAAAAATTTGCCGCTCTATTATTTGTTTATAAAGTCGATAATTTGTTTAATTAACGTAAACGATAACGTTAAATTAGCGCGATTTTTCTTTAAATTCACTAAATGGTATCAATAATGACTTTTTAGTACAACAGGAAAATGCGGTTATATTTCAAAAACCATTAGGTGTAGTATATGACATTGGGATATTTTGAAACAGAAATTTAGTGGCAAATCCACTGAGCTAAAAAAATATATAGTATTCCATTTAAAAATATACAACTTTGGTTTGAAAATATGTTTGAATCACCCTGTATGCTGACAAAAATATTTTCAAAATGTGCGTTACCATTGCTCCCATATTATATAAAAAAATTAAATGAAATTCAACCAAACCAAACCAAAAACCCAACAGAGTTTTTTCGGAAGCCTGAATCACCCTGTAGATTTTATAGAGAAATAAAAGAGCGGAAAATTTTTCGATTTTACGGCTTGTTTACGGCATATTCCTGTTGTACTAAAAAGTCATTATTGATCCCATTTAGTGAATTTTAAGAAAACTCGCGCTAATTTAACGTTATCGTTTACGTTAATTAAACAAATTATCGATTTTATAAACAAATAATAGAGCGGCAAATTTTTGGTTTGCATGGTGTATTTACGGCTAATTTACGGCAATTGTTCCACCTAATTTCAGACATTTTACTTAACGTTTACTGGAATGGTTGTGCTAACTTAATCTATGACCTTGACGCTATTAAATTTTTTGCTGCAGGGGGATAGAGAATGATCGGAGGATATTTTTTTTAATTGTATCTAAGAACGGCAAAAAAATGGCAAATTCTTACTATACTGTAGAATTCCTAACTATGTTCTTTCACTGATTTCCAATGGTGGTTGTGCTAACTTAATATTAACTTAGCACAACCATCGATTTAACATATTTAGCGAAGAGCGGCAAATTTTTCGTTTTCACGGCAAATTTATGGCTAATTTACGGCAATTATTCCACATAGTTTCGTACAGTTTTTTTAAAGTGGTTGTGCTAACTTAACACACGTAAATAAATACTAAATTGTATAAATATTACAAGTGATTTCAACTATACCGAGTGAGTCTTGAATAAGTGCAAATATTTATGGGGGTAGTATATTTCGACCCTAGAACCACAATTATGAGATTACAGTTGGGGTTTGGAACCTTTGGTGTTACACAGCAAAATAAAACACTAAATCACCACAATACACCAAAACACTCTGCTGATGATGCTAACATGGTTAGCGAAACGTGAAAAGTTAGTATGTACAAAGGAAATAAAACAAGTGTAAATATTTCCTAACTCGGCAACTCAACACAATTTGGTGAACTTGAGTAATGGTATCAATGTTTGCAGCTACTACAGGTTTTGAACGTTTTTCTCCGAAGCTGGTACTTTCATGTGTCAATTCAGCTGCCTAAAATTTACCGGCGTGAAGATAGCCACGGTTTCGGAAAAATCCCAACCATAGGAAACATATGGCAACAACGCTTTTTAGTCCGATTTCAGCCACATCCACGGTTCTCTGTGTCGAAACGCCTCAATTAAAATATATCTACAGCCACACTTTTCTGTTACAAATATTATTGAAGATTTAAAAGAATTATATATTAAATTAATAGAAATTGTCAAGTTTATATTTATATATAATGAACAATTATTTATGAGAGATATTATAGATTTAACTTTAAAAATCCTATTATGAAGTTTTTTCGTCGCCATTTTTTTAGTTTTTAGGCACAAAACATAATTTCTTGATAATAGGGAGTAGATTAATTTTACAAGAAAAAAATATAGAAAAGATCCAGTGGTTCTCAAAATTTAAGCAAAACATCCTTTTTTTTCAAAGTAAAATATCTCGGTTATTTTGGACTTATTTGAAAAACGGAAAAGAGAAAATATGTTTCTTTTATCGAGATCTACCAACCCTGAAAATATTTTCACTTATTTAAGACTCACCCTGTATAGTTGGAAATATAATACACAATACCATTAAAGTATAAACAGGATCATAATATAATGAAGTTTTAGATCAACCTTATTATAACACCACTTCTTACTATATCAAGTTCAATTATTTACTCAACATCAAACTAATCTTGAAATCTAGGCTCTCAGATTGCTACCTTTGATAGAATTCATCGGGTAAAAAACGACCCTCATTAGTTTATTACTCTCTGAACTGAAAAAAAGTTGATTGGTTGGAGTCTGTATCAATGTTATTTTTTTAGTTTGATGTTTCTGAAATATGCCGACTCGTTTTCAGTAAATAACACAAATAATGACCTAAAAAAATAAGAATCTCTAGAAGATAAAGAAAAAAATGGATTTGGTAATATGCTGCAGTTGTTCAAAATAACTCAATTATAAAAACTAAATGTATTCAGCTTTTGCAGAGCAACTTAAATATTTATTAAAACTTATATATTGCTAGAAACCAATTGTGAAAAATATTTTAAACTATAGACTGAAAATTGGCAAACCAAATAAATACGAATTAATAAATAAATGCGATGAAATAGTAAGTCTTTACAGAGCTTATTTTTTTTAAATGTTCAATCTAAACCAAAACACAACTAAAAAGTGGAACTGTAAAATTAAAGACTGAAACTTTTCAGTAGCATATTATTAGTTATGAAGTTTGCCTATTCAACAAAAAATCTTATCGCTTCATGTTCTAACCTGTATACCGGGTGGTGCATCGTCGTTGGAAACATAACAAATCTCATGCAAATTTTGAATTTTCCAAATATTGGCTGCCCTATTAATTTTACAGCCAAGTCATAAATAGGTTTTTTAAAAGTCTGCGTATGAACGAATACACATGCCAAATTTGAACAATTTTTGTCAAGCCGATTTTAAGTAATTTAAGAAAAACTCAAAGTAAAAAACTGAACATAATTTTAAATTAACAGATAACAATGCAAAACCAGGCAAATGTCAACGTTGGCAAGTTGTCATCCTATAATTTTGTCAATGGCAAATTATATTTCCTAATTGTTAGGTTTTTGCCTCATTCAAAACAGTTTAAATTACAAAAATGCATTTCGGGACAGTAACCGTAGGAATTATAACGTAGTAGTGTAGACAGCACAACAAATTACATTTGACAATGATAAAATCATAGGTTGACAAATTAAGGTATGTTGTTACACAAAATAACCTGTTTTCCAAGTAGTTGCATAAATAAAACTATTTAAGAAACACTACTTACATTAAAACTTCGAATAGTGATTAAGTATCGAGATAATTTTATTTTTGTATGAAATGAATTGATTAATTAATCTTGTTAATTCAGAGCGAGAAGAGGTAGACAAAAGATGGCTAGTTTTGATTAGATTTCATTCAATAGATATGACGTTAATTAGTTTAAACCTTGCTTGAAAAAGAAATAAACTGGTATAATGAAAAGATACATTTACAAGTTTTCTTTAGGGTGCTCTAAAAGAGTTTTCTTTTAGAGTGTAGCTTTATTGTTATACTAAAGTATTATTAAAAACGCTTGTTAGAGATAAAACTAATAAAATAATTGTGTGTGCACTATGTAAATTTGACATTGAATTATCATCATTTAAACTTTTTCATAATAATATTCGTAGCATAGATCACAATTTTGATGAGCTTCTTCTTTTTACGTGGAATAGGTTTTGAATTTGATTGTATAGTACTTACTGAAAGTTTTAAAATTTGGAATATTGATTTATATAGGATACCGGGATACAACGTTATATATAATGAAGGAAGTCTAAATAAAAATGATGGAGTAGTAGTACTTATAAAATGTTCATTAAATTATTCCTATAAAATACTAGATATAGGAGATAATAAGGCACTGAAAATTGATATAAATATTAATAACCAAATAATTGAGATAATCGCAATCTACAGACCCCCCTCTACAGATCCATATGACTTCATCACAAACTTAGAAACAGTACTTTCTAGAAATACTGCTAAGGGTCAGCTGAATATTATTGTAGGGGATACGAATATTAATTTACACGATACATCTGAACGATTTGTTAACGAATATATGAATGTAATGAATGAACATGGATATGTGTCGTATATAAACACAATTACTAGACCAGCATCAGGCTCTTGCATAGATCACATATTTATAAAATCTCAAATTCCAAATGAACTGCTTAATTCTATACTTTTTAGAACAGATATTACCGATCACTATACAGTTATATTTTCTACCACATATCCATTCAAGACTAAATCGGAAACAAAATGTATAAATGAGTCCTTAAAACACAAACAATACATTAATTACAAAAAATTAAATGATAAATTAGAAAAAGAAACATGGGTCGATATTTACAATGGGAGAGATGCGAATACCGTAGCAGATTTATTTGTTAATAAACTGCAAAAACATATTGATAGTAGTGTTAACATTGTTAAATCAACGCATAAAAATAGAAAAAGAAAGGAATGGATAACAAATGAGATTTTGAATGCAATAAATACAAAACATAATTTGTTTAAACAGGCATTAAAAGATCCAAACAATAAGGAGATTTCTGATAGATATAAAAGATATAGAAATCATCTTAATGACATAATAAAATTGACCAAAAAGAATTTTTATAAAAAAGAAATTGAAAAGCAACAAATGTCGTCAGGTAATATGTGGAAAACAGTTAATAATATTAGAGGTCGGGATAGACAGATATCCCAAATAGCGTCAATCAAGAATGAACAGGGCGTGAGTGTGACGAATGCGTTGGATATCGCAAATACGTTTAATGAGTACTTTAGCGAAATTGGTTCGAAGTTGGCCTCTAAAATTAATGTAACAGAAAAAATGTATCAGGTTACAAATATTTCACATTCTTTTGTATTATTGAAGACTGATGTAAACGAAGTCGGAAACGAAATATTAAATTTAAAAAAGAACAAATCTCCAGGATTTGACGGTATTCGGGCAAACACATTGCAACAAATAAAAGAATTTATTGTTAAACCTTTAACGTACATTTATAATTTATCTCTAAATAATGGCACTTTTCCAGATATATTTAAAATATCTGTTGTTAAACCTGTGTTTAAATCAGAAGAAAAAACAAATATGTCAAATTATAGACCAATTTCGCTATTAAGTAACTTTTCCAAAATTCTTGAGAAACTTATTAAAAAAAGAATGTGTTTGTATCTGAAACAATTTAAACTCCTTTCCGGAAATCAATATGGATTCGTGGAGTCCAAATTCGCAAGTGATGCTATTATAAAACTATCAGAATTGGCTTCGGAGGCACTTGATGCATCCGAGGTTTCTTTGTGTGTTTTTGTAGATTTAGCAAAAGCGTTCGATACAGTTCACCATTAAATCCTGTTATACACACTTAGTAATATGGGTTTTAGAGGAAGGACCAACGATCTATTTAGAAGCTATCTAAATAACCGACAGCAAAGCGTGTCCATCCAGGGTGTTAAAAGCGAAAAAAGGGTGGTCAACTATGGTGTACCTCAGGGCACCTTACTGGGCCCTGTACTTTTTTGTATATACATTAATGAGTTACTAAACTTGAAACTCGATGCACACATTTTGAGTTATGCTGATGATACAGCAATTTTCTTCAGATCAACGTGTTGGAATCAATTGAAAGCAAAAGTAGAAAAATCAATGGAAATAGTGTGCAATTTCTTTAATAATAATCTTCTTACTGTTAACTTTAAGAAAACTTTCTTCTTACCTTTTGCCTGCTATTCAGATACTCTTCCAAAATTCAATTTAGATATAACTTATAACAATAAGCTAGTGACAATAAGCTCAACAAACAAATTTAAGTATCTTGGAGTCATCTTTGATAACCACATGAAATGGAATTATCATATTCAGTTTGTGACTAAAAAGTTAAGATCACTTATTGTAATATTTAAGTTTTTAAAAAGTGTAATTCCTATAGAATTACTAAGAAATGTGTATTTTGCTTTAGCTCAGAGCCATTTACAATACGGTATTGTGGCCTGGGGCTCAGCAAGCAAAAATCAATTATCAAGTGTAAATATAGTTCAGAAATGGTTGCTGAAAATAATATACGATAAAAACTATAGATATCCCTCTGATGCCTTATACATAGAAGCAGCCATTTTTGACGCTAAACAATTATTTTGGTTTAATACATTATCTATAACATTCAGCAACAGAAGTAAAAATAATCTAATCCCACATTCATACCCGCTACGTCGACGCGAATTAACTGTTAATGTACCTCGAATGCAAAATTATCGGACAAAAAAGTCATTTATATGTAGGACCTAAAATTTTTAATGTTTTACCTAAAGAAGTTGTTAATTGTCAAAACATTAATATTTTTAAAAAAAAAAGATTAAAAGAATGGATACTTGGTAAAACAATAACCGAAATGCATACATTTATACTCAGCAAAATGTGAAATATTAAAAACCATTCACAATAAATATAATATTTGAAAAAAAAAATAATGTAATCTTATATGCCTTAGAACTTGCAATCTACTATGTCAATATCTGACCGCTGTGTAATAACTTGTTTTTAGCGTGCTTAAGTGTTGGACAATGAAATATATTAATTTGATACATTTAGATATAGTTAAGAATTTAGTATAAAATATTGTAGTTATTGTTGTAGAAATAAAACTCCTCAGACAAGGTTCTACCTTAAGAGGATATTATGTTTATTCACTATTTTGTATTCGTAAGTTATGTATAAGTCTTGTATATACTTTGTAATTGGATCAGTTTGAATAAACATTATTTATTATTTATTTATTATTTATTATGTGTGCATATTTGAAGTGAGACTTTTTACTAACAGCTATTAAATTGAAAGATTTGAAGGACATGTTTGAAGAAATAGAGTTTGAAATGTTGAAAAAGTCATAAATTAAAAACCAAAGTATTTTTTTACGCGTAAAAAATAGTTAAATAATTTAAATTAATTTAATATTAAAAATTAATTTAAATTTGATTCACTTTCACAAAATTTATAGTAAAATATCTATATTTTTGATAAACACGTGGACTGCTCACAAATACACATCGCGTCACTACGTATTTGTAAGCCGTTTCCATTTTTCGTTACCACTAGCTCCTGTGTAACGACCTTGAGTTTTTACTATCAGCACGCGTAGAGATTGTTTCACTTCAAAAGTAAAAATAATGATCTTCGTCTATTAAGAGAAATGAGTTCAAATTATGATTTAACCCAGTGTTCATGTTACTACTAAGGATAAATTCTCAGAGTTGGTCTAAAAGTTCTTTATTTATAAACGTAAAAAGTGTCTTTATCATTATAATGATATCATCATCACCTTATTCAACCATTTCTAATTATTGTGTAGTCTCCTTTACAAATTTAGATACTCTCTTTGTAGTTGGATCAATTGGTTGTCTATTGTTAGCTATGCAGGCTCAAGTTATCCCTGCTCAGTACCTAATATCTCTCAGTTTGCTCTTCCTCTAGGTCTGTTATTTCCTTGTGGGTACCATGCCGTAATTTGTATGGTCCATTTATTGTCCGTTCTTCTTGCCAGATATCCTGCTCATAGTCACTTGAGGAATTGTAAAAAGTGTGTTTTGATACAATAATTTTAATAGTTTATACCGGGTGCGTCTCAAAAGTGGCTCACCCCTATAACTTTTTTAGTTTTTCAGATAAAAAAATGAGATTTGGTATGTTAGTATATGACATAAATTAGGATTGATTGACGTATTCAATCGTTTTTGGTCACTTCCTGTTTCACCGGAAATTACTACAACTTTTGATTTTTAAATGGCACCCTCGTTATTTTTTTACTTTATTCGATAGAAAATTACATTCTGAAGAGAATGACATATCATATGTCAACTTTTGACATTCTCGCTTAAAACAAAATTGAATTTCAATCTAAAGTGCCATGGTTATGTTAAAAACACTAATTATTAATCAAGGAGCCTTGGAAAAATATATTTGGGCGTCTAATGTTTTTAGTGTCTTGTCCTGGCCAGTTAGAAAATGTTCAAATCGTATTTTTAATCATATCTCAACTTTTCCAAATGGAACGAGGGTGGCTCATTAGCATATTTGAAAAAAGGATTTTTTTACGAATAATTTGATACCACACGCTTATATCGAATACCACACGAAATATCGAGTCAAATTGTCAAAACCGCATATTACAATTTCAAATAAACCATATGCGAAAATGTCAAAAGTTAACACATGATATGTCATTCTATTCAGAGTATTATTTTCTATCGAATAAAGTAAAAAAATAAAAAGAGTGCCATTTAAAAATCAAAAACTGTAGTCATTTCCGGTCAAACAGGAAGTGACCGAAAACAATTGAATACGTCAATCAATCCTAATTTATCTCATATACTAACATACCAAATCTCGTTTTCTTAACTGTAAAAATAAAAAAGTTAAGTTGTGAGCCACTTTTGAGACGCGCCCGGTATATTTGTTCTTTCTGCTTGGACTTTTAACTTGACAAAAGAACTTGGAACCGCGTTTTTTGCAAAAAATAGATAAAAAATGGCACACCCGACTGCATACGTCTTATCATCAAAGCTTTACTAAACAAGACTGATGCACACCACTGCTTCTAGTTGCATAAATTTGGCGCTAAATTTAAAAATGTGACTAAACCATGTAATTATCAATTTCGCCCCCGGTTATCAATTTCGTCCCAAACTACGGTACTCAGTTTTTTAATAAACTTTAGTATTTGGTATATTATACAGGGTTAATCGAGGGGTTGTTTATTACCCTAACTTTAAAACACCCTGTGCAATAATTTCGGGTGTCAATTTTTCTAAATTATAATTTTACGGTCAGAGTCATGTCTCCTGAGCATTTTGTTTTTTGGATCGTGTCAATACATACTTTGGTTAATTCTTAAGTGCGAAATGAGCTTGCCACCAACAATTTCCAATTTTTTTCAATTATCATTTCTTTTTGAAGTTATTTTTCATTATGACAAAACGGCTTTAGTGGTTATTGTGAACTATACACTACTATGAACTGTCCATCATGTTTGACGTTTGGGAAATACTTAGCAAAAGCAAGTAAAAGGGTTAGAAGTCGCGTAGCGTTATCAACTTCATTAAATGACCTTCAGTTGGTCACTAAAGAACAACAGGAAAACATAAAGCAATATGATATATGCAGCCTCAATGAGAGTATGAACGGACGTATACAGGCAGTTATAGCAGCCAAGGGAGGGCAATACAAATTATTAGGGTATTTTTTACAATTTTTGTTTTCTGTTTGTATACTTGAGTATTGCAGATTTTTTTCTTTAATATTGTTAGTTCTGTTATAGTCATTAATGTTATTAAAATCCGGACTGTATCGTTAGTTTTTAATTTTTTTTTTATTTATATGAAGCGTAATATGACGTTACGACAATAGTCACCAAAACTATCCCGTCATATTAAAAAATTAGATCAAGAAGTAAAATGATAATTGAAAAATTGCAAATAAATCGTGATCAGTTCATTTCGCTCTTAAAAATTAACAAAAGCATGTATTGACATGAATCAACAAAAAAAATGCTCAGGACACATGGTTCTGACCGTAATATTACAATTTAGGAAAATTGACACGCGAAATTATTGCACAGGGTGTTTTAAAGTTAGGGTAAGGAAACATCCCATCGATTAACCCTGTATAATATGCCAAATACTAAAGTTTAAAAAAAACTAAGTATACGAATTAAATTTGATATCATTATATATAGTTTGCTAAAAAAATCATGAAAAGAGTGCTAAAAATAGCAAAAATACAACACTTTAAATTTGACCAAAAATTTCCCCGTTGCGTTTTTTTTGCATCTGAGTGTGGTAGTTATGAAAACACACTTTTTTCCTTTTAAATAAAGACCCTTTATATGGTATGTGAGAATTTAATGGTGTTTTAATCTCTACCATCCTTGCTAGTAATTTTATGTAGGAATAGAAATAAGTTTGGCTGATGATCTCCAATAATAGTTTTTAATAAAAATAGAGAAACTAATCATTTGCATGAACTATATATTAATAATATTAAACTCAAGATTAATCTAAAAGGCTCTAGAGAAGCAAAACGGTATCATACTTTTAAGCACCAATTATTGGGAAAGCATTAGGCTAATCTTATCCTTATTAAAAAGACTTATTGACTCGATTCTCAAGTTACGTCGAAGCCCTGGTTTAATCTTGTTTATAATAAAGTGAGGCGCGACAAAGACGATGGCATCGATTAAGTATTATCCGGTAAATCATGAAAGCAATTAGTTTAGGTATCTCTTGAGATAGATAGGAGATTCATCTGAAAAGCTTTATTTCAAAGTTATCTCTAGGATCTGAATCCAAAAAACTTTAGGAATTTTAATATTTTGTAGTATGTTTATTTTTATTATAAGCTTAAAAATTAAGGCTTAAACTTATTTTGGTTGATAAAATACAGCAAATAATAATCTACTACCTTTTTTCCGCAACTACGTTCGCGTTATATCTCCAATCGTTCATGCCTGGATTTAAATGATTGTTTACCTATAGGTAGAGCTAGTGAGCTTTACAAATATCCACTATTTAAACTATGGTTCTAACAGTTTTAGAGCTATTCGTATTTCATATGAAAGTTTGCAATTGTCGATTTTCTGGGTATTATAGAGGGCGAGTCTTGAACAAGTGCAAATATTTTCAGGGCTGGTAGTCTGGAGAAAAAACAAACATATTTTCTTTTTACCGTTTTTCAAATAACTCCAAAGTAATCAAGTTATTTTACTTTAAAAATTTCCAAAAAAATATTTTCTGCCTAAATTTTGAGAACCACTGGATCTTTTCTGGGTTTCCTTTCTTGTAAATTTATTTTTCTACCTATATGTTGCCATATTATCAAGAAATCATGTTCTTTAACGAAAAATTAAAAAAAAATTCTTGAAAAAACCTCATAATCGTTTCTGGGGTTGAAATATACTATTCCTAAAAATATGTGCACTTATTTGTACTGCTGCCCTCTATATTACTTCGAGTCTTTGTGCTGGACTCGAACCTGGTAGTCTTGAACCACTGGATCTTTTTTGGTTTTTCTGTCTGATAAATTTTATCTACTACCTATGTTGCCGTATTATCAAGAAATTATGGATTTTAACTAAAAACTAAAAAAAAACCCAAAAAATTTTTCAAAAACATCCAATTTTTCAAAAAAAAAAATGGAGAAAAAAATCGTGTTGCTGGGGTGATAGTCGTGTTTCTGGGGTCAAAATATACTACCGCTAAAAATATTTGCACTTATTTAAGGCTCGCCTTGTATATCCTTTAAAAAAATCGATTTTGTTATTTTTGACACATTTTTTACTTAAAATTTATAAAGAGCCATCAATAGGCCAATTTCAAGAGCATTTTTATTCTCTTTAAATACTATGTATTTAAAAAAATCTGAATGTTTTAGAACTTGAACCAAATTCGAATTTTTCCAAAATCTAAAAAAAGAAAATCTCTCGAAAATAATAAATAGTGAAATGACTATTTACCCTCTATCTATGGATAGAATCCTTATGGTCCCATATAAATTGTATTACTAAAATAAATAGCTTTGACATATAAAGCTTTCAATTGAATATTTGAGGATTTCAATTATCGCTTTTCTTGATATACTCCCCTGATTTATTTTTATTTTTCAAGATCATTAATATTCTCTTTATACCTTATTTTTTATTCCTAGAAGGATGGTTTGAAAAGAAATATTTCGTTCATATTATTGATGTCACTAAATAAACCCTAGTATAAAATTTTCTACTTCTAGATGTTATAGTAATGCATTTTCGTACAGCAAACTTTCATTCCCTATTCTACTCTATAAGGATGAATTTCAAAATTCGCTATGTCCAAATAATTAACTCATGTCTTTTAAATGCTCCTTTGTGCAAAATATGTATAATCCAGATATCACGAAGGTTTATGTAAATTTTTACTAACTTTACCCATTTGGTTGATGAATTTCAAAAATCTCTTCTAATTATTTTTGTATAATTTCATTCTTCTAAGGAATTTTACACTCTAATAGGATGAATTTCCAAAAATCGCTTTGCGTAGCTAATTCAATAATCATTAATGTCATTTAAACGAACATTTGTGCTTATATTTATGTATCTAAAGCTGACGGTATTAACTGACCCCTAAAATATCTAAAAACTTGATATATAATCTAACAGACACACCACTGACAATGACAAATAATTTATTTCTGGAGGTATTGTGTGTAGGTATTTTTCAGGTATGTTTTAATGTTTATTAGTTTTATACAAAGAAATAGCAATTAAACAATATAAAAATACTTTATAACAAATAAAGACATATATACCTTTCATTTAAAAAAAGACTCATCAAGATTGGTGAAGCGCTTTCGGCGGGATGGATGTAACAAGAAAACCCTTTGAGCTTTTATATATGTATGTATGGATATGGATTGCAGTCAATTGTACTAAAAATGTCTCTTGGGGTAAAGTTTTGGGGTTGTTCTAATTTCTTCTATTTATTATGTTTTTTGGGATGCTGAATTCGAAACTGAGTTTTGCTGGCAAAATCTCCAGACGGAACATGGAGAACAATGCAAAAAGTGGAAAAATTGGATTTTTTATGATTTTTTGATTATATATTTTCTAACTTTTAAATATCAATTTTCGGAATAATATTTCCATTAAAAATTATAGTGCAGATAATTTCCTATAATTTATGTTAAGTTTTTTTTTATTTGAAGAACTGTTGGGGACTCAACAGCTAGTTGAAACCGACTGTGTGTTAGACCGACTGTAATTCAACAATATACCACCTCCGATAAAATGTATATTATATTTAAATTATGGGTAAATATAATTACAGGTTACAGTTACCGATAAATAAATCCACTGCCACATGTTAAAAGAAGTACCTATGTGTGAAAAATAGGTGGTATTTCTTATATTATCTTATTTAAATAAAGTAAAAAAATAAACCTCTTGCAATAATGAACAACTCCATACAGATAGAAAACGGAACTATAATTACAATCCAACCACACTTTTTCAACGAATTGCATCGTAAAACATTCAGATAATGAATTTTTGCGTTTCGAGCTTAGTTTCTATTCTCTTTCTCTCTTCTCATTTTTATTGGCTACTCTGAGAAGATTGCAAACACCAAGGACTGAGAAAGTTCGACAATAATGCAAAAAAGTAATCTGCTTCAATCAATATTATTTACTTACTGAGTCCAGAGTGCCTACTGTCTCACAGAAAAGACAAAATTGTATCACATCAGGCTGAAGAGGATGCAAAGGTCCTTATTACGAAAAGCACTTACGTTGGTCCTATTACATCACAATAAAGGGGGGATATTCATCTTTTGGTAATTTTCATTGGCCTATGCAGCCCTAATATTAATAATGTCTTCGTTCTAAAACCAGACAAAGGACCGGTATATCAAACACTATGTGATACTCTTTCTTGCAGCCGAGAAATTTGTATTCTGATACAATATAAATCGTTCACGCAATAAATGGGTATGGCAGAACTTCGGCACTGTTTAACCAGAGGAAGTTTTACAAAAAAATAATGATTTGAAATCCGTAAACATCAATATTTTTAAATATCTCGAAGCATTTACGGTACAGACAACATATCTTCGTCTATAAAAATATCACATAACAGTGCTTCGCTGCACGAACACTCACTTAGAATTTTCATTCAAGTGCAGGAGTGGTTATCCAACAAAACAGAAATATATAATTAGCAAAAAAAAATCCAAACGAATGGGAGCGATTTCGGCACCGGGTTCAATACTGCGGTACATTTCTTGCAAATGTAAGAAAGGCTGTCAATGCAATTGTGAATGCAGGAAGACAGGACGACTCTATACAATAACACAAATTGAAGTGCTCTATGAATGTAATATTATAAGAGTATTATTTTCAAGTTTTTTTTAATGCAATTGAAGTTTTTTATAAAGAAATATGTGTAAATCCGGTATTTTCAGTTAAAACAAACCATTTTAAAGCCATCGTCGATGGAAACAGGGAAAATCCTATGAAAATTTTAAACTGTTCAAATATTGGCTCTCCTGTTCATTTTAGAGAGAAATCGCAAATGGATTTTTTAAAGGTCTACCAATGCTGGATACACGTACCAAACTTGAATAATTTTGGATTCGCTAATTTTAACTAATTTAAGAAAACTGCATCTATTCTTAAATTAAAGCTGAAGAATTAATAATGCAAAACCATGCAAATGTCAACATACCTTAAGTTGTCAGCCTATGATTTTATCATTGTCAAATGATATTCGTTGTGCTGTTTATACTACTATGTACGTTATCATACCTACGGTTAGTGTTCCCGAAATGCGTTTTGTAATTAAATACATGTTCAAACTAGGAAATTTCTTAACGTATAGAAAATACAATTTGACACTGAAAATTATCGGTTGACAACTTAAGATATGTTTGCCTTTGCCTGGTTTTGCATTGGTGCCTGTTAGTTTGGTTGCCTTCAGTTTCAATTTAAAAATAGATACAGTTTTTAGGCGACCATACATAGGTACTACCTACCATAGGTATGGTAGGCTATTAGGATCGACAAAAAAAAAGTTTCTTTAATTTCACTCAAAATGAGTTATTTGGGTCATAAATGACCTAAATACAAAATGTTTTAGTGGTGTCTGTCTGTCTATTTGTCTGTCTGTCCGTCCGTCTGTCCGTCTGTAACACGATAACTCAAAAACCACTGAACCGATTTTAAACAAATTTGGCACAAAAATACTGTGGCACCCGAGAATCTGGCCATTAGCTTTTGGTGGGGGTGGGGGGTTGGTAAGGGGGTATAGGAGGGGGTTAAAAATTAAAAAAAATCGTAACTCCAAAATTGCAGTAGCTAGCGAAACGCAGTTTTCAAATTAAGATTAGGAATAATATTTGCAACAAAATTTGTAATAAAATCAAAATCAGTCAAAGTCGCAGTTTTCGAGATATTAACATATTTTACTATGGGCGGCTATACGTGCCTCCCTGCGCCAATTTTTCTAATTTAAAAATGAAAGTTTCCATCTGTCAATTATATGAGGGAACGCAAAATATTGTTATTTTGGTGAATGGTTGGAACACCCTGTGGAATATGTTAAAAAGCAAGGAACTTGAATTATTTTATCATCTTTTCTGGATAGTTTAATTTTTGGATTATCTCAATAGCTTAATTTTTTTGGAGGTATTCGCCTTTGAAAAAAAAACACTAACATTCTTTCGTAATTTTTACATTAACACCATGCCTTTGCTTTTGGTCTTAGTCAAAACAGACCTATGAAATATTGTTTATGATTTATGTAATGTCATTGTTATTGAAATATCATATTATTGCTATTGGCTGTTTAAATCCAGAAGTTGTATCCGCTATAGTTGCTTTACTTGAAGATAATAGAGATCAAAATTATGTTGCTAACATATTTAGGTACGCACGCAGTATAGTCGCTTCCTTGAGACAAGTTCATATGCTGAACGCTGAGAAAACTTCGTATGAAAACTTCGAATCGAGACTATCAATTTATTGCAAGTTTATCGCTAAGAAACCGCCATTTCCCAGCTTTTTTATAATTCACCTAAAAAACGTACATGTAAGTATGCGGACTGTAAAAAGAAGAAGCAATCTTATGTCAAGAAGAGCTGCTTTGGTACCACAACTTACTAGGTCTGTTGACAAAGACCAGAAGCAAATGCATGGCTTTAATGTAAAAATTACGAAAAAATGTGTCTTCTTCAAAAGCGAATATCTATCTCCAACAAAAATAAAGCTACTGAGATGAACCAGAAAAACAAACTATCGATAAAGGATGTACTAGTAGTAAAGTTATTTCTAAATTCTTTGCTGTCTTAACATATTCAATAGGGTTGGTTATCAAACTTTCACCAAAATATTAATATTTTGTTTTTCCTCGTATAATTGACAGACGGGAACTTTCATTTTTAATTTAGAAAGTAGTACTATAAAGGTCAAATAACTTAGCCACATATTGCTTAAAAAATGATCAAAATTGGCCCACTAGAACAAAACATATTAAATGTTAAAATACATCAAAATTTTAAGGTGCCCGTTTTTCGTGCCAGTGAGTGTAGTAATCTTCAGACTACCAATTGCTTAACATAACTTCATTTTACATTTTTAGTTTAATGTAATAATTTACGTTAATTCTTTAATTAATTGTCGTTAATAAACAAACCAACAATACAGGCAATCAAAAATAGCCACCCAGTACGAGAAACTGGCAAATGAAACGAGGCACCTGATAATGGTCTAATTTCCTTTAAGTTGGTTATTCCGTATGCAACAAAAAAATCCAATAAAAATTTCTGACTGTAAAGTGAACTGCATGTTAATTACAGCTAGTAAAATTGCGAACTGTAAAGCGGCCTTAACACTCTTTGTATTAACAAATGAAAATATTTGTATTTAATTGAAATTCTTATATCTGTACCCCAGAAGGAAACTATGTGAAGTCACAAAACATAGTTTTGAGGAAAACGAATTTAAAGTTCTTTTTGAAATTATTTTCTAATTCCTCGTTTATTATTAAACCCATGGTTGTAATATTTGGTATATGAACAACTTATTTTGAACTTAAATGAAATATAAAACCAATTTTTTAAATAAATTACCAATACAATTACAAATTACAAAAACCAACATTTTTTTGAGTGATTTAATATAATTTGTATATTAAAAAAAGAAACATTTACAGGACTTAACTTATATTAAGTCCCTATTTATGCCAAAATTAATAAAACTAAACTAAGTCCAAATAAAGGTATGTTACTGATATAATAAGAACATTTAACAGAAAATTGTAAAACATGTATGTAGGTTGCAATTTGGAACCAATTTACTATCTTTATTAAGTTTAAATTAACTATCCTATAATAGCAAAACGGTCAAAATTAATTTTCGCCACTATGCACCTGTGGACATAAGGTTTGTTCCAACCAGCATTTCGGGATCTTTTCGAAATCTTACTCGAATCGGTTTTCTTGCACTTTGTTAGCATGCGCGGGCTTCGAATAGTTTCGTGACGGTGCAAAAAGTATCAACGTTGGAACGCCTAACCCTAACCTAACCCTATTATTTTTGTTTGCAATTTGCAATAATAATTATTATTATTCTTGAACTGGAGAATCAGAATCCAGTAATTGTATATATATATATATATATATATATATATATATATATATATATATATATATATATATATATATATATATATATGTATACCCCCTATATATATATATACCCCTCGCATATATATATTATTATTATTAATATTTTGGCAGTATATGTACTACCCCCTACCCAAGTGAGACACCCCTCGCATTTAGCATACGCTTTAAAAACATATTAACGACTTCGCTATAAAATCAACAGGGAAGTCAACAATTCAAAATTTCCATGCGATTTCCTATATTTCCAACAACTATGCACCACCCGGTGTATTTATATAGCTGTTATGTTCTAAAACTCCACATGTAATACGTATTTTCCAAAAGGGCATCTGGTTTATTACTCTGGATTATTCACATCCCTTTGCTTAATTCTATTAGTTCAGTGTGTCGCTAAAATTAGCTGAAATTAGGATATGGCGCTTTCTCTAAGACTTAATATAGGATAGGGTTCTTCACTCTTTACCTTCAGCTCGGCTTTAATAAATTATGTTGTTGACACTGATGGCGGTATAATAATGCATAATTACCTCCTCATAGAGGGTTGTATAATCAACAAGAGATTAAATTCTAAATTAGAATTCAGTATAATTCTAAATGATGATGCTTCTAAGCTAGGAAGACTAGCTTTTTGATCTTTTCCAAGGAACTACATTAAACGTAGATATTTTTCGTCATTTACACACATACATATTATGCCCAAACATTTAATTACATTAACTGACATTAACAATTTGACACCCACACACATTTTTAAAAATCATAAATAAAATTTCGGTAAGTTTTGGAGCTTAGTGAATTTCAGTTGATTTCAAAAAATTTCGACCGCAACCAAATCTTTGCTATTTATTTCACGCCGCGGTGCACGGCGCGGCTCGCGGTGGTCATTATTACAGAATTAGCTGGTAATAAATACATATTCAAAAAATACATGTTTTAGTGAACAAAATACATGGTCGGAAAGTGATGTAGATTATATAATTAAAATAAATTAATCGTACTTTTATACAGGGTGTTTGTTGAAATAAGTCACTAATATAG
Organism: Sitophilus oryzae; assembly: GCF_002938485.1. Lineage (NCBI taxonomy): Eukaryota > Metazoa > Arthropoda > Insecta > Coleoptera > Curculionidae > Sitophilus > Sitophilus oryzae. Next base: position 5,568,256 of record NW_022147434.1, on the reverse strand, counting down.
TGGATGTTATAAGCGATATGCTAGTATTTAGGAGATGATTCTTAGACCCATTTTAAGAAAAAAACTTCATATGAATGTATGTCTCAAACGTCATAACTTTTAAGATACAGGGTGGTAAATTTTTTCGAAAAGAATATAAAAATTAAAATAAAAAAATATATTTTAGATCATCCTCGCATTCTACCACATACATTGTGTTGAAAACATATGTCAAGACATGAGTATTTTGCTCTTCAAAGGGACTGCCTTCGTACCAAATAGATTTGGTAGAGATAAATCGAATTTTTTATTTATTGACATTATGTTTTTAAACAAATATTTTTGAAGTTCTTGGCACTTCTTGGCAGCCAATTTTAAGGTGCGTATTCATTATCCGAACGAACGAACGAACGAACGAATGAAAGTGCGGTATATTTAGACGGGGACCGAACGCATGCGGCCGTTCGTTCTTTCGTTCGCTCGACCATCCGTTTCGAGTCGGTACATCAAAGGCGTTCGCCAACAAATGCCTCCGGTCTTCTCGTGCGGTCCTATCGTGCGGTCCCCGTCCATACCACTAGCGAACATTCGTTCGTGCGGATAATGAATACGCACCTTTAGAATGACTCTTTAGATAAAAGGATTACTCATAATAAAAACGTCTTTCAAAAATAAATATGAGTAAATCCTGTATTTGGCAAATTACAAAATCCAGTTTTGCGAAAGAAAAATATTTTTTTACGAAACATTTAAAAGAAATACTTTTTTCTATTTTACACGGGACGTAAATATACAGGGTTGTTCACCACATACGACACCGATTATTGTAGCTAAACGATTAGATTTTTACAAATTGTAAGTTTTGGATTCGTTGAAGGACTATTAGAGCTACATTTTAAAAATATTTTTACAAGATACAAAGTGTCCCAAATAAGTAAAAAATATTATAGTTGTATTTTTTTAAATGGAACACCCTGTATATTATTCTATTTTTGGATTCTGCGATTGAAATAAAGCTAAATTTGATTAAGGTATATCACACTTAAACCTTACCGTTTTTGAAATATTTTCAATTTTATGAAATTGCAGTAAAAACATTAAGGCTTGATTTCTCCAAGGGTATCAAAGTTTTTAATAATAAATATTTACTAAACATTATTTGTTGATCAGATATTATGTACCAATAATAATTTACTTTTTACCACACTGTCTAATACACACACAAAATTCAGTTTTTTCAGTTTTCGAGCAATTCGATTATTAATCAACGTAAACAGTCAATTAATCTAGTTTGAATACTGGGATCATATTAATTGGTCCTCTTTAACAAAAAATATTTAAACAGATTTCTTATTTTATTTTTTAATGAAATAAGCGAACTATATCGACAATATTAGTATCTGAACTCTTTAAAAATTTGTTACATCTTTAAAAATAATCAAAAACGTCAATATTCCATGGGTATAGTGATAAATGAGGTCTAAATTATAAGAAAATGCATTTTCTACGAAAACTTGAGGAGATGGGTAAAAATGATATAATACAATTTGATAGACAATTAAATTCTGCATATGATTCACGTAAAATATACAGGGTGTTCCATTTAAATTAAACAAGTTATTGCCGTTTAAAGCTAGTAATTATTTAATATAAATTTTTGGACACTCTGTAAAAGGTAGTAGAATTTTTATTACTGCCACACAATACCTGATCAATAGATAATTTTCAGTAAATATTTATTATTAAAAACTTTGATACCCTTGGAGAAATGAAGCCTTAAAATTTTTACTGCAATTTCATAAAATTGAAAATATTTCAAAAACGGTAAGGTTTAAGTGTGATAAACCTTAATCAAATTTGCCTTTATTTTAATCGTGGAATCTAAAAATAGAATAATATACAGGGTATTCCATTTAAAAAAATACAACTATAATATTTTTTACTCATTTGGGACACTCTGTATCTTGTAAAAATATTTTTAAATTGTAGCTCTAATAGTCCTTCAACAAACCCAAAACATAGAATTTGCAAAAATCTAGTTTACTTAGTCTCGAAAATCGCTGCCTAGTTATGCAAATTACAACTTTAAAAATTAAAAGATAAGCGTCACAAAACCAATAAAGTAAACAATCTAAGAGAAAATCAACTTTGCCGTTGCGCCTAAGCTACCTATTTTGAGATAAAAAAAATTGTTGTTTAATCATGTCTCTGGTTTATTGACAATGACATACAATATCAGTCGTAGATTTTCTGATACCTTATTTTTTCGATTTATTAATTCCTAAAAAAATTAAAATGTTAAGTGCCTGTTACACACAGTTCACGTTGATTGAATTAAAATAATAATGAAATCGTGACTTTGTCATAATATATAAGTATTTTAATTTTTGTGCAGTTATTGAAACTATTAAAACACTCAGGTACAAGGTTTGTGTGATGTAAGGCTGTTCCGTGTAGTAAAAAATAATTGATTTAAACATCTTCTAAAATTATAATTGTGTACATTTAAAACATTTCTTTATAGCCGAAATAGTTCCAATTACACTGAAAAAAATATTGTTCATAATATTAATGAACATTGATTATTAACTGTTGATTATTAACCAAACCAAATCATAGATCGATGTCCGATTTATTAACCGTACGCGGTTATTAATATCATGAATAAAATATTAGGGCTTAAATGTCCGCCATGTTGATCGGTTACTTTGGCACTTTAAAAACGTCTGTGTGGTTGAGTTATTCAGTTAGGCTTTAGTTTCAATAGAGTAGTAAGTGTTCTCTTCAATATTTTAAATAAAAGTCCTATCGTATTATAGTTAATTTGTTGTGTTGTCAAATCAAATTCCGCTGTGTGAGATCTTTGGTGTGGTTATTCATTAAAACAGCGGTTTCCAAATATGTTTCAGAAGATAAAAAACAAAAAGAAGAAAAACATAGCACACACAATATTCTCCGACGGTAACAGCACCGGCACCACTAAAGGTCGATTTATAAACTCTACAGTTGGCGTTGGATTTGCCGTCGACCGTTCGTAGCGCCGCAAAATCGCATTTATAAACTCGACGGTTGACAGTTGGCTTTGGCCGTTTTGGGCAGATCTAACCTTACATTTTTGTTTACTTTTTACTTGAGAGTAGCAGAGTCTATAGTGCGTTTTTAGAGACGAAAGTGTTTAAAGTTTTGGTTTTTGGTTCAAGATTTTTAATTATGGATTTGGAAAGTAATGGTCTTGATGAAACTACCCTATTAGGGTTATTGGGAAAATTTGGAATTCCCGTACTTCAAAACTAGATGTAAACAAAGCATCACGTGATCGCTCTTTACTATTCTATTGGCTGTAACGTCATTTGCTACGTGGTGCTACGGACGGCGAACCGCCTCGAACGGTAAAAAGTTAAACATAATTCAAGTCCGACGGCAACCAGGCGCCAAAGCCAACGCCAACCGTGTTTATAAATGCTCTTATGGTAATATACAGTTTTAAGAAATGGGCGGCGGCGCCAACGCCAAAGCCAAATCCAACTGTGAGTTTATAAATCCTACTTAAGCCTAAACTGCACCAAGCCTAAACTCTAGGCGGAACAAAACTTACTGGAATTTTAAACACCTTTTTTATATTATTTTTTTTTGAAAGGTCCTTTTCTTCTGATTTTAAATACATACAGGGTGTCTCAGATTTTAATCGGGAAAATTTAATAGACGATAGAACTTGCAAAAATAAATCAAAAAGTTCATATCAACTTGTAAGATTTAAAGCTTCCTTTTCGAGATACAGGGTACCATTAGAATCTAATTATAATATTAATTAACAATTAGAATTTATTTTTTTTGCAAGAAGTAAGCAAGATAGACAAAAAAGTCAGGAGACAAAAAAATAATATTTTTAATTACTAAATCCAAAAATAATATTAAACTTCTAAAAAAGCAGTGGCGTGCCTATTTTTTCCTTTAAAATAATTTAACAGTGATGCCCCACCTCCGCCCCTGGCCATTAAATTTAAATCTAATTAAATCAAATTAAGTCCCATAGTAAGTATTATAAAAGGGTCAAGTTATATCAAAATCGATTAAATAGTTTTTCAAATATCTTCATTTTTTTTTCTTTTTTCAGTAACTTTAACACCTTTAACAAGTATCTCGAAAAGGAAGCTTTAAATCGTACAAGTTAATATGAACTTTTTGTTTTATTTTTGCAAGTTCTATCCTGTGTTAAATTTTTCCGATTAAAATCTGAGACACCCTGTATATTGGGTAGTTTTTCTATATTTGCTTGAACCGTTTCTGGATTATTATTTTTGTTTAATCAATGCAACCGCTATCACACAACAGATAGATAAGTGTACTATTTATATGGTCTCCAAGGCACACTATGTATTTTTTGTAAACTAAAAAATATCTAGTGTTGAGTAAAAAAGAATATTTTTTTTAAGGATTTTTTTTTTAATTTTATAAATATTTATTTAGCTTGTAGATGGGGAAAACAGTATTCTATCTATTTTAATATTGAAATATGGCCTTTTTATATGACAATATTACAGATAAAAAGGCAGAAGAGGAGGCGATAAAGAAACCAATATTTTATATCGAGAGAAGAATAAACTTTTATCCATAACCCAAGCTCAAACTTAAGTATTAAACGATCCAGATGCCAAAGAAAACATTTTATTACGCTGATATTGGAAAGCAAACTTCTCAATCCTTATGGCAGTGCCAAAGTCACACAACGGAACGATAAGTGTTTTTCTTGCGGGAAAGTTCTTTAATTTGAGAAAATTGTTTGATGAAGATAAAAATACAGAAGTGTCAAAATATCTATTTACAAATTGATTGGATAAAAAAATTCAGACAAATATTTTAAATAGACAAATCTTGCTGTAGAAAATAAAAACTATAGAAGATATATACAAACCATATGTAAATAAACAAAATAATAGGTTGTTACTTTTATTTTAAAAAATATTAACGAAAATCGTATAAGATTAATAAATAAATTGCCATAGTACTGATTCACTCTTCATTTTCAGCTCATTCAACCATTTCCAATTATGGTGTAGCCTCCCTCACATAATATCTTTGTAGTTGGACCCATTGATGTCTCTTGTTGGTTATGTGGGCCTAACCTAACCTAACCAAACCAAGTTACCCTGCTACTTTTGTAATATCATGGTCCCATCTCAGGTTTGGTCTTCCTTTAGATGATCTCTTAATTCCTCGTGGGTACCAGGTTGTAATATTTGTGGTCCATCTGTTGTCCGTTCTTCTTTCCAGATGTCCTGCCCATTGCCATTTGAGGGATTTGACTCTGTGGATGACATCTACTATCTGGATCTGTTGTCGTATCCGCTCTATTCTTTTACGGTCTCTCTCGGATAGTTCCAGCATATTTCGTTCCATTGAGCGTTGTGCAGCCTGCAGTTTCCTTATAATGTCCATTTTAAGTGTCCAGGTTTTGCATGCACTGGTAGTACACATTGGTCGAATGTTTTCTTCTCTAAATAAAGGGGAAGTGTGTTGAGGGGTTCATGAAATAGTAATAATTTATTTACCACAGCCTAGAGTATCTAATTTCCTTATTGTTTTTGTGAAAAATATATTCTTGAGGGATGTTAGACTAATATTTTATTAAAGTAAAAATATACGTTCGATAAAACGTATAATGTACCCCCCCCCCATAAATTTCAACATAAATTAAAACATAACCTTCAACAATTTAGTTGGACACTTCCGTACACTATTGCCGATCTGCCGGTATATTGTATCACTTTGCGAATAAAATTTGCCGTGTCCTCACAGATCTATTGTGTCTCCTCTTTTTAAACTATAATTCTACAGTCTCAGGGTTTTGAGAAAAGCCAGTATCTGAGTCAGTTTGACAGAGGTTAGTTCTTCATCTCCGATATCAGTCGTACCAAAATTTATTGCACGAAAGGTGATCTGTGAGTTTTTCTGGTGTTTCCTCATTTTCCCCACAGAATCTGCATTCGCCATTATTTGTTAGCTTCAATATACTGAGGTTGTCGTTGAGGAGATAATGTTCTTTAAAAACCCCGTGAAAGTCCGAAGATTTTTCTAAGAATCCTTAAAGATCCCCCCCCTCACCAATTCTCAAATTATAACTCATAATACGCTCTATATCATCCTACATGTAGATTCCCCTGTTGTAGGAGGACAGGGTAATTCCCATTCTGACAACAGATGTTCTTCCTCCGAGTGTAGAGTAGACATCTACCTCCTCCAAGTGTATACACCTTTCCACGGTTGGGATTTGGCCCTCCGTGCCCTTCACAGTCGGAGAGATTGTCTCCGGCTGAGGTACTCGTGAGGTGGAGGGTAAAAGATCTATCTCAATTTTCTCCACCCGTTTAACTTGGTCTCTCCTTAGACCTGATACCGATGTTTTTCCGTATATATAATAGAGGGTATATCCCTCATTATCTATTGCCTCCTTGGACTTGAGATTCTCCTTTGAGATTCCTATTGTGACCATGGCCCTCCTCCCTCGAGTTAATGACTTCTTCTTCTTGCGGTGCCGTGCCTGTCTTCAGGCGTTGGCAATCTCCATGACTATTTCGTGGAAGAGTTCTCTATCTTCTGCTGCATGAAACAGCTTCTCCACCCCCAGACCAGTTAATGACTCGCCAACTCAAAATAACAGGTACATTTGGGTGCACCAAAAATATATTTTTTTTCCTTTTTTGTTGCCGTCAAAATATTGTTCAGGATAATGGAACAAAAATTCTGATAAAGTTTGAGCTTTTAATATTAATATTATAAGGTGCCGCATCGTGATTTTCTATTTCCCATTTATGTATGACGGAGAAACTATTTTCTTTCTTTGAAATTTTATTGCGTTCTAAGAAATCAGCGTTTGGTAAAAATCAATACATATTCTTATATAAAATTGAACGGTCTTCATAAAAGGTCTGATTTAAATTTTCATTTAATCGACTCATTTGAAAATTACTGAAGGTTAAAGTTCAACTTCAAATCGTATACAGGTTGTTAATTGGACAGTTACTTATAGGGGAACAAAATGGAAACACTGCCTATTGAGAACGCATGCCCTTATATTGTTTTCTGCCAACTCGTCCCGTCGCGTCGTCTATCGACGAGCGGGCCGAGGTTGCCATATTTCAACCATAAAGCTCTTGCCGCGAGTAATAAACAAATTAACAACCTGTATGATATCTTCCCCAATTTTTTATATTTTCTCACCAAATGGCTCAAAAACATAATATATGGTATTTTAAATGTTTGAGACATTATTTAATTATAAAATACGATAGGTCATGTTTATGAGCCAATATTACGTGATAAAATATAAAAAAATTGTGAAAGTTATCATTTACGATTTGAAGATGAACTTTAACCTTCAATAACTTTCAAACGAGTCGATTAAATGGAAATTTATATCCGACCTTTTTTGAAGACCCTTCAATTTTCTACAAGAATGTGTATTGATTTTTATCAAACACTGATTTGTTAGAACGCAATAAAATTCCAAAGAAAAAAAATTGTTTCCCCGTGTCATTTAAATAGAAAATAGAAATTCACGAAAGGCACCTCTTAATATTGATATTAAACGCTCAAACTTTACCAGAATTTTTTTTCCTCGTTCTGAACGATATTTTCACGGTAACTAAAAAATATTTATTTTTTTGGTGCACCCTAGGGTACATACAATGGGGAGTCTCCTGGTCCCACAGGGTTGAGACCAGAAAAGGATAGTCTTCTATCTAACCACGTATCCCCGTGACTTGGTCCCGCCATAGTAGTATTAAGGTTTTTGATGACGTTGTTTCCTCTTGGCCCGCGCGGTTAAGTCAAGACCCTCCCACACTGTTGCCTGTTATGACGGAAAGGCTAGTCCCAAACGGCATTGTTATACGTCTTGGTGCAATTTCCTGGCTACGACGCTACAGCCAGGGACAAGACAGTGAGATGCTCCTTAGATACAGCCAAAGTGGGTCTAGCGACTCTGGGCGACTGGGAGCTTCTCTACCAATGGCAGGATCTCGCCTTGCCGTTGAACCTAGGTGTTAGGGGAAGAAGATTGTTATTACTAAAGAAACAAAAAAATATTTAACCAGCACCCTGTATACCTTATTTCTTTATGTCGTAAACTGTTATATTATGAACAATAAATTTTCTTCAAGATTAGTTTTATAATCCAATAAAAGAGTGAAACGAGGGCTTAAAAGATTAGATTGGGGGGCATCGTAAAGATTTTATTTTAAGTTGTGTTCCTTTTGGTTTCATTTATTGCCTCATCCTAACTGGATTGTTTTCCTGAAATTTATTATTTTGTTTCCCTTAACAAAAGAACAAGTTACACATATTTTTTGAGCAGAATTAAGAATAAATCAGAGAATTATGTTCAAGAAAATATCTTGTATTTTCTGTTTGTTTCTTTTATAATGTCAACTATCTGAACCACGTAAGCCGCTTACGTAGGTTTTTGTAGACTAGTTAAACAAGGGATCAATAAGCTCTTCAAAGTCTAACTTTTTCAGATACGCAGTAGGCAGCGTTTTTAACATTTTTAGAGGAATTATACCATGTATTATTTTGTAATTCATAACAATTTTTAAATTTTATTGACTCAATATCATTCCGAAATGATCGGTTTTATTTTAATTTCATAGTTTGTTTAATTCTATTATTTATTACACAATCAAATTACCTTTCTTTTAGAAACTTAATGTAAACATTCTCCCTGAATCTAATGTTTTTGAAAATATTTTATAATCTATATTTCTGGTTTTTTTATTAAGATTTATAGAAATGTTTTTGCAATTATTAGAATCAGTATACATAGAACTAGTGTATTCTAAAATCAAAAAATACGCAGTAATTTGACAAAGCAAATCAGAGTGAAGACGCATATTCAAAGGAATACTTAAAAAATCCCTTAATAATTCTTTAAATAATTCTTATAGCTTAAATAATCCTTTAATAATTTTTATAGCCTCTGTTTGATAGAAAATGACATTTTGAACAAACTAATTTTTTTTAGTTTTAAAAAAAACGAAACTTTTGACATTTTCGACAAAACGAAACTTTTCACATTTTAAAACAAAATAGTATTTTCAAATTTAATCTAGAGTGGCATGACTGTGTTAAAATCGTTAACGTGGCTTGATACAGTTTGTTTAAACTTATATTTTTAAAACTACTGGTGAAATGTAGTTTTTATAATACTGTACGCAATAATCATAACTATCGATCTCTAATATGAATGTTCTTCTCTAATAAGATATTACATATATTACGTGAAAACTTTCAAAACTGACAATCACTTAGACAGAATAACAAAACCATGTCAAATCTATTTTAATTTTAAAATAAAGTAAAAATTGTTTTTAATTTTGTTAAGCTTATTATTTTGTTATTTGAAAAATTGCAATGCATTGCGTGTGGAGTACACACAATATCACAAGGAGATGTATAGGTAGGAAATTTTGAGTTCCAACCACATTATTTTAATAGATGCAAAAAATTATGCGCTCAGAAAATTAACATTGGATAAAGATTGGTTTCTGCTCACAAGGAAGAGTGTCTGCTGACAAGACACTTAAAATCGAGCATAAACAATTTATTACGATCAAAACAGACGTTTCATGTGTTCGTTATTACGGGTATTAAGTAGAGATGTAATAATGTATACTAGTACCAAAGCCATAAGGTGTAATTGTAAAAAATTGTTCTGCTATTTTTAATTAAACTTAAAACCGGTTAAAGGGATGTGTTTTATTCTAGAGTTATTTATTATGTGAATACTGAAATAAATTAATTAATCGTAATGGCACAACTAGTATTCCTGCACTTTATAATACAGCGTATTTTGTTCACACCTTTTCTGAATTACTCACCCCTTTTCAGCAAATTTTGTTTGTTAAATGCATTTTCTCCAATGAAAAATATATATGTCATTTAGGAAGTGGCAATGTTGCATCTCTTTTAGTACCATTACCATGGTAATATCAAAGATTAAGAAATTAATAAATAATATTTTCTTGCCTTTAGCTGTGTATTTTTTCTAATTTCGAACAATCGAAAGTAGAGAAAAAAAATAAAAAGTAAAAAGAAAATTGCTTTGCTTGTCGTAAAGGGGGGAATCAAGCTCCACTCCCACAACCGGTTTCTGGCCCTACCCTTCATCAGGTGGGCTATCCAGGGGCTCGTTCTCACCGATACGGCAAGCAAACCTTTTTCTATATCAACAGACGACGTTGTAAAGTGTCGGTGAGGTATTAGTGCATCTCCCGTCAAAAGATGGTAAAGAGCGTTTTTACGGCCCGCTCAAATATATGTATATGAAATGAACAAAATTCTTACAGCTTTAGTGTATATTAATAAATAATATTTTCTTGCATTTAGCTGTATATTTTTTTTCTAAATATATAGAAAATATTATTTATTAATATACACTAAAGCTGTAAGAATTTTGTTCATTTTATATATGTATATTTGAGCGGGCCGAAAAACGCTCTTTACCATCTTTTAACGCGAGATGCACTAATATTTCACCGACTATATTGATATAGAGAAAGTTTTGCTTGCTGTATCGGTGAGAACCAGCCTCTGGACAGCCCACCTGATGAGGCCCAGAAACCGGTTGTGGGAGTGGAGCTTGGTTCCCCCCTTTACGACAAGCAAAGCAATTTTCTTTTTGCTTTTTTTTTCTCTACTTTCGATTTTTGGAAATTAGAAAAAATACACAGCTAAAGGCAAGAAAATATTATTTATTAATATACACTAAAGCTGTAAGAATTTTGTTCATTTCATATAGATTAAGAAATTAGATCGTCGAAAAATTTGCGATGAACAGGCAGTTCTAAAAGAAAAGTTTAAAGTTTTCGAAAAATATACAGGGAAATTTAAGAAGAAATGCACGATTTTCAACATCCTTTTTTACGAAAAAAAAACTCATAGACGTGTTCCTGGGGTCGAAATATACCACCGCTGAAAATATTTACACTTATTTAAGACTCACCGTGAGGGATTTGATTGGAGCGTACTAAAACAATTAACAATGTAGATACAAACCAAATATGCTCAAAAAAGTTACAAATATGTTTCAAGTGAGGGCTGTAAAGGCTGTAAATGTTTTCAAGGGCTGTAACTTTCTCAAGAACCCTGTTTTCGTAGGAGAAATAAGATATGTTCAGGTGACAGTGTTATAGGGCATACCGTGCTGGCAACTCTTACTTTTGGGTCGGTATTTACATGTGTAGAAGTAAATCGCATAGGGATTTTAATAAGTCGGAGTGAAAGAAATGCGACGGTGTTCTTGCGGCGCACAGTGGTCTAAATGGAAAAATTACGGGGACACTCAATTTTGTTTTTGAAATAAAGGAAATAATTGTTATGTATAATGTTTTTTTGTAAAATTACACTCATCAAAAAGATTTTTTACATTTTTACCTTCCTATTTTATATACGGGTGTTCAATTAGTGCGATAAAGTCTAGTCTCTCGTTTGCTATTTAGAATTTTAAAATAATGCCAATACAAAAGTTATAAGTAATAATGAATTGCTTCTTGTTAAAATATTTTTAATTATACGGGGTGTGTCAGAAAAGTGCTAAAGACCAAACTTCAGTTTTTTAAAGAAAACACCCTATATATTTTTTAAAATTTCAATTCCTGGTACTTTTTCCAGCATTTTGATATAGGGGTGAATGGTTTATACCATGTGTATCAAAGGTTACAGTCATTTTTATTTTTGAAGCTCTATCCCATTTACAGTACCTAACATATTATTCTGTTTTATTGCGTCAGAATGTTACAAGATGGTATTTTGTCATTTTATTTGTTGAATTTACAAGTGAATATTACAACTTAAAACAATGTTGATAATATTGTGTTACTTGGGTATTTTAACTGAATATATTTACTGGTCTACAAAATATCTTTATCAAGGCTTCCTCTGGAGAAAATGGTCGCATCTCGTTGTTTAACCTTTCTAAAGGTTTTATTTTTGCCAACACTTCTGGCCTAGAAATCGTAGCTTTTTTGATGGCAAAAGCAACATTTCTCTTTCCTTTTTTTGTATATTCAGTCTGAGTAGCAAACGCAAGTTCAGCAGGACTACATTGAGAAATCAATTCTTGTGTACGTCTTCTCTTAGTTCTAGTACTAACAGCACTAAATTCTCTTGAGTTCTTTCGCGACGACGTTTTTGCATGTTGCTGAAAGGTGCTTTGGCACTTAGATTTATAAACATATTCGTTAAGCCAAATTACATGTTACTTTAAAAAGTCTTTCTAATTTCGGTAGCACCTTTTCCAACGTAAAGCAATTTGAGTTGAAAATCATGATATTTTGTAGGTTAGGTCATCATCGTCAGCAGTAGGGATGCGTTGTTTGACAAAGTCGGCCATCTTTTTTCTCACAACTAAAGAAGTGGCACTTCCCATCCAGCCATTTTCATTCAAAAGCTCAAATAAGTGTTTTCGACTCACGCCCGAAACTGTACATAATAGGAAAAAAATAAAAATTTCACAAGACTGCACCTATCTGCAGCTCAGTATATTGTTACACGATAGGTAGATATATAGGTAGGAAATTTTGAGTTCCAACCACATTATTTTAATAGATGCACACGCTCAGAAAATTAGCATTGGATAAAGATTGGTTTCTGCTGAAAAGGTAAGACACTTAAAATCGAGCATAAACAATTTATTACGCTCAAAACAGACGTTTCATGTGTTCGTTATTACGGGTATTGAGTAGAGATGTAATAATGTACACTAGTACCAAAAGCCATAAGGTGTAATTGTAAAAAATTGTTCTGCTATTTTAATTAAACTTAAAACCGGTTAAAGTGGGATGTGTTTTTATTCTAGAGTTATTTATTATGTGAATACTGAAATAAATTATTAATCGTAATAGCACAACTAGTATTCCTGCACTTTATAATACAGCGTATTTTTGTTCACACACCTTTTCTGAATTATTCACCCCTTTTCAGCAAATTTTGCTTGTTAAATGCATTTTCTCGAATGAATAATTAAAAATATGTGTCATTTAGTAAGAAGTTGCAATGTTGCATCCCTTTCAGTGCCATAACCATGGTAATATCAGAGATTAAGAAATTAGACCGTAGAAAAATTTGCGATGAACAGGCAGTTCTAAAATTTAAAGTTTTGAAAAATATACAGGAAATTTAAGAAGAAATGCACGATTTTCAACATCCTTTTTGCGAAAAAAAACTCATAGACGTGTTCCTTGGGTCGAAATACCACCGCTGAAAATATTTGCACTCTTTTAAAGACTCACCATGTATAGTAGGGATTTGATCGGAGTGTACAAAAACAATTAACAATGTAGATACAAACCAAATATGCTCAAAAAAGTTACAAATATGTTTCAAGTGAGGGCTGTAAAGGCTGTAAATGTTTTCAAGGGCTGTAACTTTCTCAAGAACCCTGTTTTCGTAGGAGAAATAAGATATGTTCAGGGTGACAGTGTTATAGGGCATACCGCGCTGGCAACTCTTACTTTTAGGTCGGTATTTACATGTGTAGAAGTAAATCGCATAGGGATCTTAATAAGTCGGAGTGAAAGAAATGAGACGATGTTCTGTTGCGGCGTTGCCACATTTCTCCGATAGGCCTTTCCGTATCAAGTAAAAAACTATCGCAAAGCGCTTATTTTTAAAAAACTTTTTTTTTGAAAAGGTAACTAGATAAAAATCATTAGATATGTTTCTGAACCGGTGAAATGCAATTATAAGGATATCATTAGGGTGTCCATTTTTTATAACGAGAAAACGTCAGTAATGGTGATAATTTCTCTTAATCTTAAATTGATCGGATATTTTACAAGATGTTTAAATAAGAAAAATTCCATAGGCTTCTTTTTTTTCATTCAAAAGTTTAAAAAACCAACCATTTACTTTTAGTGCGTTGCAATTTTCAGCAATCGTGTAACTTTTATACAAATTTTCACATACTGTCTGCGTAGAAAATACAGCAGAAACATTAAGAAAGTTTTTGAAAAAACTTCAATCAATTATTTCTAATGGATTTCGAGATATAGATTTTTGAATTCTGGGTTCTAATAGCGCGGCCACTGTCGAAGACCAACTCAATTCCACTTATTTTTACCAAAAGTGCAAGTGTTTATAAATTACACTTAAAAATTTATAGAGAAAATAACAACGACTCGTTAATAAATTAACAAATAAAGTATCACTAGACGTAATCAGCTATATCCCCTTCCACATCTCTTAGCAATGTGCACAGTTTCTCGGTTTATTTGATTGTTTATCAAATGACTCATTATTAATAATGAATCTTTATTAACATGTACTTAAACATTATGCTCGGAGAAAGTACAGTGCAAACCTATATGTGAACTGAACCAGCTGTAATTTTTGTTTATTTACGTACTATTAAGTACATAAAGTGTTTATTTTACATATTAGTTTGGAGCACACAAAGCCGCTGCGAACAATTGATCACCTGCCGTTCATTCACGTGCATGTATTGTAAAGGAGCTTATAATATGAAATGTATTTACGTTAGCGAAATTATTTAATAACCATATATTGATACTCTTTCCATTTGTGATAAAATGCTGTATAATAAATTTAAAGTTTAAATAAATAACGTACCATGTTAAGAAAACATGAAAATAAATGGTTTAAGAAAGGTTCATTAATATAGATAAGTATAATTTTAACTTTGTAGAAATATGTTTTATAAGTTAAGTTAATTTAAAATTTTACGAACAACCCCCCTTAATATTAACCCTGCTCTAGTTTTGAACTTTCTCTAGTTGGCAGCATTGATCTGTCTGTATTATTATCATTTTAGCAGAATCATTTTGGTTTTCTTAGCATCACTTTAAATCCGAAGAAAAAGTCTGGCATACTTATTTCTAGGTTAAATAGATGCTAAAATTTAAGAATAAACAAATTTCAAGTTGCCTAAAGAATGTTTTTTGGATTTATTTTTTTGCAAATGTTATGGATTGCGCAGTAGCGAAATACCCCCAACCTCCCAACCAGACTTAGGATTCTGGGTTCACAAGTTATTAAACTTTATTTTTTTTTGTTATTCTAACTTGCCTAAAATATGTTCTCTAAATATGTCGCCAGCTCTCCGGCTATATGTTCTTCCCGTAAGAATTTAAAGCCTGCTGTGTCTGAAGTTTAAGCATGACTGTATACAATCTGAATGTCCTTTTTTTCCTGATCACAGTTTTGGTGTTCCGGTCCACAATGTGCGCTGGAAGAAAGTAAAAATACTTGACCTCATCTCTTGGTGCCGCTGCTTGAGACAAGTTTTCTTGAAACAAACATCGTACAGTTAAGTCTCAACCTCTTATGTAATTTTATCGATAGCACATATTTCAATCGCAATATTTTTAGTCTTAAATTACTTTTTGGGTAGTTTTTGTTATAGTATTTTTTATTCTGTCACTTTAACATGTAAGTAGCCCAAGGCACGATCCTCAACTTGCAAGTACATCAGCGCGTTCGTTCCCTTCGATGTTCCGGTATCCTGGAATCTAAAGCAAGGTTATGTTGTTCCTACTTGCTGCGTAGGATAACTTTTGATACGTTTTTTGGCTATTTGGAGAATATGGTAGATGAGTTTAGCACCAACATGGCTGCTTGGCTGTCTGTAATTATTGCCATTTTTCCGCCCATAAGATGTTTCCTCGCTCAGTCATTCGTAAGCGTTCCAAATAGCAAGTATCTCTGCCTGGAAGCCTGGAAACGACCTTGCTATGTCAAGATCCTTCAAGAAAACCCCCAAATCTCTATCCCTAAAGCCATCTTATAGCCATCAGTAAATGGGGCAATATCGAATTCCTTCACTAGTTTGTGAGTATCCCTCTCTCATTTCTGATCAGAATTCTAACTAGGAAAAAAAACAGTGATTTCTATCTCAAACCTCAGAATTTTACAAATTAAAGAATAATGAGAATGGTAGGTTTGCAATGACAGTTTTCCTTTATAGCCAATAATTGTTTACATAAAAAATCAAAAATTTTTCAAAATAACCATTTTATCAAGATATATCAATATGGTGCTAATTAAATTAACTACCAAACCATTTGTATTTGAATAGTAAATCCGTTAAACTATCGAAACATCAACATTTCAATAATTGACAAAAACCATCTAGGCGGTTTTAAATACATCCTGTAATTTGCGTGCGGAACTTTCCATTGATTTTCTCATAATTACAAAGCGCACGATGCTCCGGTATTTATCTAAAATTAACATTTTGCTATATTACATTAACCAAACAGAAAATCAGATTTGTGTATTCAGTTGAGGAAATTCCGCTCGTATTGAAAATTTAAATAAATTTTCAAGGCAAGTATATAAAAAGTTAATAAACAAGGTAATAACTTAAAAATTAAAAAAAAACATATGTTATTAGAATTTTACCAACAAATTTTATTCTGTCTTTTGCACATGAAACTTACGCTATTGATTCGAATGTCTAATAAATACTGTAAAAACTAAAATTCGCTCAAATCATGTGTATTGTAATATCTTGAATATACAAGATAGTAAAATATATTAAGTAGTATAAATCCAGAGCTGCCACAAGTCAGTTTTAAAAAGACGTAAGTCTTAAGTCATTTCTAAAATCAAAATGATTTAAATCTTAAGTCAAATTCAACATAAAGTTCAAATGATTTAAGTCTTAAATCTTCAACTTAAATCATTTTATTTCAAGTAATTTTTGTAAAGACTTAAATCAATATAACGTTATTCAAGTCTTTTTTATGACTTAAGTCTACATTTTTCACTTAAATGATGATGATCTGCAAGTTAAGTCAGTAAAATGAATAATATCAATTTAATTACCCTCAAGTCAAGACAACTAGAATTCAATTTATGTACTTTTTTTAAGTGTAAATATTAATTATCTTTTATTGTCACTTAGCGATTTTTTCTACTAATATACCATTCTTTTATTTATACATCAGTCTAAAACCACATAAGAAAAATATGTTTCTTTATAAAATTTAACTAATTTTGTAGTACTTATTACCATTACAGTTTAGATGCCATCGAATACATGTCTATTTCTTAATAGGGGTGATGTGTTTTTATCACTATGTAATGTATCGATATCATAAGCTAAGGGCTGGAGGATTTTAAGGTACTCTCCAATATATTCGAGATAAATTCCTTTAGTTTGTCTTTAGGGCTACATAACGGAGTCGGAGATTCACTTGAAAGAGAACAAACTCACTACGCACACGTAACAGGACAAATAATCAAAATCGATTTTTAAAAACTAACGTTGTATTTGCTAGTGGTATTGAGCATTGTTTTTTTATTCTGCTGCTTAGCTGCCGCCTAACAATTGAAAAAAAAGATAATGCTGCGGTTAAAAATGTATCATAAAAATAGATAAAAATCGGAAAAAGTCTTTTATAAAAAGACTTAAATCTTTTTAAGTCGACTTAAGTCGTTAAGTCTTTTCTAAAAGGAGATTCTTTCTAGATGGGATATCTCGTTATTTAGGTATGATTTAAACATTCGCAAAGTCGATTGATCGGCGTTATATCGCTGTGAACCGCGCTTCGGACCTAGTGTAGAACAGTAAGCCCCGTCCAGACTAGCACTGACAACACAAAGTTGACTTGATTGGTTGGTTGGTTGGTTAAAGTAGCCAATATAAATTTGTCGAACTCCAATTAGCCCAATTTGCCGTTTTCATACCAGTCACTCTGAGACCCTAGGGGTGGTACAACTGTATTGTTAAGTGTTTATAGCCATTCGGTGGCATTCAGGAAACGAATAACTTCCGTTATAAGTTCTTACTTTCAACCCCGGCAACATATTTCAAGATTTACGAAACTATCGCCTCCGAAAAAACAATTTTGGATTCTATAAAAAATCCTAGCAGCGGCATAGGAAACGAAGGACTGTTTCCACTTCATTGGGATTCTTGCAGCTTCGGCAAATTTTGATAAAAGGGATGCCCATTGTCACGACATGTTTACCAATTGTCCAGTGTATATACCGCCGTATGACCTGTCTATTTCCTTAAGCGAATTATGAGCTCTTCCAATAGGAATAACTTCCTATTGAAAGAACTCATAATTCGCTTAAGGAATACAATCTTAGAGAATACTAAGGTTGTATTGGGGCCAAGTTTTCCTTCCTTTTCTGCAAGTACTTAAAGTTTTCCAATTACTACTCGCGATAGAAAGAAAAGGGAGGTAAATCAGGTCATTTTTATGGTTTTGAGAGGAGTAAACATTTCTACTGATATACAGGGTGAGTCTTAAATAAGTGCAAATATTTTCAGGGCTGGGAGATCTCGACAAAAGAAACATATTTTTTACCATTTTTGTCAAATAAGTCCCAAATAACTGACTTATTTTACTTTGAAAATTTCCAAAAGAAATGTTTTTTGCTTAAATTTTAAAAAAGTTTTCTTTCTTATAAATTTAATCTGCTCTTTATGTGGCAATATTATCACGAAAATATGTTTTTTTAACTAAAAACTAAAAAACAATTTCAAAAAAATTCCGAATTTTCAAAATTTTCTTTTTCGCGAGAAAACCTCATAATCGTCTTTCTGGGGTCAATACTATCCCTAAAAATATTTGCACTTATTTAAGACTCACCTGTATAAATATACCCCAAAGCACGATCATTGCCTTGCATGTTTATCAGCGCGTTCGTTCACCTCGATGTACCTGTAGTCTGGAACCCAAAACAAAATTATGTCGTATCTACTTGCTACGTAGGTTACCTTATTAATTTTTTATTATTATTCATTCAACATTCCATGCATTGGGATTCCTGAATTTTGCATGTTACATGTTTATTTATAGATTATTTTACGGTCTACGGTTATTTTGTACTATGCTAAATTATCATTTAAATGTACCTATACTATTATTAAGATAATATCATAAACACACCTAATTCATACCAATTGCTCACGGAGATGATAATACTTCCTGCTATTTGCGTGATAGAGTTCAATAATTTGGCTGTATTTAAGTAGAATACGATTCGTGTGGTGTGCCTGTATAAAATAGACGCTCTGTTAATACTACCTTTAGAATAGAATAGTTCCAAAATAAACATTTATAGATCATGCCAAATAAACCGACACAGCGTTTTAGAAAACAAAAATGAATTAATTATAAATACATAAACAGTTATTATTTACATCAACAAAACTTACCTCTTTAATAGAACTAAAGGGACATAAAGGGCCACTATTACCGCTTTCCCGTTCAAAAATATTCTAATAAGGTTAGGTTGGGTTAGCAATTTCTGCTAGTAAAAAAAATTAACCTTAAAGTATCACAACACAATTCACTTAAACGAAAAACTAATAATATAAAATTAAAGTGTCAAAACGAATCAAAATGTCAGAAAATAAATAAATAAATATGGTAAGTTGACATTTTTTACAGCAGAGCTACCACCTGAATTGCCAGCGGAAAATTTAAGTTTCAGTTAGTCAGCCCGGCGCTGAATATGTCCATGGGTGGTAACAACGAATTTAATACTAACACTAGCTCAGGGCCGATATATACTTTGTTTTACATGGGTGACCTTCACAATTAGGTAAAGCTGCAACTTGCATTTAGCTTTTTCTTCAATAATTTTAAACATCCTGAATTTTATGGTTGAAAAAGTCACGAAAACCAAAATTACAAGGGGAGAAGAAAATTTTTACCACATGGTAAAGAACCAAAATGTTTAGAATTTCGGTGGCGCAGGTGCGAATTCTTTAATTTAGGAGGATTGTTTTAATAACCCACCATTCTGTGTTTAACTTCAAATGAAAGCATTTTTGAGATAAATCTCGAGACCAAAAATTTATTAGGATACAAGTTCCTCTAAAAACAATCTTTTTTAATAATAAAAAGGTAAGTTACCAGTGGCGGAGATAATTTTTTGAAATGTGCGTTTTACATTTTGAAAACATTGAATAAGAAAAATTACAATTTTACAAATAATTTACCATGAAATAGGTATATTGAAAAAATTTACACGTTTAATAACAAAATAAGAAAAAACCTTAGCTCAAAAATAGGATAACTTGTCTTAAGGATAGTCCTCAGTCACTTCCACATTTCTTGGGTTCATACATGTAATGCCATTGCATTGACCACATTCCATAGTGCAGGTGAGTCCCATTCGCTTGCATCTACATGCTTTTTACAGCCTTTACAAAAATTTTGTCTAAAACCCATGTATGAGCAATGGGCTGATCTGAATGCATTGGATTCGTCTCTCGATTATTCAGATTCCAACCCCAATCTTGCGGTGGTAAATTGTTATT
Organism: Sitophilus oryzae; assembly: GCF_002938485.1. Lineage (NCBI taxonomy): Eukaryota > Metazoa > Arthropoda > Insecta > Coleoptera > Curculionidae > Sitophilus > Sitophilus oryzae. Next base: position 5,547,978 of record NW_022147434.1, on the reverse strand, counting down.
TAACCAAGCCTGTACCCTGCGATATTTTCAGATCTGTTTTCCCAATACTATAATTATATAACATATCACTATGGTAAAAATGTGACTGTTGTTTTGATGGCTATGAAGAGATACAGACCAAATTGTGAAAGCAGTATCGCAGATCTGCAGGTAAGAAAATGGTACCAATTGTATCTTTCTCGAATTTATCTGCAGTGAAGGTACCAAAAGCAGATTTTTTGTCAAACAACACCAACAAAAGCAACTTCATTCTTGCGCTCGGAAAAGTATTGTTGGAAAATGGAATCAATGTTAAATTCGCTAATGGTGATGCCGATACTCTTATTGTAACTACAGCGGTAGCAATAAGTGACATTTTACCAGAAGGGACTGTAGCAGTAGTTAGCGAAGATACGGACATTATAGTGTTACTGATTCATTATTGCCACAAGAGACTGTTTATGATTAGTCCGGAGAAAGGTGTCAAAACCAAATAAAATAATCGACATATCGGCCTTACAACAAAAATTGGGGGATCTGAAGAATATGATTCTTAGTGTCTACGCTATATCTGGTTGTGACACAACGTCTGCTGTGTTCAATAAAGGGAAGATTAATTTAGAGAACACCATCCAGAAGAAAAAGTTATGTGAGCTATTAAAAGAAATTTATATTCCCGATTAGAGAAAGGAGAAGTTAGAAGAAGTTACATCTCAGTTTTTTATAGCAGCATATGTTAAAAACTCGACAAAAATACATGCTTTATCAACAGTACGTAGCTAAAAGAAGTCTTAATACCAACTTCAACTTGGCATCATTACCACCTACCTCCAATAGTGCGAAATATCATGGACTTAAGAGTTTTTCATCAGGTATGTTAAATTTATTTTGCATTCAAATGTTAAACTAAATTCTCATTTTTGACTTACAAGTACAGGCTTGGTTAAATAACAATTTACCACCGCAAGATTGGGGTTGGAATCTGAAAAATCGAGAGATGAATCCAATACATTCAGACCAGCCCATTGCTCCTACATGGGTTTTAGAGAAATTTTTTTGCAATTGCTCTTCGGGAGGATGTAAAAAAGCATGTACATACAAGCGAATGGGACTCACCTGCACTATGGCATATGGTCAATGCAGTGGCATTACGTATGAACCCAACAAAAAATGTGGAAGTGTCCGGACTATCCTTAAGATAAGTTATCCTATTTTTGACCTAAGGTTTTTCTTATTTTGTTATTAAACGTGTAAATTTTTCAATATACCTATTTCATGGGAAATTATTTGTAAAACTACAATTTTTCTTATTCAATGTTTTTAAAATGTAAAAAACGCACTTTAAAAAAATTATCTCCGCCTTTGGTAACTTAGCTTTATTAAAAATATCGTTTTTATAGGAACTTGTATTCTAATAAATTTTTTGGTTTCGAGATTTATCTCAAAAATGCTCTCATTTGAAGTTAAACACAGAATGGTGGGTTATTAAAACAATCCTCCTAAATTAAAGAATTCGCACCTGCGCCACTGAAATTCTAAACATTTTGGTTGTTTATCTTTGTGGTAGGAAATTTTCTTCTCTTCAATTTTTTACTCGTGACTTTTTTTCTTAAAATCGTAGTTTTAGAGTTATTAAAGAAAAAGTAAAAAAAGGGCCACCTTTTTACCCCTTGTAGGGGTGGTTTTGGGGTGACGGGCTCAACGCTTCATCGCTGGGGTTTCAGGATGTTTAAAGATCTACAAAATGAAGCTCCATGCCAAATTTCAGCTTGTCTCTAATTTGCTGAACCTCGGCCTGTATAGGCTCTGGGCTACACTCTCAATAACGTAACTTAAAGTTTATTTGATATCGCTTATAGAAATATCGTTTTAAGATACAACATGGTTCTCAAAAAAAATATTAGCTTGCAACAATTTTGAAAATTTGTTTAGTTGAATGGATATATCTGTTTTAGAAGAAATTTATAGAATTGAAGTAATTTTATTATTTAGCATTAAAATATTTTTTGTATTAAATTTAAACTTCGCCGTTTATACCGAAAGTAATATTCAATTGTTGTTTAATAGAAAATATAAATTTTCGTGAACTATACCGGGTGCGTCTCAAAAGTGACTCACCCCCTATAACTTTTTTATTTTTTCAGATAAAAAACAAGATCTATTAATTATTCAATTTTTTTCGGTCACTTATTTTATTATTACGGTTAAATTTCAAATTAGAATGCCATAGCTGTGTTGAAAACACTAATTTTTAATCAAAGACTCTTGGAAAAATAAATTTGATCGTCTAATGTTTATAGTGTCTTGTCCTGGCCGGTTAAAAGATGCCCAAATCTTATTTTTAATCAAATGTTAATTTTTTCAGATGGAACGATGGTGACTTATTAGCATATTTGGAAAAAGCATTTATTACGAATAATTTGATACCACACACTTGGTATTTCGAGTCAAATTATAGTTATGAACCGCAGGTTACAATTTCAAATAAACCATAATATGTAAAAATGTCACAAGATGACATATGTTATGTCATTCTATTCAGAGTGTAACTTTTTATCGAAACTTCCGGTTTCACCGGAAATGACTACAACATTTGATTTTTAAATGGCACCCGCGGTATTTTTTTACTTTACTTATCTAATTTATATTAATAATTTTTTACTTATCTAATTTATATTATGATATGAATTAGGATTTACTGACATATTCAATTGTTTTCGATCACTTCCGGTTTCACCGGAAATGACTACAACATTGGATTTTTAAATGGCAACCTCGGTATTTTTTTACTTTATTCGATAGAAAATGACACTCTGAATAGAATGACATATCATATGTCAACTTTTGACATTTTCGCATATGGTTTATTTTAAATTGTAACCTGCGGTTCATAACGATAATTTGACTCGAAATACCAAGTGTCTGGTATCAAATTATTGGTAAAAAATGCTTTTTCCAAATATGCTAATGAGCCACCCTCGTTACATTAGAAAAAATTGACATATGATTATAAATAAGATTTGGGCATGTTTTAACCGGCCAGGACAAGACACTAAAAACATTAGACGATCAAATCTATTTTTCTAGTCAAATCTAGATTCAAATCTAGTATATGATCTATTCAAATCTAGTATATGTACTAAAATACCAAATCTCGTTGTTTTATCAGAATAAGTAATAAAGTTATAGGGGTGAGCCACTTTTGAGACGTACTCGGTGAATACACTTATTTTTGAAAATTGTTAAAAGCATAGATGAAAATCAATGAAATAATCTTTAGAAGAAAATACAGTTTTTTTTTTGTTTAATGTTCATATGTTCATATGTTAGAATATGGCTATTTAACAAATAAACAGCATATGAATATCTAACAGTGCATAAGGTAATGCGGGTTGATACTAAACATGCAGAAAATAGCGCTGGCAGAAGACGCCAAGTACAGGTTCTGCATAACAAGTGATAAATTATGAGGCATGTCATATGCACCAATTTGAACTATTAGGTAAAAGCACGCTGGACCGAGCAGACCTCGGAAATATATCACACTCGTATAATGTAATTTACCTATAATAAAAGGGTTTTATTTAGTGAAAAAAATCTAGTTTGTAAAATGAAGCCACTAAAAGCTGCCTCGTTCACAATACAGCTTTTGTGTTTTGTGGCTTATTAGTACAGGGTGGTTAGGCGCCTCTCATGGAGGCTCCAAGGCTCCAAGGAGAACGACAGTTTGTATTGAAATTAAATTTTGGCAGCATATGTAGGTTAATTCAGAGCACTTTTTAAAAATACAGAAAATTCTATAGGGTGTCCTCAAAAAAAAACTATATATCAAAGTTGTATTTATTGTATTGATACACCCTATACATTAATTGATTTTCGGATTCTGGGAGAAAAATAAAGGTGAGTTTTGTAAGAGAAGTATATCACATACTCGGACTAATCTGTAATAATTAAAATATGTTTTAAACGTGTATCTCCTACAATTTTTAATTTTTGTTAAATTAACAAGAGGTAAGTATATCACAGCCACCTAGATTTTTTCAAATAATAAAGATCTCCTGACGCAAAATCATAAAAAATAGAATATCTAGGAAAATCTTTGTTTGAGGGACAGGCAACCTTAATAATATTTTGAAGATATATATAAATTCCCCATTGAACACCGTAATAATATACTGGGTGATCCATTTAAAATAAAGGAGTAACTTGCTTTTAAAACTGATTAGTATTCCATATTAATTTTGTCTCACCCTGTATATCTTTTCGGGTCAAATTTCAATTTGATTTAACATACAACGGTTACTGTAATTAAATATCAGGCTATACAAGGTTAACTAAAATTTAGGTATCGAAATTTAAAATTTACTCTTCATTTTCACAAAATGTGAAATATGTCAAAATCATTAGATTTTAGGTATATGCTTCTTTAATAAAACTCGCCTTTATTTTTTTCCTAGAATCCGAAAATTAATTAATATATAGGGTGTTCCATTAGAAAAAACGCAACTTTGATGTGTAACTTTTTTGGGGACACCCAGTATAATTCTATATATTTTTATAAAATGCTTTCAATTAACCTACATATGCCGCCAAAATTTTATTTTGATATAAACTACCGTTCTCCTTGGACCTTCCGCGGCGTGTGAGAGGCGCCACCCTGTACATACAATCATTTTACAAAAAATAACTACTTTATTTTGTAGAGTTCTTTTTCAGTAGCGAAAAAAACAGACAGGGTGTAAAATCAGTTTAGATTATTTAAAACTAAAATATGTAACGTATGATAAAAAAAATGTATAAAACCACAGTAATATAATATATGCTATTTTACATCAAGTTTTTTTTCCTTAGTATGATATTTGAATCGCTTATTTGTGAAAGGATATAAGTCATTCAGGTTTTGAGAAAAATGAGAAAATATGTTTAAAACAATAACCTATTAAAAAATAAAAACCTATTAAAAAATAGTTATGTTTTTAAAGACATTTGTTATTTTTGTCAAATGTTAGCACTTCTTTTGTTTTTTTTTTTAATTTTTGAAGCATCATGTTATTTTCTGAGAAATTTGAATTTCCCTGACTTATATCCATTCACGAATTGACGGGAAGAAGACACACTAAACTGTAGAAATTCCGACTTTATTTAAGTAGTTTCAACAAATAAATAAGAGCTATTTTACAGCTATATAGAACAAAGGAACTGAAACTTTAAACTTGAAGAAAAGCATGATTTACAATAAAATATGAACCTAAAAATTTAATTATTTCAGTTTCCCTTTCCGTATTTGGCCAATCCATACCTGGTTTCTACGACCTATATATATCTTTATTATTTTCAGGAATATATTGAAGTGCTTTTCAAAGATCGTTAATTTTTTTATATTAATTGGAACCTTTTTTTCTACATAGGCTCATTGATCCGGAATTCTCACAACTTGATTGTTTGTAAAAGGTACTTTTCTATTCCATGGATGTATTTTAAAGCCTCAACGCTGCCTTTTTTGTGTGATCGTATCAGAACTCCATGAAACCATGATTCTTTTTCGGACCTTGGAGTAGTTTTTCCACCACTTTCCAACGATAAACAATAAATTTTCACAGTAAATTTCCTCTCTGTTTTGGAATTGCACATAACTTCACAAATTTCCATTGGCGTGTACAGTCTGTCTGTATGCTTCATTTTTCGTTTGACCAACCCAAAATCTCGGTCACAAGGTAGAAATGAGTGACCACGAATAGGAAACTTGTGAAAAACTTTTTCAAACTTGCCTGTATCTGTGAGGGCGAGGCAGAATCTGATCATTACATTGTTTTTGTTCTGGCCTCCGCCGTCGCTATAAAGATGTCCGTCGCTATAAAGATGAAGTTCCTTCACTGTAGCTGGAATATTTTGCTTTATGTACTTTAGGATGAAAGAGCGTGTTTCATTTGGCCCTTTTTTAGCAATACCCTCATGATAAAGAAAGACCTGTGCTGTTTTATTCTTCAAATACTGAATGGAAATACAGAAAGCTGGCGTAAGTAAAATATGTCTTGCACGGGAATGGATGGGAAAGAAATCTTTTGCATATAATCAAAGCAAAGTCCGAGCACGGTGTCATCTTTTGAACATAGTTCTGCCGTCTTCTTAATACTGTTATGAAATTTTTTAGAATGCCCTTTGTGGACTGCAAGTTCAACTAATGCAGTTTTCTTTGCTGCTTCATTCAACGTGGAACTGTTTGCTTTAAGATCAAGCTCTTCACACTTGCAGCAAGTATCTACTTAGGGTCTCCCGAACTTATTTATGGAAACCGAATTAAATTTATGAAAAGATATAAGTTACCGACATATATCCTTTCAAAAATAAACGAAATATTAATAGAAGGCTATTACTAGAACAGCTAGCCGGGACTTCTATCAAATCATTATTAAACAATTAGTCGCTGTTTAGAAAACAAAATTTCATCATATACTCATTTTTCCTAAAATGGTGAGTTATATCCCTTCACAAATAAGCGATTCATTTGTAGACTCAATTGATTAGTAGTGTTTAATTTTCTTTGTGTTTTAAATACAAAACTTTTCATATTTTTTAGTTTTTCATAAACTTTTTACGTTATATTTGATCTGAAGTAATACTTTAGAATTTTGCTTAGTCTTTATTCCAATTATGTACTTTTCTATGTAGTAGCTTTCACTAATGCGCTTAGTTTAAATCGCCAGAATAGAATAAAACATTTACCTCTAATATTGTAATTATTTTAGCAACTTAACCTTACTGTTGTCTGTAGTAACAATCAGTTTTAATTAGGATTTTCAAAGGTAAACAATCAGGTTAATTTACCTTCAGTTTATCTCCGTTAAATAATATTATCCTAATTAACATTCTATACCTTTTCGGTTCGTTCTATAAAATTTAATTAGTTATTTTTAATGAATTATTTAAATATTGTATGAATTTTTACGTTTTATTGTTAATTAAAGTTTCATAGAAATATGACTAACTTTTAACATTTTTTTACATTTTTAAGAAACAGTTTCTAATTCTTTTTCTATTATAAAAAATAAATATAATTTTTATAAAAATAGAAGTAAAAATGTTTGACGAGCGTCAGCGAGTCCGACATACAGCTGAGGTTCAAAAAGTCATTTTTACTCCGAATAGAACATGCAATGTTTTTTTTCGAATGCCCCTAATAACTTTAAACAATTTAAAATGTTCCAAATAATATGAAAATATTTAAAAGCCACACCTTGTATGTAATTATATATCGAGAAATGGTTACGCTCCCTGAATTTTCGTACTTTTATGCCTAGGCGTTAAAATTACTTTTTTATATTGTCACGTCCCAAAAATTAATACTTTTTTAACGTTTGAAAAAAAAAGTTACACATCAATTATATGAAAAGTCAAAAATTGTAGGTATGTTATTGTTTGCAATTAATCATAAATTTTATATAGGCCTAAATGCTTCTGGAGAAGTCAATAGTAATAAGTCGCAACTGATTAATTTTATAGATAACACAAAATCATATATCATATTTAATATTATAAATTAGTTGCACCTTGAATATAATAAAAACACATTTGTCAAAGTAACACTCTAACGCCAAAACATCAACTGAAAAAAAGTATGTTAAAACAATTGGATTTGCTTGAGATTTCAAATAATTTATTTTGATATATTTACAAGAAAATAACTAAAAATATCTACATTTTGTAGCGGGTTTGTATTTTTATTTTACACTATTTGTAGTTTTTCATTATTATTTAAAACATGTAAGTACTATGTATTATAATATCATTTGATATACCTTTGTACTATCAAAAATCTTATGAAATGTTGTTTTAATTTCTTAAGTTATGACAGATAGTATCACCTGATCAAAGTTCTTTCCTTTTGCCGGAGTTACATAAAAATTCCGTAGATACCTAAGATACCCATTAAACTTTACAAAAGTTTATTTTTCTTCAAAAAAGTTGAATAACGATATAAATTACAGATATATTTTGTATACTTAGAAAACTTAGTTTCTTTGCATTTTTACTTTTTCAATTTTTTTAGAAAGGTAGTCTATAAAGTTTCCAACCGGATAATAGTACTAAGCATAAATATTTATTTGACTGAAATTATAAATTTGATTTTTTTTTAATTAATCATAAAGTTTTCTGTGAAAAAATGATGATAAAACAGTTCCTGTTTCAAATTTATAATTTCAATCTAGTAACTATTTAGTCAACATGTTTAATTTATGTCAATAATGACAGGTATTGATAATATTGATTCCAAATATCTCGAGAGCATACTCATAGCGATTTTTACCAAAAGACCTGTTTTACGTAAAAAACGTCGTAAATGTTTATTTTTTACTCAGTAGTTTAATACTGGTACGGACGAAAAGTTTTTAATCTTCAATCCAGTTAAAAAATATGAAGATGGCGCCCCCTACAAATAGGAACCATATTGACATCAAAATCAAATTTCTCATATCAAAAATCTTCCAGATACCAATTGTCATCCAAATATTGACGTTACTTCAGAAATTATTTGACAAAAAATCAAAATAAAAATAAAATATCTGCACCTTGTATCTCCGAAATTAAGCATTTTATGACATACATTTATACGAGCTTTTTAATTATTTTTATGTGCAGAGTATGCTGCCGAAGTTTCCGGAATACAGTTGGGACCACCCTGTATAAATAATTGAGAATCACAAATTAACAAATTATGAAAAATATAAAAATAAAATTAAAAAAATATTTTTTTTTTCAAGGAAGGATGTAAATTTTGTCATACTGGATTTAACGGGATAGCAATTTTAATCAAGTATTTCTATAATAAAACTCAGATAATATATTTACATAAAAATTCCGTAGATACATAAGATACCCATTAAACTTTACAAAAGTTTTTTTTTCTTCAAAAAAGTTAAATAACGATATAAATTACAGATATATTTTGTATACTTAGAAAACTTAGTTTCTTTGCATTTTTACTTTTTTAATTTTTTTAGAAAGGTAGTCTATAAAGTTTCCAACCGGATAATAGTACTAAGCATAGTTTTAACCATATTAACCAGTACAAAAAGTTATTGGTATAATTATGACTAAAATATTTATGAGGAGATGCCCTTCTCTTTAGATAATATTTGTCCTCCAAGCGCAACCTTGATCTTGAAGAATAAAAAGGTTTCATCTTGAAGAATAAAAAATAATTCGAACAATTCCAATTCAATTATATCTCGGTTGATAATAAACCCTTACTCGCAGTAGTAGGTACTCGCAGTAAGTAAATTTTAAACTTAAATATATTTTATTGCTTTATGCATACTCCAATGGTCGTTTGTGTATTCCTGGAGGGAATATTTAAAAATGCTATAGACTTCAAGAAAATTCAATAGAACATTAATTTGTTTCACGTATATTATAAACAATGGGAGCTCTCTGGAGCCTCTACGGTCTGAGCTATATATGCCCTAGATAAAAAAAATAGACACTAAAAACAAATATATTTTAATTGTTCAGACCATATGTAAAACATATATGTTAAGACCATTCCAAAAATGTATGTAATAAATGTTTTCAAAATCATTAATTTTTTTTACTAGCGGCACTAGGTTTAAATTTTGCCGATTAGGCATTTAGAAATAAAACTTCATCTAAACCATTTATGTAAGCAGCTTTTTTTGAGATAAACGTATTACATATTCATTCAATGCCTAAATATCTGTATTTAATTTATTTTAGTATATAAAAATGCACAACTTAAATAAATTCTACTAATTATTTACCCTGGCGCCTCCCAGGCGCCACGCGAGTTCTTACATCTGTAAAACATACGCGAGTACTTAAGGGTTAAATAAAAAAAAATTGATAAAATTTTTTTTTCTTCTAGATCAATACTTTTAATATTGAATTAGTCACAAAAACGTTATTTACTCGAAATTTAATGAATCATTGACTCTAAGTTAGAAAGAATGCAATCATTTTTTGTTTCAATGTACCCAAACATATTGTTGCGAACAAAGCAAGCTATAAAAATATACTCCTTCGGAAATTCCCGCCAATAAAATCACCCTAAAATACGAAGAGAAAGTCACGACGAAAGTATGATTTCCAGAAGAAAATGTGGCTGCAAAATGGTCACGTACATCACGTACCATACGGGACAACTGACCATTTTGCGGGAAAAAATAAAAGGGCCTAACTCTGTCTCTCGACGAGAAAGGTAGTATCGCAGAGACCCGCGACCGTACCCTGCTACGGTTCAGTTTTCACGCGCCACTGAACAAAAAAGATATGTTTCTGCACCAAGGAACTAGTAAAAGTAAAGAATCGAACTGAGTCTCTCACCGACAAGGGTAGTACCACCACCACCAGATTTTCAAAGTTTTCACGCGCCGGTGAACAAAAATTATAAGAGTTTCTGCACCAAGAAACAACGAAAAATACGCCTGTTATTTTACGTCTCATACACAAGTTTTACTTTTCTGCTCCAAGAAATTCTAATTTTTCCAAGCCAAGAAAATTAAATTATTCAGTAAACGCGGAAGTTTAGTGCTAGGTAACTACTCTTTCAGAAACCAGCATTTGTTAGTAGTATTAGGCTAGATATAGTTTTTTCCTAGACTATAAGCTTCCGAACAGTGAATAGTGAGTGATACAAAGTGTGTTTAAACGGCCAGCGAAGTTTATAGCGCAGTATAATATAATCCTTGGGTATTATACTGTGGTCAGCTGTACCTTTTCACCGCCAATACAACTTCAGAAGTGAGGTAACGAATTTTGAAGATTTATTCATGACAGGGTTTTAATGACAATTTTTAATGAAAGTGATTTGGAACATTTACATGCAATTTTTTTATCATCAAGTTTTAGTTTTTTATATTTTCAAAGATCTTGTAACAGATAGTATAAATTTTTGTCTAGCATAAAGAGTATGAATGAGAGAATGTAAGGATTTAGTATAGTAGGAAATTGTGTTTATTTTTTTTATTGGATTAAATATTATTTGTTATTGTTCTACATTTATTTTTTATTCAAATATCCAACCAATATCCTTGACAATACAGTCTATTAAACTAGGTAGTATACGTACTACCTGCTTGTTTGACAAGCTAATACTAGGATCACATATTCTAGAATGTCTGTACGGCAGGAATGACAAATTCTGCTCCGTACACATATTAACATAAGTTTAAAACATTTATTTCTTCATAGAAACTCAAATTTGTACAAATTTTCCCGAAGCTCATAAAATTAATTGGAATTGTTCGAATTCTTAATCAAAAACTGTTAAAATTATTGTGCATTGAAGTTGACGATGAATGTCTTTTAAACCGTTAATTTAATTGACTAATAATAAACAATTTTTGTAGGGCAGTGAATTTTCTACAAAACCATGAGTTACAAAATTCATAAGAAAAAAGAAAACTGTCTTAAAATAATTAAACTTCAACCTATAATAACTTTCGAACTTATCGGTTTACAAAAAAAAATTCTAAGAAAACTTTTTTGTAGGGAATTCAATTTCTTACTAACAATACATGAGACGAGATATTTTTTCCAAATCCTAGATACCGATATATGACTTTTTATTTCTAATAATAAGGAAAAAATAAAAAAACCAAAAGGCGGAAGAACTTCCTATTTAAATTAAGAGCTCATACTAGGAGAGAATTCTTTGAGGCTTGGTTTATATAAAGTGAAAAAAACAGTCGATTTTTTTGGCCCACCCTTGTATAGAGGATATATTACGTTTGTGAAAGTATAAATATAAAAATAATATACTACTGAATTTTCATAACAATTTTAAATAAAGAAAAATGATAGCATTTTTTATTTATTATCACATCATTTCACTTAATAACGTTTCTTAGTAAAAGATACTCATAATAAAAGCATCAAATATTTACTTTTAATTGAGATAGATTGAAGGAAAACGTTCGCTAAGGTAAGGGCAACATTTAATAAAAGCAATTACACTTGTAATTAATTCGGCCAGAGGTCCTATTGTAAATGCAGGAGATGAAGCCTAGATCTAAAATTAGAACATTACGAATTTACCTCTCTAGGGAACGCTATCTGTTTTAACTGTAAAAACGTTTCCGTCGAAGTAGAAAAAAATAGATCTAATTAATTAATTACACAGGACCCGGCAAAAGTGTAAAGCTTTATTCAGAACCTCGAAATTAGTGGAATAAATTAGTGATTTCAATTATACTTTATACTTGAAAATTTACGATCATTTGCAATGTCTAAAAAATATAATTAATATTAATAGAATAGCAACAGCTTGCGGTAAAAAAAATTATATATAGAGCCTAATAATTAGGTTATAAAACAATAAACTTTTTATATTTTCTAACATCAATTTCTCTTGACGGATGATAATCTCGCAATTTACTAGTAAATTTTAAAGTATAATTTAAACATACAAACAAATGTTTAACTTTTTCCACTATTTCAAAATTACTACCACTCGTTTTGACGTTCTGACTACTTACACTGAAATTAGAGGGACAAATATCTACGCTAATTGAAACCACTAATTTCGTCCACTAATTTCAAGGTTCTGAATGAAGCTTAACTAATCTTAAAAAATAAAAATATTAATGCCGACTTGAAAGTAAACAATATTTTTTTTAATCTAGAATAGAAAATCAAGTCAATTAGAGAGGTTCTAAAACAGTACTGGGTCCGCTAATTTTAATTTCTGTTTCCTACATATCAGTGCAACAAAGTAGTTGTTCATTAGAATGTGTGTAATTATCTTTTTAAATTATTTTACAATACATTAAAAAACATTTATAATATACAGGGTGTTTCGAAAAAACATGTGCCATCTCTCGTGGGGAGATTCTTCACGTAAAAATAAGATAATTCCAAGTCTAATAGCAACCTTTAAAAAAAATTAATATCATTAACTTGCAAAAGTTTTATATAAGTACTCATTGATCCATCATCAAAAAATTTGAAAAAAAGTTCCTATAAACATGGGTATGGAAATGCATAGTTTTAGAGTTACAGAATGTTTTGATGACACTTTTTAAGGTTAACTTTGTAATTATCTTAAATACCTTTTTTTATTTGAAATTGCTGTATGTTGGACTATTAGTAATAATAACTAATAGTAATAATATTTAATTATAACTTAACTAAATATGTGATTTAATAATTTTATTTTTATTTTAATTTTATTAATTGTAATTAATAAAATTGCGTTTATTTCATCAAGGAGGCCAAATTGGACAAAATATCAAGAGATAACTTTTAATTAGCATTAAACGACTTACACAATTTTGATATCAAAAGAAAAAAGTCAATGGCGCACATGTTTTTTTAATATTTCAGTGATAACTCATACGCACGTCCCTGATAAATTTTTTGTCACTTTTTTAGCATTAAAATATGTAGCACTTATAATAACTTTTACCCTCAAAATTTCATTAAAATCACTAAAAGTACTAAGAAGAAAATTATAATAAATCTAAAGATTATTAAGACTTTTACACCCTGTAGTTACGAAACAAAGCAGAATTGGACCTATGTTAATATGAAAAATAAGTCTTATTTTTAGATGAGAAATCTCCTAACCAGAGATGGTACATATTTTCTGAAACACCCTGTATGTTAATCTAGTAAAAATAATGTGCTGTGAATTATTTTTATTAGTTTCATACACGTTTGTACAAAAAAAGTACATAGGATAACACAAGTTATTAATAGACAAATAAAAGATGACATTCCTAAAAGTTTTAATAAAATGAGAATCGTAAATGAGAAAATTATGCAGTTCATTCCTAAAGAACAAATTTAAAATCGATAACCTATTATTATAAAACAATATAGAAAACACACTGGCAAAGTAAATGTATATAAATCAATTATGAACTGTTTTTTGCATATTTTATTATTTTATTATACGTTTTTTTTCCTATTAGTTATCAAAATGTTAAACGTTAGCCATATAAAACAACGCAGTTGATATATTACATCGTGATACGGTAGTTCAGTAATTATTCTTATTATTTTTGATTCTCCAAGTACAGGGTGTCCAATTTTGGTTGAAATCATACGGTATTTCTATTATTAGTGAAGATAGGAGGATGCGGTGTGCACAAACCTGTCCCACTTTTTTGTCAAACGGAAGATGCTGTAAACAATATTTGCATAGCTCTCTTCGTTTCTGAGCTACAGAGTATTTTCAAAAATTTTGCAATTTAGGACAGCCCCGTATCTCCGTTCTTGTGAATGATATCGAAAAGGTAAAAACTGATTCTTGTAGAACATTTTACGTAGAATAGAGTGGCGTAGTTCAACGAAAAAAATATTTTTGAAAATATGAACTAAAGTTTTTTTTTCAAATGAAACACCCTATATATTTATAAATCATATGATCCGTCTTGCTATGAGCTTCTCAAAACAAATATCTCACTTTATATTTATTTTCACTATTTACCGCATTATTTAAAATACCATTTTCTTATTAGTAGGCCGTGTTAAATAACACATAAATCAAAACGGTATTTACTAAAATTGTCATACACATTTAACATTTTATTTGGGATTGATATATTTTACTTTTGAACTGTTACCACTGAATCTCTGAATATGTTTTCCTTTTTTTATAACGGAATTTATTATTACGGGATGGGTTTGCAAATATCTATAAGCTTGCATTATTAAAGCATTTTTCAGAGGCTCGACATTGTTGAAATTGCCACGATATATTTCATAATTCAAAAAACCCCAAAATCAGAAATCGGGAACGGACAATTCCGGGAATCATAGAGGCCCTCATATGGGTTCATTGGTTCTAATTCATTGATTTGAGAAATAATAATTTAACCAAATTAAAATTAAAATTCTATTATTTTCAAAGTTGTGAGAGGGAGCCCCATTTTGCTGAAAGTATATTTCACATAAATTAGCTAAAGGAATATTTAAAAGTTCCGGAACGATGGCTTCCAAAATTTACAAATACCGCTAGAGAGTTAACAGGAGTTATGTATCAAGAGAGTATAAAGAATTTATTGGTGACTCCCAAAATAAAACAAGAGACAGATAGAAGTATACTTTTAATAATTCTTTAATTTCTTTCTTTATCAATTATGGCCTACTAATAAATATAATCTTTTAATAATTACTTTTAAATATTGCAGTAAATAGTGAAAATAAATATAGAGTGATATATATTTTTGAAAAGCTTATGGCAAGCCAGATCGTATAATTTACAAATATACAGAGTATTCAATTTAATAAAACATAACTTTAGTTGATATCTTTAAAAATATTCTTTTCGTAGAATAATGGACTACGCCACTGTATTCTACGTAAAAAGTTCTACAATAAACAGTTCTCGCCTTCTCGATATCTTTAACAATAACAGAGTTACAGAGGGTGCCCCAAATTGCAAAATTTTCAAAAAGACCCTGTAGCTCAGAAACGGAGAGGGCTATGAAAATGTTGTTTACGGATTCTTCCGTTTGACAAAAAAGTGGGACAGGTTTGTGCAAACCGCATTCTTCTATCTTTACTAATAACGGAGATACCGCATGATTCGAACTAAAAAAAAGTTATATTTTATTGCCATGTAAATTAAGAAAAGTAAAAGCTATAAAGGTATTAGTTTAAGTAAGTAAAAGACTGTGGTATGTAATACTAATAAACATAAAGTCTCTTTAATCGGGATATAAGTTTATCGGAACATCCAGGTTATATAAAATATTAATTAAAACGTTAATATTGTAAGAATTATTTAAATATAGCGCCAAAAACTAGGCTGACAACTCCTTCCTGGAAGCATAGAATTATGGGTAGCTTGTTGTTATGGTGTTGTTAGTTGTTATGTATTGAAAAATAAACAAAATTGGAGAATAAAGTATAAAAATTACATGAAGTCATTTTTATTGTAAATACAATAAAGACATTGATGTGGTTATCACATTGAGTTTTATAGTGAGCCACCAAATATGAAAATAAACAGACTCTATAACTTAAATTATTTTTTTTATATTTAACAAGTATTATATTTCATAAGTAAATAATATTGTTTCAGAATGAAGCTAGGTGTACCAAATTTACCAAACATACCCAAAGATCGCGAAACACTCCGCAGAGATGGTCTGGTGCTATTTAGTAAACTTATTCGGACGAAAAATGTGGAAGGCTTACAAGAAACCATACCAGAAGCATCAGACGACAGGAAACAGAAATTAACGGTGAGTTTTAGAACTTATTCGTTTTTAAAAAACTCAAACACTGGCAAACAAATTACATATCACTAGCTGTTGGGCAAAGATGGAAAAATTTGCTTGTGCATTTTTTTTTTCTTTTTTAGAGTAGTTTGGCAGATAGTTTACTGGCAACAATAACAACTATTAAAAACAAAGAATTTTGGGTGAATTTATTGCACTATAAAGAAAATTTCCTGAAATATAAACATTTAAGATGCTGCTCATGTTTAGTCAAAAAATTATAAAAAATTACCTATGTGTTGGTAGTAATGTTATAAAAAATAATTATGTTGAATAACATATATAGATGGGTTTTGTGAATTGAATGAAAAGAATGAAAATTGGAAAAAAAGAAACTAATGAAAAATAAATATACCAGGGCACTCAAACGACTTACCTCTTTTTGCCTACACTCTTCGGATGCACGTAACGTTTTTGAGGAAATAGCACAAGTAAATAAAAATCAGTGTCGGATTTCTGCACTAGTGTTTGCATAGTTGGAGTTCTTCTTCTGGCTGTACGCGCACTTAGATCGCGCACACTGGGCAGTACAGAAACCATCTGAGTACGAGTTTCAATTTGAAAAGAAGTTGAGTTTAATTAATCTTAACCAAAAAATTGACAATCGAATATTGTAAAGAGAAATAAACAAAAAATAAACTATTTATTTTTGCACATCATTTATATTGTACTAATAATTAATAATAAGTATTTTAATCCCAAACCTAATTAAAGAAAACTAAAAAAAATAATGAGATGCGTAGGTCTTAAAACCATGTTTGTCGTATAATACTCAAATGTTAAATAAAAAATAAATGTTGCACATTGCTGCATTTCGCAATGTACTAGACAATCTATGAACCCCTTTATGTATACAGGGTTATTTAAATGTATTATATTTATTATTTTATTTTTGTATTTAAAAAAAATAATTAAATTAATTTTTTAAAATAGATTTTAAAAATTTAAAAATTGAGTTCAATAATGTTTTGATACATGTAATTACTGAAGCCAAAAACTGGTGCAGTTCCCAATTCCATTCTATACCGCTTTAACGATATCTTTACTGCTGGACTAGGTTTTTGGGCGGGGTCTATTATGGAAATACTATCGGGTTTTGCCTTAGTACCATAGAATATATATTAAGGCGGATTTTGACGACTCGTGTACTTGGCAAGTACGCCAATAATTGCGTACTTGGCAACTATACTATCTTTGTAAACAACATTTTTTTCAACAAGCTTTACTGTCACGCGGAGCGAAGAGTGACAAATAATTGCGCAAAAGTAAACCGCTCACACGACATGGCAAATATATGCCAGTAATAAATGTTTATCAAGTACACAAGTCGTGAGAGTCCGCCTTTAAATATACAGGGTGGCCCGTCGAAAACGTTCCGCAAGGCATAACGGTCAGGGTAATTTTTTTTTTTTCAGAAAATCCAAAAACAGGTCAATTTTGTTTGTGAGGGAGACAACTTTTGCCCCAAAAATGATTGCAAAATCTTCAACCCTCTAAGCGGGGGTGTCATCCCCCAACTTTTTTCAAATGGGAAGGGGGTCAAGTGGCGCCGCAATGAAAAGAGCTTTCAATTCTCTATATTTCCCTTCATTTTTAAAAATCGGTCGAGTCATTGAGAAAATATGAAATTTGAAAAGTTTATTTAAACATTTATCAGAGTAAATGATAAGGATAAATTCCTTCGACCAATTTACTATTTTTTCTTATTATTTCTAGATGTTTACGCATGTTTTCACTTGCCACAAGGTTGAACGATCAGGTGCGGTCTCAATATCGTTAAACTGACCCACAATAGAATTTCCAAAAATACCAGCCCGCGACGATCAAAATCGTCTTCGTTGACTTCTTGTACCAACTGAATTTTGTACGGGTGGAACTTGTGTTTTTTTAATATCGTTTGGACACTTGTACGATTCACTCCGATCCAGGTCTCATTGGCTAATTTTCTTGTACTCTCAGTACAAGACTCAGCGTACTATCCATGGCAACTTGGCCGAATACGAATACCTCCATAGCTTCATTTACTACAGGATTTTCCCTCTGTCTCTTTTTATTCATAACGGAACCAGTTTCGTGAAATTTTTCTACTAAATCGCGGACAATTTTGCCATAAAGGTGTGTGTCAGGATGGCGTTCATTGAATATCTGCGCAAACCGATTTCCACATTCATTATTTTTCAAAATAAAGTTCGATTATATCCACTTTTTCTGCAAGTGAGTACACCATAATTGTTAAAAAGTTTAACGATATTGAGAAGAACTTCAACGCACAATTTGAAAAAAGTTGAGGGATGACACCCCCGCTTAGAGGGTTGAAGATTTTGCAATCATTTTTGGGGCAAAAGTTGTTGACGTGTTTTCGGATTGACGTGTTTTCGGACAAACAAAATTGACGTGTTTTCGGATTTTTTGAAAAAAAAAATATCCTGGCCGTTATGTCTTGCGGAACGTTTTCGATGGGCCACCCTGTATAAATCTATACATAAAGTTATAATAAAATTGTATAGTAATAGTTGAAATTTAAACTCAAGCAACATATATTAAGATTAATAATTCACTACTTTTATTTTTATATTTTATGAGTTTTTATAGATCTTTTAAATCAATTTGCTTGAAGCAGCATAAATTTCGGTTTCAGCCGACAGCTCCTTGCTATATTAATTTTGAGATAAAGCACGATTAAAAAGTGACTGAACAAATTTAATTAGCGTTATAAATTATATCTGTAGCTTGTCAAGAAATAATATTAACTAATAAAATCTGACAAACTTCACCATTTATTTCATTTCTTCTTCGAGATTTTGACATTTAAAGATATTTTTTACTTGTAAGTCCTAATTATATTTTTTTAAAACAATGCAGAATATATTATTTTAAATATTTAAGAATTTTAAATAAAATGTAATGTGAAAATAAAAAAAATGTTACTTTTGGTATTAGAGGAAAGCAAATTATAGAAATTTGGGAAAAATATGAGAAAACAAATTATTATAAACTATGAATGAAAATATTATAGATATATTTTTATCAACTTATCTTGGATACGAACTATCGGAAACAAGAAATGGCAATCTTAGTCAAGCAAATTAAACAAAAGCAATCAACTCAGTATCAATAAATTCGAAGTCGGTCAAAGAATGTCAAGAGAAGCAGAACAAATTAATCAAAGAAAATATAGTCCTCTTACTCTGGGTGCCAGCTCACGAAAGGATATAAGGCAATGAAGAAGCAAATGAACGCTAGAAAAAGAACGAACACTCCACTAACTAGACCAGAACCGTTCTGCTTTCCAAGTGGAAACCACTTGGACAAAAACTTGAACGCGGAACTCATGAACCTAGAAGAATTTATCCGTAACCTGGAATGGGAATCCTCCATCAGTTTAAGACACTCGAAAAAAATTCTCAGAACAACCGAGGAAAATCAAAGGTTTTCCATGATTTAAATATGAACAATCTTCAGATTGTCACGGGGTTTCTAACAGGGCACTGACTCCTCGACGAACATCTCAGTAGATTGAAACAACGGCGAATGGAAATTCTGTCGGGAAAATGGAAAAATGGAGAGACATTAGAACACGTCGTTACTGAGTGCGCCGGGACGACAACCATTCGTGCCATAAATTTTGGTACGTCTGATGTTGGTGACGGAAAGCTGGTCTCTGTGGAGTCATCTCAGATACTGGCTTTTATCAAAACCCTGAAACTGTACGATGAGTTATAACTCAAGAAAGGGGAACACACAATAGATCTGTAAGGTCGCGGTGATTAACCCATCTCCTAAACATTCTACATTCTACAATATCAATGAGAACCGTTTATTCCCGAATAAGATCTTTCGATTTGTTTTCATTCAGTCCTCATCTTTTGCTACCCCTTACCCCAGAGCATTGACGCCAACGATAAGAATAGTGTAGGAAAAGACGAGAATCACTCACTTAAGTTCAGTGATGAATGATGTCTTTTGATCAAGATGGTTTTGCTATTGACAGTTAAAAAAGCAAACACCTTTCATCGTCAAACTTTATGATCATATTTTATAAACGTTGTATAATTTTTAGTTGATCAAAATTCTTAATTTAATAAAAACACATCTTTAACTATAAAACAGCATACACAGTATGCCAGAAACAACCCGAAACATGTCAAGGTCGCATTTCATCGCCCAACTTTGTACGCATTTCGATTTATTTCCAGTTGTCTTGACCCACTTCGCTTTGCCTCGACCTACTTTCGATTCATAAAAGCGCCTGAAAACTACCCGTGAGGAGAGCGAGGGGGGATTTTTTTGCCTCGTTCAATTTTGTTTTCTCTCCTCGTTCAATTTTGTTTTGTTTTCAGCTGTTTCTAAAACGTGGCGGTATCTGTATCGGAGGCAAAGGATTTTTTTCATAAATCTCAGTGAAATAAGTATATATTCTAATAGACGTTTCTAAAATAGCTGTTGTTACGATGATATTTCGTTAATTACATTTCGTTTTATGTTATATTGATATATATTCCACAGAATTAATATTTCAACAAGCGTTTATTATATGTATAACAGATATTTAGGAACAAAACTTTTCACTTAAACTGCAGAAATAGAATTATGTACAATATTTTTGAGAATTAATTTTATTATAATGAATTAGTATATAAAATTGTATATGATATGTTTGTTTACGACCTTAGTTCATTAATATAAAAGTAGTATTGCTTGATGAGTAATACTGGTACTCAATCATGTACTTACTCATCATGATGATGAGTAATACTGGTAACATTATCAATATATTCGCTTAGCAAAATTATTATTTTACCCGATGTCAACAAAAATATGGTCTACGGACATTATTTAAAAGCAATGTCCTTTTATTGTTCTTAAAAGAAATCTGTAAACGATACTTTTATTAGCACCCAGCATGGTTTGATATACATCCATTCAACTAGTATTGATTATGCAGGGATTTAGACAATTAAAACTTGAAAAACAAAACCAAATTAGTAAACTAAACTTTGCTACAGGCTACAGTTTAAATTCTACTTACTTAAATGTTAACTGTTATTAGAAATAATAAATAATTAGGCGATTTTCTAAATAAGTTTGTGTATATTTTGTTCGTGAGGCGCAATATCGTGGATAATAAGCCGATAAATGGTAGACCGCTAGTTAGTCACTGTTTTATTTTTTTTACTATATTGTAATTAATAATATTAGACAATGATTAAAACTAAATATTCTTCAGTAAACTTCGAGGATTAGCCAATTTAATTTACCATCGGGTGCGTGTTTTTCCATGTTTACTTATTTTTCTGAAGCCAAAACAACGTTTGACCTCGTGCTATTTTGTGATTAATAATAATTTAAATAATAATATTATTATTTTTATTTTTATGCCCGTGTTATAAAAATGAGTTCCCACGTTTCCTGAAATTGATCGAGACGCGCCGTGATCGGTTGTTTGTTTTTTATTGTTAATAAATATACAACTATAATAATTACAAAAGTTACAAAATAACAATAAAAATAATAAATATTAATAATAAAAATCATGTAGCCAATCACGGCTTATATTTATCGTACTATTTCCATAAATATTTCGGGGATAGTGTAGCGGCTGTTTAAAATGTTTTCTTCAATTTACTGTTCAATAAACACACATACATTTCCACTCGTGGCATTAAAATTGAAGAAAAAATATGATAAAAGAACGATTATTACGTTTTTTGATATTTCCACTTTTACCACTTGACACTGCTATCGAGGTGATTGATTGGATACGATGGACACGGTATGGGTCCTTTGTATCCACAGAAAAAGGGTCCGCCAAAACGTCAGAGCTCACGTTGAGGGTTTTAGCCGCTAGAAGATTGATTGAATCCATATCGACAAAAACACTTACGATGTCATATTTTGGCAAATTAGGTTATCTTTAAGTCTGTTTAATGGAAAAATATGACAGGATGGACTTAAAACGCTGTTAAAAAAGGGTGTGAAAGAATGCATTTTAATGAAGAATTTATGAAACAAAAACAAATAATAACCCCTCGATTGTCAATAATATTTCAATTTCTAAACCAAACCTGAACAAAACAAACAAAATATCTTGTTTTGTTTAGTTAGTACGAAGATCCTGTTGCACATAATTAAAACCTAAAAATAGCTACTTTTGTCAAATTCAAATAAATTTAGCATCAAAAAACAAGTTATCAGTGGCTCTTTACTCATTAACACAATTTTCCAACCAAAAAACAAACACTTAATTATTTCGGAAATATATTTACTCGCAATACATTTATTGCGAAATAAATTTCAGCTTTTGTATAATTATCATTGACTATCATTTTATAGTATAGTAATTTAATAAGGCTCATTAATTTATATTACTATGACTATTATTTATCTATATTAAATAGTAGATTATTAGTTATACCGTGCTGGCAACTCTTACTTTTGGGTCAGTATTTACATGTATGGAAGTAAATCGCATAGGGATCTTATTAAGTCGGAGTGCGATGGTGTGATGTTACAGTATGCCTTCCCCTATCAAGTAAAGTAAAATCACGATCGCAAACCGCTTAATTTTAAAAGACTTTTTTTCGAAAAGACAACTAGATAAAATCATTAGATATGTTTCATCTGAGATTGAATTAAACGGATATCGTTAGGGTGTCCATTTTTTTACAACGAGAAAACGTCAATAATCGTGCTAATTTTAAAACTCAACTTTTTAACACATAACACGCCATAACTTAAGAGCCACTTTAGATATTGAAACTTTTTTTTATTTTGAAGATCGAATCTTTTACAAGATGCTTAAATAAGAAAAATTCGATAGGCTTGTTTTTTTCCATTCAAAAATTTTAAACAATTCATCTATTTACTTTTAGTGCATAGCAGTTTTTAGCAATCTGTATAACTTTTTTATTTATAAAGATTTTCACAAACTGTATGCGAAGAAAATATAGCAGAAATGTTCAGAAAGTTTTTGAAAAAACTACAATCAATTATTTCTAATGGATTTCGAGATATCGATTTTTGAATTCAGAGTTCTAATAACGAGACCACTGTCGAACACTAACTCAATTCCACTTATTCTTGCTCCATTTTTTGCTGACTTGCACTTAAAAATTTTCAAGCTATAGGAAAAATTACAACGACTTGTTAATAAATAAATAAATAAATAAGCACGAGACGTAATTAAATCGTGAAGCTGAACACATGATGCCCACCCTTCCCCAGAATTTTAAGTACTGACAGTGATACTGATTGGGTCTTGGGTTAACCAGGACCGCGACAAATCTGATATATATCCCTTCCACGTCTGTTAACAATATGCACAGTTTCCCGGTTTATTTCATACGTTTGGTAAAGTGTTTACTGTTCTCTCTTTGTTCAGTACATTATAAACGCATTGTACTCTTCTTACATACGGAAATATCGACCCAAAACTAACCTTTGCCAGCCCTTAGTATATTCCAGGATAAAGATAAAAAATCTTTCATCTAGTTTAGATGTATATATTTATATCGGCCTCCCCAATTTGTTTCTGTTTCAACAGAGTATTTTTTCAAAGATATATGATTGTTATAAATTCAGAGTTCATTCTTTCAAAGCCTGAATATATCTGAGTCAAAAATAGACTTTCTTTTTATCTGTTTTTTACATATCAGCCTTCGCCGAGATTTTATATTCAGTTCGCCGCATGTTCCTTGGCAACGACATAAAATATATGTTATTTTTATGTTTGGAGAATATTATATCCTGTTTATATCGATGTATATACAAACAATAAATGTATTACTTACAGTTAAGTGGTATTTTAGTATTGTGTAGAGGCTGTCTCATTTTCGTGAGTTTTACAGGATTTCTCGTTTATGAGTAGAGATACGAAGATGCGGTTTTCACATCACTGTGTTACTTTTTAAGAAATTAAAGATGCTACACACAGATTTTCCTTAGCCCTCTTAGTTTCTGAAATACAGACCGAACTTAAAAAGTTTGAATTTTCGACCTCCTTCGTATATCTCGATTATATTACAACTTATTGAAAAGGTGAAAACTGAGTCCCATAGAGTTTTTCACGTAGAATTAAGTGGCGTCAATTGTGTAGCTTTCCAGCTATTCAATCCTCAATTGTATAGCTCATAATAATTACAATAAACTGTTATCCCAACAAACAAAAACATAGAATGTAAAAAATACAAGTTTCGGAACACAATTCTTCCACTATAAAAAGTTGTGAGATCTCATGTAAAACCAAGTCAATTTATTTTATTTAGTTTCTCTTTAAGCACCTATTCAACAATTTTGTTATAAATTGTTAGTATCAATATTAGTCATCTTTACTTCTGTAATAATTATAATGACTTGGCAATTACACAGCACTATAATTATAAAAGAATAATCTTCCATCTCGATTAGTATAAGTAAATCTGAACAGTGCCCTTAAAAATATATTTTTAATTAAAATAGAATATGATATCGTGCAATTGCAAAGTCAATATAATTAGCAGAGAGATGGAGCAGGTGCCTTTATATAAAAATCCAACAATTCTATCACCGGTCCTCCTATTACTATCGCCGGAAAGTCCGTTACCGGTAACGGCTAGACAGCTAACTTTTAATCCATAAGGATATTTCGGGATTTTTCATTTTTTCGTTTCATTATAAGCTTTATAATAATAATAGCTCCCGTGTATAGCGTTTAACACCTTGGGAGTAGCAAGGTACAGCTTGCTATACTAGAGCCGTTCGGTATACAAGGAAAGTAATGTGGCTAGCACTACGCTTCAACCGCCTATTATTACCTCAGGATTGTGAATCCCAAGTACTCATTTAAGGCTGAGTCGAATTAGGTACCCAAACTATTTTTATTTTAATAAAAATAGTCGGCTATAAGCTTTATGCTTATTATAAGCTTTATGCTACGTAAAATTAAAAATTTGAAGTTTGTAACTCTTCTATAAGTACCTTAGAATGTTGATGATGTGTCAGTGAGTCAATGTCGAAATTAACGAAATTGGACAAACGATAATTCATAAATTATGAGGTATAATTACTAGATATTTTAATAATCTAGCTAGCTATAGTATATCCTCACGTATAGCGAAATTAATTATTATTGCTTTATCTACAACGAAGTTGCAGGTTGGTGAAAAGTGCCGCTAATACCTTCGAGAAGAAGATGGTACGGCTACGCTCAACTTAGCGGGGGCACTGCCGTATTTAATATTAAGATCGATAGTTCAAAATTAGATTTCATCATCATCAGCTTATTCAACCATTTCGAATTATGGTGTAGCCTCCCTCACATATTTAGATACTATCTTTGTAGTTGGACCTATAGTTTTTTAAACTCATAGTCCCATCGCAGGTTTGGTGTTCCTCTAGGTCTCTTATTTTTGATATTTGTTTTGATTCTGTGGATAACATCTATTACCTGGATCTTTTGTCGTATCTACTCTATTCCTTTACGGTCTTTTTGGTTATTCCCATCATATTTTGTTCCATTGAACGTTGTGCCACCAGCAATTTCCTTTATAATGTCCGTTTTAAGTGTCCAGGTTTCGCATGCAGAGGTCATGACTTGTAGTACACATTGGTCGAATATTTTCTTTCTTTAGATAAAGATTAAAATTAGATTTAACAATAAAAAAATCATAGATTGACAACTTAAGATATGTTGACATTTGCCTGGTGTTCCATTGTAACATTGTTCATTTTTAGAGTTTTAACTTAAAAATTAATGCAGTTTTCTTAACTTAATTAAAAACGGCTTGCCCTAAAGTGTTTAAATTTGATATGTATATTCAGCATACACAGACCTTTAAAAAATCTATTTACGACTTCGCTGTAAAATCAACATGGGAGCCAATTTTTGGACGGTTCAAAATTTGCATGGGATTTTTTATCTTTCCACCGCCGATGCACCACCCTGTATACCCAATAGGATTTGTCAACAAATAATAGACTTTTACTGTAGTAATTTTGTATCTAACAACCATGGACAATGAAGATGTATTGTGAATTGTTTCTACTATAGCAAATTACACTTCCATGGTTTCTCTATAATTCAAACAAGTTTAGTGCAGTAATTAAAACCGTAATAGGTATATTGCCCAATTTCTCTATTAATGTTTTACTACAGGACTCAAGGAGTATAAAACAAGAATGCATATAAAATTATAAGCACCGTAATTAACTAAGAGTTTCTGAAGTTTAATTTTTTATTAACAACAATAGTACTGTAATTGTTCATTTTTGATATTAGAAATGCTATTTTTTTAAATATTTATTATCAAACAAATCCACTATAAAAACAAAAATCTGAAAAAAGCCTGGGTATTTAGCCACTGAAAGAGAAATTTGAAAACTAAAAAGGTTATACTTTGTATAAGTATATTATTATTAGTTTATTATTTGTTTTTATGTTTTATTAAGTTACGGCTAAAACCCGTATATTGGATAATACTAGAATTATACAGATAATGTTAGTATTATCCATTTCAACTGGATTTATAACACTTAAACCTTGCCATTTTTGAAATATATTCAATTTTGTGAAATTGTAGTAAAAAAATTTAAGGCTTCATTTGTACTCAACTCCAATGGTATGAAGGTTTTAATGCTAAATAATTACTGAGGTTTATTTATTGATCAAATATTGTATTGTAATAATAAAAACAATACTACCTTATACAGAGTGTCTAAAAATTTATTTTAAATAATTACTAGCTTTAAACGGCAATAACTAGTTTAATTTAAATAGACCACCCTGTATATTTTACGAGAATCAGATGCAAAATTTAATTGTCTATCAAATTATATCATACCATTTATTACCTATCTCTTCAAGTTTTTGTAGAAAGTGCATTTTTTATAATTTAGACTTCATTTATCAATATACCTACGGAATATTGACATTTTAGATTTTTTTGAAGCAACTAATGTACAAGGTGGGTCAAATTCGACGCTTTTAAATGGAAACACGCTTTTCTATCGGAGATAGACAAAAACTAATATCGATGTCTGCAGCTCAATTTTTGTCAAAAACATGATGGTGAAAACCGCATATCGATATCTGTTGACGTTTCGGAGTTACGGGGTGTTTTTCAAAAATATGCATTTTTAACAAATCGCTGTAACTTTTTTGCTATGGAAAATTCTGTATTTCTATGAAAACATTTCCAGAGCACTTTTTTACGTAGAATTTAATGGTTTAAGTATAATTTTTTGAAAATAAATAATTTAAGAATTATAAACAGAAAATTTGATTTTTTATATGGGACACTCTGTATATTTTTAATTTATTCAAAAGATTTCTTTCCAAAAGATTTTCTTTCCAAAAATATAACACACTTGATATTTTGCTCGATTCCTCTTCGAGATATAGAGTATATAAAAATTCGCCCGCTTTAAATAGGTAGGCTTTGAACGGCACCGGCTGTAATGCAAAACAATTCTAGCTGTGAGCATCAGTTAAAAGGAAAATAATATTTGCTATGAGAGATACAGATAAAGTTTTATAACAATTTAAAATATATTTAACCAACATCAACACATTTAAACTATATCTAATAACAATAAAAATAAATAGCAAACCAAGACATGAGATTTTGCTACAGGTGTTCGACATATCGACCGTCTTCTGTTATGGACAGACGGGGTAGTTTTTGAACATTTCTCGCGGAATTCATTAACTCAATGGGGATGAGAGATACCCTCTCATCTGGATCTTGGTTAGCTGTTCAATTATTCTTGAAATTGGCTGCAAAAATTTGCTGATAACTTCAGCGTTCTTAGGCGGTGCGTCGTCTTGCTGGAAAAATATGTAGTTCCATTAAGGGCATATCATCAATAAGGGGTCCAAAGCCTACTAGTTAAAAGTGGCGAACTTTTAAAAATTCTGTATTTCGAAGGGGATTATAACAAAATATCAAGTGTGCTATATTTTTGGAAAGGTAATTTTAAATTCTTTTCAGTTAATTAAAAATATAGAGGGTGTCCCAAATAAAAAATCAATTTTTCTGTTGATAACTCATAAATTATTAATTTTAAAAAAATTATACTTAAACCATTAAATTCTACGTAAAAAGGTGCTTTGGAAATGTTTTCATAGAAATGCAAAATTTTCCATAGCAAAAAAGTTACAGCGATTTGTTAAAAATGCACATTTTTGAAAAACACTCCGTAATTCCGAAACGGTAACAGATATTGATGTGCGGTTTTCACCATCATGTTTTTTATGAAAATTGAGCTCCAGACACCGATATTAGTTTTCGTCTATCTCCTATAGAAAAGGATGTTTCCATTTAAAAGCGTCTGACCCACCCTGTACAAAATGCTAAAAATGATAATATTGCAAGCCGATCTGTTTACAAAAATAAATCTATTTAAATCTTTGTAAAATAGTATATCAGTTAAATATACCACCATTATATCCGCCGAAAATTAGTTAATTATATACTTACTTAACCACTGGGGAAATGGTTCTGCATTTCCTGTGCCGCTGTCCGGCTTTGTTTGCACTCACCACTTCAACCAACCAACCAACATACTTAAATGTTTTAGTTAATATAAATTATTCTAAATAAATGAAGATTTTAATCAGAAATCAATATAACAATAAGTTATGAAAATGAACAACCGTTTCCTCGGTGATTACAGCTTTGTAAATCTTGAAGATGTTGCCGGGAAGAGCATAACGGAAGTCACCTGTTACCTTAATGCCACCGAATGGTTATAAACAATTATCAGTCCAACTTTTCCATCCCTAGGAATAGGGTCTCAGAGTGAGTGGTATCAAAACGGCAATTCTGCTAATTGGAATTCCACAAGTAGTCGCACTCACTACTTCAACCAACCAACTTACATACTTAATTGTTTTAGTTAATATAAATTATTCTAAATAAATGAAGATTTTAATCAGAAATCAATATAACAATAAGTTATGAAAATGAACGTCTCTGTTGTTATAAATAAGGATAGGTGCGATCGCATAATTATTATTGATAATGTTATATTTAATGTTAACATTACTACTTTTTCAGTGAATCTTTAAATCTGTTGTTTTTTGTTAAGTTCGTTATTTAAACATATGTATGTAATACACTCATATTAACACTAATCATATTTTTACGTTTTTATTCATCATTTTCAATGACCCCCCGGTTGCATCTTTGTAAAGGACTGTGAATTTTTTTCATGAAATATGCGAATTATATCGACAATATTAGTATATGTACTCTTTAAAATTTGTTACATCTTTAAAAATAATCTGAAATGTCAATATTCGATGGGCATATTGATAAATGGGATCTAAATTATAAGAAAATTGTATTTTCTACAAAAACTTGAAGAGATAGGTAAAAAATGGTATAATACAATTTGATAGACAATTAAATTGTGCATCTGTTTCTCGTAAAATATACTGAGTGTTCCATTTAAATTAAACAAGTTATTGCTCTTTAAAGCTAGTAATTATTTAAAATAAATTTTTAGACACTCTGTATAAGGTAGGTTCGAATTAAGGTTCTTTGAATTAAGAATATTGAGAGGCTTTAAATAAGCAGTAGGAATGTTTAGTTTAAAAACGGTTATATTTAAAAAACCACTTGTTATGGTAATTTTGAAATTTAGTGGTAAATCCACTGAGCTAAAAAAAATACAGTATTCCATTTAAACAACTTTAATTTGAAAATATGTTCAAACCTCTATGTTGGCAAAAATTCATCAGAGACTTTTTCCCATATATGGTTCTCTAAATAACACTTCAACAAAATGTATCGCTATTGTGATTTTTTTTTGTTTGCACTAAGTAAAATTGATCCCAAGTGCTTATTTGTAGTAGTATCTGGAATCCCTATAAATCCAGCAAATAAAAAATATATATAAAGCAAGATAATGGCTCTGGTCGCAATAAATTTGCTTTTTCCATCTGTTCGGCCAAGATAAATGCTCTCAAATAAATAAAAGAGTTACAGCAAACATTTCGGGTGAATAGCCCATTCACACGTGAGTGCGTACCTCGTTTGTTTTATCACATTTCATAGCGTGAGAGCGAATTATACCAAGTGCGTAAAAGCAGCAGGACAAAAAACGATTTTTACTTTATGTTTTCTGTTGCTTTTTTATTGTTCTTTTATGATATATTAAATTAGATGGGGAAAATAACACATAAAAGAAAATACAACAAAGTAACCATAAATGTCGCGATCTTTTTGTAAGGGTTATGTGTTTTATCTGCTTTTAGGAAATGGCTTCTATCAGCCCCACATACACGCAAGGTATGGATGCACTCCAGATATGATATTACATATCCCTCGACTCGATCGTTCAGAGTACAGATATTTTGGTATTCACAAACGCGTATATCTAATCTTTCATATGCGATTCTCAAAGGTATTAATCTCGCAGTTAATGGCAAAATCTTTTGATTTGTGACCGAATTCATCGCGCAATCCGATATTTTAAAGAAGTTCAAAATATCGTGGTAAAATATACAGGTTGGCCCATTAGTGCGAGGAAGTCCAATATCGTCCTAGTTGTCGAAGGTATGAAAACATGCAACGTTTTATACAGATGTTGCATGGTTTATAAAGGAGCATATCTTAAAAATATTTTGTTGTATAAAGGGTATACATACAGGGTATAAAATTCTGCATCTAGTAGACTATTTTTATTTAAAGCACTATGCCGAATGTCAACATTCTATTTCTCATTTACTATAACTTTGGTTAAAAACACTATATCGGAAAAGTGGTTAAAAATTGGAGTGAGTTTCATTTTTTTAATACTTAGTTATACTTTCCTAAAGACCAAGGATAATAGAATAAACCCGCGAAGAAAAATTTACATTATCTAATACAGGGTATTTTTTATGGTGTCGCCCACATCGCAATATTTAAATTGCTATATCTCTTTTTTTTTAAATACAATACCCTGCATATTATTTTTCTTTAAGATGCAGAATTAAAAATTGAACATTTTTTGTATTTAGAAAGTTATTTTTAACGGTTTCGCAGATATTTGTGGTATTATATTACATATGGCTCTTCCAACAGTAAATTTTTATCAAAACCACCTACCTAGTATGATCTTTGTCTGGTATTTTACTGTTGAAACCCCCATATGTAATATAATACAGTGAATATCTGCAAAACCGCTAAAAATTTGGGAACACTTTAATTCGTAAACTAAGTTTTTTATAAACTAGTATTTGACGTATTATACGGGGTTAATCGAGGGGTTGTTTTTTTACCCTAACTTTAAAATACCCTGTGCAATAATTTCGTGTGTAAATTTTCCTCAAGCATAATTTACGATTAGACCCATGACTCCTGAGCATTTTGTTTTTTGATCTATGTCAATACAAGTTTTGACTAATTTTTAAGGGCGAAATGAAGTAATCACGATTTGCAATTTTTTCATCTATCATTACTTTTTGATGTAATTTTTTAATATGGCGAGATGGTTTTGGTGACTATTGTCGTAACGTCATATTACGCTGCATTGCACACTGAATTCTAAATTTAAAAAAAAACGTTAAATTCTAACGATGCAGTCCTGGTTTTAATAAACATTCACAGCGATAACAGAACTAACGATATTAAAGAAAACATCTGCAATACTCAAGTATACAAACAGAAAAAAAAATTGTAAAAAATACCCTAATACTTTGTATTGCCTCCCTTGGTTGCTATAACTGCCTGTATACGTCCGTTCATACTGTCATTGAGGTTGCATATACAGGGTGGTCCGAACTGTATTCCGGAAACTTCTGTAGCATATTCTGCAGACAAAAAGAAGTTAAAAACTTCTTATAAATATGTCCTAAAATGCTGAGTTTCGGAGATACAGGGTGAAGAAGTTTCATTTTTATTTCGATTTTTTCCAAATAATTTCTGAAGTAACGTCAACATTTGGATGAAAATTGGTGTCTGGTAGTTTTTTGACATGAGAAATTTGATGTCATTATGACTCCTATTTGTAGGGGGCGCCACCTACATGTGTTTTAACTGTTTTAAACAATAATAACTTTTTGTTCGTACCTGTATAGAACTACTGGGTGAAAAAATATATATTTTCGTAATTTTTTACGTAAAACATTTCTCTTAGTGAAAATCGTTATGAACAACCCTTCTCGAGATATTTAGAATGGAAGTAGTCAATACATATCATTATTGACAAATAATAAACATGCTGAGTAGATAGTTATTTGACTGATATAAATTTGGGAAATTTTCATTTTTTTTAAATAAATTATAAAATTTTCTTCGAAAAAATGATAATTGCTGATGATTTGGCACAAAAACATTTAAAATTTATGAGTTAAGTCTATTAACTATTTAGTCAACATATTTAATTTATACGAATAATGACAGGTATTGATAAATAATTTTGATTTCAAATATCTCGAGAACTATTACTCGTAGCGATTTTTATAAAGAGACCTTTTTTACGTTAAAAACATCGTAAATGTATAATTTTTTACTTAGTAGTTTTATACAGGTACGGACGAAAAGTTATTACTCCCGCCCTCTACAAGTAGAAATCATATTGATTTAATAATCAAATTTCTCATATCAAAAAACTCGCATACACCAAATTTTATCCAAATATTGACGTTACTTCAA